>NC_090931.1:1418272048-1418877548 GCF_040938575.1 Ambystoma mexicanum | reverse complement strand
TAGGACGTAATGTTGCAAATGAGGAATTCGAAGGACAGCGTTCGTGGTCTTGAAGTAGCGGCGGGGATACGCCCACAGGTCTTGCTGGAAATGTAACGTTCTATTGTAGAATGTCCTTGGGACAGGGCCCATAACGAGCAAGCAATGAATGATATTAATTGAATGGCATGCGCAATAGCGTAGTGGCCGATAAGGCAGGACGTTTAATAATCCATGTTGCCACACAACACTAAAGGTCCGGGCAGGAGCACAGTGGTTTTTGCAGACTGCATTACGCACAGACGCAATGGAAGTTTCGAATATTATGTGAGTGAATATTCATGCGATTGCATGGCGGAATGAGGGGATGTTGAATGGATGCATGGACAGTAACAGACGTTGGCAATGGTGTATTTACCTCGGTTGTTTTCGTTATGATTCGCTGCTGCTTTAGGGGGGTATATGTTCCTTTGGAGTGGCCTTGCATGCATATGGGTGTGTATTTTGTGTGTGTGATGAGGTGTGTAATGCATCAGGAGTCCCGTAATGCATTCGGTTCATTTGTCTTTCATTTGGGTGTCAGGTATCTGGTGCCCTTTTGCAGGTGCCATCTGTACGCCACTCCTCCAGATGGGTTTTACTCTCGACACCTGCAGCTTCGGGTGAATCAGTGGAGCACCATTACGATCTTATGGGACGATCGCCAATGGGCCACATGCCCTTACGCAGTACTGGTGGCTAGGTGCAACATTTCGGCCTTTCAGCTGGACTAGTGCCTGCCTCATGGGACGGACCTGCGGTTCTTGCCCCTTCCATGTTGCCTTTTGGGACGTTAATGTAGGCCCTGTGTGACATGAAGGTACAGGGCGTCACACAAGTGGGAGATGGTCAATTGTAGCGGATGCAGCCCTCGGTGATGATGGATGTTTTGGTGTTATTGTGCAATTTGGTGTTTGCCCTTTGTCATTTGGATGTCCATTTAAAATATTATTTCAAATTTTCTACGTGTTGCGTAATTCATTGCAGGTGATGTATCTATTTCCTATTAGTGGCGCTATGTTTTGTGAGTTCATCTGCATTTATTGTGTTCCGCATTCTGTGTTGCGTTGCGTGGTACTGTACTGGCAGCGATTGCCTGCGTAGCACAGTATGGTCACGGATTGGGCCTGATTGTGACTGTTTTCATGATGTGCTGCTCAGGGGAGGGGGATTAGCTTTTTGCAAACTGGTGCCTGTCAGCCAGGTGGATTGGTGGGATGATGGGATTATCAGAATATGGATGGTCACAGGTGCCTGTGTTTGCGTGCGTTTGTTGGAGGGGACTGGGGTCATGTCCATTGGAATTGATTCTGTATTCGTGCCATCTGTGTCCTGCAGCTCCCGTCGGACCCTCTTGTGATGGCCTGGCTGCTCAGTCACTCTGCCGACTTGTGTGGTACGTGTTTCTGCTGATGGTTGCTTTTTTTACTGGCAGGGGTACAGGGCTGGTGCATTCTCCCTCAGGATACTGCTTTGGGTGTTGCCTTGCGCTGGTGGCAGGCGATGGGGGACTACTGTTGTATTGTGTCATGTATTCTTGATTTTCATTTTGGTGTCCTTGTACCTTCACATGCCTGTGCTGCATCAGTACGGCTATGGTGGCATGCCGTGCATGGATGGCCACTCACGGGGCGCTTTGAGCCCCTGCATGCATTTCTACGTTGGCATGCATGGGTGACTTGTAGTATTCACTGGTTGCATGACTACATTGCGCCTGCCAGGAGTTGTGCTATGTGGCCAGGGAGTGGAGTACAGGCACTCAGTTGGGCCATTAACGGTTGGTTCACGATGCCGTATTTCTCGCCATGGCGGAATGGTACTTTCCGCCGTGCTTGATGGCGTTCAGTACATGTCCGCTAGGGTCAGAATTCGCGTACCGTTGCGCCATGGAGGTGAATCCGGTTTTGCCGGGCGCGCGTGCGCGTACTTGGTGCAGTTGGCGTTGGCGTTCAATGCGGTGTCGCTCATGGCATCGTATTTTACGGTGACGGGTCATAATCGCAACGAACGGAGTTCGATGGCGGTATTGCTTTTCCGCCATCGTTTCTCCATTTCCGCCAGGGTCGTAATGAGGCCCAATGGCACATTGAGGAATATTCTTGCTCGGATTCAGTTGAACAACGGTGTAATTTTGTATTGCGCACACTATCGTAACTCCACCAACCCCAACAACACCACCTCAAAACATTATCCCCATCCCCACCCCACAAAATCACCCCAACACACTATTCCCCCTCCCGCACCCTACCACACCACTGCAACACACTATCCCCCACCCACACCCGACAGCACCACCCCAACACACTATCCACCCTCGCACACCCCAAAACACCACCCCAACATGCCCACTGTTTGCAATGACTAGTACTGAGTCACTTGCCTGGCCTCTTCCCCCTAAGGGCATCCCCTGGTGTCTTTGGGCCCAGATTGCGCTTAGACCGGCAGTTTGGGGTGCTTGACAATGAAGCCTCTGTAAGAGTAGCAGAACCCAGGGGTATGGACCCTGGCCCCCGGATTTGTTGTAGAGTCAGTTCCATTGTCTGCTGCATGGACTCTGCTAAGGCGGAGATGCCCACTCACACGCTGGCTGTACACTGTCAGTGCAGCAGTTGTTGTAGCCACCTGTGCCCGGTTGCGTTCCATGCTGCGCACTATCCTGCGAGTTACCAAAAGGTGTGGAAATCCTCATAGACCCAATGGAAAAAAAATGTGCTTGCACCTACAGCCCGAACCGCCGGACAGATTTTCACCAAATTTGCGTCAGGAGCAGTGCTTGGTCCCAAAAGTGTGCTTTTGTAATTTTGGTGTAAATCCGTTCATTAGTTATTTTAAAAATGGGCAAAAAGTAGGTGATCTTTCCTCTCTGATGTCTGCAAACATCTCAGATGTCCGGGGATCTTCCTGGGATTTTCGCGAACATCTCAGATGTTCGGGGCATCCATGCATATTTCTGCATTAAAGTGTAGGTGAAAAGCAGTTTTTGGATTTCTTATAACTCAATCACTCAATGAAACTGCATGAAATTTCGCAATATCATTCTAGATCTCATCCTGGTTGGTTATGCAAAGTTTGGTGCTGTTTTGCAAAGAGGGTGCAAAACTAAAGGGGGGGGTCCCAAAATAATTGAAATGCTTATAAATTTGGTGCAGTTTGACATATCTACACAACATTTTTCAGAAACATAATAGACCCAACATTGAATGTTAATGGAAAGTCTGAATGGATTTTATCAAGTGTGGCTTAAATTATATGACTATTTTTTGTACGTGCATTTTGACACTTTTCAAAAAATAAAACCTTGACGAATTAGCAGCAAACTTAGCATGGAGCATTGGCAAGGACCAAAAGCATAGTTTTTCAAATGTGTCTGTGTTTTATTTTTTGAAAAGTGTTATTATTTAGGTATAAGAAATAGTGATATACCTTTGGTGGCTGGGGTATAGTCTGTGGCCACGGGCAATGGCCAGATTGTCTGGGTATGGCCTTTCGCCTGGCTGCTGGCCATGACCACAAGGAACCAGCATTGGGGTCCTGACGGGCATGGCCACCAGGGACCGACTATGTGGAAAAAAAATGTATAATCGGAATAGGTTTGAATGGGAAAACAAATGCTGCTCGTGGTTACAGCCTGAAGTGATGGACAGGATTGCAGAAAACATTAGCGAGTAGCATCCCCAAGGACCTCAAAGCATGGTTTTGCAAATCTGTCCTGTGTTTTATTTGTTCTAAAGTGTCAAAATGTAAGTACCTAAAATGGTGATACAACTTTGGTGTGTGGGAAATGGTCCTGGCCATGAGCAAGGACAAATGTGTACTGATTTGCTTATTGGGGCATGCACCATGTGCGAAGCCCTAGGTTTGAATGGGAAAACCTATTCTGCTTGCGGCTGCAGCTTGAAATACTGGACTGGATTACAAGAAACCTATGTGAAGAGCATCAGCAAGGACCTGAAAGCATGCTTTTGCAATTGTGTCTTGTGTTTTACTTTTTTGAAAGTGTCAAAAGTAAGTACACACAATAATTATATAACTTTGCTGCCTGGGCAGTGGGCCTGGCACCTCGGCAAGGGCAAATGTCTATTCTGATTTGCCTATTGGAAAATGTGGCACGGCCTAAGACCATGCCCATGGATTGTGGAGATTGCCAATGGCTGCAAGACGGCCATGGCCGTCATAATGTGGCCATTGGTCACATTATGACGGTATAGAGGACACTGAACTAAGATGCAGGGTAGATGTAGTGGGTAAAGGGGGTGGATTGGTGGGGCTGGGGTCATGATGGAGCCTCACGCCCTAGGCAATTCATCCATAACTTGCATCCCCAGCATGCGCAGCTGATAACAACAAACATCAGTATGCGTTGCAAAAAATATGTTTCTTAAAGAATGTTTACAGTTCTTTGATACATGTTCTTATTTCTTTGCCACTGTTTGTATGAATGTGTCCTTGGACCTAGACTTCTAATCGTTGTTATTTTAAAAAAAAAAACATATTGCTCCTAGCCCATACATATGCTTGATTTTAAAACTGTCTAGATTTTAAAATATAAATTGCCTTTCGAAGTATTCACATTGGTACTTGTTGAATAGTAGTCAACAGCATAGCTCTCAACCATTTGTGTCAGAAAGGCGGGTGAAATCACCCGATTTTGTTTTTGGCAGGTGAGACGCCCATTGGAATGAATGGGCGTGCAGGAGGCTTGGCGGGTGAGTCGGCCCTTTTCAATGCGGGTGACACAAGCCAAAAGCGTGTGAGTTGAGAGCTATGCAACAGCAGACCCTGGGAGGAAATGAGGGATAAAGAACCCTGTTTCATTTCCAACTACCGCTAGAACTACAATTCCCTGCATCATTGTAGTCCTCTGGCCTATGTGGCGTTGCCTGCAGTGACGGGCTTACGCGGCGGCGTGACGTAGCATGCCGCCGCCTAGTGTATAAATAAAGGGGCGTTCCCGGCCGCGAACAGAGCGACCGGGAAGCCCGAACCGAAAGGCTGTGTGAGTGTGTCCTTTTGGGGCTGGGGCTTACGGGAACGCAGCGGGGGGGCTCAGGACCGCCCCCCAACAGTGGCGACGAGCGAGTGGGGATGCCTGGGCCCGGCGGTGCAGGCTTCCGAATTTTTCTGCATACACGGAGCGCCTGGATGCTCCGTGTTACGCCGTGGCTGCGGCTCGTACACGCGGCCGACGGCCATTTTGTGTGACAGGCCGCGGATGTTCTCCGAGCTCCTGTTGGTAAGGGGAGGTGAATCCGGGCCTAATTTTTGGCAATTCTGCTTGCAGGCAGCTTGATCTGCACACCCATGTTTGGATTGTGGATTTTTATGTAGTTTTGGATGTAGATGGAGGCAGGGTCCCGGTCAGTGCGATCGGAGGAGGTGTGTGCTGTGTGGCGAGGCGGCAGAGGCATGAGACGTCCTGGTGGAGGACCCCGTGACAGGGCAGGCAGAGCCGCGGAGTCGTGCCAGAAGTGCGGGTACGACCTCCCTCACCCAACAGAGTGTCCGGCGGTTGGAAAAACCTGTGGTAGATGTGGATTGGCCGACCACTTTTCAAGGGTATGCCGTGCAGCCCTGCCCGTGATGGTGCCGAGAGGCCAGCCAAGGACGTGAATTCCACGCCAGAATCCGCCGCCAAATGTGGCACAGGTGGATCAGGGAGAGGTGGATCCCCAGGTGGAGGGTGCCGAGGAGGAGGACGAGGAGAAAATCTTCTTCGTCTCGAGTGTGGAGGTTCTGAAAAGGAAGAGCCGGAGACAGCCCAGACGTGTGGTGGAGGTCAACCACTCCCCAGTCCCGGTGCTCGTGGATAAGGGGGCCTCCGTGAATGTAATGGCCAGAGGACATTATGACAAGCTTGATCCCCTCCCGGGTCTGGATGCACCGAAAGCTTGCATCTTTGCGTTTGGAGGGCTGGAACCGATACCACTGGATGGTGCCTTTGTAGCCCGTGTGGAGCATGACGGCGCACAGATTAAGGCTTGCTTCTATGTTACTCCGGTGAGTGACAACACCCTGCTCAGCTGTGCGGCTGCCGAGGCCCTGGGGATTGTCAGCTTCGCCTATTCAGTCTACTTGGAAGACATCAATGATCTCCTGGACAAGTACGCAGCACTCTTTAGTGGGATCGGGAAGATGACCGGCGAACCGGTTCGGCTTCACATTGATGAGTCGGTCCAACCGGTTGCCCTGAAACATCACAGGGTACCGTTTCATCTGAGAGAGCAAGTGGACAAGGAGTTGGACAGTTTGGTAAACCTAGACATTATCGAAAAGGTGGAGGGCCCAACCCCCTGGGTGTCTCCGATCGTGGTGGCCAGAAAGCCGAAGCAGCCTGATTCGGTTCGCATCTGTGTCGACATGAGGCTCCCCAACAAGGCAATAAAGAGGGAGCGGCATCTCACCCTCACGATCGACGACATAATTGCGGAAGTGCAGGGGGCGAGGTTCTTCTCGAAACTGGACCTCCGAGCTGGTTACCACCAGGTCGTTCTTCACCCGGAGTCCAGGTACATAACGACGTTTACCACCCACCGGGGGTTTTACCGGTACAAAAGGTTGAGTTTTGGAGTGTCATCTGCCGCCGAGGTGTTCCAGAATATCATCAGGGGCGCCCTGGCAGATCTCGAGGGCGTCCTCAACATCAGCGATGACATCCTGGTGTTTGCAAAGATGCAAGTAGCTCACATGAGGAGGCTTGGCAAGACACTGGAACGGCTCCAATCTCTGGGCCTTACCCTGCATAAGGAAAAATGCGAGTTCATGCGCACTTCCATCGAATTCTTCGGGTTTGTGTTTAAGGAAGGAGGGGTATCGCCTGATCCAAGAAAGGTCCAGGACATCAAGTCGGCACAGCCCCCAGAGTCAGTGTCAGATGTGAGGTGTTTTCTGGGGATGGTGACCTATTGTGGACGTTTCATCCAAAACCTCGCCTCCAGGTCGGAACCACTCCGGGCACTGACAAAGAAGGAGTCGGCGTGGCACTGGGGCCCACATGAGCAGGCCGCTTTCGAGGACATCAAAGCAGCCCTCACAACGGAAGACACCATGGCGTTCTTCGACCCAGTCCTGGAGTCGGAGATCATTGTTGATGCCAGTCCTTTTGGCCTGGGGGCCGTGCTGACTCAGGTGGACAGCAACGGGGGAGTTCGACCAGTGGCATACGCCAGTAAAGCACTATCAGAGACTGAGCAGAGGTACTCCCAGATCGAGCGGGAGGCCCTGGCGGTGCTGTGGGGCTGCAGACACGTTCGACTCTATGTCCTGGGTCGTCCGGTGACGGTGGTAACCGATCACAAGCCGTTGCTCCCGATCCTGGTGGGGTCTTCGTCAAAGCCGCCGGCAAGGATTGAGAGGTGGATGCTCACCCTCCTTGAATATTCTGTCACCCTGGTGTACCGGCCTGGGGCCAATAATGCAGCAGACTACCTGTCCCGCCACCCGGGGCTGCGCGGGGGAGAGGGGCACGATGCCTGTGAGGAGGAGGCTGATAGCCATGTGCAGATGGTGGTGGAGGCGGCCACACCAAACGCGATGCCGCTGGCGGAGCTGGAGGCCGCGGCGGCCCAGGATGAGTGCTTTCAAGTACTAAGGCACTCGATGCAACACGGCTCCTGGAAGTCCGTCCTTGAGGCGGTGGCCGGGCGGACACATGAGGCCAAAACAACGCTTGAGCAGCTGTGGAAGATGAAAGATAGAGTTGTCGTTTTCGGAGTCGGGCCTTCTGCTCCGCGGTGACCGGATTGTCGTCCCCCTGTCAAAAGTGAGGGAGGTCATCACGCTGGCACACCATGGACACCAAGGCGCGGCCAAGACCAAGGCGCGACTCCGGCTGAAGGTCTGGTTTCCCGAACTAGAAAGGAAGGTTGATGACTTTGTAGCGGCATGCGTGTGGTGCCAGGCAGCCTCTCCTCTGAAACGGGAGCCCGAAATAGAAGTGATGCCCCGAGGTACCCGGCCCTGGGAGGTCGTCCACGCGGACTTTGGATCGACATCATTGGGCACCCACTTCCTGGCCATTGTCGACGAATACTCTAGATATCCAGAGGTGGAGTTCGTCGAATCCGTGACGTTTGAGCATGTGGTGGTGGCGGTGGAGAAGATATTTGCAGTCCACGGGTTTCCCCACACCCTGTGCTCAGACAATGGGGCTCCTTTCCAAAGTGAGCGGTTCTCCGAGCTAATGGAGAGCTGCGGGGTGCAGCACAGGAAGGTGTCACCGCTGTGGCCCCGAGCCAATGGCGACGCAGAGAGACTCATGCGGACTCTTAATAAGACATTCCGTATCACCCAGGGACAGTGTCAACCCCTCCAACGGGCCCTGTACCAATTCCTGCGGGTGTATCGAACCACCCCGCATGCTTCAACTGGAGTGGCTCCCGCGGAAGTGCTGTTCAAGAGATGTCCCCGAGGTCTACTCCCAGAGGTTGGGGAGAAGGAACCAGGAGTGATTGATGATCAGAGGGTTGCAACGGAAAGGAGAATAAGGATTGACCAGGAAAACCTCTGACGGGGTCTCCGGCCTCAACGGCTTGAGCCGGGAGATGAAGTTCTGGTCCGCAACCGACACCCCCACGGGAAGCTCTCGCTCCCCTATGAACCCGAGCCCTTGGATGTGGTGGCTGTCAAGGGGTCCATGGTGACGGCCTCGGATGGGCGGTCTGCCGTCACCCGGAATGTGAGTTTGTTCAAGAAACTGGGTGATCCCCGGACTGACACTCCGCCGGAACCTGACCCACCAGAGGACCCCGGCGCCGGAGACTTCCGGGACGAGGTCCCAGACTCCCCAATCCGGGGAGCCGCAGCTGAGGGACACCACGGGCCGGAGGTAGGCAGGAGGTACCCCCAGAGGGCTGGGCGAGGGAAACCTGCTTACCTCAACGAGTATGTTCTTGGACACTTAGCGCATAAATTGTGAAGCAGGGATCCGGGTGGTTGACAATAAAGGGGTGTTGGGTGTGCAGTGGCATTTTATAGCGTAGTTGTGTGTTAAAAAGTAATGATCATTAAAAGGACTGTTTTGTGGTTCCTACTGAAAAAGGAGGAGTGTGACGTTGCCTGCAGTGACGGGCTTACGCGGCGGCGTGACATAGCACGCCGCCGCCTAGTGTATAAATAAAGGGGCGTTCCCGGCCGCGAACAGAGCGACCGGGAAGCCCGAACTGAAAGGCTGTGTGAGTGTGTCCTTTCGGGGCTGGGGCTTACGGGAACGCAGCGGGGGGGCTCAGGACCGCCCCCCAACAGCCTACATCTTTGCATTCCAGACGCGAGAGAACCAGCACGAGATTGAACAGCTGGTTTGTGTCTAGTTTGTTCATGATTACTGGATTAAGGGCTGTGCGAGGTCCCACTGCATGGTATTTTGTTTGTAAGTTAAATATGTTTTCTTTATTCAGAAATCTGTGACCAATTGTGCAGCATCCGACAGCACCCTAAGGGCAAAGTCATTTGTCATATCCCATTTGGGGAATCCCCCCAGATGCCGAGTGCTGTAGACCCAGAAAACATTGTCCTATCACCACTATATCCAATACATGCTCAGTGCGATAAAAATAAACAAACCTCCTTGCATTTTTCTTTGCTTGACACTTGTTCTTTGGTTAAGCATGGAGTTGAAGTCTCTGATTATTTGTCTGACACCTCCTGTGACATTTTAGCTATTACTGAATCATGGTTATCAGATTCCATTCCAGATGCTGCCATGTTGGCTGTTCCATCTGATTACATTATGTTAAGTACAGATCGCATTGGCGGTAGAGGGGGAGGGATGGCTATTATTGTCAAAAGAAGGTATTCACATACATATAGATATTTATCCATCCCCTGAGGATGTGATAGTTTGGTGGGCAAAATTAAGTTGAATGCAATTCATTCCTTGACTGTGGTCATTATATATCGTTCACCTTCTAACGCTTCCATTTTTGAAGAGCAAATCCTTAGCCCTATTAATAATGTGACTAAGGCCAATACCCCTGTGTTTGTCATGGAAGACATTCATTTATGGGCAGATGATCACAGGGACAAACACGCAGTCTCTTTTCTTCATACCCTTAATTGATTGACTGATATTTTATTTCTATCGCACTCGTACACAAGTGTTTCAGAGCGCGACAAGGCAAGGAAGGAAAACAGGGGAGAACAAAACAGCGAACTTACTAGGCCCAGTGACATTGAAAACACGCAAGTGCATGGGAGAGGGGGGAGGGGAAAAGTGCATGGAAGGGGGAGAGGTGGAAAGTGCGAAGCAGAGGAGAAACAGATAAATAACAATAAATAAATAATAAAGGCAACAAACAGTGGTAATGCAGCCAGCAATTTGCAAGTGCTCGGTTTAAGGCAGGGTAGGTCTAATAAGTGCAGGAAGAAAAAGGGGGGGCTGTATGGGTACAGATACAGACCCCAGTGCAAGGGGTGGCCCGGAGGCAGTGCGGGAGGGTGGCAGGATGAGCAGGTACCTGGGCCCAAAAGACAGAGGGTGGCCAGGTGCACGGTGCCAATAGAGAACAGATCAGCAGGGGAGAGGGGGAGCGAAGGCAGAAGAAAAAAGGATGGTCTTGAGGTGCTTCCGGAACCAGAGATGGTTCTCCTCAAGTTTTAGAGTGGCAGGTAGGCTGTTCCAGAGGGAGGCCCCAACCGAAGAGTGGGATATGCCGATATACATATATATGTATATCCAGTTACCCACGCAAGGACGGACATACCCTTGATTGGGTTTTAACCCAACAGGTAGCGGCTCTGGACACTGAAGTTCTTGCTTGTCCATGGTCAGATCATTCATTGGTAAAATGTACTCTCGCAATAACCCTTTCTAATTTGTCCAGGGAAAGTAGTAAGGGGAAAAAAGTTTGTGATGGCACGCAATTTAAAAAAGGTGACACCTTCTATGATGTGTGCTCAGCTACAAAACAAACTGCTTCCTGCAGATACTTTTAATACGTCTGATGAGCTAACTGAACACATTATGGATATTCTCAACACCATTATGTATACCCTTGTCCCAAAAAAGCATACGCTAGTGAAAAATAAATCTACCAAGATGCTTGGTTTGGAAACACCATTATTGACTCTTGGCATCTTAAAAGAAAAGCGGAGAGAGATTGGCGAAAGTCCCCTCTGGTAACATTAGCTATTTATAAACAAGCTGTAGTTGACTTAAAAGAAACAATTATTTATGCTAAAGCCTAAGGCTTTAAAAATAGTATTGTACCAACTGATTCCAAATCTTGTGAACTCATTTGGATTTTGAAAGAATTTGGAGGAATCTCACCCTCAAACCTCTCATGTAATAAAAACACTGAATGGTTCCAAATGATTCATGATGAATTTAATCACAAAGTTACTGGACATCAACATGCAATAGCTATTAAACAAAACAATCTCTGCCTAAATAGAAAGACTAACTCTCATGTTATTGCAGATCAACTAGGCTCAGGAGTGACAGAACAGCCAGCCGGTTCTGTTTTGGAATTTTGTCCCTGTTCGGAGGCTCAAGTTATAGAAATTGTGCCAGGTATGAATCCCACCACCTGTTTGGGTGATAGCTGCCCCACTAGCATATTTAAGGCATGTATAGTTACCCCTGCTCCAGGGGTTACCAAACTGGTCAACATGTGCTTTGCAGAGGCTGTTGTTCCTATTATGTTTAAGGAAGCATGGATTACCCCTCTCCTTTAGAAAAATAATCTTGATCCTAATAATGCAAAACATTACCATTGAGTTCCTGCTCAAAGTTTTGGACTATGTTGCCTATGTACAACTGAGGGACTTCATAGAGAATGATAGCCTCCTTAATCCTCCTTGATCCCAGAAAAACTTCAGAGCCTGGATATGGGACAGAAAAGGCACTGTTGGAATTTAAGTCTAACATTAAAGGTATTGTGAACCAAGGCAAGACAGCATTGCTTATGCTGTTGTATTTGCCTGCCACGTTCAACCTAGTAGATCATCTGTTGTTGATCTCCAGGTTGAGCCCCCAGACCCATTGTTCCAGCAGTGCCACCTATGGGATTGTTTCTTTTGTAGGTCCACAAAATGCAAGAGTGGCTGTGGAAACTACCAGCTCTTCTGCCACATCCACTACCTGCAGAGTCCCCCAGGGATCCTGTATTTTTCCACTGCTCTTTAATATTTACATAATGTCCTTCCTTAAACTTTTGGATGACCTGGGTGTCCAGTATGCAAATTATGCTCAAGACACCCGGGTCTTTGAATTGTCAGGCTGCTATACCATGTCTTTGCTATTAATATGGTATATGAAGCAATTCAAGAGTGGATGTGCATGAATTCTTTAGCGCTGAACACAGACAGAGTTGTTGATAATATCTTCGTGAAACAAACGTAGTAAAGTGCCATCAGAATATGAAAGCTTCCAGCAGCACTAATGTCTGCTCTTACCTTGCACTTGCCAGCATCTGTCCGTTTATTTATCTTATTTATTCTACTATCCCATGTGCTGCACTTTCCCCTCTCCCATGTATTGCACTAACCCCTCTCCCTTCCCCCTCACACTTTTCCCTTTCCCCCTTCCCATGCTCTTGCGCGATCTGAATGACACCTGGCCTAGTAAGATCATTGTCTGTCTTCTCTCTGTTCCCCCTCCCTTGCCTCGTCACGCCTCGAAACACTTGTGTATAGGTGCATTATAAATGCCATATCATATCATATCATATCATAGCGGGGAATAAAATTAAGGTATCTGGGAAGGTAAAACCCTTGGGTATCATCCTAGATGCGGAATTGTCTATGAAATCACATGTAGCCCAGGCATGTGCATCTTTTTGAAATTTTACAAAACTCCTTCACCATGTTCACCCATATATCTCTCAATAAAATAGCACTCTAATGGCCGCAAGGCTTGAATAATTCACGGCTAAACTATTGTAATGGTCTAGAGTTGGCAAGTTACTCAAAATGGGGTGGTGAGAGCGGCCTGTGGCCTTTCCAGAAAAGAACATGTCACAGAGGCTAGAAGAGGTTTACAGCGGTTAAACATCATATCACGCAAAAAGTACTTTCTATTACTTTCAAATGTTGCAATGGAGTGGCACCACAGTATTTGTCAAATCGTCTTACCACTTTCGTTCCTGGTTGTTGTCTACGATCCCATGATCCATCAAAGTTATCTCAGCCGAGATTTAAACTTAAAATCTTTGGAGGTACTTCATTTGACTGTCAGGTGCTGACCTTGTGGAACAAACTCTCACCAGAGTTTCGGCAAAAAACTTCTCTTACAGACTTTAAAAGGAGCCTTAAAACCCTCTTGTTTAGTAAAACTCCTGACTGTTCATTATCGATGGCCTGATATGCGCCTTCCTTGACCTCTGCGGATTCTTTTTCTTTCCTTGTTGTGGCTACCTATTTTGTTTTTGTCTTGTTTTGAGGCCTATGGGCGATGTAGCTCTGTACAAAAATAAATCAGTCACGTCAGTCAAAGAGGAATTATTAATAACTTATATAAAGTGATGTAACATCATGAACATTTTCATTCATAAAAACCTATGAAATTCACAGAAAAAGCTTTGTTAAAGGGACATTATCCTTAAGTTTCACTAATAAAAACCTATGAAATTCAGTAAAAAATGAAGTTTTATGGTTACAAGTAAAACCAAAATCGCCCAGAAATCGGACAGTTATTAAGCTAAGCAACCATAACAAGCACCACCACCGTGCACTGCTAAAACTAACACCCAAGACATCAAAGATAACATCACAAATATCATTGATGACATCATAAGGTATATTAAGAAGACAATTATCCACAGTTGCAACCTACTTCCCATTAATTTTACCATAAACAAACAAGGTACATTTTTGGCAAATTGGCACAGCCCAAACCACTGGATGGAATTGGACCATGTCCGAAACAATTTTAGGCATGAAGCATTTAAAAGAGGCCTTTTTGGAGTTTGGGGTTATTCCGTGCAGTAGTTTTAAATATTTGACAGAGAAAGGGGTGCCACCTTCTAATAAATAGATAGCTATATATCGGGTAAATTACCAAACCGAAACAGCTACCATCGTCTTTTTTTTCTCAGTTCGAGAGCTAGCCACAGTTTCAGCAGTGGATATCCGAAAATGAAAAGCAGGGAAAAATCCATTTGCATGCCAAATGATTGCAAATGTCAATAGTATAGAGGTGGGATGTGGCTAAATGTCACCGAGTCAAATTAATGATTTGGAGGGGGTCTAGGGAATGAGTTTGCAACCCAAATCGTTTCTGTAACCTCAGCAATAACCTCACATAGCTGACATCTCAAAGCAAACTGCGTCACAGAAACTACGTGTGTTGTGGGGGAAAAGGAAGAAGGCGGGGCAGGTGAAGAGTCCATCTGAGGAGTGGGGGAGCTGGCACAGATGATGGGGACACTTGGTGAGGGCCTCGGGGGGCAAGAAAGCATTGTTTTCCCAGCAGTTTTTCGGATACTTGCGGATATAATAAACTTTAGCTAACAGTGGCTAGCTGTAGTTCATATATAAAAAATGACCATAGATTATAAATCTGAAAAAATGCAGCCATTACCTGTGACACAATAGGCATCCGGAACTCCCATCCAGGCAGTAATCGGGGCTGACCCTGCTTAGCTTCAAAGCAACGTAGCAGCTGGCACCCTCAGGCCATGTTGCCTAACAAATTAACACAATTTAAAAGACCAATTAGAGCAACATGGCCTGAGGGTACATGCACCTGCCTCACTTTGAAGCTAAGCAGGGTTGGTCACGGTTACTGCATGGATGGGAGACAGTCCACAGTTCCAGATGATGTGTGTTTTCTTAGTTTTATATATCTCATAACACACTAAGAAAACACACTGCATTATTTTGTTTTAAAACATGCTAATGTCAGTCCTTGAAAGTATTGCGATGACAGGTATTCTGTTCGCTTTTGCTGAACTGCATTCTGATATTTGTAGTTCCCCAGTCAAGATGTGGGGAATAATGCCACAATTGTACACTTTCTTGACTAACACAGTTCGATTATGATTTATATATTTGAGTGACAATGTTGTATGTGTACTTTTGAAGTTTTCTTTATAAAGCACTGTATTGTTGAAAGCCAGACATGTGGTCTGAAGGCCATGGCTAGTGCTTTCATAGTGTTCAGCCATGGCCATCGGCCATGACTGATGGCAATGTCTTGTGGTCTAGTGGTGTTTTAAAATGGACAGTGTGCACAGCTAAAGACTGTGCCCACTGACCATAGCCAAAGGCCATGGCTAGTGTTCTGGTAGTGTTCTAAAAATGTATGGAATAACAAAACCCTTGAAATTCAAGGATCACACTTTAGTTGCAGGGACTTTAAGGTGAGCAAAACATTGGAATAATACATTTGAAATTCAAGGAAACAACCTTAGTTGCAGGGACGTTAAGGTAAGAACTTAACCCAAAAAAAAAAACCTGAAATTCAGCTAACGTCATCTTAACTTCCTGCCCCTTGTTGTGCAGCCTGTGACCACAATGATGACAATACGGATGGCATCACTGATGACATCACTGGTGACAATGCTAACAGCATCATAAATGACATCAATGATTATTTAACTAATGGCATCAGATATAAGATCACTCTACGTAATTGCCCATATGTAGACCATCCTTACGTTTCTACATATGTGAAATTATCATTTTAGAATAGTTCATACCAATGAGTACATTGTTTATAACTATAAACTACACGTGCCTCATATCACTAATTGTGAGGCTTTCCTTTTGTAGTACGTTGGTAAAAGATGATATTTGAATTATAGATAGTACACTGCTTAGAATGTTCCTTTTTGTGCAAAATATATCTAACAGATGTTCACTATATTATAATCTTTGTATTGATTTACAAAAATATATGGTAAAAATAAATAGAAAGGCACACATGTTAAACCCTTATTATATACAACGTATTAGAATAAAACATGCATAAATACGCATTTTTTTTATTGTAAGAAAAATGTGTAAACATATAATTTTCTAAATGACATGAGAAGTCCTTTAAAACAGGGATCAACCATGTATTAGGATACATTTGAAGAATGTTCATACATGGGTAATGACAAAAAGTGTTTATAACTATACATTTATATATGTATAGAAGATAAATGAAGTTTTAAAATTAAACATTTGCTTGAAAGCATGTACATCGCTGTATATTTCTTTCTGTGTCTCTTTTGTAAGTGATTAACATGTTAACATTGAAATCAAACACATACTGTACAAAGTAAAAGTAATCTGTAAAGAGTGTTCCATTTTTTAATACATTGTCTAGTGGGTATGTCATAGATGATGGCATTAGTGATGTCATCTGTGATGTCATCATTGTGATCATCGTCTGCGCAACATGGGGGAAATATATCCTGAGTTGCATTTTTCTCCTGTCCTCTGTGTCAGATGGTAAGATTTCTATGCATTTCTCTGCACTAATGTGATTTTGAGTTATGGAGGAATTAATGCACTGTGGTGATGAGCAAACCTCTACGTGGTGCCACATACATCAACACATTTTAACCTTTAACATTCTTGAACAACTTTCTAAAAAAAAACAGCATTAAATACAACATTGTCACGCCCTCTTCACACCCCTCCTCCTCATCAGGCGCTTCTCGCCGTCGTGTTTCCCATTTACACCACCAGCAGGGAAAACACGGCAGGCGGAATACCATGTTGGGCGGACCTGTTACTTTTCGCCCTTTTCCACGTTGGCGACTGCCATGGCGCCTCCTGCACAGCCGGCAACGTCAGGAGAACAGGAAGTGCCGGCAGCCCCAATCGCTGACCACGTTGCACTCCACGCAACGTACGCGAGCAGTCACGTGATGCATCACGTGATATCACTCACCACTTCAAAAGTAGCCGGCAAACAAGACTCTTTGCTTCACAGCGACTTCAACTTCCACGGAGGACTGTCACGCATCACCCTTGCTCTTGTTTACTTCGACCTTGGAACTCTTTTCGGACTTGCTATTGATTACCCTTGGATTTTGGCGTGCTCTCTGATTTTCCGGACACTTGACCCTTGCTGTACCCTGGACTTGCTTCTGGATTGCCCTTCTGTTTTGTAACCTTCGGGTTGCTTCAAGCTTTGCTACAGACCTTGCCACACTCCACGAGGTACTAGGAAGGAGTGTCTACATCATCATTCCAGCCTGCCGTGGATTCCTCTGCGTAGGTTCACTACCGACATTCCATTCCATTAGGTAAGCTGGTGTCACTGCATCTTGTTTCATTACCCATTGCCATTGTCATACTAGAGTATTCCTGATTATAACTTTTGCATTACAGCATTCAGGGGTCCTTCCGGCATCCTCAATACCAGGCTGACGACAACACTCCTTCCTGTGGCCTCAAAGATTGCTAGGGCAGTGTTTATATTCTGCTCGAGCGGTATTTGGGGACGGAGGCATTTAATAACTGCACGACCATCAAGTCGGACCCATCAAGTTAGAACAGACTGTGAAGCCTTATGGTCGTCCAGTTATGGATGTTTCAGCCGGGGATCCTGTGACTGCTTTAATGCAAGCAGTGACATCGCTTAGGTCAGATATGGCAGCTGCTACCACTGCCCTCCGTACTGATTTAGCCTCTGCCACCACTGCCCTGAACCATCGTCTTGATGCTATGCAAAGCACCCGACACCCCTTACCTGCTGACGCTGAGTTCGGCGATGTTGCCTCATCCCAAAACACGGTCCCCATCACCCCACCTACTTTGCCAGCCCCGTCAGTGGTGGTTCAGACTCCATTTCCTCTAGCAGCCCCTGAGAGGTACCAGGGAGATCCTTTGAAATATCGCACTTTTATAAATCAGTGCAAACTACATTTCTTATGCCGACCTCAAGCTTTTTCTGATCCAGTCTCTAAAGCGGCTTTTCTTCTCTCCCATTTGTCGGGTGTGGCAGCCACATGGGCTAATCCGTTTTTAGAGAGCAACCACCCCGCTCTGTACGATTTCGAATTATTAACTCAAGAAATGGCCAAGGTTTTTGACACAAGGTATAAAGCCCAATCCAGAGACTTGGAGCTCTTAGATCTTACTCAAGGTCGGTCTACTCTCATTGAGTATATTACCAAGTTTAATCAACTCGCCACCGAGACTTCATGGCCAGAAAATAAGAAGGCAGTAATCTATTATCGAGGTCTGTGTGGTTCCATGAAGGATGCTTTGTCTGTAGTGCCCTCCCTTCCCTCACTTTTTCTTGATCTGGTAGATTTAACCTTGCAAATCGACGCCAGGCGGGCAGAACGTAAGGGGGAAGTAGGGATATCCCTGACCTTACCTTCAGCCTCATCTAGCACCTTACCTGAACCTATGCAGATCGGCGGGGTACGCAGTCCTATTACACATGCCGAACGAGAGCGCAGGAGGGCAGACAATGCTTGTTACTACTGCGGACTCAATGGGCATTTTGTAAAGGAGTGTCCACGACGACCCAGAAATAAAGCTCCGGGTTTTCCGAAGACTCGCCCTTGAGATCAGGGGTTGGGGCGAGTCCTATACCTAATACCTCTGATATTGCTTTTGGTCCCGTTCGTCCTGTGGTGGTGCAAGCTTCATTAAATCTAGCTGCAGGAGTTTCCCATGCAATACAAATAGTGATCGACTCTGGTGCTACTGGTTGCTATATAGACATAGCGCTAGCCAATGCTCTAAACTTACCTCTGGTCCAAAAGAAACACCCCGAACCGGTTCATGCAGTAGATGGGACATCTCTAGCCTCTGGACCGATCTTACACCAAACTGCCCCTCTGGAAGTAGTCATACAGGAGGTCCATAGAGAAACCATGTCTTTTGACCTCATAGCTACGCCTCAGTTTGGTGTTATCTTGGGTATTCCGTGGCTAAAGAGGCATAACCCATTGATCAACTGGGGAACAGGTCAGGTACTTTTTGAATCCGAAACATGTCAATACTATTGCTTGCTTGAGACACCTCGGGTTTCCAGTCCCGCAGACATCCTAGGGGTAGTCGCCTCATTAGACATAGAAGACAGGCCCGAGTCCCCAGACACACACATAATAGGGGCAGTCACTAATCACATACCTCCTGAGTATCATGAATTTCGGGCAGTGTTTGACAAAGGATCTGCAGAAGATCTTCCTCCACATCGATCTTACGACTGCCCCATTGATTTGATCCCAGACGCTCCTATCCCAAAGGGGCGTATATACTCCTTAACCCAAACAGAGGAGCGAGTCCTTCAGGATTACATACAGCAGGCTCTGCGCCTAGGTCATATACGCCCATCAACCTCTCCAGCTGCAAGTCCCATCTTCTTTGTGCCAAAGAAGGAAGGGGATCTCCGTCCCTGCATTGATTACAGGCGTTTGAACGCCATCACAGTAAAAAAACGCTATCCTATTCCTCTCATTACCCCGTTGTTGGACAAACTTACTCATGCCACAGTTTACACCAAGTTAGATCTACGGGGTGCATACAATCTCATACGCATGCGAGAGGGAGATGAATGGAAGACGGCTTTCTGCTCACGACAAGGGTTGTTTGAGTATACAGTTATGCCGTTTGGTCTCTGTAATGCTCCTGCTACGTTCCAGCGCTTCATGGATGACATATTTGGCGATATCCTGAACGCATACGTAGTAGTGTATTTAGATGACATATTGGTCTTCTCTTCCTCTCTCGAGGAACACATCAAACATGTCAAGGAAGTGTTGTTACGTCTTCAAGCCAATGCACTATTCGCTAAACCTGAAAAGTGTATTTTCCATACCAACCAAGTTGAGTTCTTGGGGTTCCATATCTCTCCAGGAGGTCTCTCCATGAATCAGTCCAAAGTTCGGGCAATAAACGATTGGCCGATTCCAACCACACTCAAGCAATTACAGTCGTTTTTGGGTTTTGCCAACTTTTACCGACGATTCATAGCTGGGTTTTCTTCTATTGTAGCACCACTCACTGCGCTCACTAGCCCTTCAGTCCCCTATGTCTGGTCTGAAAAACAACAAAAAGCTTTTGATTCATTGAAAACTATGTTCACCACTGCTCCGGTGTTACAACATCCCGACCCCAAACTTCCGTTTGTCCTTGAGGCAGACGCATCCTCTTATGCACTTGGAGCTGTACTATCCCAGCCATGTCCTGCTACTGGTCGGTTACATCCGGTGGCATTTCACTCTCGCAAATTCACAACAAGCGAATTACACTACACAGTCACAGAAAAAGAATTATTAGCCATTAAGGACGCCTTACAGACCTGGAGGCATCACCTTCTGGGAGCAAAACACCAGACGGTGGTGTTCTCCGACCATAAGAATCTCCAAGACCTTGCCTCCTTGAAATGTACCAATAGTCGACAAGTACGTTGGCATCTTTTTTTTGCCGCGTTCGACTTCGTGGCCAAACATAGACCTGGTGTAGGGCATGGGAAAGCAGACGCCCTGTCCCGTTCCCCTGGGGGGGAAGTTCTACCATCCTTCCCTGAAACCTTGTTGAGTGAGTCTCACGTGGTTTGTGTTTGCACACCATCACCTACATTGCAGTCCACCATACGACAATGGGTCTCCCGATATCCACAGTCACTAACAGAATGGGATCCCGTTATGCAGGATGGGCTGCCCTTTGTACATGGGAAGCTTTTTCTTCCCACAAGTGAAACCAGGAATTTGGCGTTGGAATGGTCTCATGATGCTGCCATAAATGGTCACCCCGGACAGCATCGTACCCTAGAATTACTCAAACGATGGTGTTGGTGGCCGGCTATGAAACGAGACGTACAGAATTATGTTAATACCTGTCCAATCTGTGCTCAGGGCAAGTCACGTAGGGGCCGGCCCTTGGGTCTTCTTCTTCCTCTCCCGGTTCCCCCACGTCCCTGGCACACGGTCTCAATGGACTTGATTACTGATTTGCCACGCACACAGGGTTTCGATACAATTTGGGTTGTTGTCGATTCCTATACCAAAATGGCTCGTTTTGTACCTTGTAAGGGAATACCCTCAGCCCCGGTTTTAGCCAAGCATTTTTTCAAGTCTGTCTTCTGTCTCTTTGGCTTGCCCCATGTTTTGGTGTCCGATCGAGGCACACAGTTTACCTCTCGTTTCTGGCGGGCCCTCACTTCTCTGTTAGGGATTGATGCTCATTATTCCTCTGCTTACCATCCAGAGAGTGACGGGCAAACTGAGAGGGTTAACCAATCATTGGAGCAATACCTACGTTGCCTAACGTTACAATATCAGGACACTTGGCTTAATTTATTGCATCTTGCCGAATTTGCTTATAACAACTCTTTGCATTCTGCTACTGGTTTTTCGCCATTCTTTGCTCTTTATGGCCAACATCCTCGTATCCTTCCTCTGCCAGATTACTCCTCTTCTGATACCCCCGCTGCCTCAGCCTACACTAGGGATTTAGTCTCAGTCCATGCCCAGACATTGACCCATTTACGTGAGGCCCAAACTTCCATGAAATCCACTGCTGACAGGAAGAGGGCGGATGCTCCTGCATACAAGGTGGGGGACAAGGTTTGGCTCTCCACTCGTCATTTACACATTCCTGGCTGTCGCAAACTTCTCCCTCGTTTTGTGGGTCCTTACGAGGTGGTCAAAGTTCTGAACCCGGTGGCTATGCGTCTGGCTGTACCTCCTGCTTGGCGAATCCACCCGGTTTTCCATGTCTCCCTGCTTAAGCCTTGCCCTGGTCCAACCCGATTGGTAGCCCCTCCTGCTCCGGTCTCTGTCTCTTCCCCTGATGTCTTTGAAGTTCGGGGAATACTGGGTTCCCGTATACACAGGGGTGGGCTACAGTATCTGGTAGACTGGCGGGGTTATGGCCCTGAGGATCGCTCCTGGGTTGCTGCTCGAGATGTTCACGCTTCTCGCCTGGTGGCCAAGTTTCATCGGGAACATCCTTCCAGCCCACGCGGTCGTGGGCCTTTGAGGGGGGGCTCTGTCACGCCCTCTTCACACCCCTCCTCCTCATCAGGCGCTTCTCGCCGTCGTGTTTCCCATTTACACCACCAGCAGGGAAAACACGGCAGGCGGAATACCATGTTGGGCGGACCTGTTACTTTTCGCCCTTTTCCACGTTGGCGACTGCCATGGCGCCTCCTGCACAGCCGGCAACGTCAGGAGAACAGGAAGTGCCGGCAGCCCCAATCGCTGACCACGTTGCGCTCCACGCAACGTACGCGAGCAGTCACGTGATGCATCACGTGATATCACTCACCACTTCAAAAGTAGCCGGCAAACAAGACTCTTTGCTTCACAGCGACTTCAACTTCCACGGAGGACTGTCACGCATCACCCTTGCTCTTGTTTACTTCGACCTTGGAACTCTTTTCGGACTTGCTATTGATTACCCTTGGATTTTGGCGTGCTCTCTGATTTTCCGGACACTTGACCCTTGCTGTACCCTGGACTTGCTTCTGGATTGCCCTTCTGTTTTGTAACCTTCGGGTTGCTTCAAGCTTTGCTACAGACCTTGCCACACTCCACGAGGTACTAGGAAGGAGTGTCTACATCATCATTCCAGCCTGCCGTGGATTCCTCTGCGTAGGTTCACTACCGACATTCCATTCCATTAGGTAAGCTGGTGTCACTGCATCTTGTTTCATTACCCATTGCCATTGTCATACTAGAGTATTCCTGATTATAACTTTTGCATTACAGCATTCAGGGGTCCTTCCGGCATCCTCAATACCAGGCTGACGACAACACTCCTTCCTGTGGCCTCAAAGATTGCTAGGGCAGTGTTTATATTCTGCTCGAGCGGTATTTGGGGACGGAGGCATTTAATAACTGCACGACCATCAAGTCGGACCCATCAAGTTAGAACAAACATGCACAAGATGTTACAATTCACGATTAATGTTCAAATGAAATAAAAAAAGTTAATGCATATTAAGATATATATATACACATATTAAAGTCTACAAACATCAGAAATAAAAACTTTAAGGGAACAACATAATACACTTTATTAATAAATGTTAATACAATATGATAATTAAATCAAATATAATGGTAACCTTAACTCACCCTGTTATTATTTTGCAATATTTTGTTTTTGCTATACAATGTGTTATAGTGAAAGTAATGTAATGTGTTGTCTGAATATCTGTTTTTAATAACAATGTTAAACTGTTTTTATTTATTTATGTTGTTAATGTTTATTACATTACTGCTGCAGTTGTTAATATTAACAGTTTGTGTGATTTACTAAACCTAATGTAGCATACATATGACATTTTCATGTTGATACATATCAAAATGAATGTACAGTCTGTGAATATATTGTTATTTTTAGAAGTCACTAAATGTCACTAAGCTTTTATAGTATATTTTATTTTAATGTTTTTAGTTCTTTAGTGTATGTTTTCTTTTAGATGTTATGTGTATGCTTTAATAAATTGTATGTATTTATGATGAAGACTTGTACCTTGTTAATTGATATTGTATATGTAAAGTACGACACTTGAATGCTTATATATATATTCTGCTATTGTAATTTTAAAAAATATGATATGTATTTGCTTTAATGCAATTTTTGGAAGGAAGTATCCATGTGTATATTATATTTTAAATGTGTTATTATGTAGTAATTTTGTATTACAACAATGTTTTATACTTTCTTTTAACATATATTATAGGTCTACGTTTAATGTACTTGTGAAGGATTTTACATTGTATAAGAATACTTGTTTTATGTTTGAAATTGTTATAATGTTATGTAATATTGTATGTGAGTAAGTTTATGTGTGAGTTAAGGTTACCTTGATATTTGATTTTAATATCATTTTTTAATGTATCAATAACGTGTATTATGTTGTTACCTTAATGTTAATATTTCTACTATTTGCAGACTTTAAAGTTTTTGTTGGTTTAAATTTACCTCTTTTGTAAAAATGATTTAAAATAATGAAGCTTTTTAAAACTGTTACATGATTATTGATTGTGAGTGTTGTAATACTAGTGTGTGTTGTAACAGCATGTAGCACACATGCATGTGTGGCATAAGCGTATGTGTTCGTAAGGTGGTGTGTTGTAAGTTCCTGTGGTATAAGAGTGTCTGTCATAAGACTGTATGTTGTGTGTTTTGTAGGTGAACGTGTTGAAGGGTTTCTATGTGATATTTCTGCTTTATGAAGGCCACACATCAAAAAGACTGATTTATTTTGACCATTTGGTGTGCAGCCCTTAAAAGCAGAAATAACACACTGTTGGGGTGTTTCACCCTCCAACCCCCCTCAGGAAGCCGTACCACTGGCAACCCCACCCCAGACACACTGACACATACACACAAATGTGCATACACACTCACATTTTCCCGCTCCCCCTCCCTTCCACATGTCACATACATTTTCCCTCGTTCCCCACAGAAAAACGCAAAAACTCACTCACACACTTACACACCTCAGGCACCCGCATCTCTCCTATTTCGGCCCAGCTGTGCCTCTCAAGATCTGCGTGCACTTGTGCGCACTGCAGAGGCTGACAGTTTGAGTTGGAAAGACCTTGCAGAGCTGTCCCCGACTGGTCTTTCTAATTCGATTTTCTACATTTTTTAAAATAGAAAATGCACTTCATAAAATTGAAGGAACACATGTTATAGGGCATGTGTTTTAGGAGCGTGTGTTATAGGAGCATGCATCATAACAGTGTGTTTTATACAAGTGTGTGTTGTCAGATAGCGTGTAATAGGAGCATGTGCCATAGGAACATGTGTGTGTGGTAGGAGCACACATAGTAGCTGCTCATGTCACAGGAGCACATGTTATTGGAGTGCGTATCGAAAGAGTGTGTGGTAAGAGTACATCTTAAGAGTATGAGTGATTGGCATATGTGTCATAAGAGCATGTATAGTAAACCCATTTATTTATTTATTTTCCATTCATAAAGCACGCTCAGCCCATGGGCATCAAGGTGCTGCTACACTAGATGTTACACAAAGAAGACACAGGTAAGGGCATTCGTGGGGGGTGGTTCCCACATTAGCTTTAAGCAAAAAGCCATGTTTCAAAGTTCTCCTGAAGGCCCAGTGAGATTGTTCAGATCACAGGGCTGGAGACAGAGAGTTCATTTTTTTTGCTGCAATTGTCATGAAGCTTGACCCTCTGATTTTAGATTTTTTAAATTTTGGTTGGATGAGTCGGTTTGCGTAGGCTGTCCTGGTTGGTCTGGTGGATTGCACTTTCCGGAATTTCTCTGTGGTACAGGGGCGCACCGTTGGTGAGGCGACCGTGAGTGATTGAGAAGGTCTTGAACAGAATCTGTGTTATGTGTAATAGCCATTTGTGTAGTAGGTGGTTTATAGTGAAAAAGGCGACTGCAAAAATGTCGGGAAAAAAATTCGAAAAAAGAAATTTTCTAATGTTTTTTTTAATTTGTTTTTATTTAATGGGGGGGTTCGCCCCAACCCCCGTTATTTTTACTACCTAAACCTAAAAAAATATACAAATTAAAAAAAAAAATCTAATTTTTTTCAATATTTTTTTTTTCAACATTTTTGCATTCGACTTTTTTTTCGATATTATACCTGGCTACCGTAGTAGGTGTGCTTGTCATTGGAACATATATTAATGTTTGTGTTGTAGGAGGGCATGTTTTAGAAAAATTCATCTTAAGAACATGTGTCATAAGAGTTTATGTCATTAGAGTGTGTGTCATGAGAGTGTGTGGTAAGTGTCTTACCTTAGGAAATCGTGATAGGGAGACCTGCGAATGTTTGGAATGCCCCTCGGCCGAAACGGCTGAGGGATATAGAGTACCCATTACTTATTGATTACAGTAGACAGTTGACTCAAAACTTGTGTTTGATTCATCAGCAGGTGCAGGAGGCTCTTCCTGTCAGATACACCAGCCCAGGACATTCTCTGCCATCTGGGGACTGGACGTTGAACAAGAATTTTAAAAGAAAATCTTCACTTGCACCACGCTGGATGGGGCCTTTCCAGGTGCTACTGGCTACGCAGACTGCAATCCGAGTGAATGGACGCAAGCACTGGATCCATGCAACACACACAAAAGAGTTCCCTTTTCTTTGCCACATGAGAAAGAGCTTGATGATCCTGACATAGAAAGAAAGACAGCTGCACTAGATCACAAAGATATCATCGCCAGTTCTCTGTCAGAAGTGCTTCCTAAGGCCGCGAAAGGGCCTGGGGAGATTGCAACAAAGATCGAAAGGCCAAAGCTGCCTCAACTTTGTCCGACTGCTGCCTCATCGTCACTCATTGCATTGCAAGCTGGCACTGATCTTGCATCTGGAAATGAGAGTGCATTGTTCATCGATCATACTGTACCTGGAGCTGCGAGGTACAATCTACGTTCACAAAATCGGAAGTGATCAGCTTTTGTTTTGCCTTTGTTCCCAGCATGGATAAAGTGGGAACGGAGGCCTAGGGAAAAGGAGCGTATGAGCTGTATCAAGCTGGATCCATTGAAAGCTCTGACATGCGGTTTCCCGGTGCTACCATTGAGAAGTGAAGGACCATTGCAAGCTAGCACGGACAAGCGGGGGCATATGGTACCGACACTATCAAATTGATACTTGCTCCTAACTTTTTGGAGCTCTGCAAATTCACATCAGCTTGCTGGCATCTGTTAAGCAGGCTAGCCTGAACTGGCCTGAACACTTTGCTGCTAACGTGTGTTGCTGTGGAGACCTTTCCTCGACAGAAATTGAAAAACTTTTCCTGCGATAAACATTACAGACAATGCCTATATTCGCTCATGTTCCCTCCTGCACCAATGCTGTTGATGATATAGAAATAGAGACTAAGCCTGTTCCTAGAAAGACTTGGTTCGGAAAGAATAATATACTAATGATCATGATACCGCTTTGCATTTTTATTACACTGATCAAATATTTGATATCTAGAAACTGTACATCCTTTGAACTCTCTTTTGACTGCTACCAATGCTCCTACTATGAACATCCCAGTGCATGTGCTCTCTTATACGGTCCCCTCACAAGAAGTGAAACATAGAAAAGGGTATGACAATAATACATTGCTAATGATTATGAATATGACCAATGCTATATTGAATAGGTCCAATTGTTGGGTTTGCTCCCATTTACCCCAGCACAGGAAAAGAGGAATGGGTTGATATGTACCTCCTTTGCCACTTAATACAGCCTGTTATGCTTCATTAAGAGCACTATTTTTCGGAAAATGGAATGACAGTGTCACTGGTCAGTTTGATGGAACAAACATAAATTAATTTGAAAGATTGGTATTGGAACTGTTGGGTTGTTCCGTATTTCCAAGCGGAAGCAAAATAAACCCGGTAACAACAAGTCCAGTAGATAGGCTCTCTAGGCCTTACAAGTCCCTAATCACTTTTAAAATGGCTCCGGTAGGAAATAACGATGCTGTGCCTCCCTCTTATACTATTAATCATAGTCCACGTTCTGTCCCATTTTGCTTACGGAAAAAGGGTTCCTACCCAGTGGGAACATTCACTAGATGCATGAATATTGCTGTGATTGAGCAAGAAGAAAAAACATTATATATAGGAGGTTCTGTTTATTTTATATGTGGAGATCAGGCCTACCCATGGTTACCTAGAACTTGGGAAGGGACCTGTTATTTAGGTATACTTCTGCCTGGTGTATTTCTTTCCAAAACCTCTGAGATAGGAAAACTATCTAGATCTCGGCCACGTCAAGATGATACTGCAGGGCAAATCATAGGGGATATAGCGAAATCATTTATACCATTTTGGGGACAAGCAATACATTCGTGTAATATAAGGAAACTGTCCAGGGTGTTAGAAAAAATGATGAATGGAACTAGAGATATACTCTATAATATGACATTGGAACAAAAAGCAATCAGATTAATTGCACTTCAAAATAGAATGGTCCTTGATATAATTTTGGCTGATCGTGGAGGGGTATGCAAATTGGTGGGGTCAGCGTGCTGTGTATTCGTAAGTGACTCCTCCCCCAGGATATTTGAAGCAATAAAAAAATTGCGTGTCCTAAATTCTGAAATTCTTGTTCCTACAGGTGCTTAGAATCTGAATATAAGTTCATGGTTCTGGGAACTGCTGCGATCATGGGGATGGAAACTAATTGCAATTTTGGTTATGGTATTTGGAATCCTCATGTTCTGCTGTTGCTGCATACAATGCCTGCCAGTCCTTTGCTCCCAAATTACAAATGAGTGTGTACATGCGATCAAAACGAAACCTCCTTGCATGCTAAGTGAGGGTGCACAAAATGAAAATGAAATAATTAAAGAATTTATGGCAATGAATATTTCAGATGACGATTACAGCAGTATGGGTAGTTCGGAATTGGACACGTGGTCCGATGAAGACGCGATGTAAGGATGATGCTTTTGGCTTACGGCCGAAAGGAGGGTTTTTTAGACCAGAAACGACCCTATAGTATGTATAGTATGTTGGCCAGAAACCATTCGCATCATGTGACAAACATCGCAACCCTAGAATCGTCAATGTAACCAGAAGGCGTCCATTTTGTGAAATGTCGGCCATTTGCTTTTTTCTTTCTTTCAAAACGCTTTGCAAATGTATTCTATGCTTCAAACTCGCACACAGTGCGAGGCCACAGCCTGAATGCTGAAATACTAACACAGACAGGAATGTCAAACTGTGCAGAAATACATTGTTTTTCTCTCTCACTAAGTCCTTGAAGTAGAGCAGAAGATGCATCTAATCAGTAGTCCAGGTGCCGGCTTGTCTTGCAAATGTTGTAGTAAAGGCAGTTAAACCATGAATTATATTCTCCTAGCGGTGCTCCTTCACGGAGAGTGGTATTTTCTGCTTCAGAACTGTCTGACCCTTAGCTCGTGAACTGAGACACACAGATTGCATAGTAAGGAATGTTTCTCTGCTAAGATCATGATATCTTTGCCGATTTAAGAGCTCCATGTTCCCCATAACAGAAAGCTGTCTCTACTGCCTTTTCTAGAATAACTATGTTTAGACGGAATGAAGACTTGTCACAACGTGTCATAATTGTCATAATGGTCAATCACTGAACTCTAGCCTGTACGACATGTTTGTGGGCGGATCGAATTGCCTTCGTAAAGATTAAGTCTAATGTATATATATTGCTGCTTGAGTGTTGCTTGCTCTCTCGCATCTCACGAGGTCTGGGAACACACATTGTGAGGCGTTGAGACCCGGTCGGCCGACTGAGAATACTTTGAAATAAACCAGACTTGTTTGGAAAATGAACCTCATGTCTGACGTGTCACTTGGGTATATGGTTATTGTGCCTTAGTTTCCATATGCCGTCTTTATGGCATAGAACTTTCACTGGGCTTGTGTTGTCCTTTAAGGTGGACATCCCAAAGCTGAGGAGATTGACGCAGGCAGCTTTCTTGTGCTTCGTTTGGTTCAGAGACTCTCTGGAACTTCCCACCTAGGAAGATT
Source organism: Ambystoma mexicanum (assembly GCF_040938575.1). Classification (NCBI taxonomy): domain Eukaryota; kingdom Metazoa; phylum Chordata; class Amphibia; order Caudata; family Ambystomatidae; genus Ambystoma; species Ambystoma mexicanum. The sequence goes on along the minus strand of NC_090931.1, from coordinate 1,418,848,188 downwards.
GCTGCAGGGCACACTGTGTGCTGGCTAGGTACTGGTTCCAGAGCTACTGGAGGGTCCTCTGGACTCATTATCTCCCTCTGTTGCCTGGGAGATGTTTGGGGGAGGGATCTTGCTTCCCTCTTGGAGGTCCTGGCCTTCCTTCACTGGCAGAAGATATCAGGCAGACTGGACCTTCAGCGAGGGTCCAATGATGACTTCTTCAATCTGCTTTCGGTGAAGCCTTCAGATGATCTACCAAAAGAGGGGTTCTGCCCTCTTTTAAAGCCAAATGGGCCACAGTGATTGGTGTATGCTAAGACTGCCTTAATGAACCAATCCAATCGTGGGTCCTGTGTATGAGGGCAAAACCACAGTGCTTTGCAACAGAAAAGGTAAAAGGGTGAAAACATGTGATACTAAGCCCCACCCATCGTCCTGTCTGTTGTGTATCAAAGGGTCCCACTGGTTAATGGAGCTCTATGCGGTTCTTGATTAAAGCGACAGGTCTCACTTGAAGCTGCAGCGAGACAGAATTTCTGGTTCTGTCAATCTATATACTCGTACCTTCTGAATGTGTTCTCCCTGTGCGGCTGACTACTGTGAACACACAGTACCATGCATGGCATTTCACTGTCACTTGATACTGAGGGCACTAGCTGGCATAAGGTTGACACAGTGCTCATGAAAGTGTGTTGGGGTTTCCTTTTTCCTTTGTTAGCCTCTGCAGCGAGGCCACATGTGGGCCTGTTTAAATTAAACTCTGATTAGTATGCAAATGCAGCCACTAGCTGCAGGGCTCAACAAAAGGACAGTTTGGATCCATGGATCCTTTGTTAGTTAATTAGGCTGGCCATGGTAGGGGAAGGTTTGGCGTGCTCCAGGCTGTCATATCCCAACTAAATATGACAGGGGGGACTGCATAGTCTATGCCTATGTGTATGTTGTGTGGTAGGGATATGGCCCAAGCACAAGCTTAGGGTTCTCTCCTTTTAAAGCCATTAACCAACAAAGACCATCAAAGAGGCCAGTGGTCTGGTTGGATAGTAGAGTCTGACCTAAAGATGTAGGGTTTTAGCTTCTTTACTGCCTACACGACCGTGTAAGAATGACCAACTTCCTTTTCATTTTTGTCAATCTCATGCTAATGTAGGTGATAGGTTGCTCTATCCCTTGAGATTTCAGCTGAGCAAATATTGCTCCAATCCCAAAATCACAGGTGTCTGTCTGGATAATGAACTCCTGACCATAGTCTGGCACATTCAGAACTGGGGCCGTGCACAATCCTTCTTTAAATCCTGAAAGGAGGTTTGACAGGGGGGGTCCAAGTTACATTCTTTATCATTTTTCTGAAAGTTACATCATCCAGGGGCATGGCAATGGTCCGATACCCCTTGGTGAATGACCAGTAGTACCCAGTGAGACCTAGAAAGGCTATCACCTGTATCTGTGTGGTCAGAATATCCCAATCCTTCACAGCCTGTACCTTTGCTTCAAGAGGTTATTTCTTACTTTCACCAACCAGATGGCATAGGTAATTCATGGTGTCCTGCGCTATCTGGCACTTTGTGGCCTTGATAGTCAGACCTGCATTCTTTCGCGTCTGATGCACTTGTTTCAGGTGGGATAAGTGATCCTCCCAGGTATTGCTGAATACAGCAATGTCTTCTAAATAGGTGACACTGAGGTTTTCCAGCCCAGACAAAACCTGGTTAACCATCCACTGAAAAGTGGCAGTGGCATTCTTAAATCTGAAAGGCATCACAGTGAACTGATACCTTCTGAGATTGAGAATGCTGAACACTCTCTCACTCCATCTGTCAAGCTGACCTGCCAGTACCCTGCCGTGAGGTCAAAGCTACTCATGTACTTGGCAGCGCCAAGCTGCTCAATGAGCTCATCTGCCCGAGGAATGGAGGGAGCATCTGTCTTTGTGACAGAATTGAGGTCCCTGTAGTCCACACAGAAGTGAACTTCAGTCTTCCCACCACTGGTCATTTTGGGGACCAGTACCACTGGGATAGCCTTGGGCCTGTGGGATGGCTCTATCAATCATAGGGACAACATCTTGAAAGCTTCTTCCTTGATGCTGTCCTTGATCTTATCGGACATCCTACTATTCACTGGCTTACTGTATCCAGTGTCCACATCATGAGTGCACCAATCTGCGTGACCTGGAGTCAGCGAAAACAGACAGGAAAATGGTCCCAGTAACCGGCGAGTCTCTCAGTGGCTGTTCCGGCCGGTCTGTTGCAAGGTTGACCCCTTCAACTGACCCATCTGTGGCTTCAGTGTGCAGGAGGTCTGGGAGGGGATCCGTCTCCTCCTCAGTCTCTCCGCGAGTCACTAATGCCATGGCCAAGTCATCCCAGCTATAATGGGGTCTTAGCTGGTTGATATTAAAGACCCTGCACATCTGTTTAGGTCTTTTCACGTCAATGAGATAATACACCTCACTGAACTTTTCCAGCACATAGTAAGGCTCAGTCCACTTGTCCTAGAGGGCACTGCGTTTAACATGCTCCATAATCAACTCCCACTGGCCTAGAGAATAGACTGTCACTGTGGCCGTCTGGTCATGCCAGTGCTTCATCAACTCCTGAGTGGGCTTTGGGTTTTTCGTCCACTGTTCCATGTACTTTGCCATTCTAGACCGAAGGCCAAGTACATAGTCCACCACATCTCGCATAGGGCATTAGGGGTTGTTCTCCCATCCATCTTTCACAAGACTGATGGGACTTCGTACAGGGCATTCAAATAGAAGCTCAAAGGGGTTAAAATCTACTCCGTTCTGTCACTCTTCCCTTTAGGTGAACAGAAGGCATTGCAGGAGAATATCCAATGTTCTCATTAGGTGCTCCTTCAAGCCACCTATCATGCCTCTCAGAGTCTTGTTGAACTGCTCAACAGGCCCATTTGCTTGTGAATGGAAAGATGTAGAGAATCGGTAGGTGCCTACACAGTCTTCCCACATAGCCTTCATATAGGCGGATGTGAAGTTTGATCCCTGTCAGGAATGACTTCCTTGGGGACTCCAACATGGGGGAATATCCCAATCAGAGCCTTTGCAACCACTAGGACTTTGATGCTCCTCAGATGGACAGCTCAAGGGTACCTTGTGGCATGGTCCACCACCACCAAATTATACCTGTTCTCTGAACTCATTTGAGGATCTAAGGGACCTACAATATCCATGCCTATTCTCTCGTCAGGCTACACAACCATGGGTAGCAGAATCAAAGGGGCCTTTGTGAGACCACCTGACTTGCAAGAAGCTTGTCAAGTTGGGCAGGACTGGACAAATTCCTAAACTTTCACGCTGTACTGTGACCAGTAAAAGTGCGCAGACAACAGGTCTGATGTCTTAGTCACTCCAAAGGGACCCACCAAAGGAATCTGGTGAGCCAAATCCAAAAGGAACTTTCTGTGGCATTGGGAAATCACCAACCTTCTGGTACCCTCTCCCACAGAGCCTTTTGGCTCACTCTACAGGAGTCCATCCTTCCAGTACACTTTTAAATGTCCACGTGCTGTTCCCTTAGCCTACTCCTCCACCTGCTTCTGGAGACCCACCGGAGTGGGACACTCTTTCTGACTTTAAAGACGTAATTCAGCTTGGGCCCCCGGCTGATGCAAAGTCATTGAGCTTGGGCAGACCGTTCAGATCTGTGCGTACCTGGTCCTCCACCTGGTCCTCCACCTCAGGTTCCTGCTCTGCACCAGGAAACTCTAAAGTCACTGAGTCCCCTGTCGCCAAAGTAGGGTCCTTAGTGGATATTGGCCCCTCTCTCGCAGGAGTAGGCGACTCAGCAATCTGTGGAACTGGACATGGGGCTACGGTCATGCCGGTTCCTCCAACAAGTCCTCCAGAAGTACTCAAAGCCCTAAGGCTCTGAGAGTGTTCAATCTGGTGATCTCTTTGGCATTCGATCGGGTAGCCTCTACGACTATCTCGGAATCAGGAAGATCATTGCCCAACAGACATGAGACAGGGATGGAGTCTTTCACCGCTGCACAGAGATGGGTTGTTTCACCTCACCAACTCAACTGTACTATCGCCAAGGGTCACTTACTCTGTCCGTCAAGCCCACTGATGCTACAATCAGGTACATCAATACACTGGCCTGGCTGTACCCACTGGCGGGTGACAGAAGTGAGGCTAGCTGCAGTGTCTCAGACTGCAGGAGTTTTGTATCCATTGATATACACATGTTCTAAATAGATTTGAGTATTATTGGGAACTGGATACCGTTCCCACTAAGTTTAAACAATCCACATTCAGCCACTCCTTGGCCTAGTGGGAAGTCCTTCACTAGGAGGACGACACTAATGATTACCTCCTCCATGAGACCAACATTCACTATGGCTTGCTTGGGTAAGCCCTTGCAAGCAGGATCCCCTCTCCTATGGCCCAGCTCCTGACACAAAAAAACACCTTTGGGCGGTGAGAACGCAGGTGGCCCAGTGTTAGGGGTGCCTCTTTTCAGGGTGTACTGCTGAACTGAAGTTTTGGGTTTTCCCTTCATTCTTTTAAGGACCTGACTTCGAAGAGGATGTGGACCTTTGTCTTTCCCATCCTTGTTACCTTTTCTTGTCCAGAGATTTCTCTTTTGGTTTGGGTGTGCTTACTTGAAACTTTTTCTGAACTTGAGTACTCACAAACATGTCAGCAGCCTTTGCAATATCCCCAGGGGCTGTAATCATCTTGTTTACAAGATGCTGGTTTAGGTCAACCCCACAATTCTTCAATACATGCTCACACACAATAATATTGTGCCTTTAAATGTGTCAACTTTGTTACCAGCCATCCACCTACTCAGATATTTCAATGACAACTGTGTAAATGCTTTAAGTGTCTGCCCACTTTTCTTTCCAAGCTCTCTGAAGCTCTTGAGATACTGTTCAGGGGTTTTACAGAACTTCCTGAGGAGGGCCACCTTCAGGCTCTCATAAATGGGCCTTTCCTCAGGTGTCAGATCCTCACTCCTCTTGACAGGCGCAGAGGCAGCACAAACGCCTCCCTCCCCATTGGGTCTTGGTACCTGGGAAACGAAAACCACAGGCCACCGCGACCCTCTGGAGAAAGAGGGTTAGGGTTCGTTCAATGGATGGGTAGGGGGAGTTCAGGATCACCGGAAAGAGGTTTAGGGAAACACAGTGGTTAGGTAAGGGGGATAAGGGGAAGCATGCTCCTCGGCTCCGGTTCTTCTCTTGATGATGATTGTTGGCATGCGCACACACACACTCACTCACAACCATCCACTTCACAGTGATTCTCCTTGGAGGCCTTTGTAGTGGAGCCTCTAACCAACCTTTTCCTAGATCAGTTTTCTCTAGGGCTACCTTGGTGTTTACTCTGCTTTTTCAATAAGCTCCACCCTCATTTCTTCATGAAGGCAAACACTCCCACCTCACCCTGTGCAATAGTAACAACAAATGACCCAGCACATAGTAACAACAAACATTACATGCACATGAGGTGTTAAGACACTTAGCTCTGGGTTCTGTGATTTTCTGGGTCCTTCGGCCTTTCCCTGTTGATGGGCGTGATATGTCTCACGGGTCCGTTCAAGCAATAAGCTGAAAATAGCCAAAACAAAGTCAGTGCACGTACGTGCGAAATTGCCGTTCCACAAGAGCGTTCCCTAACGGGTTAAAGGTTAGTTTAGGGTGCGGTCGCTCAACCGCCAAGCTAACTCCCATTCCGGGTTAGTATCAAACTCTGCATGCAATTGTGTAACTCGGCTCTCCGTGCTGCCGAAGAGTTCCTCAGCGCGTATCAAGTTTCCCTTTCACAGATTAAACAGCTGACCGTGTACTTATCTTTTCTTGTACGCGGGGCCGGGGATTAAGGCTGGCGGGCGGTGCCCCGCGTGAGCGTGCCTGCAGGAGCTCGAGGCGAACACGTCCTCTCTGGCCGATGGTCAGGATTACGAGCGCTCCTCCCAGGGCGCGGCTCGCGCATGCGCAGTAGCGCGCGTGTGGTTCTTTTCCTCCCAGCAGGCCTGTGGAGCGCATGGCCTGCTGGGCAATGTAGTCTCTCGGCGGTTCTCCTTCCTTGGGCCTGAGTTCTGCAAAAGGGAAGGAGAACACGCCTGGACAAGATGGTTGGACTCCCCAGAGCCCTCTTAACTGCCCCCAACACCCTCAGAACACTGCCTATTGCCCCAGCCCTGACAGTACTCCCCCTCCCACCAGCAGGTCTTGGTTTAGTGGGGTGTAACACATGAAATAGGCGGAGGAGCCGAGGAGCATGAATATTACAAGCGGGCTCCCAAGAACGGTCTTCCGGGCCGTACCCCTCCCAGTCCACCAAATACCAAAGTGATCCCTGTTTACGGCGTGAGTCTAGGATACGGTGGACTTCATATTCAGGAACGCCATCTCTCAAGACCGGTGGAGGTTTTTTGGATATTACAGAAGCTGGGGCTGGTTTGAGTAAAGAGATGTGAAACACCGGGTGTATTTTCATGGATGGGGGTAATATCAACTTCGCTGCCACAGGGCCAACCAGAGCTTTAATTGGAAATGGGCCAAGGAAACGAGGGCTAAACTTGCGGGAGCCCTGCAGACGAAGATTGCGTGTCGAAAGCCACACATGATCCCCCACCTGGTATGGTGGACTTGGTCTCCTTTTCTTGTCAGCATGGTGTTTGTAAGTGGCTTTAGCGAGATTTAGGCTGTGTTGCGCAGCTTGCCAGATGCTTTTCAAATGTTTCTGTCTCTCCCTGACTGCTGGAACTTCAGGCACTGGTTCAAGTGGTACAGGTTGAAATCGTGGGTGGTAGCCATACGCACAATAAAATGGAGTGACCTTTGTTGATGCATGTACGGCGTTGTTGTAAGCTAGTTCGGCCAACCAAATCACTTCTGCCCATTCGTGTTCTTTTCCTTGAGTTAGACAACGTAAATATTGTTCCAATGTTTGATTTAGTCTCTCGGTTTGACCATCTGTTGCTGGATGGTAACTGGTGGACAACCGAATCTCAATCCCTGTTGATCTACAAAAAGCCTGCCAGAATCGTGAAGTAAACTGAGGTCCACGATCTGAGACTATCCCATACGGTATACCATGAAGCCGTACCACATTTTGTAGAAACAGGTCTGCTAACGTACTGGCTGTTGGTGTGCCTTTGCACGGTATGAAATGAGCCATCTTGGTTAAGTAGTCCACAACAACCAGTATAGCTGAAAACCCTCGACTTGGTGGCAATTCGACGATTAAGTCCAATGATACCGTGTGCCATGGTGCCGGAGGAGTTGGAAGGGGTTGCAACAGCCCTGCAGGTTTTCTGTGCTCAGTTTTGTTTCTCAAACAGGTTTCACATCTTGAAATATATTGTTTCACATCTTTTTGTACACTAGGCCACCAAAAATGGCGCATGATTAGCTCCTTGGTTTTTAGTGTTCCAGGATGACCCACGAACGGGGAATCGTGGCACCACCTGATGGCCTGTTGTCGAAGCGGTGAGGTAGGTAAGTAGAGTGCTGATCTGAAAAAGGGCAACCCCTCCTTGACGGTTTGTTCTTGACTTTTGCTAGCCCATTGCACCAGATCCTGCGCTGACATGGCTTTTCGGATTTTTTCAAACATGGCATCTACCACCACACTTCCGATTATCCGTGCTGGGTCCACGATTGGTTTGGGTTCGTCCATAATCTTCGATTGAGCTGGATTGGCCTCCGGATACCTAGAGAGTATGTCGGCCTTTCGATTTTCTACTCCAGGTCGATATGTGACGATAAAGTCGTATTCTGAGAACTGCATGGCCCACCTGAGTTGTCTCGGACTGAGTGCCCTGGCGGATTTCAGGAATTGTAAGTTACGATGGTCGGTATAGATGGTAATAGGATGATGGGCTCCCATGAGGTAATGACGCCACTCATCGAAGGCCACCTTAATAGCCAACAATTCCTTGTCTGCTATAACATAGTTTTGTTCTGCTGATAACAATGTTCGCGAGTAGAAAGCGACTGGGTGTAATTGCCCATTGTTGTCCCGCTGCGATAAAATAGCTCCCACCGCATAACTAGATGCATCAGTTTCTATGATGTAGGGCTTAGAAGGGTCCGGATGCTGCAGCACTGGAGCGGTCACGAACGCTCCTTTCAAAGTTTGAAAACTAGCTTCGGCCTTTTCGTTCCACTGAAAGGGAACTCCTTTTCGTAGTAGTTGAGTAATGGGTTGTACCTTTTTGGCAAAACCATCAATAAACCGGCGGTAGAAATTGGCAAATCCCAACACAGTTTGGATGTCCTTTACTGAACTTGGAGAGGGCCAGTTGGCAATGGCCTGTACTTTCTTCTGATCCATTGTAATGCCTTGAGGTGATAAGATGAATCCTAGAAATTCGACCGTGGTTTGATGGAATTGGCACTTCTCAAGCTTGGCATACAACTTATGTTCCCGTAGCCTTTGTAAAACAGCCTTCACATGACCCTGATGTTCTGCAGCATCGCGAGAGTAGATTAAGATGTCATCGATGTACACGATGGCAAAAACATCAAGGTACCCCCGTAACACCTCATCTAAAAAGTGCTGGAATGCTGCTGGGGCATTGCACAGCCCGAAAGGCATGACCTGATATTCGTACAGGCCAAACTTGGTCCGAAAGGCCGTTTTCCATTCGTCACCTTCTCTGACGCGTACCAGATGATACGCGCCTCGCAGATCTAACTTTGTGTATACGGTGGATCCTCGCACTTGGTCCAGCAACACTGGGATTAAGGGCAACGGGTAACGGTTCTTAATGGTAATGCGATTGATTGCTCTGTAATCAATGCACGTCCTCAGGTCTCCCGTTTTCTTTGGTATGAAGAACAAAGGGGAAGATACCGGGGACGTAGAATGTCGTATGAAGCCGTTTGCCAAATTGGTTTTGATATAGTCCTTTAAATGTTCATTCTCGGCTTCTGTGAGTGCGTATATTCTGCTACAGGGTAGCACAGCGCCAGCTTCTAGGTCTATGCGACAGTCGAATGGTCTGTGCTGTGGTAAGGTCTCGGCGGCCACTTTACTGAAGACATCCCGATATTCCTCATACTCTTCCGGTAATTCTACCTCTGTACTGCCTCCTATGAAATGGGGACAATTCTCCACCGCATTACACTTGGTCTGACAATACACTGATGAGAATTGCAGCGTTCCTGCGACCCAATCCACGGCTGGGTTGTGGAGTCTTAGCCAGGTTAGGCCCAAAATGAATCCGAACTGTGGTGCTGAAATCACATCAAACTCTATAGTTTCTCGATGTTCCTTCCCACACTGAAACTGCATGGGCTCTGTGTGCTGGGTGATCGGGCCTGAAACCAACGGCGATCCATCCACTGACTTCACTTGTTCTGGCTGTTCCTTAGTTACCAATGAAAGTCCTAGACTTTTAGCGACTTGAGCGTCTACGAAATTACCAGTGGCTCCCGAGTCGACCATAAGTGACACTGGTATATGCCTTCCTTGTACTTCCAGATGACCAGCCAGCATAATGTGGGCAGACGGAGTGTGGTGAACATTAGCTAGCATCTTTGGGGTGTCTTCAGATTCGCTCGCCCTCACCCCCCTCATGGACGAGCTGGGGCGTTTCCCGACTGGGTTCCCTTGGTGGGTTTATTGGTGCATTCCCGAACAAAGTGGCCCGACTTTCCGCAATAAAGACACAGCTTTTCTCTCCTTCTTCTCTCTTTCTCCTCTTTGGTTAAGGGGCCTCGTATGGTTCCAATCTGCATCGGTTCCTCGGTTCCCTTCTCAGATGACTTGGTGTTTTTCTGTTGATCCAGCCGAACCATTGGCCTATTGTCCCATTTACGACGGTCTAGGCGACGTTCACTTTGTCTCTGATCTAATCGTAACGCCAGATCGATCATGGTGGAACAGTCTTCTGGTTGGGGGTCTACTTGCGCGATTAAATCTTTCAGGTCTTCCCTTAAACCCTGATAGAACAAGGCCATTCTCTTTTCCTGGGGCCAATCAGTTTCTACTGCCAATCGGTTGAAAGCTGTGACATACGAAACCAGATCTCTGCTTCCTTGTTTCAGAGTCAGCAATTCTCGATCCTTAATTAACGTTGCTGCCCGTCGGTTAAATATCTTACCGAATTCTTCCAGAAAGGTATCCCAGCTGTACAATAAGGCATCGTCCTTGTGAACCAGGGGGGTAGCCCAAGAAGCTGCATCCCCCGTGAGGTAAGATATTACGAACGCTGTGCGGGCTTGTGCTGTTCTGAAAACTCCTGGTTTGGTCAAAAAATGCAACTGACACTGCATGATAAACTGGTTGAAATTCTGTGGGTCCCCATGGTATCTTTCGGGTGCAGCAAGAGGGAGAGTTGGTTCCGTGGCTACGTGCACTTGCACTGGCACTGGCGGGGGTGGTCTGGGCAAGGGCGTTGCTTGGGCCTGAGTTTGGAGAGTCAAAGTATGGACTTGACCTGCTAAGTTCTGATAGTCCTGCCTGGTTGCTGCCAATTCAGCCTTGAGGTCCTGGAGAAGGGCCACTACATCCGCCATGACTGTACTGCCTAGGCGCTGAAAGAATACGTGGGCTCGTAATTCTGTCAGATCCTCACTCCTCTTGACAGGCGCAGAGGCAGCACAAACGCCTCCCTCCCCATTGGGTCTTGGTACCTGGGAAACGAAAACCACAGGCCACCGCGACCCTCTGGGGAAAGAGGGTTAGGGTTCGTTCAATGGATGGGTAGGGGGAGTTCAGGATCACCGGAAAGAGGTTTAGGGAAACACAGTGGTTAGGTAAGGGGGATAAGGGGAAGCATGCTCCTCGGCTCCGGTTCTTCTCTTGATGATGATTGTTGGCATGCGCACACACACACTCACTCACAACCATCCACTTCACAGTGATTCTCCTTGGAGGCCTTTGTAGTGGAGCCTCTAACCAACCTTTTCCTAGATCAGTTTTCTCTAGGGCTACCTTGGTGTTTACTCTGCTTTTTCAATAAGCTCCACCCTCATTTCTTCATGAAGGCAAACACTCCCACCTCACCCTGTGCAATAGTAACAACAAATGACCCAGCACATAGTAACAACAAACATTACATGCACATGAGGTGTTAAGACACTTAGCTCTGGGTTCTGTGATTTTCTGGGTCCTTCGGCCTTTCCCTGTTGATGGGCGTGATATGTCTCACGGGTCCGTTCAAGCAATAAGCTGAAAATAGCCAAAACAAAGTCAGTGCACGTACGTGCGAAATTGCCGTTCCACAAGAGCGTTCCCTAACGGGTTAAAGGTTAGTTTAGGGTGCGGTCGCTCAACCGCCAAGCTAACTCCCATTCCGGGTTAGTATCAAACTCTGCATGCAATTGTGTAACTCGGCTCTCCGTGCTGCCGAAGAGTTCCTCAGCGCGTATCAAGTTTCCCTTTCACAGATTAAACAGCTGACCGTGTACTTATCTTTTCTTGTATGCGGGGCCGGGGATTAAGGCTGGCGGGCGGTGCCCCGCGTGAGCGTGCCTGCAGGAGCTCGAGGCGAACACGTCCTCTCTGGCCGATGGTCAGGATTACGAGCGCTCCTCCCAGGGCGCGGCTCGCGCATGCGCAGTAGCGCGCGTGTGGTTCTTTTCCTCCCAGCAGGCCTGTGGAGCGCATGGCCTGCTGGGCAATGTAGTCTCTCGGCGGTTCTCCTTCCTTGGGCCTGAGTTCTGCAAAAGGGAAGGAGAACACGCCTGGACAAGATGGTTGGACTCCCCAGAGCCCTCTTAACTGCCCCCAACACCCTCAGAACACTGCCTATTGCCCCAGCCCTGACATCAGGAGTAAACTGAAGAATTGCATCAGTCCCTGGTGTCGGTAAGTGCTTCATTAGGGCTGCACACGAAAGTACCTTGTTCACCTCCTGTTGCTGAAAAGCAAGCTTGAGTGCTTTAATCCAGTCATAAATATCCTTCCCCACCTTGCACGCCTACACTAAGACTTTGGGGATATGGTGCCAGGGTAAATATCGAGCACCCTGGTTTGAGGCATTACCACTGTGTTGTATCTGATGTATTGGTGTGTGTGTGTATCTGGAATGTTGTGTTGTTTGTTCCAGATTCTGTCGGAAGGAGAAGTGTTGTTTCTGAGGTATTGGTTGTGTGCGTGTCTGGAATGTTGGTGGATGTGCGCGTAGTAGTTATGTGGAGGTTCGGAAAGAGACAGTTGGTTGATGGCTGAAGAGTTGGGACTTAGTGCCTGCCGGGTGGGGTTCCAGTGTTTCTCCTCACTATCATCTGTGGTGTTTATCTGGCAATAAACACCCTTGAGATCTAAGCCGTGTTGTGTACTTACTGAAGGTGTTACTTTGCCACATTGGCGACGAGGATGGGATGTCGCTGAGGAGGGGGTGGCTCGACCGAAGAGAACACTGCCCTCTGCCGTTGTTGCCCCACCCAGCAGAGATGTTGGACAAACCCATTTGGTCCATGGGTTCTGGCAAGGTTCCTTGGTGCCTTGGTTCAGGACTGCAGTTGTCTTTGCGGTTTCCGTCGTGCATTATTCTGGTAGGCTGCAGTGGGGGTGGCCACAGCGAGCCCCTTGGACCAGTGCCAGTGGTGTTGAGTCAACGGAGGCCGAGTTGTCACATGTACTTGCAGTCCACCGATTGTCAACAGCTGGGGCATTGACAGTGACCGGTGGACAAGTGCCAGAGGAGAGTGTACGAGCGGTGGTCAGGCAGCGGTGTACCATTGCCTTCCTTGGCGGTGTCGTTAGCCTTGCTAGTGACTTTCATTCCTATGGACTGGTACGCCTTCGCAGTTGATCAACTGTAGCCGGGGTAAGGAGCTATAGTGCCCTGGGGTCCGGTGTTGTACCGTTTATCCAGCGTAAGAGGACTGTTTGAAGTAATGTACACAGGAGAACTTTTCAGGACTGGGTCATGGAGGCAGCTGATCCAGGTAGCTGCGAGTGTTCTGGGGAAAACACGATCCCGTTGCCGGAGGGGTTGAAAGTGTTTTCAGATCCAAGGTGTTGTTTCTGCAAGACTTCTGATAGCTGTCAAGGCGCATACGCCCAGTTGGAACGCGGCACACCAAATGCTGAGGAACGCGATGCTGTTTGCATCACTGGCGTCCATTTTGAGGGCGGTGACTGTGACGCCAGGAATGGAGTTTGTGATATCCCTCATGGTAAGTCGGAAGCAGTTTTTCATCTGAATTATCCTGATAAGGTTGTGATGCAATCCACAAGTGTGTTCTGGCGTCCTCTATTATGGTGCATGCTGTTTCTGATGTCTTTGTGGGAGAAATGGTGGCCTGCGGTAGGAAGAGGCAATCCAGCAAAGAGAGTTCTTCAGCGACTTCCCAGAAGAGGGAGTGTACTCATCGATGTTCTGTGTGTGAACTGGATGGGTGTGTTCACAGAGCATTTTCCACAGTTTGTGAGGGTCTTTTACCGGCGTTCAATGAGTTTGATCCTGAGATGTTCGATATTTTATATGAGGATCAACGACCTCTCCTTGGCTGAGACTTAATCACCATTTGTCGTCTAACAGGCCAGTATGCGTGTGCGTGCATGAATTGGGTGATTGTGGCATTTTTCTGTGGTTAGGTGTTGGGCCTTGGTTATGTGTGGGCGTGATGTTGTATCTGTTGTGGCCTTTTATTGCTAAACTGTTGCTGTGTTTAATCTGGATGTGTATTGCACGTTTTTACCTTTTTAGGTGGACAGTGATTTTCATTCCTTGCTCATTTTCTGTGCTAATGGCCGGACTTGAGGGTGGTGTTCCGGGTCATGTTGCTGTAATTCAAGGGGGGGTGATACAATTACTGTTTTGTTATGCACATTTTGGGGTGGTATGTACGATGAGTAGTGTGCTAGCGTTTGGTTGTGGTGTGTTTGGGCAGACTTTGTGAGCAGTCTGGTTTATGCAGCTGGTGAAGTGCGTGCTATCCGAATGGCCGGGTGGGTCTGGAAATAGGTTGCCAGTGCTAGTGGCACCCTAGTGGTTGTGTCTGTCCTTGTTGTTGACTGCATTGCATAGGGTGGGATATTATATACTGCTTGTCAGTGCAGGCGTTATTACATGAATTGGGGTGAGTTTGTGGTGCTCATTCAAGACATGGGGCCTCATTACGACCCTGGCGGTCCGGAAATAACGGTGGCGGTAAACCCGCCGCCACCGTTGTTTCCGGACCGCCTGATCCCGACCCCTGCAGGCGGGAGGTGATGTTCCCGCCAGGTCTGACCTGGCGGGTTTAACCCCTCCCGCATGCAGGCGGACGAGGAAACACCGGCAGCATTACGAGATGCTGCCGGTGTTTCCATGATCCCGATTCCCATTGAGTCCCATAGGACTCAATGGGAATGGGGATTTACACCATTCCGCCTCCGTGATTCCCGGAAAACCGGGGTTGTAATGCCCCGGTAATTCCGGGAATCACGGAGGCGGAATGGTAATACGAATCCGGCGGTAACCAGGCGGTTTTACCGCCGCGGTTACCGCCGGACTCGTAATGAGGCCCATTGTGTTGTCCTTGGGGGATATTTCAAGTGCGCCGGGTGTTTTTTGATTAGGGCGTCAGTGTTGGGTAGTGGGTTTCACCCATTTTTAGGATTTTGTTCCTTTATATGGATGGCCAGTTGGGTCCATTGGCTATGGCATGTTGTTGCCCTTCTGGGTTTCGTGCCTTGTATGGATGGCCAGTTTGGGTCCATTGGTATATGGTATGTGTAGGGTACCGTTCAAGGTTTTGGTTCTTCTTATGAATTATGGATGGCCGGTTGGGTCGATTTGGGTTTGTGGTACGTTGTGGGGTACTGTGCCGTTATGGGTTTGTGCCTTATATGGATGGCCGGTTGGGTCCAGTGTGTTTTGGTGTTTCGGTGGTTGGCCGTTGGGTCAATTTGCGCAGGGGTTGCGGCTTGCAAGGTTCCGGACGGGTCTTGTGCCTTTTCATTGGGGTTTCCCTTGTTGTGGTTGTTGTGATGACGAGTGTAGAGGGGTGCTGTGTTCCAGAAGGGTATAGGTGGGTTAAGTGTGTTGGCTGGCAGATGGTGTTGTTTCCTATAAGAGATGACGTGAACTATTGCTTGTTGTGCTTGTTGTGGGTCATAGGTGGCTGGGTGGGCCTATTGGCCAGTTGGTTGTGCTCTGGTGTGGCAGGCTGGAGGCCCTGGGGGGCAGCCCGGGGCTAGAGGTGTTAGGTGTGCATGTATGGTTCTGGTTTAGTTAGTTAGCTGTCTAGGTGTGACGGGTGTAGCCGACCCGGATTCCGAGGGGCAGCTCGGAGGCCGGTGGTAGTGCGTTTTTTTTTTGTTTTGGTCCTCCCTGGGGTTGGTTTCGTCAGTCATGTGGTAGGGTAGTCATGTTGGAGGTGAAGTGTCTCTTGTTGTAGAGGGTGTCAGGGTTTGATTACGTTATCCATGGTAAAGGCCATGTTGTTGCGGTGTTGGTAATGGTGTTGGGCTTTTCGGTTTGCGTTCCTTGGTGTTCTCTGTTGGGAAATTCTCAGGGTTGAGTTGTTCTCTGTGTTGAGTTTTCTTTCGTTCTGTATTTTCTTATGTTGTTTGTTTTGGTTGTGGTCCGTGCGGTTTGTTGGTTCTTATCCGTACCGTGGGGGTTCTTGTCAAGGTGTTTTTCTGGCGTTGGTCAGTGGCGGCGGTCATTTGCATTTGCCTGGTGGCCACAAGTATGTGTGTGTGTCCGGTTAGCTGTATGTTTGTTGCAGATGCTGTCAGAGGGAGAAGTGTTGTATCTGAGGTATTGGTGTGTGTGTGTCTGGAATGTTGTGTTGTTTATTCCAGATTCGGTCTGGAGGGAGACGTGTTGTGTCTGAGGTATTGGTTGTGTGTGTGTCTGGAAGGTTGGTGGATGTGCGTGTGGGAGTTACGTGGAGGTTTGGAAAGGGACGGTTTGTTGACGGCAGAAGAGTTGGGACTTCATGCTTCCCGGGTGGGGTTCCAGTGTTTCTCCTCACTATCATCTGTGATGTTTATCTGGCAATAAACACCCTTGAGATCTAAGCTATGTCGTTTACTTACCAAAGGTATTACTTTGCCACACACTGCTTTTGCTAGAGGTGGATCTGTTGGCCTCCTTCTCGTCGAATGCCTTTCTGCGCAGCTCTATGGCGGCCCTGTACCGCTCCATTGCAACCATGTCCAACTCCATTGTGACCTTGTCCTGCTGTTTGTATTCCTACAGTGCTAGTCTCCTCTCCTCCAACAGGAGCTTTCCAGCTGCTATGTCATTAACAACTGGAACAATTACTGGGCCACTTAGAGACTGTGCCGAGGCCTGGGACATACAGGATTCCGCACTAGCCCCTGACCTCTGAGACACTGTAGAGTGTTGAGAAACCATGCTTTCCCCATGCCCGATGCTTGGCGAGAAACACTGTTCATACTGTCATTCTCGTCATCTTCAACTTCGCCTACCTTCTTCATTTGAGTAGACACGGTCTAACCCATCCCCTTTCTTCTTCTCCCCAACCACCATCGCTTCTACCCAAGCTTGGAGGCTGTTCAGCAACTCAGGATTATTAACATTAGTGCTGTGGGGAAGTACCTTCTCTTGACATAGGACGTGCAGGATCCCTTGCCTATGCCTTTTACAGTCTCTATGTAAAGATCCATAATTATTTAACAATATCTAGCAGTGTCTAAACGTTGCCTGCAACAGTACTTTTATCGTTGGGTGTCTAAGCTGTGCGCAAGGCTCCAACTCGATCCCACTGCCTAACACCAATGTGACAAATAAACTTCCAGGGCACCAGTGGTCCATGGATGAATATTGTTTTCTAAACCATCAATCAGCCCCACACCTCTAGTACACCAGAAGGGATCTGAACAGATTGGAATCACCAGCAAATCATAAACCTCCTTTTACAATTTTGGTAACGTGGATGGAAGGAGAGGCTTATCTCTGAAAGTTTGTGGATTGTTGGTTAGTTTTAACACAGTAAAAATACAATTATTACCCAATGATAAAGGGACAGTCCAGTCAAGATTGTATATAAATGTCTAATTTATTATTATCACAACAGACAGTTCTAGCACACTACTAAATACAACCCAACCAGTAAAGGAATGCAGAGGATAGACAGTTTCAAAGAAGGTAAAGAGAGGCACTCTCTATACTGACAGGAGAGTAGTCAGTATAGTTAATAATTGCAATAGTTCAAGGATACTTGGTTTCAACACAAAGGGAGCAATGGGTCATAAAATGTCACTAGGGGCCTTCGGGGTAGGACCAGGGGGGCACTACTTTTTATTTTTTTAAACCTGTTTTTATTTTTATTTGAACAGACAAACAGATACACACTGACAGGTCTTTACTGTGCCATGGTGATCATATGAGCATACATCATTCCTATGTGCTATATAACCACAATGTACATTGTGCTATAGGAGCTCTTGGTGCCTGATAGGGTCGAGTCAGTTTCAGGGTGCTTTGCAGCTTCTGTGACACAGTTCAAGATGGGAGACAGCTGAGGGTATCAGGTGGCAGGCAGTTCGGCCGGAGGTCAGGAATCATTGTCTAAGTCCTGGTCGGTGGTTCTGTAGCGCAGGTCGAGGTGTCTTGGAAGGTTTTATTGACTGCAGCTTAACACCAGTTGGCCTTGCAGTCGGTTGCAGCTCGACAGGCTCGACTCGCTCAAAAGTGTCCTTTAAGACAGACGACAGTAGATGCTTGTTGATGCACTCCTTCTAGCTTCTTCACTGGGCTTGTGTCGTCCTTTAAGGCAGATGGCCCACAGCTGAGGAGAGTGCTGCAGGCAGCTTATTTGTCCTTTGTTTGATTCAGAGACTATATGGCACTTCCCACCTAGGAAGGTTGCTTCAGAGCCTAGCAGGACTGTGCTGGCTGGGTACCAGTAATGGAGCTGCTGGGGGGGATTGGAGATCTGGATTTGCTATCTCCTTCTGTTCCCTGGGAGTTGTTTGGGGGAGGGATCTTGCTTCCCTCTTGGAGGTCCTAACCTTCCTTCACTAGGGGAAGATGTAAGGCAGACTATACCTTCAGCCAGGGTCCAATGATGAGTTATTTCTTCTGCTTCTGGTGAAGCCTTCAGATGTTCTGCCAAAGGAGGGACACAGCCCTCTTTTAAAGCCAAATGGTTCACAGTGATTGATGTAGGCTAAGCCTCCCTTAATGAACCAATCATGGATCCCCACCAACAAACTCCTGTATGCGTGAGGTCATAACCAGAGTGATTTGCAACAGAAAAGGTAAAGGGTGAAAGCATGCAATACTAAGTCCCACCCACCTTCCTGTCTGTTGTGGATTAAAGGGGTCCCACTGGTTAATGGAGCTCCCTGTGGTTCATGATTTAGAAAATGTGTGAAGATTAGCCCCACACTTTTTCACTGAGGTTAATCTACCATCATTAATTGTCATTAGTAATTTCAAAAAAGCCCAGTTGAGCGCACACCCACTGCGCATATTGTCGAATTCCTCACAAGGAGGCCAGTATCAGGGCCAGTGTTAGGGGGTGATTAGTCCAGTGTTAGTGTGCTTGTTAGCAGTGCTCAGTCCAGCATCAGGGACATCATTATGAGTGGTCAGTCCAGTGTCCGTGAGATAGTTAGGAGTCATCAGGCCGGTGTCAGGGCCATAGTTAGGGGTGACCAGTCAGTTAGGAGTCATCAGGCCAGTATCAGGGCCATAGTTAGGGGTGATCAGTCCAGTGTCTGTGAGATTGTTAGGAGTCATTAGAGCAGTATCAGGGCCACAGATAGGAGTGATCAGTCCAGCGTCTGTGTGATAGTTAGGAGTCATCAGGCCGGTGTCAGGGCCATAGTTAGGAGTGATTAGTCCAGTGTCCGTGTGATGGTTAGGAGTCAGAAGGCCGGTGTCAGGCCATAGTTAGGAGTGATTAGTCCAGTGTCCGTGAAATAGTTAGGAGTCATCAGGCCAGTGTCAGGGCCATAGTTAGGAGTGATTAGTCCAGTGTCCGTGTGATAGTTAGGAGTCATAAGGCCGGTGTCAGGGGCATAGTTAGGAGTGATCAGTCCAGTGTCCATGAGAAAGTTAGGAGTCATCAGGCCGGTGTCAGGGCCATAGTTAGGAGTGATTAGTCCAGTGTCCGTGTGATAGTTAGGAGTCAGAAGGCCGGTGTCAGGCCATAGTTAGGAGTGATTAGTCCAGTGTCTGTGAGATAGTTAGGAGTCATCAGGCCGGTGTCAGGGCCATAGTTAGGAGTGATCAATCCAGTGTCCGTGTGATAGTTAGAAGTCATCAGGAAGGTGTCAGGGCCATAGTTAAGAGTGATCAATCCAGTGTCCGTGTGATAGTTAGGAGTCATCAGGCCGGTGTCAGGGCCATAGTTAGGAGTGATCAGTCCAGTGTCCATGAGATAGTTAGGAGTCATCAGGCGGGTGTCAGGGCCATAGTTAGGAGTGATCAATCCAGTGTCCGTGTGATAGTTAGGAGTCATCAGGCCGGTGTCAGGGCCATAGTTAGGAGTGATCAGTCCAGTGTCCATGAGATAGTTAGGAGTCATCAGGCGGGTGTCAGGGCCATAGTTAGGAGTGATCAGTCCAGTGTCCGTGTGATAGTTAGGAGTCATAAGGCCAGTGTCAGGGCCATAGTTAGGAGTGATTAGTCCAGTATCCGTGTGATAGTTAGGAGTCATAAGGCCGGTGTCAGGGCCATAGTTAGGAGTTATTAGTCCAGTGTCCGTGTGATAGTTAGGAGTCAGAAGGCCGGTGTCAGGCCATAGTTAGGAGTGATTAGTCCAGTGTCCGTGTGATAGTTAGGAGGCATAAGGCCGGTGTCAGGGGCATAGTTAGGAGTGATCAGTCCAGTGTCCATGAGATAGTTAGGAGTCATCAGCCCAGTGTCAGGGCCATAGTTAGGAGTGATTAATCCAGTGTCCGTGTGATAGTTAGGAGTCATCAGGCTGGTGTCAGGGCGATAGTTAGGAGTGATTAGTCCAGTGTCCGTGTGATAGTTAGGAGTCAGAAGGCCGGTGTCAGGCCATTGTTAGGAGTGATTAGTCCAGTGTCCGTGAAATAGTTTGGAGTCATCAGGCCAGTGTCAGGGCCATAGTTAGGAGTGATTAGTCCAGTGTCCGTGTGATAGTTAGGAGTCATCAGGCCATAGTTAGGAGAGATCAATCCAGTGTCCGTGTGATAGGAGTCATCAGGCCATAGTTAGGGGTGATCAATCCAGTGTCCGTGTGATAGTTAGGAGTTATCAGGCCAGTGTCAGGGCCATAGTTAGAGGTGATTAGTTCAGTGCAAGGAGAGGACACTTGTTAGTAGTGATCCGACCAGTATCAGTGCGATTGTTAGCAGTAATCAGTCAAGCATCAGCACCATAGTTATGAGTGATACGCTCAGTGTATGTGTGATTGTTAGGAGTCATCAGGCCAGTGTCAGGGCCATAGTTAGGAGTGATCAGTCCAGTGTCCACATGATTGTTAGGAGTCATAATGCCGGTATCAGGGCCATTGCAAGCGGTGATTAGCCCAGTGCAAGGAGAGGACCAGAGTAAGTAGTGATTAGTTCACTCCCAGAGCTACTGTTGGCACTGCTCAGTCCAGCGTCAGGGCCATATTTAGGAATGACCTGTGCACTGCCAGGGCATGGGTGTGAGTGATAAGTTGAGTGCCATGGCTTGTCACCATGCGTCTAGCATCAGCAGGTCTCCCAGTTCAGACCACAGAGCACAGTTGGATGATCAGCGCACATGGTCTGAAACTAATTATTGACATCTGGTGGCACCAGCCTTTAATGGATTTGTGAATTAAGTGAGAATAAACACAGACCTGGGGTTGGCCAAGAAACACGCACGTCCTCCGTCAAGCCCTGCCTCAGGCACCGTCCCATTGATTAGATTCGGTCTGCCTCCAGCAGGCCCTTCCCTCAGCCATTACCCCGGATTGACGGCTCGATTGTTTTATTGTATTCTAAGCTGTTTTATAACTGGAAAAATCACGGAGCCTCTCCACAGCTGGCTTGGCGCGAGATAGCTGCTAACCCGTCTGTTTTGCCTTTTTTACGGTTTGTTTCCAGGTTTGTTAACAACAAACTGGTCTGTATATATTTAAGGGATTTTTAAAAAATGTCTGGACATTTTGAGTCATAAAAGAAAGGGTACAGTTAGGTAGGTAGAAAAGATGATCGTAAAGGGAGAGGCTGTGAAAGAGCTAGCTAGAGAGAGAGAGAGATGTAAAAAACAGAAAGGGAGAACGAGAAGAGGGAAAGAAAGAGAACGATAGAGTTATGGTGAGAGACACAGAGAGAGACAGTGAGCGAGAGGGAGGGAGAGAGAGAGGCAGACAGGGAGAGAGAGAGAGAGAGAGAGAGAGAGAGACAACGAGATAGAGAGAGAGAGAGAGAGAGAGAGAGAGAGAGACAACGAGATAGAGAGAGAGACAGAGACAGAGAGAGAGGAAGAGAGAGGCAGACAGAGAGAGATACAGAGAGAGAGAGGGAGAGAGAGAGGGGGATATATGTGTGAAAGGCAGAAAGAGAGAGCAGGGAAGGGAAAGAAAGAAAGATAAATATAGAGAGATGGTGAGAGAGAGGCAGAACGCGAGAGAGGGAGAGGGAGAGAGATATGTGAAAGCAGACAAGGAGACAGAGGAAAAGAAAGAACATGAAAGAGAAAAATTGAGAGATGAGACAGACAGGGAGAGATAGAGAGAGCGAAAGAAAGATAGAGATATGGTGAGAGAGAGAGAAATAGAGAGAAGGCGAGAGAGAGGGGCAGACAGAGCGAGAGAGAGAAATAGAGATTGAGTGAGCCATGGGAAGAGAGAGGCAGACAGAGAGAGGTAGAGAGAGATATGTGAAAGACAGAAAGGGAGAGAGAGAGAGAAAGAGGAAGATAGAGGGATGGTGAGCGAACAAGATAGGCAGAGACAGAGCGAGAGATAGGGAGAACGAGTGTGAGAGTGGCAGACAGATTGAGAGAGATGTGAAAGCCAGAAAGGGAGAGAGGGGGCAAGAGGGCAAGAAAGAAGACGATGAGGAGATGGTGAGAGAGAGGCGATAGAGGGAGAGAGATAGAGACACAGAGAAAGAGTGAGAGAAATAGCGAGGCAGACAGATCGAGAGAAAGTCTGAAATGGAGAGAGGGGGGAGGGAAAGAAAGATAAAGATGGAAAGATGGTGAGAGACAGAGAGAGAGAGAGAGAGAGAGAGAGAGAGAGAGAGAGAGTAAAAACAAAGAGAACGAGTGAGAGAGAGAAATTAAAAACACACAAGACAAAGTAGAGAAACACACTAATCTGACATCAGGTTTAATCCTATCATTCACGTTCGATCATTTCATCAAACACTGTTGCTGGGGTGCTTTTTAGTTGAGCAGACGGGACACCACCCGCCTGAGCTAGTGTCCAGTGAAGCGGCGGATGCCTGCGGCGTATACATTATAGAGTCGACTCGAGGCAGACGCGGAAGCCGCTAAAAAGCACCAGGCAAAGTCTAGCTCCCGTATCAAGAGCTGTGCGTGCGTGCGTCCGCGCGTGCGTGTCTCCGTTCTGGTAATTCGTGCGGGAAGGGCACGGCCTCTCATTGCCTAGCTCTCTCTCTAGTGCACCCCACTTCTGTTCTACAACATGGATTCGTGGAGAGCTTCTTTTACGAGACTCTTAAATGGCAAGACCGGGCAGGAGGGTTCGTGTAAAACTCACAACCCTGGAATGTGCACGTGTTTGGCAGGCAGAACCTTTCAGATGTTTGGCAAGGTTTGCGGGTAGCAGGTCTGCCAGGCTTTACCTTGCGTCCAGGACCTCGGAAGAGAGTCATCGATCACTTTTGGAGAGGCTGCTGCAATAATACAGAGATCTGGATAGGTAGGGACGGGAACTAACTATGCTTGGTATACCACGCACACATCTAATGTGCTACCTCACCTTCTCCACACTCTCTTTCTAGCTCTGTCTCTCGCGATCTCATGCTATGTCTCAGTCTCTCTATCTGTGGGCAGGAGACAGTTTGCTAGAGCTCTCCCAGCCGTTGCTGACAGTAGCGTGTCCAGATACAACACATGGGTATCTCGAAGGCGGCACTGTACTTTTATGGTTAAAGGTATTTACAACTGGAATGCGGCCAGAAAGAGATTATTTTAGTGCGAGCATAACAACTTTTAAGGAAAATACTCCAAGGAGTGCTGGGTGAAAAAAAGCAGTCCCTGCTACTCAGTTGCATCAACAATAATTTAGAAATTGCCCTGGAAAATCTTCCAAGGCCATTGCCCCTGCACTCTCTCTGTGTGTCCAAAAAGAGGACTACTAAAAAAAACTCCCCACCAAAAAATATGAAATTATTATACATTATAGATGAAAAGGAATTACAAATGATGTAGGACAGTAGTATTGTATATTGTACATTATTTGCAGACATAACTCTTGCCATTACAGCGACATAATGTATAATTTCATTCATGTGTGATACATTCCACACAGGTAATATTGAGTTGTTATAGTAAATTCACATTTGTGGTCCAAATTCAACCTCGCCTTTAACGTTGAAGATCCTTATCCTTCTTCGGGGGGGTGGGGGGGGCAAACCTGTCCCACTGCAAACTGCAAGAACACTTTTGGAACATATTTACCCAGCACATTTTCACTGCTATTCATATAACTATGTTTTGGACTCCAACCTCCATCAGCACTAGATTGAAAAGTTAATGGTGAGGGATCATGGGAGTTGTAGTCCAAGACCTCTGGAGAGGAGCCGCAGTTGCAGATCCCAGCAATAGGTTAAATCATGGATAGTTGACTTATACTCACACAATTTCCCAAAAAATACCTTTAGGTTCCACCAAAAGCGTTATCTCCGATGATGCCTTTATTCGTAATAGATGTATAGTTCTAGACATAAATCAGAGAAAATATGTTTTTAGTATATACACTGGTAAGATAGCTCAGCGGGTTGAGCGCTCGCTGCTGTGATCTGAATGTGATCTGCAGGTTGCAGGTTCGAATCCCAACAAGCCCAACTCAGCCTTTCATCCTTCTGAGGTCGATAAATGAGTACCAACTTAGGTTGGGTGATATTGTATGTAAATATGTGCTCTGTAAAGTGCTTTTGATTAAGGTGCTATATAAATAACATATCAATATATATATATATATATATATATATATATAGAAGCACTATATTACGTGCTGACACAGAATGCAGTTATAAGGACTGACTGTGTACTCACATTGGCGACTGCAGAGTTACAAAAGGTTAAGTCCAAATAATAATCGTTCTTCCCGCTCAAGATGAAAGCCCAGACAATAAATATACACATAAGTAGTTACTTACACTTCGTATTTTCCAAATCAAATAGACATTTTTTTTTTTTTAAATTCAAAACAGTAAGTGATTCTTAGGTGCATTTCTTCTAGAGACATCTATCCAGGTTCCTTCATTTAGTGGTGGATTGGAGCCATTGAGTTTGCCGGCATTTCCAATACACAAAGAAAGTGTGTGGCTAAGCGAGCGGGCCCACTTGAACTTTTGAAGGGAAGGGGCTCAGAGAGGTAGCCAGGTATAGGGGAAGGACGTCTCTGCGCCTTTTCAGATCCCAATCACAGACATTCTTTTAGAACTATTACTTATATACATAGGGTTGGGCCTATGCAGAATTAGGGAATGAGACTCGAATTTCGGGGGAGGGTGGCACACAACTTGTTTGACTGCCAGAGCATAAGGAAATAAAAACCCACTTGTTCAACCTCAATCCAGGCTGGACATAGGCTGTTCTGCTGTCCTCCTCCTCTTGCTTACTGACCCTTTGTACCTGTCTTGTTTTTTGTGCACTTTGAGGCCCACGGGCATGCAGCGCTTTATACAAATTAAAATAAATAAATATAAATAAGCAGCACACCACACCAAACCAGGAGAAGGCCTAAATAGCTTCACGGTTCCTACCACGTCACAAAGCCAATCAGCATCAGGCAGCCTTGTGTATGTAAGGGGTTAACCGCAAGTCCCAGAGTGGAATCGATCTCTAGGTAACAAACACAGGAAGCTGTGGCTCATTGGTTCTCTTCCTGTGGTTTGCAAGTGGGCTTAGTGGCAGCTGACAACAGGTCTAATGTTATAGCTCCAACGAGGATAGGTGAAAATATGCATGTATCCTGTTTTGCCAATGTCCTCCATCTTGGGGTGACCGGCTTCATAATCCCGCACCCATCACTAGAAGATCTGACTCCACTTTAGGCACATTTTCAGTGCCCACAATATGCTAGGAAAGCTGCTGTCTTGCCAACAAATGCCTTACAAACAGCTGAAAATCATCACGCTGCCAACTCAGTGGAATTTAACACTCTGAGAACAGTACGCTGCAGTGACTAACTACTGCAATAGCCAATGCTGGCAACTGGACAGTGCCTCCTTAACACCTAGGCAGTGACACAAGTGGATCAATGCTTGTTTTGCACTGCAGCGCTTTCAAGATGCCCCCCGGTGAGTTAGCCTGTACTCTACATCACGCAGTATTGTGCTTCCACAGGTGTATCTATTCGAATTAGAACTATATAACATAATACATGAATCCTAAATATCAGGTTATGCAGAAGCTGTGCACCTGACTGTGACTTGGCTCCCATCCTTCAAAGAGGCTCCATGCATTGATGGCATCAAATGTGAATGAGGAGCACCTCCTGGCATCTTTTCCTGACCCACAGTGCAAAGTCAAGGTGGCACAATGTGTAAGGGTATGCCAAAGAAATGTTTAGAAGCTGTGTTAAATAAAAAAAATAAAAATAACTCAAAGAGAGAGAGAGCTAAAAGTCTTAGCTCAACTACCCAATACAAATCTCCACTGCTGGGAAGAGGGTTATCACACAGTGCACCTTCTGTTTCCTCAACTTCCGATGATAGGTCAGGAGGACCAAAATTGGCAGTTAGACAGTGAAAAAATGTCAAAGCATATATGAGAAACAAAAGGGGGATGGCGAGGCGCACACTCCAGTTCCCAGTCAAATTAGACCTGATACAAAAAGCAACTGGGTTAGATCCCAAAAACTATTTAATAAGTATTAACAGGGTTGAATCCGAAAACATTGAAAAAGTATTAACAGGGTTGGATCCCATCTGCTGTTCAGTTGCATCCCCCTTTTTTTCTTGCCGTGCGTGAGAAACTCCTGTACCAGTGTGGACTACCGTGCCCACTGGGTTTTCCTACGGGTCCCCTGCAGACCAGATGGTTGAGGTCTATGTTCTCAACACATTTCAAGTGCGTAGTGATGAGAAACCCCTGCAATTCTGGCTTGGCAAGCAGTCATTGTGTCCATTAGCACTCAGTTAATTAGCTGAGGCAAGCCTAAGCTGCTTCCCTGGCTAGAGTGCAGTGTGAATATGTATTTAGAACATAATGAGGACAATTATGGGGGATACTAACATATGGACCCCAGCGCCCTCAAGCCTTATGCAGTTAATAAATATGAAAAGCAAGAACGGAGAAATAGGTCCCTCCACTCCGTTCAACATGAAATAGTGCAGTTATTTCATATTTGTTCATGCACCATAAGAAGTTGTCACACAATGATTCATGTGGAACCCAACTCAAATTTTTATTGAGTGGCAATTTGTATTTCATAAAGGGGCCCTGTGTGATAACACGTGTTTCGGTGAGCACAGCGCCTTTCTTAAATCAGGACTAGTCTCCAAACCAACAAAAAAGTAAATTCATCAATTTAATTAAGTTTCAAAAGAATTAATGTAACATAAACGTGCACATGCAGGATATTGTGAGTAACACAGGAACCACAGCAAAAGATCCAAGCATTGCATGCCAAAAACATAAAGTATCAATTTACATTTATCATTGCGGTATTACCAAAACATAGCATAAAAATGATCCAATGTATATTAATAATTCATTATGGTGTTACATTGTTCATTACACCACAGACATGAAGGATGAAGAAAGGGAGGGAGAGTTTGGAAAAATAAGAGAAAATGCACAAATACACAGGGGGAGAGATAAAAAACCCATGTTACTCTCCATAATAGAATTGTAAATTTACACACAAAAGGTATTACATGGCCACGTTAGTGGCCATGTAGTTATGGTTAAGTTGCTGTTTCCATAGGACTTTTCGGGCAGCTTATAACTTCTGGGCGGCTTATAACTTTGCTCCCCCTGGACGAATCCTCACCAAAAAAAGTATATGGCCCACTCTGAATTTTTTTGCAAAGTTTGGTGAGGTTTGGTCCAGGGGGGGCAAAGTTATAGGGGGGGTCCCAACATTTCTTTTTTTCCCATAGACATAATGGGAAAAACAAATTTGCGGCAGGAGTGGCAGCTTGGTCCCGAAAGCGTGCATTTTTTTTTATTTGGTGTAAATCCGTACAGTAGTTTCTTTTTAAATGACCAAAATGTAAATAAAAAAAAATAGTGATATCTATGTCCTGTCCGCGGACTCACTTCCCTGTTCGGTCCGTGGACTGGCCTCTGATTGGCTGTGCTGTCCGCGGACTGGCCTCTTATTGGCCGAAAAATTCACTGACTTTTGCGTGGTCCGCGAACACCGGGACTCGTCCGCTGATTGGATGGTGAGAAAACGTGAAATGCGTCTGTTTTCTTGAAACACCCGCCATCTTGGATTCGCTGACTTTTTTAGGGTCCGCGAACAGCGCAGTGAATTTTTTGTTTTTAAAAAGAAGCAGCATTTCACTTTTCAAACTCAACAAACAATCTATGGGGAGGTGGGGGGGATGAGGATGGGATGGGATATGGCCATAAGAAGCCAAAAAACGGGTTCCTTCACCCATGAAAGTCCGTGAACACTGCAGATGTCCTGGGACAGTCCTGTGGTGTTCACAAAGACTCCAGATGCCCTGGGACAGTCTTGTGGTGTTTGTGAACACCCCAGATGTCCTGGGGCAGTCCTGTGGTCTTCGCGGACACCTCAGATGTCGTAGGAGACATCTGTACCTATTTCTGCATCACAGGGTTGGGGAAAAGCAGTTTTTGGATGGCTTATAACTTTTGCGCCACTCAGTGAAACTGCATGTAATTTTGTAATTTTATTCTAGGACTAATCCTGAATGGTTTTGCAAAGTTTTGTGGAATTCTGTCAAGAAGGGGCAAAATTAGAGGGGGGGTCCCAAAATATTGTAAATGCATATAAATGTGGTGTCATTTGACAAATCTGCACAACATTTGGCAAAACGATTTTGGATCTAGATATAAATGGTTTTCGAAAGTTTGGTGGGATTTTCTCAAGAGGGGGCGAAATTAGAGGGGGGGTCTCAACATTTTGAGATGGCTTATAACTTTGTTGCCATTTGACGAATGTGGACAAAAGTTTTGAGAAAGATTATAGACCAGACCTTCAATGTTTGTGTAAAGACTGAATGGATTTTGTCAAGTGGGAACTAAGTTATATGACTATTGTATGTACATATATGTTGACACTTTTTAAAAAATAAAACATGGGCGGGGTTCGAGCAAACTTGTGAGGAGCATTGGCAAGGATATTAAAGCATGGTTTTGCAAATGTGGCCGTGTTTTATTTTTTGACAAGTGTAATAATACAGGTACAAAAAATAGTCATATGCCTTTGGTAACTGAGGTATAGCCTGTGGCCGTGGGCAGTTGCCAGATTGTCGTGGTCATGGCATAAGGTCATGACGCGGATATCTGGCTACTGGCCATGACCGCTAGGGACGAAAAATGGTGTTAAAGTGGCTATGTCTACCTGGGACCGGCAATGTGGTACAGTTATTCGAAGGTAGGATAGGTTTGAAAGGGAAAAAAACGTGCTTGTGGTAATATGTTCATAGGGCTTTGCAGGCTGCCATGGCAAGGGAAGAGGGGCTGTGTATGGAGCCACAGGCGTCCCACTATAGGAAGAAAGATCTATGTTTTAGCAGCCTGGGTTCCCGCTTTGGGAACATGGGATGCTAATGGCCTTTATCCCCCATTTCAGGGGCTGCAATGGATGATAATGGTCTGTAGCCCTCCTTATTTATTTATTTATTTATTTATTTATAAACCACCAATGCCTGCAGACATCAGCCTGTGTGGTTACAGTATTTGTTAAAGAAGATGAGGTGGTGGAAGTTCTATTTTTTAACTGTGAAAGGTGGTTCCTAAAGGAACATTCATTTTATTGTTTTTGGATGGGAAATGAGGGAAGAGGCACCAAACACTAATATGGAGTGGCAGGTGGACAGGGGAAAATGTTGCGCGTGTGTTATTTCTAAGGTGGGGGGCAGTGTTTCTCATGCTCCTTGATTAAAGCAGCGGTGGTGTCTATTGGGGAGGAGGGATGGCATTAGCTGATTCCATTTTAAGAGAAAAAGCAGTTTTGCTAAAAGTATGTACTGTGTACTAGATTGTTAATGGATGAGTAGGAATAGGCGTTGGAGCTGTGCAAGCAACATTTTTAAGATGAAAGTTCCTAGATCAGTAGAAAATGCAGTTCAGAACTGTCCACGAAGGACATACCTTATTGTGAAGTGCGGACGGGTTCTTGGACACGTCATCATGCCGCACGCTAGCGTATGATCATGTGGCACTGTCCGGAAGGTCCGTGATGAAGTCAGATGTTCGTTGACATCTACGGATGCAAAACTAGTTGAAATAGTTGAAGAAAGCATATAGAAGTGTTAAAAATGATTCTAGAAGGTGGGAAATGGCAGAGTTTTAAGGTGACACTTTGTAAATTGGACACAAATATTGTTATATTTGGTAAGTATGATATTAGTAAGTTGTAGGAAAATAACATGCACTAATAAAAACCTATGAAATTCACTGAAAAAACTTTGTTAAAGAGACGTTATGGTTAAGTTGGACTCATAAAAACCTATGAAATTCAATGAAAAAACGTTGTTAAGGATACGTTATGGTCAAGTTGCACTAATAAAAACCTATGAAATTCAATGAAAAAACTTTGTTAAAGGGACGTTATGGTTAAGTTGTGCTACTAAAAACCTATGAAATTCAGTAAAAAAACTTTGTTAAAGGGACCTTACGGTTCCAAGTAAAACCGAAACCCCCCTGAAATTCGCCAGTTATGGTAAACTAAGCAACCATAACTCACACCACCACCGTGCACTGCTAAGACTAACACCCAGGACATCAAAGATGACATCACAAATGTCATTGATGACATCACTGATGACATCACATGTCTGGCTCCCCCTTTTTTTCCTTTACTGACATATTTAGGCCACATGGTTTTGTTCAGTAACAGTCAGGAACTAAAAATTGGAAACAAACTATATTTGTAGACTTATCCTTCAAGTATGTTCTTACAATAATTCCCTTAGGGTCCAGTCATATCATATGAAACATATACATAGGGGAAGACACAAGCTTGAAAGACAGCAATCCTTTCTGTGCATTAAAATAATCAGTAGAGTTATAAGCACTTTCTGATAGTTCTGTTTTTTTTATTTTATTACTGTACTTTCCCTGTATATACTCATATTTTTATATGTTGTACTCACACTACTTTCCTTAGGGTCCAGTCACATCATGTGATACATATACATAGGGTAAGTAGCAGCTTTGAAACATAGCAATCATTTCTCTGCATAAAGGTAATCAGTTAGGTTATGAACACTTTCTGCTACTACTGCTGTTTTTTTTCTTACTTCAATTTCCTTGTATATACTCAAATTTGTATGTGGTGTTGTCTCTTTGTGTTTTGTCTATAATAATGCAATTATGTAGTAAGTGGGTTTTATTACCTACTCATCACATGTTTCACAGTACGCAAAACTCTAATAAGAAAACAGTTATCATTTCACTATTCAATATGGCAAGCTTATGAATATTGCACCTCCATCATGTATGCTGCACACATTGCCTATGTTTCTACATGAGTACCTTAGTATACTGGATGGAACTTCATAATAGAATGCTATTTATCTCAATGCATTGCTTAACACACTAATTAGCGCTTGATATTTATTCCAATGATCCTTGACACTTTTTTATTAACATTACAATAAGAATCCCTTGTACAGACTTTTCATGAAAGGTAAATGCACATGTGATGTCATCAGTGATGTCATCAATGACATTTGTGATGTCATCTTTGATGTCCTAGGTGTTAGTCTTAGCAGTGCACGGTGGTGGCGCAAGTTATTGTTGCTTAGCTTACCATAACTGGCGAATTTCAGGGGTTTTTCGGTTTTACTTGGAACCATAACGTCCCTTTAACAAAGTTTTTTTACTGAATTTCATAGGTTTTTAGTAGCGCAACTTAACCATAACGTCCCTTTAACAAAGTTTTGTCATTGAATATATATATATGTACATAATTATGCAATGTTCTCATAGGTGGATAACCACCTCTTACATATGTTGTATGTCTTTATTCAAAAGTCTTCAGAAATGAAAATGTCATGGGTTAAATCCCCGCCTGGTAAGTAAAAGCATTATGTGTTAATGTTTATGTTCATTTTCTTTTGCACTAGTGGGTAGTGTTTGCATTATTTGGTCTAATATTAGTTGCACAGCCATGATTATATCTAAATTTAAACCTGTCTGTTGTTATACAGAGTGCGCTTTGGTTGTCATTTTAAGAACATGTATGAAAGCGCGCCTTTCCCGGTTCTCATTGTTTTCTGACATAGATGCTCATCGAAAAATGCCATTTTTCTCCACGTCGCCTAACACAGATTCATTAAATGCACTTGTAGGCAATGTAGCCTTTGCTCCTAGGACTTACCTCAAACGTCCTTGGCGTTTGCTGTCCGTACGATCGTGTCCGCGTTCTAACGGGGTCTGATGCCTGATAGATTTGTTTACAAAGCATCGTCATGGAAACAGAAGTAGTCTTACTTCTTTTTCCATTCCGGCCGCCATATTTTGGGTTATTGTTATGGCGTTTCAATAGAGATCGTGTTCTCAATCTATTTTGGCACTTTCATTTCTGTTCAACCAGTTAGAGAAGAAGATTTATTTTGGACATATCTCCCACTCTGGCGAAAGTTCGAGACTATAGTTAATGGAAACTAGATATTCGTCTCAATGTCATCCCAAAAGTCTTGTGTATGATGTATTAGTATTGGATAGGTATAGTTTTGAGTCCTACCTTCGAAATGGATTGGCTAGATTGAGAAAGTGTGCTCCCTCTAAGTAAAAATATCCTTGCATTTTGATTTCCAATTTGTTGAATAGTAATAATAAACATCCCAGATCTTAATATAGGTTAACGTCTCAATTTAGGTACTCTTATTGTAATTATATTCGGCTAACCTATTTGGTACTCTCAATTTAGGTACTCTTATTGTAATTATGTGTGGCTAACCTAATATATGTTTTTGGTGCACTTCTCTCCTCTGGATTATGTTTCATACGGAATGTATAATTTATTACAAAGAGTAGTGTATAAGTAACTCCATCTAATAACATTTACAGAAAAGCAGACATCTCATTATCTGAATTGAGGCCCTTTTCAACCATTCTGAATTTACAAATAAGTTTGGCATCTTCCTGCCTTGGCCTTTGTTCCTGATTACCTCCCCTGGGTCCTAGTGTGACCTTTCTGACTCCCAAAAACTTGATATCTTTTTTTAAAGTTGACAAAGGCGTCATGTAAAGGTTGCTTCTTACTAGACTGTTTGTCAACTATAGCATTTATGGCCAGTAGGTTAATGCCTGTTCCCAATCCTTTCAAAAATCATGTCTACCATGGATCTCTTAAGTTCTCTTTAGTTAACCAATTGTTAAACTCTCAAAGAACTATACGAGCAGATATCTTCCCTGGGCAATCCAAAAGGGCTATTGGCCTATAAGATGCCGGATCAAGTCTGTTCTTTTTTTTAAAGATCAGAATGAGTATGGATTTCCTCCATGATTCAGGTAGTTTTCCTGTGCGCATTACTTCCTCAAAGATCTTCATTAATATTGATGCCCAGACTCCTGCCTTTTCCCTTAACATTCTATTATCCAGCCCATCAGGCCCCGGAGCCCGCAACGTGCTGAGTTTTGATATATAGGTACATCCTCATAATCAAATTTGATCAGATGATCCCAGTTTCTGGTCTTAATATCAAAGTGATGATTTAATATTGGAGTCTGGTAAATCTGTAGGAAGTAGTCACACCATGCTTTTGCTGCAATAGAATTTATCTGAACAGAGGCCTGATATTTGTACGTTACTTTGTTTAGTACACCCCATATCTCAGCGGATGACTTTGAGGCAATTTTCTTTAGTATGTGCTCACTGTCCCTTTGATAGCACATCACTTTTCTTCCTCTTTGACAGTTCTTGTATACTGAGCGTAGGTGTTTCGTTTTAGCCAACTTCTCTTCCACAGGATGATGTTTTGTCAAACATATCTGTTGTCTCAGCTCAGCTTGTTTGATATTAACATCCATATTAAAATATGTGTGTGCTTATAGTTGTTACCTTGCACAGCTGTTCTAACATGTACATATTTTTGCATAGATGACACATAATCTTGCCCCAGATGCTTAGATAGATGTCTATCAAAATCGGTCAATGATGTTTCAGACCATTTTATTCGATTCCTCGCATTGTTTGCAGTTATATTACCTCTATATTTTTTGCTACATTTCATATGCCTGTTTGACTCCAACTCCTCTGTTAAGCATAGCTGGCTATGATCACGTTTCATATTTGATTTTACATCTAGGGTTTGGATCATGTTCATCAATGCACCATTTACAAATATATAGTCAATAGTTGCTTCAAATGGGCCATTGTGCCACGTACTGGCTGATGGTATGTCACCCTCAACTGTACCATTTACCATTATCATTTGCATATTTTCCATAATGTGACACCACTTTTGTTCTTCCAATGAAAATATCCTTCCCTTTTTTACCATTAGGTGGAGATTCAGATCACCCATGACTAGTACAAAGTCAACATGCTTGTCTAACGCTATTTCAGAGAGAACATCCTCTAGATAGGCAAAGAAGCAATCTGGCTTCAAATGCGCCCTTCCCCAATATATATTGACAATTATAATATATAAAGTATATATTTGTAAATGACAAACTTTGCATAAGGAAGGCACCAGAGGGGGGAAAGTGCAATCCCAAGAGTGGCAGTTGGGTGTCACGGTGCGGGTGGAATGAATTGGAAACAATCTTTGTTGATTAATTTGCCCAAATGACTCCACACCCTGAACACAACCATGACCAACAGGAACAGCAGGCTGTGCTGCCAATGATGTAAAGTGGCACTAATAGTCGAAGGTACCAGGGGGTCAGACTCGGCTGGGCCAGACATGGGGGAGGGAGTCAGGTCAGGAAAACGTTTTAGCCAGACCAGAGTCCGGATGTGAGTGAAGGTTGCTTGCTAGAGTGCACATGTGGTAATAAATTGGAGTGACTTTGTCCCATGTGGATCCTTTTGCCACACCGTACAGTGCTCAATCATCACAGAGGTTCTAAGGTACTCGTTTGTGGGTTACCACGCTGTACTGTCATCTTGCAAAGATTGCATTTTGTCTCAACTTGTAAGTCACACCCACTGACAAGCTGAAGTAATCCCACGCCCAGGACTGGATAAGCAGTGATATAATGAGTAGGTCCATCTTCTGACGTATTTCACCCTTCAAAGCTGGTGCAGTGGCCCAACTCTACTCCTTCTCAGCCCACTGCTGGGGTGCAATCTCTGGCTCCCACAACTGGTGCTCCCCTGTCTCCTACAGCACCACCACCTACTGCCATTCTATTGGTCAGTTATCCTCCTGCACCTCTGTGCTTCCTCTCCCTGCTGCAGCTGGGAAACCACCTTCCCTCCACCAAGATCACTGCATCCTTTCACATTCTAATAGTACATGCAAAGTGACCATGCCACTATCACAACATCATTCTCATTGGCAGCGATATCCTCCCCCACATAGCAACACCTTCAAACAACACATTTGGCCAAAGTCTTCCTGTCCTAATAGGCCCCCTCTTCTAACCCCCAATGTGGCCCCTACACCACCTACACCTGGAAGCCTACCTCAACCTCTAACACAGAGCTTGATGAACAGTCTGGCTCATAATGTTTGAACCCTGTTAATTCTCCAAATCAAAGAGCATTCAGCCTAAGGAGTCAATGTGAAAAACATAAATGTGCAGGAAGTGCATATGCTGTCTAAGGGCCTAATGGGCAGAAGGTTGCCTAAGAGATCAAAAAAGGGAAGAAATAGACTAATACAAAGCAAAATAAGATTTCTCGGGTTCATGCATGAAAGGAAAGGTGTCAGGAACCTTATTTCTTTTAATGATAAGTGTAAGAATAAGTAAAATGTAAACCTTAGGGGGGTGTAAGAAGTCAGTCCCTGGTGACCCATTGAATAAATAGCCAAGCAAATATAATTGCGCAATACCCCAGTGGCAAATCATTAAATGGTAAATAATCATACTGAATTTGACAACATTTGGCCATGTTATTCTTTATTGGTGCCCAAACCAGGCACCTCATTGACACATCCCACCACTGTTTAGGCCACCACTGTTTAGGCCACAAAATATCTTGTATAAAGCTGTGTGAGATGCAGTCAATTACTTTCACCACTAAGAGCCAGATTATCTAACATTTGCACCATAGTTTAACATGAAGGAAATGATTAGATAATACGGAATGGAGCAAACGGGGTTTGTCACAATCCATATTATCTGAAAACCTTCACATTGAGTAAAAAAGAAAATCAAACTGTGTCCGTACTATGTTTGCTGCATAGCATAAAGAGAAATGTGTTTAACGTATTTTCAAGTTACACAGCAAACACAGTAAAAAGGACATCCAGTTCTAGTTTTGCCCATGTGAAAACATGTTTAGATTATCCGGTCTAGGACTAAACCTTCTTGCACCATTGCATATTATCAAAGCAGCAACATTGGTGCTAAATGTATTCTCCTTGTCGATTACGGAAGCAGTCAATGACTCCTGTCGTTCAGGTTCTATCCCTTCTGAACTCAACCAGTCCTTATTGATCACTCTCCTGAAAATGTCGTCCCTTGATCCTTCTGTACCTGCCAATTTCTGTCCCATCTCGCTTCTGCCATTTTGTATGAAGCTGTTCGAGTATTTGGTCTCTCCCCTCCTTACTTCTTTTCTGGAACATTCTTCTTCTTTTCTGAATCCATTTCAATTGGGTTTTTGTCCTGGTCGAGGCACGGAAAGTGTGCTGGTCTCTGTGCATGATGACCTGTCTCTGTTGGCCAACAAGGGGGGTGGAGTTTGGGGGCCCTGATCTTGTTAGACCTATCTGCAGCGTTCAATACAGTTCACCACCAGGTGCTGCTTGACCACCTCGCACTGGCCCGCCTCTCAGGTCAGGTCCTTGCCTGGATCACCTCTTGACAGACCGTAGTCAGTCACTAGTGTTCTCCTCGTTTCTCTCTGCAGTTTCTTCTCTACTCTGTGGGGTCCCCCAGGGCTTCACCTTGTCCTCAGCACTTTTTAACATCTATATCCAGCATCTTGTCTTGCTCACCCGCTCCCACAGCTTCAGGTGTTACTCCTATGCTGGTGATACTGAAATCATCGTCTAGCTTGATTCTACTCAGCCGGGCACAGCGTCTCAGCTTAGGAGCTGCCTGCTAGCAGTGGGCAGATGGATGGGCAACAACTGGCTGAAACTGAACGAGGACAAGACAGAAGTCCTGATGGTGTACCCTCCTCATGGCCCCAACTCTGTCTCTTCTATTTCTGCCCTAGCCTGGTCCTCAGCCTTCTTGTCTGCGGAGCTAGGTCCCTTCCCCACACCTGTGCTTGAGGTAAGGATTCTGGGTTTCAAGTTCTCTTCCTCACTGTCCACCTGTGCCAAGGTAATTGCCATCTGCAAGGCTGGGTTCTTTCAACTTAGAGTATTGTGCAAAGTTTAACATTTTCGCCCCGGCCCAGCTCAGACCCGAGGTGACGGCCTCCATGTTTCTTAGCTGCTTAGTCTATTGTAATGCTCTTTTTCTTGCTCAGCCCCTATATCTACTTTACCGATTACAGCTTCTTCAGAACTATTCTGCCCGGATTTGCACAGGCACTTCTCATGGCTCCCATATCTCATCAGTTCTCTGCTCGCTTCATTGGCTCCCTGTTCTTCAACGAGTACAGTTCAAATCACTTGTCATAGTCCACTGCGCCTTTTATCGCAAGGGAGCAGAATATTTGCAGGAAAAATTCAGCCCATACTTATTGCCTCGGGTGCTCCAATCTAAGTATGCCTGTCGTCTCTCAGTTCCTCATTACCACTTTGAGTGGGTAGGTGGCCGATCCTTTTCAGTTTTGGTGCCAAACTGTGGAACTCTATCGCTCTTACTCTTTGCACTAAAAGCAATAATTTTGTCATTTGGTGCGCACTTAAGACTTTTTTTTATTCTAAATGGCTATTTCGCTCATTTTCCTTATCCTGGTTCATCTCCTTTTTAGCGGCAAGATGCCTCAGCGAATGTGCGCTTTACAAGTACAGATAACATAAAATAACATAACATAACATAACATTAAACAGGGTTCTAAACGCAGAAGGATTGCTTCTGGTGAGCTTCAGCTCAGTGACCATCCAGAAGACTTTGAGTAGGTTACTTAAATTGGTGTATTTCCAATGTAAATATTGACATGCAATGTCTCTGTTCTGTCAATTGACATACTCCTTACATCTGCAGTTCAATTTCTGTCCAATTCTCTCCATGATCACTAAGTCTACATTGAACCATTGGCTTTCTAGTTTGAGTTTCCTTAGACAGAGTGGCATCGTGCTACCTAGGGTGATGGATAT
Organism: Ambystoma mexicanum; assembly: GCF_040938575.1. NCBI lineage: Eukaryota > Metazoa > Chordata > Amphibia > Caudata > Ambystomatidae > Ambystoma > Ambystoma mexicanum. The sequence goes on along the minus strand of NC_090931.1, from coordinate 1,418,810,627 downwards.
GTTCATATAAGTTTTTCCAATAGTCTTTTTGGTTGTGTGTTTAAATAAAGGTCCACTCTTCTGGTGGAGAAAGTCTGCCAGAAACTCTGTTGTGAAACTATGTTTAAGTGTCTGAGTAAAATCTGGGTTGTTCCCTTCATCCTTGGAAACTGTTGCTAGCCAATTGTGTTGAAGACATCTATTCTTAAGGAGAGTTCTAACAAATACAAGGATAAGATTCCTATGCCATATGTGTAGACAGGGTCAAACGTTTGCTAACAGTATGTGTTTCAATTTTCTGGATCTGGATACACTCAAGTGTATTCAAGTTTACAAGAAGGTCGTTCCTGGTAGGGATTGCTTTAAAAAGGGCAGCTACATAGTTCAATAGGTGAGAACGTTGGGAATATCGGTTCTCTCTTCGGGATGAACTCCAAGTAGATTACTCTATCTTCTTTGCCCTTTCATGATTGTGTATCTATTTACAGCTTTGTAGTTACAATGGTAAAGCTCATTGAACAAGGTTGGGGAAATGCAGATACTATGCCATGAATACTTGCATACGTCAAATTGAATCTTCCGTCATGTTCTTGATGCTAAGGATTATTTGGTACCAAGTGTGCATTTAGATTATATGCTTTCAGCCACGTTTGGGTTGGGTTGTTTGTTTATTTGGTTGTGATGTGCATTTTGAGAGAAAGTGGTTTTGGGTTGATAGGAAATGGGGAGAATGGGACTTTGTTTATCGGACGTCCACCTGCTAATTACTGTGCAAAGCAATTGGTGCATTCCTTTTTGGAACTGGAGAAGGAAGGCAGGGTCATTGGGGTTTTGTCTATATACTTTCAAACCCTTATGAGACTCTTTCAACCCTTCTGGCCTTAGTGGTGGTGCATAGTGTGTTTTATCAGCTGGTTTCCTTCATCTGCTAATGAGGCCAACAAGGAATTGACCAGCAAGCCAAACTTGCCACGTTCCCATTGTTCTCTGAGCCATCATTGTGTTGGAGTGAATTGTGATGTTGGAAGATTAACCTTCATCCAACCCTTGTGATGTATCTGTGGGTCTGGCAATTTCAGAATGTTTGAGGGGTTCGGGCTTTGGTTTTGGAATGGTACCTTAATGGTAGTGACGCCATGTTCAAGAATATGAATGGTGCAGTTCCCCTGGCATGGGCTTCTAGCTAATATGTGTTACTCACTATCCTTATTGAGTTTTGATCTTGGTTAAATCTCAAGAGGTGACGTTGGTGTGGTGGGCCAGTCTTGTATTGCTGGAGCATGAAAGATCAAGTGGGTTTTGAGTTCTTGATTTGTATGAGTGATCTCCAATTACAACCAGTCTGGCACTTTTATATGTTCTCTTTTGTACATTGCAAAGCAAATGTTTGCCATTGTGTTAGTCCACTTCTAAAATTACACAACATGCATCTTTTGAGACCCTTTTTGGTCAAACTGGAAAGATTATGTAGAGTAGGAACAACACATATTGTTCGACCCATGTTGCATGAATTGTTCCATCCCTGCAAAATATTTCCTGTTAGTAAAATAAAAAGTATTGAAACCTGCATTTTGTGTCTTTCTTCATGAAACCCATTTTGAGACCATAATCTCAAAGCAGGTAGCTTCTGATCTCCGGAGGGTGTCATCCGTGAATTTGGCAATACGGGTCTGTCTTTTCAGCAAAGATATTTTTTTTATTGAATGCTGTACATTATAGAAAATTGTTCTAGGTGTTATATTGTACTTTGTCGTATTACTCCAAATGTTTTATTTTTTATTTTATTTGTGATTCACATTTCAAGACAATTTTGAGCTTGTCTCAAAATGTGTGCTGAATACGAGAGTTATCTCAGGAACAATGTCAGCAACAGGGGATAAAGTGCAATTATTTGGATGTTCTTCCCCCCATCTGATTGAAATTACTACCCCATTGTATTATTTTGTTAACATTTGTACATAGAAAAAACAGGTATACATATGCAATGGTGCTTGCTACGAAGATGATTCACATATATCATGAAATCCACTAAGCATCAAACAAACATACTAAGCAACAACTGACAAAGCTTCAAAACTAAACATTGAAAACACAGTGCCTGGACAGCATAAACATTGAGTTTGGGCAAGCATACCAACTTAAAGGAAGACTGTCCTGATAAACAGATCTTCTAGACTTTTCTAAAAGACAAAACGTTCAGTATTTTGACAGATAATGATTAGAAGCTGCTTCCAATAGTTAGCAGCATTTACAAACATGCAAACCTTTAAGGCAGAGACTTAATTCAGTGTAAGCGTCTTTAAACAAAGCTTCCCTGTTCCTTAAACAACACTGAGAACTCACCGAGATCTGGGTTCATCGGCTTGAGAGATTTCTTTTTTTTGGTGGAAGTGGTCATGATAAGAGAAATGGCGGACGTAGACAGACCTGCAAGAAGAACATTTCAAGAGGTGATAGGTTCAAAATCAGAGATTGAACCAAAAGGCAAAAATCAGAGAAAAAAAAAACAAGATGATTAATATAGTGTATAAAAAATAAAGGCACACAGTCCAGAAACCTGGAAAACTGTGAGTGCCTAAACAGAAAGGACGAGAACCACGAGAATACATGCTCCATGCCCAACCAATGATGCAAAATAGCCAATGGTAACCCATGGTCAGTTTCCATGAATACAACTAATGGGTCCTGCTTCACTAGGTGTTGGGCGCCCCTATTATCTTGACATGGTATGCATCATCAAGCACCTTTGCTGCCACTAGTCCTGAACCCAGAATGAAAGGAAGCCAAGATCTTGTTCAATGAAGCCATTTGTTTAATTGGCCTCGGGGCCTAAATAAGCATTGCAAAGCTGTAGAGGAGAAGCTGCATGCCTCTGCAGGAACACCTTCCATCCTACCCCCCATATGTTGGAGATCTGAGATTGTGCCATTTTTGACACCAGCAGTTGTGCCAATACTGCAACGTTTGTTGAAATGAAGATACCTGTTGAGACAACCCTATCGAATGTATCCCCGAAGTGATGACAACCTAAGGGAGGAACTCCCCGAAAGAATATGCAAAAGAGCAAAGAAAGAAGCTAATGACGTCACAAGAGACATGTACGATGTCCTAAGATGATGACTGAAGAGGATGTATGGATCCTACAGAAACTAATGATGAAGTAAAAAATCAAGAGAACCGTTAAAAATGAAAAAAAGATTGCACATGAACAAAGTGCTGCAGCAAATCAACCATTCAATAATTGTACAGACGCTGAAATGCAAGTAGATTAAGTCATCATAGAAGCTGGCTATACATAGTGAATAGAATGCAGGCGAAGGTGCCATTGCATAGAAGCTGGACTTTGTTATCATGGGTAAGCAAGGACCCATGAATTGGAAAGGGAAAACTGTGTCGCAGCAAGAATAAGCCGAATCGTGGAGCTGCATTGTGAGGTTGTCTGGCTTCCAGTCAAGATTGAAGCAACCAAGGTCAGCTAACTATTCTGGAAAGGAGCGATAGTGCGATGGATGAATCATCCCTTGTTAAGGTGCAAAGAAAGAACACCAAGAGTGCCACGTTTTATTCATTTAGAGCATTTAAAACCTACAAAATGGACCAAATTGTGGTCTCCTGTCACATAGGCCATGGATGAAAATAGAGTTTGTACTTGGCGTCCCAGAACACGATAGTGTGTTCCCACCCTCCCATGTATTCTGAAGACAATGATACTTTTGCAAGGCCAAGTTCAAAGACAATCTTCATGGCAGAGGGCTTGGGTGATGAAAGATGCTGGGCTAATTGGGTGGGGAGGTAGTGTCCTAGACCTTGAACCTGGATCTGGGCTTACATGCTGCTAAGTGAAACAAATGTTCCAGACATGGCACAAGCGTGAGAACCAATTGTAGTGGTCCATATAATGAATGACTTTATAGTTTGAAGACCAATGAGAAACCGTGTATCTATTGTTTCTGAAGATGACATGTTTTAGAGGTTCGGTATAAGTTGTCCAACTGAAAGTGGACAGCCAATCACAATCCTAGTTCCTATAGAATGTGTACTTATATGTCCGCCTTAAGCCTATCCCAATCCTTAGTAGGTTGTTCATTATTTGCCATGTAGTATTACATCACCTCTGATGTATTTTTGATATATAACTATGTTTTTATGAAAATATTGTTGCGAGAAATCGAGCATACGTCCACTGATGTTCATTGAAACTCCTTGTTTTAGATAATTGTTAATAAAACAGTACTTTGCTATTTTCCTGAGTTGGTTCAGTCATTTGGGCTTGGAGTTATTCTGTGCAAAACCATTCATTGCAGGCACATTCCGAAAGGGCCCTAAACTCACTTGGTAGCAGAGGATGGTTAAAAAAAGATCCAAACTAGTTCAGGAATATCCTGTGGAGAGCGGCTGTTAGAAATAAACTTGCAAGAATAACCAAGACAGTGAGTGGGCAGATCCCCATTTGAAGAAATCCCTGCCCGGTTTCCTCAGGCGCTCTGCGGACGGAAGGCCAAGTGATCAGATTGAAGAAGGAGTCGATACCGAAGGTCTCGAGTCAATTAACGAATGGTGAGTAGACTAAGGGGAATGGCAAATAAAGAAAAGGGATTGTGATCATTTTTGAGTAATGGGAAATAATTGTAGAGATAAGAGAGACCGCCTAGAGATTCCTAATTCAAGGGAATTAGAAGGAGACATTTCAAACCCTAGCAGGGGTAGGGTGAAATATAAAATGCACAGTCAGGACTGCGAAAGGTAATGTCTCAAACCATGTACAGGCTAAAAAAGTAAAGGCGAGGGAAGAGGTGATCACAGTGTTTTATAATGTGTAAATGTCTGATCTAAATATTGCCTGTTCAGTAAAATATCGAGGAGTGATAGAAATTGGGAAGAGTTGAAAAAGTAATAGTGAATACATATAAAGTGTAGTAAAATGATTGGCACCAATCAAAAGAATAGATAGGTCATTGAAACAAGAGGATCGACCAGTGATTGGTGGTGCTTGCTTATATTTGTTGATTTAACATGTTGAAAAGTGAGGATTTAAGCCAAGGTAAAAGGTTTATTTAACGGTCTGGTAACTATTGACAGTCGATTGAAACATGCCATTATGGGAGATACTCCTCTCATGCACCTATGCAAGACACTGCCAAAGATATGCTCAAGCTCAAACAGTACAGTGCAGAATGGGTAAAAGGCACAGCAGATAAAATGTTCATGCCGTGGCCACAAGAGGGTTCATTGTCAAGAGCAGTATTGCAACACATGACCACATACTTGCACGTTGAATACAATTAGAGAAAAGATTAACGATTTGCGAGCTCTGGAAGATGAATCAAGAGGAAAGAGAAGACATGCCACCTGAGGAGTGGATGCTTAATCAGCATAAGGGGAAAGATGTCTAGCCCTCAGATCCCCTCACCTTGAGTGTTGATATGGAAGAGATAGGAGTGTATCCTTTAAAGGAATTAAGAACAGCAATGGGGTACAGTAATCCGATTTATGAAGCCCCTGCTTACAGTACCTACGATAGTCTGGAAGAGAATAAAAGAAAGGAAGAGATTCTAAAAGTTTATACACTTTAAAGAAGAAAAAGGTGAGCAGTCAAATTTGTCAACAGAAATAGACAGGGAGATTAAGAGGTGGAAAGGAGAAAAAGACAAGGCTGATGAGGTAGCGATCGTACAAAATGAATGGATGGGAGGACAGATATTACTCAAGATAGTTGGGAAAAGTATCGAGGGGGTTAGGCAAAGAGAATATAAGGACAAACAAGAAAGAAAGGATAAGCACAAGAGAAAAGATTGAAAGGGGATGAGCAGAAAAAGAAAAGCAGGGAGCAGCGAAAGCAGATATATCGGGAGGAACAAGAGAACATTGAAGAACAGGCCGAAGAACAAAGAAAGTACAACAACAGACAAAGAGCGATAGAAGAAAGAGACAGAAAGGAAAGAAGGGGAGAGGAGGAAGAAGCAAAAAGTCTAAGGGACAAAAGATTAAAGCGGCGAAGAGAAGAAGAGGAGTGAAGGCGTAAGGAGAGGAGAAGAACAAAGGCAAGAGGAAGAAAGAATTAGAAGGGATGTGAGAAATCAAAGGGAAGTAGATAAAGAAATAGAACGAAAAAGGAGACAGTGAGGTTTAGATGCCAGTCTCATCTGCAAGGAACAAATGCAGCCAAGCCCAGAAATATGATGGGATAGAGTGAAAGAGATTCTTCTACTAAAGGCAGTAATGCCAGCAGCTTCTAGAATAGTGCTAGAAGAAGAAGAAAGATTTGATACGGAAAGCATTGGAGAAAGGAACGATAATGTCTATCAACGAGGGAATGATGATCAAACCCAGTATCTCAGTCATGAAGTGAGGAAGGTAACCTGTTCAATTATGAATTCCGGCATTGTCTTTGAGCAGATTGAACTTAGAAAAGAGTGAGAGGGACGATAGTCACACTAGTTGGGGACCAGACATGTCAGACGAGGAAAGAGAGTCCGGTCTTGGGGCAGAAGGAAGGAGAGTGGGCACCCCTGAAGGAAGCCTGCAATTGGAAAGGAAGTGAGATGGTTGGATCTGGGGCAACCTAAAGATAGAACGCCAGTTCCCATGTCATATTCTGAGCGTTCCCAAGGACGATCACATAGTGAGAAGGGAGAGTCACCACCATATGTACGCAGGTTAAGGTCATTACCGACAAGGAGACAGACAGGGACAATTATCCCTGCCATGGATAGACTAATAGTGGGATCGGACTAGTGGATGGGGTACATTCAATACCCCTTGTTAGAGAAGAGGGGGGCAAGACTACAATAGATTCCATGGCCACAGATGGACAAGAATGACTTAAAACGCAAACTCCCTAGTTTGATTTTGGGGGCTGGGAAATGGATATACGAATGAGAGGAAATGACAGGAGGAAATACGCAGGCCATAGGGGACATGGAAGGTCTCCTGGCAGCCACTCTTGGAGAGAGGGCTGATGATATATGGAGAAGAGCGGGATATTCAAGTGTGACTGCACAAAACACAGAGCATGATAGAACGCTATTTGATAATTGTTGTGCAGACATTTGGAGGGCTCTCAGGGTACAGTATCCTGGCACATCAGATATGGGTGTAATTATGGCACTTAAAATGAAGGAAGATGAAGACCCTATTGCTTACATACAAGATATTCAGGAGAAATGGCAACTTGAAACTCGTGAGCCATGGGAAAAGAAAGTGGCATTATTTTACCACATTTTATGTCAGGGGTTGCCTGAACAAGTGTTAGGGAGAATTCTCTTCGAAGGCTAATTTCCCTTACCTATAGAGTCCTCAAGCAGCTTTGCTGGATTTGAAGGGTTTATTTTTTTACCCTGCTAAGAGTGAGACCCTTTTTTTTCCCACTCTTAGACAGATTGCTAGTGTGTGTTTTAGGCTATCTTATGTGCTGATGGTCTATGGGGTTTCTCTCACCCTCATAGGAATCATCTTTTTATATGTGTGGTACACAGCACCCTCCGTGCCATACCACAGGGGTGTCGTAGCGGCCCCAAACATAGACTCCATACCCTGCGACTGACTACTGTCTCCCAGGGCATGTAAAGTTACCATTGACTTTACTAGTCAATAGTTATGAGCAAAACCAGTACAACCCATCTTACTATGGAGATACTGGGAAGGGTTAATAGTTTTTCCCTAGTGTTCATTTTTAAGGGGGTACCGTACAGTCCCTCTCTCAAAAGTTTCTGGCTGGTGGCAGTGGTTACTACCATAAATATTCAACCGCAAATATTTCCCTATGGGATTTTCCAATTGTTCGAGGCTACCACTTTTTCTGACAGCCTCTAACATACCACCGGTTTCTTTTAATATCAACCTTACTCCGGTAGGTTTTTATTGCCAGAACTTTGATTATAATTCTTTCTCGTGTCTTTCTCAATACTCCTAGCCCAGGTCGGGGATCCTTTGTTCGTCCTTTTGGTGGGCTTCTGCACAGAAGCCCTCTCTCGGCGCCACTAAGTCTGGGGTAGACAGGATGTTTGGGAGGAGGAATAGACACCCTGGACAGGGTTGACTACGCAACCCAAGTCACACTCTGCCCTGTTAGGCTGGGGGGTTATCCCGCCAGGAGAGCCACCCCACTTTGTGAGTGACAGCTAGGCTGTATGAATGGGGGTCTTGCTGCATAAAAGCAGGGTCCTGAGGACTGGAGGACAAGACGTCGCCACTGGAACTAAGAAGCCAAAGAGGAGAGAAGGCAAATACATCTGCAATGAGGGACCCACCGGTGAAGCCCTGCTGAAGATCCTCACCACGTTTCTCCAACGACTCGAGAAGATCTTCACTTGCAAGAGTTTTCTTCCCTTGAGCTGGTGGGGCCAACTAGTTCGCCAATCACCCTCCAGGACCTGCCTTGGTCGAATTGCCAGTGCCAAGCACTAGGAGACCGGACAGCCAGGCACCCGTCCACCACGACTGCGATTTAAAGGAGCGTACCTTTTATTCATCGGGCAGCACCGCGGCTGGTTTCATCCCTGGGCAGTGCAGTAACTCGAACCTTCCTCCACGACGAGAGCCTCTCTTCCTCTGCTGGATCTCCTGAACTGCAGGGACTGCCAGGAACTACCGCCACCGCAGGAGCCTCTTCCACTTTTAAGGTATTTTGTTCCACCAGGCCTCCCTTTCGTTGGGTACTTCTAAAGGTGTTTTAAGACCTTGTGTTACCTACTGGGTTGGCCGCCCCTATCATCTAACATTGTCTTTCACCTTCTGCAACCGCCTTTTCGAATCGTTAAACAAAGCCTTGACTGCAGCGACTAGAACAGTTTGCTCCTGGGCACTTTGCCCTGTACCACTGACTCTGGCACAGGTCTATTGACTCTGGCTAAATATGTTACAACTGCCTTCTCTAGATTGCTTCTCATCTAGAAATGTGTTGGTGCACCTAACTTTTATAGCCACCTTTTTCTTCCCTACCTCCTGGTATTAGAGAACACCAGTCCTTCTCTAAATTCAGCCAGAATCTAACCAACAGGCTAAAAGAAAACGATAAGTAATCATCCTGATAAACATTCTCCTGACTTCCTACATTCTCCATCACGCATACCCTTCTGCATATTGATTCATTAGCATGTGTTAGTCCCCTTTGGACACCCTTTCTGATGCATTGTGATCACTTTAGTATCTAGCTGCTCATGCAATTTACATTGTATCTATGCTGATGTATCTCTTGTTCCTATTGTTGCCCATGCATTTCATGTACCCATGTAACTAAGCTGAACCTATCCTTGTATTCTGCGCTCTGATGCCCCTGGGTCTGGTGCACATTATAAATAAATAAACCAAACTAAACTAAACTCTTTTTAAACTTGTGAAGTGCCATTTTGCTCAGTTTTCACCTCAGTATTGCATATGCTAAAGTACTGCCTTGCCTAACTTGTTCACAATCTTCTTGGGAAGGGCTGCTGGTGTGTTAAATAGTATATCCCTGTATAACTTGTCCTTTACCTCCCTTTTGAGTAATTTTTAGAGTGCCATTTCTGCTTGGTTTTCACTGTGCCGTTTTGCTCAGTTTTCACTCTTGCTCAAACTTGTCTACAGTTTACATAGGGAGTGGTGTATACGTTTCTGGACTGATTTTAACTTGATTTTATAATAGTGATTTGTGTGTGAACATCAGAGTGTGTAAAAATAAATATATATTCTTTTTGATACAACGCGTTGGTCATTGTTTCGTTGTTCCATAGTATTGTAGTCCTAATGTGTAAACCCTGAATACTGCTCATCTCCCTCTTGAGTTAAGTCTGACTGCTTAGCCACAGCTACCAACTAAATCTTTGTGGTACAGACTGATACCAAAGGGGATTTATTGCATATGCCTGTGGGCTTAATCTTCTGTAGTGCTCCCTATGCTCCCGACCCTCAACAACCTCTACAACACCATCCAAGCCTGGATGGCAGACAATGGACTATGCCTCAACTCAGATAAGACTGAACTCCTCCTGGTAGGCTCACCCGAAACGCTGAAAAATCTAGACTCCCAGTTCAGTCACTTCACCATAGACTCCATCAAAATACCTGTCTCAGAATCAGTCAAAACACTTGGCGTCTACTTAGATTCCAACCTATCCATGGATAAACAAGTCAACGCTATAGCCTCTGCAGCTGCATATCATGCCAAACTAATCAACGCAGTCAGGCCCTTTCTCTCCAAAAAGAACTGCACTAACATAGCCAGAGCCATCACTGGATCTAGGCTTGACTATTGTAATGTACTCTTCCTAGGTACATCCAACAAAAACCTAGAGAGGTTACAAATCATTCAGAATAGCGCTCTCCGGGCAGCCCAAGGCATTGCCAAACGAGAACACATCTCGGAAGCCAGAAAACGAGCACACTGGCTCCCAATAAAAGAAAGGATCATCTTCAAAACACTGACACTGACTCACAAGTGCTTTCACCTTACTGCCCCCGACTACCTCTCCCAAAGGATCCACCCCGTCTCTACTACGAGGCCAACCAGATCACCATATACTAACATGCTTTCTGTGCCATTAGTAAAAAAAGCCAGAGCTGGCGGTTCCAGCTTCCCATATCTCGCACCCACTCACTGGAACGCCCTACCTCCTATAATCCGTGGTGAGGCCTCCCTTTGCACCTTCCGCAAATCCATAAAAACCATCTTATTCACATAAGATTCCTCGCACCAGCTGAATACATCTCCTATGTTCCAGTGCATAAACTGTTTGTATTTACCAACTGTACCAACCAAAACAGCAGCTCTTGCCTGTTGAATACATAATGTACTGATGAATGCTTCTTTGCCTGTAACTAAGCTCTTGCAAGTAACAGCGCCTCAATGCCCATGGGTTACTTGCGCGCTATATAAATTTAAATAAATAAATAAATAAATAAATGGCAACTGCATAGGTTTCTGCCTAACACTGGTGTACAGCGGTGAGGATAAAAGTATTGGATTTACATTTTAGAGTGCTGCTAGTACCTTGGTTCAATTAACCCAAGGCTTAACAATCACTAAAAGTTAATTTTAAAAAAAGTCAAAGATGGAAAGTTATAGCCTGGAGACCCTCCTTGTAAATACTGCTGATTATTTAAAGGATCTGTGTAGACAGAAAAGTCTTCCTGTCAAAGGCAAGAAATCAGAAATGATTGAAAGATTGTTAGAACACCAAAGACTGTAGAGTAGAGCGGTAGTGCCTACTCCTCCAGCAAATGTAGCAACTATTGAGGATAATGATGTTGATGATGTTGTTGTTGAAGCAGATGAGGAAGAGGAAGATAACAATGTCACCCCCTATGGCCCTCTGCCTGCTCAAAGGCCTCAACCTATGGCTGCTGGACTATTGTCAGGTCCCACATTAAGTCCTGAATTTATCACTCTATAAAAAATGAGACTTGAACTTGAATTCAAAAGAATTGATGCCCAAACTGAACAGAGACATCAAGAACTAAGGCTCAAAGAAATAGAGCTCAACCATGAGCTAGGAGATGAAGAAATTGTCTTTGGAAAATGCTTCTAGATCCTCCAGTCCAAAAAGACCCCGGATGCCTAAAGAGATTGTGGGTATGTATGAACCGAAGTTGGATGTGTTAGATTGGTTAGCTATGTTTGAATACAATCATGGGCTCCAGGATATCACAGGGAATCAGTTGATCCCCTGGTTGTTCTCTAGGTTCCCCCCTTGTTGCATCTGATGTGGTAATGGAGTCAGGGGAGGTGACTAGGATGGATTATGAATATGTGAAGCTAGCTTTGATAGCTAGATTTGGGAAGACCCCTTCCCAGTACCTTAAGAGGTTTAGGACTCTCAAAAAGCATGATAGTACCCCTTGGACTACTTGGGTGAATGAGTGTTTGAAATGAGGGATGGATTAAGGGTTACAGCGTGAACACTTATGAAGGAATGAGAAATCTTGTAATGTTGGAGTCTATCTATGATGCCTACTCTCCTGAGCTCAGACAGCACTTGGCTGCTTCAAAAAAGCTGGATTCTAAGAAGCTAGCTAAGGCTGCTGACTTGTGGGTTGCCAACAGGGCTACTCACAAGGATTCAGAGGTCACTCAGAAAAAGGATGAGGGAAAGCAGCCTAAGAAAGACAACAAAGAGAATTCAAATAATTCCAATTCCAAAGAGGGCCACAAACAAATTTCTAAGGGTAAGCCACAAGGGAAACCTCATTAGGCTAGTGTACCTTCTGGTCCCGGACCAGAAAGGGTCAGAACAGGCCACCATTCATAAAGACATTTGGGAAATGTTATGTTTGTGGTTCAACTGACCATGTGAAAGGGGATCTCAGATGTAAGGGTAAACCTTCAGGAATCCACACGGTCACCTTAGCCTTCACTTCAGATGAGGAAGTACCAATGACCAGTGGAAACTTTCAACTACTTACTGAAGACCCCACCCGAGTCTCAGCTAGTGTATCTTTAGTATCCTTGGGGTTGTGGGAACAACAGAATTTAGATATGTATAATTCTATCCCAAATAATACTAAAGAGTATTATAAGGACAGTGTCCTGGTGAATGGTCAGGAGACCCCTGCCATTAGAGATACTGGGTCCAGCATAACTGTGGTGGATGAATCTGTTTTCAAGGTAGAGGATATTGCTAAGGCACCCAAATGCCTCACCAAGTTAGCTGGAGGACCTGTGCAGATGCTTCCCCAGTTACCAGCTCTCATCCAGTGCAATGACATGGCTGTCAGAATACCTGTTAGTATCCAATCGGAAGTACCTGGAATGGTGTTGATGGGCAATGATCTGAAAGATCTTGGAGTTGTATCCAGTTCTCCCAGACCTCCTAGTACGAGATTACAGGACCTTACCAGACCTGCAAGGGAGAGGACCTTAAGAGACTCTCCTGAGGAGATGATAGAAAAAGAAATAATTCCTACTCCACTGGAGTTACTAACTGCAATTTCGAGACAACAAGAAGCAAAGTGGAAACTCAAAACTTCTAAGAAGAAACCAGCAGAAAGCACTCCGGTGCTTCCAACCAGGAGATCTCCTAGGTTGTCAAAAATCAGACGTGTGATTCCCCCTCCAGCAGAGCCTGAGAGGGAGGTACAACCCTGTGTGGTTGAACTAGAACCTGAGGATTCAGATCTAGTAGAAGGCCAGGATCATATTGGAGATCTGGACCCTTTGGATCACCATGAGCTGCAGTCTTTAATGGCAGAAGGTGGCCCCAACAGGGCATACTTCAGTAAGGGACAAGACAAAGAGAATGTCCAACTCTGGAAGGTCTTCACCACCAGGCAGCTTCTCAGCTTGAAGGGCAAGAGCCTGGGAAGTATAGGTTACACCACTGGGAAGATGGCCTCTTCTATAGTGAACCAACTGAGTCAACCCCTGGAGACTACAAAAGACTTGTAGTGCCACAAGAGAACCCACTCCAATTCTTGCAACTAGCCCATGAGATACCTTTGGCTGGTCACTTGAGCTTCAAGAAGACCAAGGAAAGACTCTCTCTCTACTTTTATTGGCCTAAAATGGGGGATGAAGTAGATAAATACTGCAAGAGTTGCCACACCTGCCAAACTTCTGGTAAGAGTGGATCCAAGAACGTGGCACCTTTAGTGCCTCTCCCTGTGGTGGGGGTACCATTTGAGAGGGTTGGAATCAACATTGTCGGTCCTCTTGACCCTCCAACCTCTTCAGGCAACAGGTTCATCCTTGTAGTAGTAGACCATGCTACTAGGTACCCTGAATCAATTCCTATGAGGACTGTTACAGCTCAGACTGTGGCTAAGGCCCTCCTTGGTATTTTTACCAGGGTTGTGTTTCCTAAGGAGGTAATATCCGACAGGGGGTCAAATTTTATGTCCCACTACATGAAGGCCATGTGGAAAAACTGTGGAGTTACCTACAAGTTCTCAACAGCATACCACCCTCAGACAAATGTGTTGGTAGAAAGGTTTAACAGAACCATGAAGAGCAAGATAGGAGCTTTAGAAGACCCCCTTAAGAAAAAGTGGGATCTTCTACTGCCATGCCTTCTCTTTGCATATAGAGAGGTCCCTTAGGAGGGAGTGGGTTACAGTCCCTTCAAACTTCTCTATGGGCATCCGGTCAGAGGTCCATTGGCCCTGATCAAGGAGGGGTTGGAGAGTGTTCCTTCCCCCAAGCCAGTCAGAGTAACTGACTATGTGATAGGACTCCAGAGGAGAAGGTCCCACATGATGGCTGAGGCAAGTGATAACTTGAAAGCAGGTCAGGCTCTGGTTAAGCATTGGCATGACCAGAAGGCCAATATGGTTGAGTTCCCTCAAGACCAGCTAGTTCTTGTCATGGTACCAACAAGGCAGAGGGCCTTGCAGGACAAGTGGATAGGACTCTTCAAGATTGTGGGAAAACTTGGAGAGGTGAACTATCTGGTGGACTTAGGCAATCCTAAGGAGGCTCCCAGAGTCTTTCACACCAACCGTCTAAAAGCTTATGTCTCGAGACCAGAACTGGGAGCTTTGCTTCTAGCTTCAGCTCAAGAGGAGGAGGAGAGTGAACCTCTGTCTGACCTTCTCAGAGGCAAGCCTTTAGATGAGCAAATAGAAGGAGTTAACCTCTCTTCTAATCTGACTTCTGAACAACAGGAGGAGTGCAACATTTTGTTAAATCAATTTGCCCCCTTGTTTCACTTTCACCAGGCTTGACCCCTTGGGCCCAGAATGACATAAATACTGGTGACTGTTTATTTGTCAAAAGCAGGGGTTACAGAATGTTAGAAAATGTAAGAACCCACATCAAAGGAGAGGTCAACAAGATGCTTGATCTCGGGGTAATAGAACCCTCTACTAGTCCATGGTCTAGCCCAGTTGTGTTAGTACCAAAGGCAGGATCCAAGGAGTTGAGATTCTGTGTAGACTATAAAGCTCTAAATGCAGTCATTAAGACTGATGCCCATCCTTTGCCAAGGACAGATGAGCTAGTGGATAGACTTGGTTCAGCCAAATTCCTCAGCACATTTGATCTCACGTCAGGCTATTGGTATATAGCCCTAACAGACCATGCCAAGGAGAAAACTGCATTCTCCACCCTCTACTAGTCCGTGGTCTAGCCCAGTTGTGTTAGTACCAAAGGCAGGATCCAAGGAGTTGAGATTCTGAGTGGACTATAGAGCTCTAAATGCAGTCATTATGACTGATGCCCATCCTTTGCCAAGGACAGTTGAGCTAGTGGATAGACTTGGTTCAGCCAAGTTCCTCAGCACATTTGATCTCACGTCAGGCTATTGGCAAATAGCCCTGACAGACCATGCCAAGGAGAAAACTGCATTCTCCACCCCAGTTGGCTTATACCAGTTTAAGGTTATGCCTTTTGGCTTAATGAATGCACCTGCTACATTCCAAAGGATGGTTAACTAGGTTCTGAATGGGATGGAGGACTTCTGCATGGCATACTTGGATGACATTGCAATGTTCAGCCCTACTTGGAAAGAACATGTTCACCAGCTAGGATATGTTTTGCAGGCTCTTGAGCAGGCTCAACTGACCATAAAGGCAAGCAAATGTCAAATTGGTCAGAGTAAAGTGGTCTACCTTGTACATGAGGTAGGAGGTGGTGAAATAAGGCCCTTGCTCAGCAAGATAGAAGCAGTGCAAAATTGGACAACACCTACTACTCAAACCCAACTGAGAGCCTTCTTAGGTGTCACCGGGTATTACAGGAATTTCTTTGAGAACTATGGGACCATAGCTTCTCCACTGAATGTAATCTTGTCTCCTAAGTTCCCTAAAATGGTCACATTGAATGAGGAGTGCAATCAGGCCTTTGAAAGCCTAAAAAGAGCCCTTTGTCAAGCTCCAGTTCTAAGGGCCCCAGACTACCATCAACCCTTCATTTGTGCAAACAAATGCTTCCAATACAGGTATAAGTGCAGTCCTTAGTCAACTGGATGAAAAGGGTAGGGAACACCCCATTTGCTTCATCAGTAGGAAACTGAAGGAACCTGAGACAAGGTGGGCAACTATTGAGAGAGAATGTTTTGCCATTGTGTGGTCTCTGAAGAAGTTTAGGCCATACTTGTATGGTTCTACATTCACCATTCAGACCGACCACCAACCTTTGAGATGATTGATGCAAATGAAAGGGGAACACCCACAAATGTTAAGATGGTCAATCTGCCTCCAAGGGTTTGATTTTATCATTGAGCACAGGTCAGGATGTCACCACCAAAATGCTGATGGTCTCTCTAGGATGTTTTTAACTGACTAGAGGTAAGAGACTCATCCAGGAGTGGATTAGATCCTCCTGTCCCTTATTCTGGGGGGGGGGGGAGTTGAGTGTTAGGGAGAATTCTTTTCAAAGGCTAATTTCCCTTACCTATAGAGTCCCCCAGCAGCTTTGCTGGATTTTAAGGGTTTATTTTTTTCTCCTGCTAAGAGTGAGACCCTTTATTCCCACTCAGACAGATTGCTAGTGTGTGTTTTAGGCTATTTTATGTGCTGATGGTCTATGGGGGTTCTCTCACCCTCATAGGAATCATCTTTTTTACAATTGTGGTACACAGCACCCTCCATGCCGTACCATAGGGGTGTCGTAGCGGCCCCCAAACACAGACTCCATACCCTGGGACTGACTACTGTCTCCCAGGGCATGTAAAGATACCATTGGCTTTTCTAGTCAATAGTTATGAACAAAACCAGTGCAACCCATCTTACTATGGAGGTACTGGGAAGGGTTAATAGATTTACCCTAGTGTTCATTTTCGAGGGGGTACCGTACAGTCCCTCTCTCAAAGGTTTCTGGCTGGTAGCAGTGGTTACTACCGTAAATATTCAACCACAAATATTTCCCGATGGGATTTCCCATTGTTCGAGGCTACCACTATTTCGGACAGCCTCTAACATGCCGCCGGTTTATTTTAATATCAACTTTACTCCGGTAGGTTTTTATTGCCAGAACTTTGATTATAATTCTTTCTCGTGTCTTTCTTTATAGTCCTAACCCAGGTCGGGGATCCTTTGTTTGTCCTTTTGGTGGGCTTCTGCACAGAAGCCCTCCTCTCGGCGCCACTGAGTCTGGGGTAGACAGGATGTGTGGGAGGAGGAATAGGCACCCTGTACAGGGTTGCCTACGCAACCCAAGTTGCACTCTGCCCTGATAGGCTGGGGGGTTCTCACGGCAGGAGAGCCACCCCACTATGTGAATGACAGCTAGGCTGTATGAATGGGGGTCTTGCTGCATAAAAGCAGGGTCCTGAGGACTGGAGGACAAGACGTCGCCACTGGAACTAAGAAGCCAATGAGGAGAGAATCCAAAGACATCTGCAACGATGGAACCACTGGTGAAGCCCTGCTGTAGATCCTCACCACTTTTCTCCATCGACTCGAGAAGATATTCACCTGCAAGAGTCTTCTTCCCTTGAGCTGGTGGGGCCAACCAGTTCGCCAATCGCCTTCCAGAACCTGCCTTGGTCGAATCTCCAGTGCCAAGCACTAGGAGACCGGACAGCCAGGCACCCGTCCACCACGACCGCGATTTGAAGGAGCATACCTTTTATTCATTGGGCAACACCGCGGCTGGTTTCATCCCTGGGAAGTACAGTAACTCGAACCTTCCTCCACGACGAGAGCCTCTCTTCCTCTGCTGGATCTCCCGAACTGCAGGAACTGCCAGGCACTACCGCCACCGCTGGAGCCTCTTCCATTTTTACGGTACTTTGTTCAACCAGGCCTCCCTTTTCGTTGGGTACTGCTAAAGGTGTTTTAAATCCTTGTTTTACCTACTGGTTTGGCCGCCCCTATCATGTAACATTGTCTTTCACCTTCTGCAACCGCCTTTTCGAACTGTTAAACAAAGACTTGACTGCAGCGACTAGAACAGTTTGCTCCTGGGCACTTTGCCCTGTACCACTGACTATGGCACAGGCCTATTGACTCTGGCTAAATCTTTTACAACTGCCTTCTCTAGATTGCTTCTCACCTAGAAATGTGTTGGTGCCCCTAACTCTTATAACCACCTTGAAGTGTTGCTGGTGTATTAAAGAGTATATCCCTGTATAACTTGTCCTGTCCCTCCCTTTTGAGAAATTGTTAGAGTGCCATTTCTACTTGGTTTTCACTGTGCCGTTTTGCAGATTTTTCACTCTTGCTCAAACTTGTCTACTATTTAAATAGGGAGTGGTGTATACTTTTCTGGACTGATTTTAACTTGCTTTTATAAAAGTGATTTGTGTTTGAACATCAGATTGTGTAAAAATAAATATATATTCTTTTCGATACAAAGCTTTGGTCAGTGTTTCCTTGTTCCATAGTATTGTAGTCCTTATGTGTAAACCCTGAATACTGCTCATCTCCCTCTTGAGATAAGTCTGACTGCTTAGCCACAGCTACCAAATAAATCTTTGTGGTACAGACTGATATCAAAGGGAATTTATTGCATATACCTGTAGTCTTAATCTTCTGTAGTGCTCCCTAAGGAAACTGCACAGGATTCTGCCTAACAACAAGCAGAGGCAGATGAAAAAACAAGTAGGTATGGTAGTTAAACCATGGGCTGAGATACAGTTGACAATAGTGCATCATTGTCAGTTATTACAAGAGGAAAACAAGAAGAAGGATGAGAATAGGATGATTATAAGAAGCCAAGTTAATTCATAATACATTGTCGAAATTTGACATAGAAGTGGCGGTACTGACAAGCGGAGAAGGATTGGGAATGCATGAGGCAATAGGTACATCGCGGGTGAATAATTCATACCTGATGGACCAAGGTGGAAATGGGTTTACGCCATGAGGCAGAATTATGGGTTATAGAGGAAGAGAAGCTGAGTTTTCAGAATAACCAATGTGGGCTTCAAAATACAGAACACTCAGGGAAGATAAAATCAAGGAGGGATTAACAGGATGGTTCCTCCAGTATATTGGAATTGTGGAATGACAATACATATTGCACGCATATTTGAGAGCCAAAGGAATGTAATTTTCCAGACGGGGGACAGTTTATCCTCCACCATATATTACACATACCAGAGAGGGCTTTGCCCAAGATCACACATCTTATCAGGGACAAGCACTGCAAGTACAGCAGGTGCAACAGCAGGGACAAGTAAAAATGAATCCGCCACAAGGGGAGTTGCAACAAGCCCCTATGCAGAGACAGCAGTATGCAAATACAGGACAAGTATTGACACCTAGTTTAGGAGGTCTCACTGTGGTAGGAGGAAATCCTTTCACAGGGACAGGGGTGAGCTTGTATTCACAATAGGAAAGCTCACAGGGTGACTTGATGTGTTCGGTACTATCTGTGACACCAGAACCCCAATAGGAACCAAGGGTCGATGTGACTGTAAGAGGCAAATCCTTTTAATTTCTTGTAGACACTGGAGTAACTCGTTCATGTATACAAGAGGGAAAATATCCAATGTCAGGTATTTCCATGAATGCTCAGGGATTCTCTGGAGCTACGAGTCAAGTTCATTTTACTGATGAATTACCAGCTCCATTTGAGAATGTGACATGTCCTTTCTTTTGTTATATTCACACCAGACACCGGTTAACAGTTTAGGAAGAGATTTATTGACAAAACTTAACATAATTTCATTTACTGACCAAGGGATAACACCATGAATACACTATCTAAACGTTGGAGAATTAATATTGGCGTTTACAGGGCAAGTGGCTCTGCAAGGCGCTCCAGTAGATCCAGAGATTTTTCTATATGGTGGGAGCATTTTACTGACTTTGCTACCTGGCTTGGTAGGAAAAGATTGTGAGAATGCCTGATGAGTTCTTATTTAGACCACAAATACCCATGAATGAGGAGAGTGGACAGACTATTCATAACGAGCTGGAAGCAGGTATAGTATGAAAGGAAATTGCAATGCTTGAAGTAGTAAACGATGAGGGTAGACCACATAGAACAGGGATAGCTCTTGTGGAAGGGTATAGATTGACTGACATAACTGATGATGATATGTTCGGAGAAGACTGAAGCGAAGATATAGTGTTCTTCATGAGCATTACATACTGGATAAGAATAGAGAAAAGAGAAGTCCCACAGAGAATGGTGATGATGCATTTTTTCAGGAGGATCTTGAAAACGTGCTGAGTGCCCTATAGACCACAGACCCATATGAGGTAGGTTTATTCAAGGGGATAGGGGAAGTTAACATAAAGCTTAAGCCAGGAGCAATTTTACCTCAAGCAAAACAGTGGCCATGTCTCGAGAAGCTGATGTAGGTATATTTCAGACTATTTCAGCACTGATGAAACAGGGGACTCTGGTGCCACCAGAATCATTGTGTAATGCTGCAGTGTATCCAATTAGAACATCTAAAGGAGGGTTGTGGAGATTTATCCGGGATTTGAGACCTCTTAACCAGATTGTATATGCTGAGTTTCTTGAGCTTTTAGTGTGCAAAGTATTCCCGAGGTGGGGTGTGTCAGAATACTGAGCCTTGTAACAATGGTGGAACGTTGAACTCATAGTGAAGTAAACGAGTTCTTCCCACCAATGTACCTCTCAGGTGTACTAAAGAATAGACTGAGCGTTCAATTGGTTGAAAGATGGCTGGACACACTGGAAACCGATGGCTGCAAAGAAAACACTAGGTTAACACAAGTGTAAAATGACGGTACATGTATCATACATCAATGTCTGTTTAACTGACCTGACTATAAGCAAGATTCATATGGCATGTGTAGCAGGTGATAGGCAGCAGTGTGGATGAGATCAACCCTATAGATATTAATAATGAGACCAAATTAGGTAAAATAATAACTAGGCTACAACTGATAGATATGACAAGCAATGGCAGTCTCTTCTTACCCGTGTGTCCAAGAGCTGATTCTCTAACCGCAGATACCAGAACCGGAAGGTACCCCTTGATGAAAGTCAGCAACTCCAGAACATCTGGGAATAAACAGAAAATCCTCCTACACCGCCGAAACGAGGATGCCTAATGTCCCATAAGTGCTGCAGGTAGTCTCAAGTCCAGCACACCAATCCCTATTCCTGCCAGCACGAGTACGCCTAGAAAGGTTCTTGGTAGAAAATCAGTACTTGGTGGGCACATACAAACAAGGTCCATGAGATAAGCAAATCCGTAGCCAGTCCGGATCAATACTCCAAAGGTAACAGCGTAGATAAGTCGCGAGGAAAAAGCAGAAGCCAAGAGCAGTCCGGGTCATAGCAATAGACAGAACAGTACTTGAGGGGCAAGGCAAACAAAGGTCTGTGAAACAGGCAAGGATCAAGATACATAGAATTACAAAGCAAAATAAAACACCACTGTTGCAATACGAAACAACAATCAGAAGCGCTGGATGGCAATTGGGGCGGGACTAAATTGGCGTTGTAGCAATACGGGAGTCAAGTGATCTGAATGACAAAGAGAGACATGAATGGAGTTGCATCATGTTCCAGCATCGCCACGGCAACCCCCAATGGCTCCGGAACATCCCCTTGTTTTTATGAATGCCCGCAGGGAAGTTCCATAGCACACCCCCTTGCTTACATTTAAAACCACTTTCTGACATAGGAATCTGATCGCTGCCAGGTTTATGAGGCTGCAGTGTCGGCTGCCGTAACCTAACAGGGTGTGTGTGAAGTGCTAAAATCCGATAATGGCACGCATTTTGTCAATTAGCTATTTGAACAGATAGGGCTTCTGTTAAGCATAAAGCACAAGTTTTCTTCTGCATATCACCCGCAAGTGAACAGAATATCTGAGAATCTCACCGGCCTCCTCAAAGAAAGGATTGCCAAGATTAAAATTACTTTGAAGAAGGGATGGCTGTATTGCCAACCCCTGGCTTTATATGCCCTTCGGAAACAGCCAGGATCAGACCACCACCTCACCCTGCATGTGCTATTCACAGGGCATTGAATGAGAACCCTCCTTTCACCTCCGTCTAGGATTAAGAGTGTTTTCCCAGAGTGCAGTCAAAACTTTAGGTGATGAGATGCATGACTACCAGTATTTCTTTCATTTCAGATCAAGTCAAGCGTAAGGGCGGTCGGTCTAAGAACACAGAAGAAGATAATTCTACAACCAAGCCTAGTGAACTATTACCACCACCTAAGTTATAGGTTGGAGACCTAGTCCTGATAAGAATTTTACCAGGAAGTGGCATGAGCCATGTTTCTGTTTGAAGAAGTGACCCCTTCTGCAGTTAAAGTACAGGAAGGAATAGGTTGGCTCCACTTAAATGACATGAATGTTTATAAAAGCAAGACATTCCCTCCCACCGCTGCTTATTCAGAAGCAAGACAAGAAGAAGAATTTCCACGTCTGCAAACTCAATCGATGCCTAAGAATAAGGACGATAAAGCAACAAGTGAATAAACACATACTTTATTTGGACTGGAATTTAATAAACACTCCTTATGTATATTTTAGCAGAGAGTGTGAGGACTTGCAGAGAATTCCAGGAATTTTCAAATGAATTTTTAGAAAAATATGAAACAGAGAATAATGCATCAAAGTAATGCTTAAACGTCAGTTCTTGATCAGAAGTTGGAAAAGAGGTCAGTACCCAGATTATTTTTGTGTAGAATATTTGTTTTGAAGTGATAAAATCACAGTGACATTCAGCGGCTTGTGGTTATGGTCTTTATTTCATACTTCAGTCTTACCCTGCTCTTGTTAGAAGAGATGTTAATATTCACGCTTTCTTACAGGATCATAAAAACATCCAGTGATAAGAAGAGTCATCATTGCTATAATTGAAAAAATCATATTGTTGCAGACATAAAAGAATATTTGATGATTGTATTAAAAAATGATTAATGAAGGAGATGGCATGATCATTGAGGGTGAGCAAGGTCAGCAAGCTGTAGGATGTCAAAAGAAATGGTTACCAAGATTTCTATGTATGATCTATATTTGCATGATTGTTCTTGTTGTCTTTCTGTTCCTTATATTTCACAGTCTCACTCACCTTAATGTTTCTACCCAGGAAAGAGCTGTTATGGTCCTCCCCATTATGAAAATGAATGACAAAATCTTTCATCTCTACAAGTATAGTGGGAGACATAAATAGAGATGCAGACAAAGATAATGAAGGGGTAGATAAATACTTAGATAATGCATCTCACCTTGGGAATAGCATGTGGCATCAACACATGAAAAAGATGGGGGAAAGAGCATCTGATGACAGTTGCTATGCCTACTCTCATCCCCTATGCCATGAATACAGTAAGGACTTTCATTTTGAAAGAAGTTTCAAAACACGGTGCAAAGTGCCTCAGCCATCTTGCAGCATGTACTACTCAAGGACACTTTCAACGACGTTAGGCTGACCTTGCGATGAAGATCAAAATGGTTTTTTGCATACCAGGATGAATATATCAAGACCACACAAATGGAGTAGGAGCCGGGGTGTAAAATTAAGATGCTTGTGTATCCTACTGCAGGACAGGATGAGGTGATCGTTGAAGAAATTAAGAGAATTCATTGTCCTGATGTGACAGAAATAGCAGAATCATCTGGATGTTGGGAAATAATACAAATGTTGATCTATCGATGAGTACATACCAAGAAAGGATGGGAAGAAGGAATGGTAACCTGTGCAGCTCATCATCTGAAGATGGGCTACATGCAAAAAGTGCAAAAACAGAATGATGGATGCTTAAAGTCATGGGCCAAGCACTCCAAACTATTGACATGGATAGAAGATGAATCAGGTCCAGTAGTTGTAATCCTGTTGGCTAATGAGACACTATGGTTTCGAAGACACAGAAAAACCATGTGGGATATAACAAAGAATGCAAGACCACAATTGACGTACCCAGAATGGGAGGAGGGACAGCTGTCCTTCTGGATCGATATTGGGCTTGTGGATCTAGAGCCTATATGAAGTTGCCCAAAGACTGGGCGATGTATGTTCGCTGGTACTCATTCATGTTCCAGCATTGGTGATAACTCATAGCGACCTGAACATTGGTGATTTTCCAAAGGTGGATGCCCATTTGAGAAAAAGAAGATTGCTTGAATTTCTCTGTTGGATAAAAAGAGAAAATTATGTCTCAGCCAAATCAATAACAGTGTATTACACTATTCTGGAGGAGCACAGGTTGTTCGGCAGGACTGCTATGATAATGACCAATAATATACATGCCTGAAAATCAGAGAGTAGCAAATACCAAATGGTTACTGATCATTAGATGCAAGCTTTTGCAGACAACAAATGCTACCATAAAGGGATTCAATGACATTAAGGAAGAGCTGATGGCCAAACGACTGTTGACCCTGCAGAAATGATATGTCCTTGATATGATCACAGTGATGGAAGGAGGAGTTTGCCCCCAAATCGGGCCATCATGTTGCACATTCATTCCTTACCATGATGACCAGAATGGAACCTTGACAGAGGCCATAACATTGTTGACAAACCTACATGCCAAAATGGAAGACGAGACAGATGACATTGAAGATGACAGCTGGTTTTCCTCCTTGTTTTCATGGATTCCACAGTGGTTGACAAACATATTCAAGGTTCTTGGAGTAATACTGGTCTTAGTAATATTTGGATTCTGTGTAGTAACGATAGTGATTGCCCAATGCCAGAAAATGGCAAATAAGATGGTAGAGATGAACATCATGATCAATGTCAAAACTGAACCAAATGCCAAGAAGCTGACTGATGAACTTGTCAGGAAATACATAGAGGCCAGCATTGTAGCACCTGAGGGAATGAAGTTACTATATCCAAAGAATCATAAGAGGTACGTGGGACAATGGGTCTATTGTACCCCAAATGGACAATGTAACTACATGTCTGACCTGGAGTGTAGATGAACATGTCAAATCAGCAGGCACTCTGAGGGGGATGATCAAGATAAGGACGCCAAAGAAACACTTCTTCAAGAGAAAATACCAGGATGTGGAAACAATTGAGGAGGTGGTTGAGGACTCGACCAGAGGGGAGAATGCAAATGGCAGCTGCATGCCTCTGAAGGAAACTCTGCACCCCTACCCCACATATGTTGGAGACCTGAGATTGTGCCATGTTTGACACCAGCAGTTGTGCCAATTCCGCAACAGGTGTTCGAAAGAAGATACCCATTGAGATAACCCTATTGAATGTATCCCCAAAGTGATGACAACCTAAAGGTAGGAACTCCCTGAAGGAATATGAAAAAGTGCAAAGAAAGAAGTTGGTGACATCACAAGAGACATGTACGACATCCCGAGATACTGGCTGAAGGGATGTATGGATCCTATAGAAACTAATGATGAAGTAAGGAATCAAGAGAACCCTTTAAATATCAAAAAGCTTACATGTGCACAAAGTGCTGCAGAGAATCAACCATTCAATAATTGTATGAACCCTGAAACGCAAATAGATTAAGTCATCATAGAAACTGGCTACACATAGTGCATAGAATGCAGGCAAAGCCGCCATTGTATAGAAGCTGACATCGGTATCATGAATTTAGTAAGCCAGGATCCATGAAGAGGAAAGGGCAAACTGTGTTGCTGCAGGAATAAGTCGAATCGTGGTGCTGCATGGCAAGATTGTCTGGCCTGGAGTCAAGGTTAAAGCAACCAAGGGCAGTTATCTATTCTGGAAAGGAGCGAACGTGCAAAGGATGAATCATCCCTTGTTAAGGTGCAAAGAAAGAACACCAAGAGTGCCATGTTTTGTTCATTTAGGGTCACATGGACCAAGGATGAATATAGAGTTTGAAGTTGGAGTCCCAGAACATGATAGTGAGTGCCCACACTCCCATGTATTCTGAATACAAGGACACTTTTGCAAGGCCAAGTTCAAAGACTATCCTCATGGCAGAAGGCATGGGTGAGGAGAGATGCTGGGTTAATTGGGTGGGGAGGTAGTGTCAGGCCCCATCTCCTTGCACCTGGGTCTGGGCTAACGTGCTGCTAACTGAACCGAATGTTCCAAACATGGCACAAGCGTGCCAACCAATTGCAGTGGTCCATATAATGAAGGACCTAGTTTGAAGACCAATGAGAAACCATGTATCTAATATGTCTGAAGATGAAATGTTTTAGAGGTAGACATAAATTGTCCACATCATAGTGGCCAGCCAATCACGATCCTAGTTCCTATAGAATGTGTACTTAGATGTTTCCCTTAAGCGTATTGCAATCCTTAGTAGGTTTTTCATTATTTGCCACGTAGTATGACATCACCTTTGTTGTAATTTTGATATATAACCATGTGTTTATGAAAATATCCTTGAGAGAAATCGAGCATATATCCGTTGTTCATTGTCTCCCTGCTTTAGATAATTGTTAATAAAACAGTACTTTGTATTCTTCCTGAGTTGGTTCGGTCATTTGTACTTGGAATTATTCTGTGTGAAACCATCCATTTCATGCGCGTTCCTAAAGGCCTCTAAGCTCAAAGGCAACACGTTTATTATTTGTAGTAGATAAGTATTTGCCAGCAACTGACATAATGGTACTACTTGGTCGTGAGGTGTCCACAGATAAAAAATGGTGTGAGTACCTGGACATATAGTAGAAGTGACTAGTAGCTAATACTTATACACAAACCAAAACTGTTGGCTTTGAACATTTCTTTGTTTTTCTTTAACAGAACATCCGTGCAAACAACAACAATCAGGACACACATGCTGCTTATGAATGCCCACTTGGTTAGGACATTTTACTACAGAACTAGAGCATTAACAGCTGCAGTCAAGCCACTAACTTTCAGAGGACTGCTTACAAATAACATTGGTTAGAAATATCCAGCAAAGATTGTGATGCTACTGCTTGATAGAGCTGGCTCAAAGAGATTGCAGGAGAATATGTGTTGGGTGCAGGGGAAACATGCACTGGATAGGAATGGCTGTAGGGATTACCATTTCCATGAACAGTCAAGGGATGGGAAAATAAACAAATGACACCCACAAACTGTCTGCCATTCCTTATCCTTGCTGCCTTTTAGCTGTACTCCAAAGCAATCATTTTGGTGAAATTAAGCACGACCTAATTTCCAAAACTCAAAAAGAAAAAAAGTGACTTTCATTGCCATCAATGGAATTTTTGATGCTGTTACAAATGTCTAGCGCAGCTGGCCTTGTGTAGACGCATATTGAGTTGCTGGTACATATACACCACCGAGGGAGAGTATTTGCACCACAATGAGCTAACCTATGTTTTTTACTCTGTAAGGCAGCACACAAATGTTGAGTAGATCGGTGCATCACATTTTGTGCATCAGAACACTTTTTTCTTAACGGGTTGTGTAATATATGTGACACAGACCCCGCAGTGCTTCATTCTCATCAGTGTTTCACTTTGTCTCCTGGGAATGGACATTTAAACTGATATTCAATACGTATTCAGAGATATAGTGGATATGTTCTGGCTCCAGGACCCGAGAATACAGCAGCAAAATATCGTTCTGCACCTCAGCCCAATCCTTCCCTGCTGTTAAAACAGCATTCCCATCTCCATGTAATCACAAATCCCTGGCGCCTTTCAAAGTTGTGGGCCCAAGGAGCCCATTTCATAACAATTTACAGAGTTACACTTTCTGTCTTCTTCACTGAGCATATTTGTACCCAATAAAGTAGTCGTGTTCAAGCTCCTGTTGAGTCTTGCAGCACACCCACGCATTCCAGCAAAGTGGTTTTGCCTAGAACTGTCCTGCTACTTCACATAAATGCATTGTGGCATCAAGGCCAGCCACACCCATGCAGGCGCTTCACACATATCATGCAGCAGTACATGTACTGATTCATTTACCTGATCGATGCCATTCGAGAGATTGGGCCTCATTACGAGAATGGAGGTAGCCATGCCCCCTCCATACCGGGTTCCAGTACCGGGTTCCTTCAATGAGGAATTACCGGGTCATTCCAACCTTGGAGGACCCGCTAATTCCTCATTGAAAAAACCCATCCTCATTACCATTTGAGCCACCATAGGGCTCAATAGGAATGGGGAGGGAGCTAATAACGGGCCTGTTAATAACAGGTCCGTTTTTAGCTCCCTGGTCCCCTCGCGGGACCCGCTAAGGACGTCTGGTCTGACCAGACGTTCTGAGCGTGTCCCGCAAGAGGACCTCGTAATAGGTCGTCCCGTAATGAACCGTGCCGTTCCCGTACCGGCACTGTTCATTATGGGAGCGCCTGGGTCGTAATGAAGCCCATTGTGTTCACCACTGAAAGCAAAGCGCAATCCATCAAACTGCATGGCACACGGACTGCTATAATGATCTGTAATGACACACCCCATTGCATGTTTCTACCGGGGGAGACAGCCTGATGAATGCGGTACTGGACATGGTCTGCCTCAGGGATATTTGCTCTCCCAGTCAGAATGAGCTTGATAAAGGCTTCAATGATAGAAACCAGTATGATCAAAATCATTGTACAAGGAGCAGCAAGGATAAGAAGCCCAGGATGGCTTACCTACTCCGGTGTACCCAGATCCTTGAGTTGGTGTGGAAGAGAACAGTCAAGTTGGCTTATGAGAGGAGTCCAGTATTCATCTCTCAGGACTTTCCGAAGCATACGGCGCATCTGAGGAAGAGGTTTCTGGAACTTCGGCTGGAACTTCGTCCTAGGGGACTGAGATACCGCCTCATAGCACCTGCCATGATGGTGATCACGGCCGAGTCCGGAGGCTCTAAGTTCTTCAAAGATCTGCAAGATCTCTGGCATTACCTGGAGGTAACATCAGAAAGTCCTATGGATACTAATTGTCTGCCTGGGAATGGCTCTGCTATGGACGCCAGAACTTCTCCACTGGGATCGAGTGGGCTGGGGGCTTCCAGAGATCAGGAGGCTACACCTTCCCAATACAGCTAACAGAAAGGAGCTGGGACCAGGTCAGGAGCTGGACCAGCCAGACCGAGAGACAAATCCAGGTCACCTTTGAAAAGCAATAAGGTGTTGGATGTAGCTGCTTCTTCTGGCTGAATGATTGTGTGTCAGTGCTGGTATTTTACCAGGGTGAGCAATGAGTGAAGTTAAGAGCATCTTGCTGGCATGGAGTTATGCTTCGTTGGAAGTTCTGAGGTGGCGGCAGTTATTGAAGCAGCTATTGTGGCTTCCTCCCACCTCTTGGGTCACTCCAGAGGGTATCAGGTAATATTATCCCCATATATATGGTCGCCGTAAATATTATCACCGGGAAAAGGTTGTGGCGATATTATATGGGTGACCATATATATGGGGACAGGGGCAAAAAAAAAAAAAAAGGTTTGGGGGTTGCAGCGGTGTCCCCCCGCATGTTCCATGCAATAATGTCGCCACAAAAAACAGCCATTTTCTGGCGATATTTTTGCATGGCGAGAATTATGTGGCGACATTATTACATGGAACCCCCAGAAGCTGCTGGTGTGGACTAAATACCAGTGGGTTGACTAGTTCTTGCGAGAGTCCTCTTTTGGCAGAGGAGGGAGGGACTGGTGAGTGGAGCTGGGGTGTGCAGTTTGTCTAGTTGGTAAGAACGCAAGTTGGAAGGGCTACTCTTTTTCTTTTGTTTTCCCCCTTTTCTGTCCTTGTGTGTCTGCGTCTATGTCTGAACCGTCATGTAGTGGAGTTGGAGTGCTGGAGGCCCTTAGGGACGCCTGGCTTGCAAGGGCTACAAATTGGCTTCCTTGGGAGTGCGGGTGGTGTACGGGGGGTCCCGGGTCCCAGGGCCAGGGACAGTGTGACTACGCGCTTATGGTACACATTTGCCAAAATGGTAACATGATTAAAGTTATTACATGGAACGTTAAGGGCCTACCTGCCCCTATCAACGGACAGCATATACTCACCCACAGGTTGTGCTCATACAGGATACCCATCTCTTGCTATCCGATGCGGGTTGGCTTAATAAACAGTGGGTGGGACAGGTGTGTGTGGTGCCGGCGGAGGGCCGGAAAAGAGGTGCGTCCATTTTCTTTCGCAAAACTCTCTTGGGAGTACTGGAGCAGACATGCATGGCAGGTGGATCGTGGTGAAATCTGTGGTGAATACAGTTCCTCTTGTTATATATGATGGAACCTGAATTCTGGTAGGGTCGGAAGGAGATGATCCACAGAGGAACTTGCCCAAATGTGTGTATGGGGGAAGGATGGCTGAAACTTCTGGTTGATATTGTTTTGGATAGGAAACTGCGATGTAGCTTTAGACCTTCCAAGATGCATGTAGTATATCAACACTGTATATATCACAATGGGCTGTTTGGCGAACTTGCAACCCAGCAACGCTAGAATTCACATGTTTCTCTCCCATGCATATGTCCCATTCAAGAATTGATTATATTTGTACTAGCAAGCATTTGTTGCGTAAGGTAGTCAGAGCTAAAAACTCTCCACTGGTGATATCAGACGATGCCCCTTTGGTGGTGTCTCTGGATTGGGGGATACTTCCTTTGGGACCAGTAGGTGGATGCTAAACTTAGATTCCTCTTTTTTTTGTGAGTCGGTATGGAATTTTACAAAGGAGTGTTTGTCCTTTAATGAGGAGGGGGTCATACACTCAGCAGTGGTTTGGGATGCATTAAAAGCAACATTTCAGGATCCATGTGACTGGGTTTGTGGCGGGGGAGAATAGGATGGCCGGGGAGGCTGCCAGGAAGGAGCTTTTGGAGATTAAGGCTCTGGAACTTCAGTACTTGATGAATCCTTCTGAGCATTCCCTTAAAGACTTGATCAAGATGAAGTGTCAATATAATAAGACTAACACAGAGAAGGCCTTGGGTGCCTCATTACATCACAATTCTAAATTCTTTTGGGGGCCAACAAGGCGGGAACCATGCTGGATAAATTTCTTGAAGCTCATAATCAGAATGATAGAGTAGCATTCCTGGTAGTGGGCAGCAGCACAGTGTGTAAGGATGTGGATATTACAAGGGAGTTTGTGAAATGTTACGCCGCTTTGTCCACCCGTGATTCTCATACTCTTACTCCCAGGAGATAATTGATGACCATTTGGATAATATCCCACTCTTGAGGTACAAAGATATAACTCCAGAGATCTCTGCTGCACTAGAACATGACATATCCTTGGGGGAAATTGAGGGGGCAATATGTAGATTGAAAAAGGGTAAGGACCCTGGGCCGGACTGTCTGTTGATTGAATTGTATTATATGTTTAGAGAATTGCTGGTGCCAAAGTTGTGGGGTCTCTATGAATGTTACAATAAAGAGGACATGACGAAAGGTACTTTCTATGAGACAATGATTCACATTATCCCCAAACCTGGGAAGGATGGTCAGGACGTGAAGAATTATAGACCCATTTCACTGATAAACATGGAAGCTAACATGTTCGATAAGGTACTGGCCATGAGACTTGAACCGCTTCTGCCCTTGCTTGTACAGGAGGATCAGACGGGGTTAGTCAAAGGAAGGCTTTCGTCAGCCAATAAAATACCTATTGGTGATT
The DNA here is from genome assembly GCF_040938575.1 of Ambystoma mexicanum. Taxonomy (NCBI): domain Eukaryota; kingdom Metazoa; phylum Chordata; class Amphibia; order Caudata; family Ambystomatidae; genus Ambystoma; species Ambystoma mexicanum. Next base: position 1,418,779,360 of record NC_090931.1, on the reverse strand, counting down.
TCCTAGAATTGGTTACGAGTGCGGACGCACCATGTGCTGCCACCGTGTTGGGCGCTGAGAAATCATTTAACAGGGTGGGTTAGGAGTATCTGGATAGGGCGTTCCAGTGGCATAGGTTTGGACCTCTCATAAGGTCATTAATAATGACATGGTATAAACACCCATGTGCGACAGTATTTGTTAATGGTGTATTTTTTGTTATTTTCCTGTCCGCAGAGGGACAAAACAGGGGTATCCCCTCTCTCTGCTACTTTTTGTTCTCTCCCTGCAGCATTGCTTCAGCGTGTACACTTGAATGATGCAATAAAAGGAGTTGGTACTCTGAGATTCAGGGTCAAAGTTGCGGCATGTGCTGATGACATGCTGGCTTACACGGAGGACCCAGATATGCCACTTCCCCCCTTCCTGCAAGAGATTGAACAATCTTTGCCTCAGTTCGCACTTTAGCAGATCTGGACTGAAATGAAAGAAATGGTGCATCACATATCTGGCATTAGTTTCCAGCGTGGGTGTGTCCACGGGATACACGTAACGTGATTGGCTTGTTTCCGAGCCATACCATGGTGTAATCCCTGGTCTAACGGGCCGGGGTACTAATTACTATATGCCCCTCGACAGCGGGCCAATACAGCCCACGGTAATGCCCCCGGGGCTTCGTTAAGGCCCTCGCTACACTCGGGCCTGTAACTACGGCCCCGGGGGCATTACCTGGGGCGGTATTGTCCCGCGGTCTCGTGGCTTGTTGCTACAATATACGGTCTCCTCTCACATATCTGAGTTGGCTCCTCCCAAAGTGGCAGTTATAAACAAGGCTCTAGTGCAGGTTAATAAAAACAATCCCAATAGGGAAATAGAGCTGGTATTTGAAAGGGAATGTGAGAGTATGGAGAACTCTGGTATAAACGTTTGCAAACCTCTTTGTCGGCATCTACAACCCTCACTCTCCCTGGTATTTGCTCACCTGGCCTCCTCTCAGCACTTGCCCAGCCACAGGGTCCCTCTTTTTCGCCTTTCCTGCACCCTGCAGTTGTATGCCCCCACTCTATCCCACACTTCCCTCCCACCCTAGCATTATCCCTTCCTTGCCTAACTGCCTTCCCCCACTCCCCACCCCTTCCCTTCTGCACGTCTTGTTATTGCATGTGTGCAATCCAAATGACACAAGAAACAGCAGGACCGCTATTTTCGTTTTCTTCCCTGTACCCCACCCTTGTCTTGTGGCACCTTGAAACATCATTTGCTGCATAGGCGCTTTATAAATAACCAATATATATTGATTGACGAGCACATATTATGCTTTTCTCACCTGAGTAAGAAAAAGTATCAATCAATGATAATGTCATCCCATTCCATAAATAGTCAGAGTTTATGTAATTGTTCTTACATTACAAATGTAAACATACATTACATGCTCAATCTGGCAATTCGATATTGTCAGCTTCTCCTCTTGTACAATCCTGCCCCTGGTCATGCTTCATGATTTTGGTGGTGTCATCTCAGTTTGAAAATAAAGGTAGAATCGGTGCTCATAATATGGTAAATGGCATATAGCATTCTCTAAATTTCTGACACCCCACACAACATGGCACTCTGAAATCTGACCACGATTTGCTCTGAGTGTGAATGGTTCAAATAAGCCCTTTAAATTTAACTATGGCAGATGTTTTGAGAAACACAAACAGGAACGATAGTGTTCCATTACATCCACCCTCCTGCAAAACATGTAGGGTTGTCATTTTGAGCATGACATTGAAGGTAAAGATCATTTACAGTTAACATCCCCAGTAGATAGGACTGAGAGGAAGGCCCTTGACTTAAAAGGATTGGTATGTGGAATAAGGTGCAAGGGAAGAGGGAAGGACTCCACGCCAAAAGCATAGCGTGTATCTGTTCCACTGCATCAGTAGCCTGATCTCAGGTTCACGACATAGGTGCCCATTGAACAGCTGCAGTGACAGCCAAGTTTCTGCAGCGCAGGGACCGCATTTATGATATGTACCTCTGTACCAAAACAGTGATGATCATAAGTAGCCAGACTGGTGGCAGGGTAAACTCTAAAGATAAGCTATGCCTGGCTTAAGGCATGGTGCATCACACTACTGATGATCACTGCAGCCCCATTTGATGTGATATCATACATGCCTCAGCTCTTGTGAGCCAACTCAGCTGTGGAAGGTGATGTGTATTCTGGCTAGACGGTCTGTGCCTGCCAAATGAAAGTACATAAACCTGAATGGCCACGCCTCTTTTTTTATCTCTTTGTGAGGGTAGGTAACACCCTCTCCCAGAGACAGCCACACAACAGGCAGCTGTCCTGGGCCCAGTCATCAAAGAAGCACAACCATTCAAACAAAGTAGCCTTCCACCAGGGTGCTGCATTTCTAAAGGCCTGGGATCCTCCTGAGAAGGGAACGGTTTGGGGCTAGAGTAGACAGGAGGGCTATGTGCAGTGGTGGAAGACTTCCACCATCTTGTTTTTCTATGCCTTGTTCTCTCCTTGCCTTTCTCCACCACTTCCTCTGGATTGAAGCACTTTGGGTGTGATGTCAGAAGGGCAATGGACACTTCTTACAAGAACAGGGATTGTATAGGCAAGGCAGGCTAGCTTTAGACCAATCACTTGTGGATGTTTACCTTTAAAAGAAGAGGTGTCACACCATTTTGAGAATTCACTCTTGAACATAGACCCCCACCAGTGAGGTGAAAACTAGGTCCAAGGCAGAGGCAAGCTCTGTCCCCTAACCATCCCCATGGGCCATTGGGGATGACCGGCTGCTGGGAGAAGACCTGTCTCTCTGCCAACCACAGTACCCAGTACTTCACTGCATTGCAGGACTGCTGCAGTTTTGGGCCAGTCTCCCTAGTGCTTGGGATAATGAGAAAAAGGAGCATGCCTTAATCTTGAGCCCATGGATTGGGACTCACTGCAACCAGAAGACCAAGACAGCCAGGAAACCTGCGTTCCTCCCGTCACAATTTGAGGCATGATTCGAGCCTGTTCAGCCCCTTCAAACCCACAGGACACTCCAGAGCTACTGTTAACACTATACCTCCACAAACCGCCATCCCTGGTGTTCACTACTGCATCACGCGAGCCAAGGTAACAACTCTCCAAACCGATGCACGTTTTCAGTGTCTACATTCACCCAGAGCGGCACCCAGTACCATGAACTGCAGGTAGCCATAGTTTTTTTTCCTACCAGCACTCCACCAACTCTAAGGATAAAATACTTCTGCACAATGCACACTACTCAAGCACATACTTTATGAAGTTGAACCGTATGCACTGGTACACACACACTTTCTCACCACACCACTCAGTGGACACACTGCAGAACCGTTCACTCCATAAGCTTCTGCAATGCACTGAAAATGTACCATGTGCAAACAATGAGCACACCCATGGAATCAACAATGCATGACCAACTCACAAACCACACACGAAACACAACTATCTGAGGAGTAGTTGCAAACAACCCACATAGCTGTTTGTGTAAGGCTTCCATCCATGCATCCAAGATGCTAGGCCCTCACCACACAGAGCACACCCTAGTACAACCCACGTTGTACTCCTCATGTCATGTGTAATGCATTTCCCATCTGCAATTGTGCCTGCCACCTTTCACCCTGGCCACATCTTTACATGCATTGCTCCATGACGTTGTGTTGCCTGTGCTGAACGGTATGTGAGTGTCTGTGTATATTGTTCATATTGCAACTTTCTGATGCTGATGACTTCCTTTCATGGCGCAATGTGTTCAAACACTTTCTCAAGCAAGGGTCTGATAAGGGCCTAACCATAGTAAATGCAAATGGTGACATGTGGCTCCCTATTGTGCAACAGGGGCATTGATGAACACCATATGCTAATGTACGCATAGCAGCTGACTTCTGCTGTTCTACCAAGTGCACATGTCCTGCGCAACCATTGTGGGCCTCTCATCAACTTCAAATGCATGCAGAGTGACAAGTGCATCGCTACATTATGTTGTGGTGGCTATAATGAAGGCCTAGGCTGTTAGGCCATGCACCCAACAGTCTAGGCCTTGGCCACACTCACCACAACATAACAGAGCCATGCAGGCGACCATGTAGGCATGTGCCAGAAATCACAAAGACAGCATAAGCACCAGCATTTCCACCCAACCGCTGCACCATACACAATAGGCAACAATGTGGCACCTACTTTCAACTAGTGGACATACCTTTTCAACCAGTGGACATACTGTTCTGTGCTAGGGCTGCATCCATGCATCAAAGGGGCTACAGACTTACCTCACACAGCACACCAGAGTACATGCTATTTCTAAATCCTCATGTCTCGTGGAATGCACTCCCCTTCTGCAAATGTGCCTGCCACCACTCATCACAGAAAGACATAGCAGCTGCAGCGCGCATGCCATAATGAAGGCTGCCTGCAATGCCCACACAAGATTGTTGCCTGTTGAGGTATCCGTGCATTGGCGGAGCATGCACAGATAGCCCTGGCACACCACTGTCTTCTTCTAATCAGATATATCACATGAAGCACTTCTCACTCCCGCACCCTTTCCATCCCTTCTTATCACCACCAGATGCCATACACTATGTTTTTCAGGCCCTTTCGCCACTGCATTGTCCTCCGATACAACATACCGCCGTCATGGAACTCTTTTGACACACATCACTGCAGTGCAATCAAATCTTTTCACCGCACATCGAACAGGGAAATGGGACGCCAGAGTGGAGCCAGATATGACTAATTTCAGTTCACACACTGCTACGTACAAGAGGCCCAGCCATGCACACAATGGCTTAGAGTCTTGCCACACACACCACAACACTATCCTTCGATACACCATGGCAGCGTTTCCCAAAATCTTTGACGCACAGCACGCTTCCCTCCAGCCAACCACTGGCCGCGTCCAATGTTCGCCGGCATCTCGGCATACTGCAGGACAATGAGACTTTGGTTTGTGGAGCGAACAGGGAAATGGGTCTGTAGAGCGTCCCAGATATCACTCATTTTTTGGGACGTACATTTCAGTTCTTTGCAACAAAAGTACTGGTCGGATTTCCACCAAACACACAAAAGCTCGGTTTCTGACCCAAGCCCCTCACTCTTGCCGCAAATTTGGTGGAAATCTGTCCAGCCGTTCGGCCTGTAGCCGTGTGCAAAGTTTTTCCCCATTCATGCTATGGAAAAAATATATATATAAAACTTTGCGCATGGCTACAGCCCAAACGGCTGCACGGATTTGCACCAAATTTGCAGCAGGAGTGGGTGTTTGGATCAGAATGAATGCTTTTGTGTGTTTGGTGGGAATCTGATCAGTACTTTTGTTGTAAAGAACGGAAATGTACGTCCCAAAAAATGTTTGATAACTGTGTCCACTCCCCGGACCCATTTCTCTGTTCACTCCGCGGACCGAAGTGTCATTGGTTTGCGGAACAGCGTGCTGTCAGAGAAGTTTGGACGGGCCGGTGGTTGGCTGGAGGTAAGCATGCTGTGTGTCAACATTTTTTGGCTAATGCCTCCATGGTGTATCGGAGGATAGTGCGCCCGGCGGAAGGGGCTGGAAAATATACTGTACGCCACGTGTTGGTGACAAGAAGGGAGGGATAGGGTGAGAGAGTAAGAAGTGGTTCATGTGACATATGTAAATAGGTGGAAGAAGATGGAAGAGTGCCTGAAGTATTCATGCGTATTGCACCACTTCGCGGGTACCTAGACAGGTGAATACTTTGTGTGGTGATTGGAGGCAGCTGTCGTAACGGCCCGATAGCTTGTGCCACGACCTGTTTGCGGCAAACTCTTTTCATGGTGAGTGGTGGCAGGTGACTTTCAGAAGGCGAGTGAATTGCACATGACAAAGGTTGGGTGGGAGCGCGGGTGGCTGTGCTCTGCGTATGGATTGTGGTAGTTGGGCACATGTTGGCATGCATGGGTGCATGAAGTAGCAGTGGGTTTGTTGAAGTATTAGACTACTGGGTGCATGGCCGAAAGCCGTAGGCCATAGGACATGCAAGAGACTAGGGCTTCAGCACCCCCACCGCCGCAATGCATGTCTGAGTCTGCATCTGTGGAGGGTGGTGCTTGCATAGTGTGGTGTGTGCAGATTGGTTGGAGTAGGGCCAATGTTGTGAACAGTATGTGAGTAGGTTGCCAGTGACGGCACAGTACTTTGTGAATGTAAGTGGGTACACCCATAGCATATGAATGAAAGTGCACAGGGGTGCAGGAGACAGTGGTTTCTTTGTACATTATGGTAACTGTTACAATTTTGTGCTGCATAGCTCCATAGCGGTGCACAGGTTGGGTAGGTGAGCTGGTGGCAGTGGAGTGGTGTGTATGTGGATTGTCGTATTTGGTGACATGGTGACATGCATGGTGGCATTAAGTTGCGGTGGGTGTGTTCAAGGTCTAGACTATTGGGTGCATGGCTGAAGGCCGTAGGCCATGCCCTCAAGAGCCTAGGGCTTAGGCACACCATGGCAGTAATGCATTTTTGACTCTGCATCAGTTAGAGGGTGGTGATTCGTATAGAATGGTTGTGGAGCACATTTTAGACATGCTACAGCAGCACAAGTGAGTTGAAAAGTGTGTCTTGTGCTTTCCATGGTTGTGGTGATAGTTGCAACATGCTACAGTATTTGGTGTACGGCAGGCGATGGTGCAGTGAGAACTTGTGCAGTGTAGCCACACGGTGCAGTATTTATATACTGTGAGTAAGGAAAAAGGTATGGTTGAAGTGCAGCTTATAGACACAGGGTGGTAATCTTTGGAGAATGTGTGTGGAGCACATTGTAGATGTGCTACAGCAACACTAGTGTGTTGAAAGTGTGTATTGTGCGTTTCATGGTTGTGGTGATAGTTGCAACATGCTACAGTATTCGGTGTATGACAGGAGATGGTGCAGTGAGAAGTTGGGCATTGTGGCCTCAGGATGCAGTGTTTATATAATGTGCTTATGGAAGAGGGTATGGTTGAAGTGCAGCCTTATATATGCTTTGTTACTCTGCTGTGCGTAGATTTATTGAAGTAGGCCCAATGTTGTGAAGATGGTGTGCTTAGGTTGCTAGTGACACAATATTTTGTGAATGGCAGTGGGTAGGGGTGGTGCAGGATGTGGTATGTTGGTGGACTCTGCTAATTGTGACACGTTTTCATCATGTTGTTTTATGGTGTGGGGAAGTTGGGATGCACTGTTGTGTGCATGTCTAAAGGTGTGATGGGTGCGCCTCAGGTTCTTAGTGGATGCTGCAATCGTGCATTCTTTAGCAGAAGTTCCTGGTGGAGGGGTTTTGGAACGTGTACTGAGAGTGTTTAACGGTAAATATGGAGTGGTGTACAGAAATTATAGTGTGCAATGCAGAGCTTTTGCATGTTATTGCTGCATGCGTGTTTAAAAAATTGACAGTACCCAATGAGGGCGTGCTGCAAAAATGCCAATGCAAAGGGATGCAAAGGGAAGAAGTATTGTTTCTGCTTTACTGGGCCGTGGCTCTGACTGTAGATGGGAAAGTGCACAAGCCTCATCCTGCAATTATGAGCATGGTGGCCATGGAAATGGAACTGTGGGAAATGGGCAATTAGGTGTTTAGGGTGTGGCTGACTGGAAGGTGCAGTACTATTTCTACCCAATATTGTGTCATGAGGTTGGTCCAGATGGAGAGATTCAAGTGCTTATCGTCGGTGATACCTTTGTGCGCCATCTGCACAGGTGTTGTGTGTTGCAAAGAGGCGTTGCTAGCAATTTCGGGTTGGAAGGAGTGGACTCATTCTTGGGCTGTCAGGGTGACTGCAGTTTGGCGGGATGGTTCGGCTTTGCCACGTTGACTTTGTCACGGTGCACTATGGAAGTCTGCATTTGGGTTACATGTCGTGTTGACATTTAATCCATCATCTGAATGGGTTGCTGAATGCAGTGATGCAAATTTTTCCTACTACCAAGGTTGTTATCTCATGCATAACACCAAGAGGATTATGGGCCCATGCCCGTGTAATTTTTCCCCAACCAGAGGTCGGAAGGTGTGTTCTAAACAGAAGCATGTGTGAATGTATTCAGGCTGCTGGGATGTTCTCCACCCACTATGAGATCATGAGGTTGCAAAATAAGCAGTGGTTCCGTAGAAATTGCATTTATTTGAGCGCCATTGGAAATGCCATTTTCTTTTACACTGTGCAAGAAGCATTGACCAGAATGTGGTCAACTTTGAGGAGAGGCAAACAGAAATGCATATAAAGAGAAAAAACAAAAAAAGTTGCTCGCACACACATAAAAAAAATATATACCTTTATACATCTACGATGGAAGACCAAATCCCCTACCCAGCTTGATATTGCTGCCAAGGTGCTTTTCTCATGTATACCAGCAAGATTAGTATGCACCTATTCCAATGATTGCTGTCGCCAGCTAGAGGTCGGAAGGGGACTCATCAACAGAAGCATCTATACTTTTTTGTCTGTTCATGGGATGTTCTTCTGCAACAATGACCCCATCAGTTATGGAAATACAGAGTTGTTCCAAGCAAAAGACATTTTGTTGTCGTCCATTGGTAATGCAGTTTCCTTTGCTCGTCTTCAGGATACGCTGAAGAGTTTACTGTAATAATTTGAGCACAAAAAAACACAAAATCAAATAAAAACAGAAAAAGAGGTGTTTCTCTAGAAGCATCTAAAAAAATAAAGCTCTTTTCAGAGCTGCCCCTTAAAACTTACTCCACCTACGCTGGTTGAAATGTATTCCCCCACACCCGCACGCAGCACGAAAGCCACTTCCAGGAACTTTCAGGATGGCGGTAATCGAAATGGGACTCTGGAGGCAGAGGACTGTAGTACAGAATGATACTGTTACATGGGGAGCTCTTCATTGTTATCAGTGGATGCGTGTGCAGCTTTTTAACAGTACGCAATGACGGCGTGCTGGAAAGAAGACAGTAGAAAGGGAAGAAGGAATGTTTCTGCTTTATTGGGGCACGGCCCTCGCCGTCCTTGGGGAAATGCACGTGCACATACACCGGGTTTCAGCTTCCAACAGATGACATTGGGACAGTGGGGGCTATCACATCTGCGGGTGTGGGCCACAGGAAGGGTCGTTCATATTTTTCTACATTACTATGCACTCTGAGCCGGACTGACATGGTTGCATTTACTTGCAAACGCAATGTAGCACAGCCCATTTGGTCCAACATCACTTACACGCAAACCTATGTGGCCTGCTACTGTGTTCTGAAAAGATGCAAACAGATTGCGGAGCAGCTCTGGGGTGTGGCCTTTTGTAGGGCTGCTGTGGAAAACTTGCACCCGGAAAACAGGCCTACATTGTTAAAAAAATTCAATACATGAACAACGGCCCATTGTGGTCTGTTTTTAAGCATGTACTTTCTGAAAAATTACCGGGTCCAGTGGGGCCGTAATGACCTTGTAATTGCCCATTCGCGGGCGCTACAAGAAAAATTATAGCGGGGGCAGCCGTGCCGGTTTTACTGGCATGGCTACTGCCAGTCTCATAATGAGGCCCAATCTTACAAGCAGGGAACAAAGCTTTTCTATACAAGTCTTTGATACCAGCTGCGGTCTTACATGTTAGACTTTTTTATCGGGAGGACAGAATAACGTGATACATTTAATGAAGCTGAATATACACCTCAAAAGTATGCACATGCTGTGAGGAAAGCAAGCATGGTCAAAGAATGATGACTTCTGTATGCTAAAGCTGCTTTACCTAAGAAAGCAGAAGCCTAAAACATGCTTACATATTTCAAAAGAGAAACATGTCAGAAGCGAGAGATGTGAAGGCGAGAATAGCTACAAACTATGCAAAGAGCCTTCATCGCAAAGGCATGATATAATATGATGTGGCATTTATAACACGTCTGTACACAAGTGTTTCTAGCCGCAACAAGACAAGGAGGGGGAAACAAGGGAGGACAAAATAACAATCTTACTAGGACTTGTGTCATGTCATTCAGATTGTGCAAGTGCGGGCAAGAGGGAAGGGGAGAAGTGGCAGGGGGTAGGGGAAGGGGAAGTGCAGATAACTAACAAGTGCAGCCAACGGGTGGTTCATAAGTGCAGAGAGAATGGACTGTAGGGTTGCAGATACAGACCCTTAAGTGCTGGGGAGCCTGGAGATAGTGCGGAGGCAACTGGCCATGCAGGAGCCTGGGCCCGAGTTCAGAGGTTGACCAGGTGACAAGTGCGTGGAGCAGTCAGGTGCATCAGCAGGGGAGAGGAAGGGAGAAAGCAGATGCGAAAAGGAAGGTCTTGAGTTGCTTCTGGAACCAGAGGTGGTTCTGCTGAAGTTTGAGAGAGTCAAGGAGGCTGTTCCAAAGGGAGGCCCCAGCCGAGGAGATAAATCTTCCCCCAAATCTCTGCTTCGAGAAGCATCTGACCCTCAGTCAAAGGAAGGAGTATTTATTATTGTAAGGGGCTCTGATCATATGTATTGGATTGCTGGCTGTACAGGGAGCATGGCCTGAATTGTATTCACTGCACAAGTGGTGATGATGTAGGAGGCCAATTGAAAGGAATTTATTGAGTTGCCATTAGTTTGCAACATGGAAGCAGCCTTGCTATCTGGTAAACTGGTTCACTATCTCCTAGAAAGAAATAGATGATGCAATTCTTCTGCTGTCCGTAGATACTTTAAATGCTAGAAGGAGGAATTATTGGACATTTGAATTTACTCACTTGTAAAGTTGGGGTGGAAACCCCTGGGTAAAGCAGAAAGGACAGTCCGGGGAAATCCCATGCCCAATAACAGAAGAGACCATGCATTTGATAGAGACCTGTTTTATTCACAATCCATATAAAACAGGGGCAGTGATGAACAACGGAAATCTCCAAGCAAGCGGCAGTCTTAGGTCTGACAATGGGTTATAACCATAAATGCATCACAATTGATGTCACATTTTTCTCATTGTCACAAACGCTATGGGGTAGAGGGATTGGTTAGGGAAATTGTCTACATATAGTATAAATAGGTGTTAGTGTTTTCATTGGCTATAACTTATCTGATGGCCCTTGCCTCCGACCAAACCTAAATTGATACAGGTGAGAATACATGTCATCTATGCACCATGTCATTGCCTGGTGCAACATTTATAGGACGTTATTGGGGGATGGGGATTAAATAGCAGTGACATTCTCAGCCTTGGCAATTTGGAAGGTTATCAGCACAGGAGCAACAATAGCAGCTGGGGGAGCAGCACCAAGGTGCTGCTTCTCACAATTAGGTTACCATCTCTGATTCTCTAGGCCCCAAGCCAGGACTGGACACATCTTGTATCTTTGTCTTGACAATTTGATGGGAATGAAAGCGTCGGTGTGTCAGTCCCTGGAACTAGTGAATAGCTATTATTCTCCACCTGCAGGTCACGTGTGTAGACCACATTTTGGATTATTCTGCTCAGCATTTACTAGGATTTTAGTCCTTATTAATGTGGGTGTCTTTAATCTTTATGACCGCTAGAGACTTGTTTTAGCTACTTTCTACCGAATATTAAGACTTGATCAATGGGAATGTGACCTTTCTGCATTATTTGTTGCTCTGCTTAATCTAAGAGAAATGTCTCAGGCCTGGGATCTGTTATCGTCTGTTCTCTTGGGTGCCAATACAAATCTTCCCTTCCACGTCAACCTTGGCAAGGGTTGCGCAATTATAGTCTGTGCTGCTCAGGTCTGACTTTCCTGGTGACCCAGCGAATTGGGTCTCCCTGCTGCTCCAAGGTTTCTTTATGACTCCCATTCACTCGAACGTGGTTGTACTGTCCATCTTGTTTAAAAATGCCCACCCACCCTTATTGCGTTTCTGCGCTAAGCAAGCTTTATATGTATTCTTATTCATCTTGCGTTTCAGCGTATATATTAAGCATTTGTTTTCGTGTGTCTATTGTATGCAAGAATATTCTTCATGTCTAAATGCAGTTTGACCTATTGTTTGTGTATTTTTGTATTGGATGCATATCTGCTTTGTGTCTAATGCGCCTACAAGTGTCAGCTCCAGCAGTGACGTAATTTGCTTTCATTATTTTGGTTATTGCATGCTCATATCCTTCATAGCCTGCAAATTCAGCTCAACTGCAATCCCTCTGGGATAGGGTCGGTAGGGTTGCCTAAATGATTAGCGCTGCTAACACCTGCGGTATGGCGGCTGGGAGGAGTCAGATGCCATAAATGATGTGTACCTTTCATTTCTGTGACGATGAGATGGTGGAGAGCAAGACACAATGAATGACACATTAATTTGCCTCTCAACACACTAAATGAACCTTTATTAGCAAGGGCCAATGAGTAATTAGGGCCAGCTGTGGGTCTATATTTGTTGAGGGCTTCCAGTCGAATGAATGGTATTTGGTTAAAGGAGCAAGTTAGTAGTTGTAGTTTTTGGATGTTTGAAAGAGTTGACCATGCAAGGACCTGAGCTGCATCCCACTACAGCAGCACACACAGCCGTTGCCTGGTCAGGTGCAGCATGTTTCTTGGCTCCTCAGATGATTGCATAGCTTCAGTTTGTTCCCAGGTCTTGCCAGTAGCCATATCTATCCAATGCACAGGAACTGCAATGAAAGGCATAGAATAAGAATGAGACAGATACGAGAACCGCGCAACAGACAGAAAGAAATGGGAGGTTTAGCACGATAGTCAGTGAAACCGTGAACTGTCCTGGAGATTGGAAAAGAACACTAGCCTCATACAAATACGGGTCCCAAGTAGTTACAACACTGTGATCTGCGGAGAGCACAAGTGGAAGTATTGCGCTGGCAGAAAATATGTACCGTACATACCGATCGCCATGTTAGTGACCAGCGGTACCAGAAAGACCCACGTGCTGACGGTCTTTGCAACAAAGCCATGACAATGAATATGAATAATTTGAACCTTGTAAGAGATGAAAAAGAAGCCTGCATGAGAAGGGCACTATAAAACAGGGGTATAATAAGTAATGCTGTGAAATTAGCGACATGCATAGTGACAATGGGGAAAAAGGGCAAGTAGAGAAAGTAGAGAAAGTGAACAATGGAAGGGAGGAAGCGAGAAGAACATAGAGAAAGACATTGAAAGGGGAGAAACCGAGAGAAGGGTTGTCAAGATCAGGAGCAATTGACATGCAGATGAAGAGAAGAGAAAAGGGTAGAGTCTACGTGGATAGATTAGTAACTTTAGAACAGGGGTCTGCAAACTTTGGCTCACCAGAAGCTTTGTACTACAACTCATGCTCAACTCCACTAAGTCTGAAGTTTTCTACTTCCCACCCGAACAGGCTATCTCTTCCTCTCCTCTTGCCTTCTCTTCTCTCCTGACTGCCTTCCTTACTCTGCTTCTGCTCGTACCTTTGGTGACATCTTCAATCCATCCTAAAACTTCTCGCTCTTCATCTCCAAATTTGCCACTGCAGCCAGACTCAACCTCCTCAATATCAGAAAAATCTGGCATCTTCTTCCTTTAAATACTGCTGAACTGCTAATCTCCTCCTTAGTCCTTTCTAGATCTGACTATTGTGCCAGTCTCCTCTATGGCCTTGCCAACTATACTTTTTCACCTCTGGACAAAGTCCTCAAGTTTGTAGTCTGCACACTATTCAATCTTTCCCATTTTACCTCCTCTGCCTGTCGCCAGATTGGCTGGCTCTATATAAAACAAAAGGCTAAGTAAAAGCTTCTTCTCATCATCTTCAAAACTATCCATGGACTCACCCCACCTTACATATCTGCTCATCTCACTCTCTACTCTCCTCCTCATTCATTACGATAATCCTCGACTTGCCTCCATGCCACCACTCAAGCCCTGTGTTCTCCCTCTCGTTTCTGCTCTCTGTCTCTCTCCTCGCTCCCCTACTCTAGTACGCTCTTCCTCTCTGCACTATTCCTACTCTACCACTATTTAAATCCAACCTCAAAGCCCTCCTTTTTTTTTAAGGATCTGTTTCCTAGATCTCAACACTACTGCATTACTGCTTTCCTCTCTCCCCACCCTGCATGGACAGCCCTACAGCATTTTTCTGTCAGCCCTCCATCCTTAATTTAGCACTTCCTCCAGCATCCAGTTTCTATCTCATTTTGTCCCTGTCCCTGGTTTATGTTTCCACCTTCCCCTGCAGCATCTGGTCTTCAAGTCACATTCTCTCACCATGCTGGAAACAACCCATGGCCTCTGCTCTGCTATCAATGTGAAGTTTTGTAAGCATTGTTATGCCAAAAATACATTGTTTTCACTGTAATTTGTATACATAAAATAAAATAAATAAATAAAACACCCATCATCCTTAGCCAGCATAACCAATAGGAAGATGTAATGGGAATTGTACAAAACCTTAGAGCTTCCAGCTCAAATCACACATCAGGACAAACTCATGCAGTTTTTCTGGGGCCTGGGTCTGCAATATCTTCAACTCTCCCTTCAGAAATACCTTCCTACTCGAGCTCTTCACTCCTCCATCTCCAACTCCCTCAGGGTCAGTCGCTTCTCCAAGCAACGAGTTGGTGGTAGATCTCTTTCTTCGGCTGGGGCCTCCCTCTGGAATAGCCTCCCCGCTCCTCTAAAACTTGAGGAGAATCATCTTTGGTTCCAGAAGCACCTGAAGACCTTTCTCTTTGCTTCTGCCTTCTCTCTTCCTCTCCTCTGTTGATCTCTCTCTGTTTCTGCACTGGGCACTTGGCTATCGTCTGAATTCGGGCCCAGATCGCTGCCCACCCAGCTGCATACCCGCACTGCCTTGTGGCAACCCTTTGCACTTGGGTCTGTATCTGGAACCCTACATTCCCCTTACCCGCACTTATTGTCTGCCCTTAATTCTTGCACTTGCCTTCTGCTGGCCTCACTACCTGTTGTTTTGATCACGTGTTCAGCACTTCCCACTCCTCTACTGTCCCATGCACCTTCCCTCTCCCCCGCACTTGCACGTTCTTAATGTTACTGGGCCTAGTAAGATCGTTGTTTTGTCCTCCCTTGTACCCCTCCCTTGCCTCGTTGCGCCTTGAAACACTTGTGCATGGGCGCGATGTAAATAAAATATCATATCATATCATAACTTGAGTACAATCATGGCTTTAAGTGGGCTGGGGCCTGCCAGGGCTGGGCCGGGGCCTGCCGGGGCTGGGCCCCGGCATGCTCCGAAATTTCGTTTTGAGGCGGGGCCCTGCGGGGCCCACTATTCTCCCCTGGCAGCCCCGGCTGCTACACGAAACGCATTTTTTTCTACAGCCTGAAGCTCTCGCTCGTGTGCGAGAGCTTCAGGCTTCAGAAAAAAATGCCTTTGAACCATAATGGTGGCGCCGCACCTGCGAGGCATCCCTTTAATCAAGTGATGCACGTGGGCCGGCGCCACCATTATGGAAAAAACATGAGACCGCTGGAAGCAGAGGCCTTGCTTTCTAAATACTGAAGTTCCCGCGGATTCGCGGGAGTTTCAGTCTTTAGAAAAAGGCCTCTGCGTCCAGTGGCCTCACCCTTTCAGCCTTAATGGTGACGCTGCCCCTCCCCAGCTAGCGAGGGGCAGCGCCACCATTAAGGCTGAATAGGCGAGGCACTGTCCCCTGCCAGGCAAGCCTATACAAAATAAATGCTGAGATCAGCACCCTCTCCCCAATAGGGGAGAGGGTGCTAATCTCTACAAAAGGCTGCCTGGCAGGGGTGCCAGTAGCCCATTGAGCCGGGGATCGTCGAGGGGGCGTGGCCTAACGGGCCATCAAGACCCCCGTTGTTAGGCCACGCCCCCTCGATGAGCCCCGGCTCGATTTGTAGTGCCACTTAAGGCGCTGAGTACAATCAATGTAGGTAATAATAGCATGTTATACCAGCGCTTGGATGTGGGGTAAGTCCTGCATGAGGCACTAGATAAGAACACAACTTATCATTATAGGTGGTGAAGGAGAAAGGGAGAGCGAAAGAGAGGGAGAAAGAGAGAGATAAAGAGAAAGAGGGCATGCCGAAAAGAGAATCTAGACAGAAGAGTGGAGAGGCAGAGAGAACGAGAGAAAGAAAAGTGAGAGAGTGGAGGGTAAAGGGACAATAACTAAGAGGCAAAGAGAGACTGCTTTATGGAAAAGGACTTCATGGATGGGTGAAATAAAGTAGAAAGGAGTGCATAAGAAAGAGATGGGAGCGCGGATCGACAGCTCTGTATCCACAAACATGTGGTGTAAGGGTTTCCGCTATAGTTTTGGAAAGATTGTTTGGGAAGCTCACTGCAACAGAGAAAACACATTCGAAACATATAATTATGCCCATGGCATCAATAGGGCCACAAATATCTCCTAATTGTGTCCATGACACGCTGGCACTGCCAGATAGCCCGAAGTGCCGGCAGAATCAATGGAAGGATTAATGGAGTCGAATAAAGATGACGTGTGCAGGACAGCAGGAGGGCGGCGCAGACCCTGCCTCTGGGCTACGGTGAGGTCAGCCTGCATCCCTTAAACGCGCCATTACGCAAGTGTGAGCTTTATTAATCCGCAATCAGCCTGCTTTGTGTTATGAGGCTCGGAAAGGCTTCAAAGGCACAGGCCAGATCCTATCCCCCCTCCCCCAGACCAACCACTTCCAAAAAAACGGGTTTATGGGGCATGGGAGTGCAGGTGCCCCGCCTTTGGCCTCCGTTGATGGAGTGAGTCCTGCGAAGTCCTGCTGCAATTATTCTGTCATTTGTGATGTAAGGAAGGGATTTGAATTAAATGCAGGCATCACGATGCAGCAATGTTGCTTTTCGCAATGTGGTGCACTACAGCCTTTTGAGGGAAAATAATCCAGCCAGTCATTGTTTGTTGTGCAAATCATTTTGACCCTGTGTGGATTCAAGACTTGCTCGCAATTCCGTTTCATTTTTAAAAAATTAAATAAAAACAGTTGTGCAATGCCAAGCTCATGCATACGCACCCAAGTCCAGGGCAGAATTGGTACTTCATCCAGATAAAGGTCTCTGTGGCAGGCCTGGCTCAGGACCCCCCCAAGGTCATGAGCCAGGACCCCCTGCACCCCTCTAGAACGGAGCCCTTGCCAGGGGTGTTAACCCCCAATGTAAGGGCGGTTTGGGGGGAAGGCAAGGGGGATTTCACCCTAAACATGCTGCAGCAACTTCAGTGTAATTGGTCAGGATTTGTTTGCTTGACCTGAGCAGCGAGTTATGCCCCAAAGCCATGAAAGCACACATGACCAGCGAGGTGGGGCAACGTTTACACCTGTAAGTGAGGTGCCACACTTGATCAAGCAAGCTTCCTACAACTATCTAGTAAGATCCTGTGTTGCGTATGTTTTTAACTGCACTGTTCATCTTACCTACATTCCCAACATTCTGTAATGTAAAGTATGTTTTTTTGTTGGTGGGAATATGACAATTACTCCCATCATGCTTAATACAATGGTTAACTGTAGCAAACAATACATGGCAAGTGATTGTGCTTGCACACAGGGGAGAGTGTAGTAGAATCAAAAAGTGATAGATGCAAGGCTTTGAATTAAACATTACCACTGTCATTTATCTGGGAAGCCTTCCATGTCATAAAACAAATGTCTTTATCATTACCAAACAGGACAAGCCATTAGCAAATGAGCCTTGGTTCTACTTCCCAAAGGTGCAGTTGAATCTCAACTGCAAGGCCATGATCCCTCTGAACTTGGAACACAAGCCACAGCATGCCTTTTTAGGCCATATGTTCTAGCAGCTTAGGCAGAGCAGTTCCCATTAGTGACAGGGTGCGAAGGCTGATTTGCAAACAATGGCCTGGATGGCTGAACAAGGCAAAGCTGGTGGTTATCATTGATTCAGAGACTTACATCCATACAGTTTTAGTTTAGGCTGTTAGGTGGAAACCAGAGCTCTTGCACTGGAAAACACATAGGATGGAGATGGGGTGTGAGGTGGAACGCACATTCTACGGGTGTCTTTTACAAACTCATCGAATAACCATTGCCATGTTAATCCCTGTGGCATTCCCACCAACTACCTGCCCCTTCCTGATGAAACATACCCTACTGGGAACTCTTTGGGTAAGATGTATCACAAAGTAACACCAGTGTGTCTGTTGTATAGCGCATGAGTGTCTAATGACTTAAATGCCACTGCAATTGAGCTCCTGGCGTAATAAAAATCTAAACATGTTTTTCTGGAGCCTGTTGATTTATGAGCAATATATGTGTCCCGCATCTGTTCCTTGCACTGGTGTCCTGTCTGAAACAAGCAATCACAAAGCCAAGCGTTTTGGCTTGTATATAGGTATTAGACAGACATTTGCCAGGCAATTACATCAAATGCCCAGGTACTTGCACCAGTTTCTAGCTGTTCCAATCTCATGGCCATGTGGTACCCTTATAGCAGTGCCCGGCAAATGACTATCCCATGCCTACTCAAAAGCCCAAGCTGTTCGCTTTGCCAATGTGTGTTTGGTTTCAGGAAGTGAACGTCTACATGGCCAGATGTGGGTGCCTTGCTTGCAACGTCAATCATTGCTGTGCTAATCCAACAAGGTCCTATGTGAATATGTCAAGGCTAGAATGACAAACAGGGCCCAGTTTCAGATCTTCTGCTCATGCATACTTACAAGTGGTGATATGACCATAATAGAATGTATCTTTCTCTGTGTGGAAGCCTAGCAGCCCTGACAGAAATGTTTATGATTCAAACTGATAAAAACGGACTTGATAACCTCATACCTGTTTCAGTAACTATTAACAGAGTTTGCATGCACACATAACACACCATGTTTATTGTCGGTCGTGTTTAGAAGGTATTATGTGCTGGTAGCTGGGTGATTAGTATCGTAAATGGAAGTTATTTACTGTGGAATCCCACCAATAATCAGGGGCAGGGAGCGATATGGGAGGATTTCTCCCACCTCCCAAAACACATTTGCCTTTCGAAAGGTTCATTTTGAATACCTGAAAAAAATAATACAAGAGAGGAGCGCTTCCTATAATGTTGCTGGTAGTGCATAAAATGGGCACATCTTTTATGCCTAAAAAGCAGAATTTAAATGTTACCCGTAGAGTGCAATCAGAGGTGGATTTAACAGTCGGACCAGGGACACATGCCCGTGATGGCTGTGCTGCTCTGCCTCTCTCCCATCAAGGACAAACAGCCGGAGCTGCACAGGCCGTCCTAGTGAGGTCTTATTTACAACAGGAAGTGATTTGAGTAGGGAAAAGGTAACTTACTTTACCATTTATCAACGCTGTGGCAATTTCTTCTTAGAATGATATCAGATTTTAAAAAAACTATTTAAGTGTGATTGTTGGCTGATTAGAAATGATGGGGTACAGAACAAGCCGTGTGAAACCATGACCGTGACATGCATTTCAGTTCACTTTGTGTCTGTATGAGATTTTTTTGTTAGTTCTCATTAACTTGCACGCCGGAACGTGTAGGCTTCCATTCTGGATGAGTAAAATAAAGCTACGATCATAGGGGGTCATTTTCCAAGTCAAGCGGAGTGCAAAATGTGACACTAAAATATTTACTGATGCTTTTCATGTGGAGCAGTATTTTGTATTATTTGGCACGCAATGTTGGGGATGAGAGCTGACTTAACATATTGACCTGCTCTTATTGGTCCCCCTGCCAAATGTGATTGCTTTTCCACCAGCATGTATTTTTATGCAGGTGGAAAATCAATGGATTCCCATGAAAACTGCCTGACTTATACACCTGGCAAACAGGCCGTTTCCAAAGGAATGCATTTGTAAATGGCTCCCACAATTGTTAATTGTGGGAGGGATTTACACTTTTACAGACATGCAATGGGAACATGATGTGCAAAGGCGATTTTGCCTGTGTTTTACTATTTACTTTTCCAGTACTTGGTGGAAACAATTACAATTGCATGGAGGGGCCTTTTGCAACACTGTGCAAACAGGAGTGGTCCCTCCCCTTCGTCCAATTCAGGATTAAAACAAAATGAATCCCTTCATCTTTTTCATGAACACACGTTTCTACAGTGATATATACAGGGGGATTTGTCATGTCACATGCATTTTTAAAGTAATATGTATACAACTGAGTATTATTTTGTGTATTCAAAACCATACTTAAACACATATTCGGCTTGGGAAGATGCATGGTGAAGCACCTAAATGAAAGGTTAGGCTCACATTCTGGATTTACAACTTAACCAAAGTGTATGATCATGGGCAAATCATACAATGTCACTGTGTCTTACCTACCAACGTTCAGTGCCCCTAGAAGTGATTCAGTTTGCAGTAAAATCTATTCCAAAAAAGCTTCACTCATGGTCTAATAGATGGGCAGTGCAGGTGTCAGAGGCCACCAAGAAGACGCAAGCATACATCTTTCTTTGGAAAATATAAGGCTGAATTTATTGAACAAAATTGTGACATTCAACAGAAATTCAAAGCAAGCACGTCAAACAAGGAGTTATCATGGACAATTGCATATTATAAACAGTATGTAGCAGGCAATGGCATATAGGCCCCTTCCTCCCTGCCACGTCACACCTGGAACTATACCAAGAGGCCAGACACCCCTCAACCTGCACCCTCTGCCGCCTGAACCCACACCCCCTGCCCAGGCTCTCTAGTGCTTCCTCACACCCAATAAAAATGTGTTGCAAAAATGCAACAAAAAAATACAATTTTGTGCTGCAAAATGTAATTTTGTAAGAAATCAAATGTC
Source organism: Ambystoma mexicanum (assembly GCF_040938575.1). Taxonomy (NCBI): domain Eukaryota; kingdom Metazoa; phylum Chordata; class Amphibia; order Caudata; family Ambystomatidae; genus Ambystoma; species Ambystoma mexicanum. Next base: position 1,418,758,754 of record NC_090931.1, on the reverse strand, counting down.
CTATTCCTTGCTTCAGTATTCTGGAGAGGCTTCTGTTTTTCACAAAAAGATAGCGGGACCACAAGAACCTCCTCCATGGTCTGCTGGGAGTAGCCACAGTGTTGAGGTAGGCATTGTTGAGAGAACACCATCTGAGATTGAATAAGTACCAGAGGCTTCGTTGCTCGGCCATCACAGAGGAGGAGGAGGCATCACCCTCGATTCTCTGAGCCAGGCCAAGAAGGTCAAGAAGGCATGGTGGGGGAAGATGGGAGCAGCGGTAGTTCAGAATGGTGGTCAAGGGGAGCTCATGGAAGGTGACTGAGGGTGAAAGGTGAAGGAAGAGTGGATATAATAGAAAGGGAAGAGCAGAGGGGAAAGGAAGAAAGATAGATAGATACATTGATGTTGCCACACTGTGCTGCTTGCTTCTCCTCCTCTCTGTACTGTTTTTATAACTAATTTATTGCATTTCTTTGATACAAGATATATAACATTTGTTCCTAGGGCATGATTAATTGTGATTCACCTATTAGGCTGTTGCTCAGGGGTCTGGATTATACAGTTGATTATTTTTCATGCTTTGACAATAGCTTTCCTTATGGAGAAGGGGGGATTGGGGAAAGCTGACATCAGTAGTGAATGGAAAGTTAAAGTAGTGCAGGAGTTTATGGAAGGGAACAAAGGAGTGGATGGAAGAGGAGAGAAGATCACTTTGGAAAGGGTACCGGAGAGCATTGGTTTTTGCAAGGGATGCACAGATGGAGGGGGAGGGATTTCCCATTTGAATACATTGAGTGATCCTGGGGAAATCACTTTGTCAGCAAAGCCACTTAAAAGCATGGAACAATTGTCGCACTAGTGACAGCCAACAACTTCTCCCACCCTAAGCTCTAGCCCCATACCAAGCCTAACCAGGGCCCTCTGTCAGTCTTACCCACAAATCCCTTTGCCTTCATTTTGTCACTGTGTGCAATCTTAACAAGCATTCCGATCATATATGCAGGTATTCTTGGGGGTAAGTCTTTTGCCCCTGGTCCTAACAACCTGGGTTTTAATCCAGGCTGCTTAAAGCACGCCAATAGCCTATACCAAGGGTGGGAATGGCTTGTTCCAGATCCAGGAAGACATTTCTTGCTGGATCATGGATCTGGGAAATGTGGCTCAATGTGTTTAGGGTGTTCCTACACCCAATGGAAAGTGGGCCCCCCTGATCACAAACAGGGCCCACCCAGATGAAAATTCCTGGAGCCGGGCCTGCTCTGTGGGCCAATGTAGAGGTTCCGCCCATCTCCACAGTCCAGCCATTTGCATATATTCACAGCGTTCTACCCAAATTCAGGTCTTAAGGCAAGAACTAGTGCTAATTTCCGTGAAAGGGCAACTGCTTTGGAAAAGGCTAGCACTTTAATGGAACTGCATTTTGGAAGGGTCAGCAGCAATCTTTGACATCCTGAAAATTGAAATGGGCAAAGATAGTTGCAAGAATCTAAAGGCCTGGGTTTCTTCATGCAGAAAGATGCCTGGAAATGTGAGTGTCTGGGATACAGACCTGAAAAGTAATCCGATGGCAGTTGTTAAGGAGATTTATCATGTGTACGCTCCATCCCCTCTCCTAATGAGACCCACCAGCACTTTTTGCTGGACTTCTGGACCTTTTTCTGAAATCCTGATTGATTGGAGCCTTTTTCCACTCATTCATTCTCATGGGCTCTGTCTCTTGGAACGCTATTCTTTGTATTTTACCTGTCCTATGGAGTCTGTTTTCCTCCAGAACTTTTAAAGGCATCTGTATTTTACTATTGCAGCACACAGCTCCTTATATGCAGTACTGCTGGGGACCCTTAGGGTCCTCCTTTAAGATTATGTGTCTTTATCCTAGCGTAACTACAGTTCTTAAGGATTGGGAGATATTTGGTATCTCTCCTAAAACATCATAGTCTGAGAGATTGACACACGCCACCTTATGTGGCGTGCCAAAGGGATACCTAGCATCCCCCTTCTCTCTGCTTCTGTGACTTTTTCATCACATAGACAATCTCATACTTATGACTGGTGACAGTGGACATGTCCAACCTACTACTGTGTGATTTTTCTACACAATAGGGGTATCAAAGTACAAACTTGGGGCCTCCCTTCTTTTTTTCGCCATTACTAGCATGGTTTTTCTGTGTTGGCCCTTCTTCTACCATACTGAGAGTGGAAGGCATGTGTGTGTGTTTTTCCTTTGGCGGGAACCCTTGTGTGTCCCCACCTAGGCTCCAGAGTGTCGGGCAGGCAGGAAGTGTGGGAGGAGTTTTTCACCCCACTTTCCTTTGTCTGCCAGAGTGCCTGAATAGGACCAGCTCCCATGGGGGTATGGCTCTCCTGATTGGACAACCAGGCACCACTTTCTGTAAACTGCCGAGGAAGATTGCAGAGGAGTGAGTGCTGAAACTGGATAAAAGGTGAGGCTCATGTGAAGAGCAAGTCGACCACAGGAAGCTGAAGTAACTGAAGAAGAAGATGACTAGAGACGCCTGTAGATCCTTTGCAACACCGTGAAGCAACCGCAGCTGTCCTGCCCCTGTTTCTGTGTGAAAGAGGAACTCCGAAGAGGGCGACTCCTTCTCTTTGACTGGAGGTAACATCCAGTCCTGAGAAAAACTTTGATTTGAGCAATCTCTCGAGGTCCTGTGAGTTTGCAGAGCTGTGGAACTCCAATAACATGAGACCTGCTGCTCATTTTGAGTGCCTCATCGTGGAAAGGCGGAATTCATTCAAGTCTTTGTTGAGACCTCAAGGTCACTCCAGAGACACAATCCAACTCATCCAGATCCCCTCATCAGAGTGTGGGACTGCAGGAACCGAAGAAGATTGACCGGGCAAATCGCGTCCTTTGTTGATGCTGCAGAAAAGGTGCCAAAACCACAAAGTGACCAGAGAAGTTGATGAAATCCACACTAGAGGTCCCCCCTCGAGACTACTGCTGAGAGATCCCGTCCATTGTCCTGCCTTTCTTCATCAGACCAGGGAATGGGCCCAGAGCAGGTTGGGTCCAGAGCAGCAACATCACGGAGCATCCAAACGTTTTCTTCAAATCTACAAATCTAAGGTATTGTGGGGAAAAGGGTATTGCTTACCTTATTCCAGAAAGTTTCTCCAAAGCATTGGAGTGCACATAGAGGTGCCCAGGGCAACCCCCTCCTACCTCCAACTCAAGCGACTGATTGCGTCCCTTTAGCGAGTCCTTTAACCGGATCTCCAAAGTTGGTTAAGCCTTCTTGTATATTCCTTCTTAAAGACTAGAAAGTTGCCACAGGAACTATTGACTTTGGCTGCTTTTCAAGACTTTAAGCCTCTCCGAGCTGCCGTTTAGCTAGGTTGTGTTTTGGACTTCGAAAGACTTGCTGTGCAGGGAAGCTGCCTCTAGAACTTGGAGCTCTTCTACACGAGAAAGAGGACAACATGGTCAAATATCACCAATGAAGCTTCCTGGCTGCTTTCAATTACATCAAAAAGCCTTTTGGAAACATATAATTGACCACACTTCTTTATATTTGGCAAATAAGTGTGATAACAGTGTTGCAATCTTGAATTACTAAGTACAAAATGCACAGTGAGCTATGTTCACATTTATTGCTTCACAACACTCACACTAACATTACAGATTATAATAATGAACCACCCATACTTATTCGGACAGCCATGCTATGTAGCTGAGAGTAGGAAATGTGGATTACTTTACCAGAAATATATATAATATGAAAAGGGCGCAAATCATCAAGTCTTCAAATCGAAGTCGCTCAGAGTATTCTTGACGAAGAAAAAGAAGAAGAAGAAGAAGAAGAAGGAGAAGAAGAAGAAGAAGAGAGGAGAAGAAGAAGATGAAGAAGAAGAAGAAGAAGAAGAAGAAGAAGAAGAAGAAGAAGAAGAAGAAGAAGAAGAATTAGAAGAAGAAGAAGAAGAAGAAGAAGAAGAAGAAGAAGAAGAAGCCCCAGGATTTGAATGTTAGGATGCACTTGTCGAGATATTCCTGCACTAGGTCTATGTAAGTAGTCATATTAATATCATGTTCTATTATAGTGCTTGCTTCCGGTGTACCGCTGCATCTAAGTGCTGGAATATTTGTTGTTTTTAAATGGCACTCAAGTTATCAATCTGTTGTGACGGCATGTAGGATCAAGACAAGGCCACCACACACGTGTACACTTAGCCAAAGGCCTAGTTGTGATATTTTCAGGTTTGGTCCAAATTAAAAAAAGATGCAACAGGAACCTTTTGCAATAATAGCAGGGTGGCTTCTAATTTGGTTCATGTCTTTTTAGATGAGTCAGACTCTCTCTAGGTTCTCTCCTCAGGCAGATTGTCAGTTTACTGCCACTCACAGTCAGGGTGGTTTTTAAGTGTCCCCTATATTTTTCTTATTTTATCATATTCTCATTTTCAGTGCCAGCCCCGAACAAGGGTAGAAGCTAGGGTCAGATAGTGGTCAGCAGAACCCCACATCTCCAAGTATTAGCTTAGTGTCAACATGTGGACCCAATGCTCAATTGTGTTGTAAAAGGAGCGCCACACGTTTACAGGTTTACACGTGGATTGGCTTCCACTAGTGTTTGAAGAGTGCCAAATGTTACTCCATTGAAAAGCACCGGAGCCGGACGCCAGGGTAGGCCCGCTCTGCTTTCCCACAGCTCATCATTGCATGCAGGCCCCTCTGAAGCGTGTGCCATGCACTGCGTTCGAATATGAAAGGAAATGGCCCCGTTGTACGAGGCGAAATCGAAGCAGCGAGGTGCACGAATCAGAAAGTGGCCAAACTCCTTACGCACTGCACTATTGCCAGCACGATTGTGAGGGGATTCGAGGAGGCCCCACGGCCGGGCTGCCGCTGTGCGGAAGCACGTTACTGGGTGTTTTCATTTCATGAGTGAAGTTTGGCGTGTTGTCTTTTCTTTGCTTGGTGCTTCAGGTGCTGTGCAGCACTTGCACACATCCCGTGTTGGCCTTCCTCTCTCCTCTTGTCGAATACCCTTCCCAGACATCCTTTGGGCAAGGATATGCCGCCTTACTTGCTTTGTGAGTGTCTCTCTCAGTTCCCAACGTCTCTGCGTGGGATGGAGCAGCCTGAACTCATCCCCATTAAGCTTAACAGAGTCCTCTTTCCACTCTAACATCCAAGCATGCTGTGGGATACGGGACAGGATCAGGGACCAAGGACTAAAAATAAAATGATGGGGGGGAGGGGACTCATTATTAGTATTATTTTTTTATTATTGTAACATTTAGTTTATACAAACTTTGATTACAGAATCTGCTTTATGCGCAGTATGGGCCCCACCCAGTCTTGCTGCCTCAAGATAGCCTTTAACAGTGCACTCTTCAAGGGCGCATTCACTTGACTATCCAAGTAGCAGACCACCCCTACTTTCCCTGCTATTCATGGCCCGACCCATTCCTCTCCACGCCTTCTTGCTCAATCAAGGGACATATGGATAAAGATATATATGTTCCATACACACGCTGGAGCATCCGATGTTGGATTTCATCCATCTGTCCCCACCAGTGTTGTGAATTGTACCCAGCATTACAAGTACATCACTCAATAAAACAAAACAGATGCATGACTTTTGAAAATGTGTCCTCGCCCAACACAACTGGTAATGATGAACACACCCCTAAAGACTTGGGTATGTGTAATTATCCACAGCTGTGTTACCAACATGGGAGGGGAGTGGATCACCTGCAGAACAGCATCCCAACCTGACATCAGACTAGCCACCTGTCTCCTGCAAGTCAGCAAATGGCTGAAGGCGCATCTCACGAAAAAAACATAATACAGATTAGTCGGAGCGGCCACCTAGACTCGGAATGGGCCCACCTTTCCCACGCTAGCCTGTATGCTAGCCTGTATGCCCTGCCTACAATCCCTCTTTTCCATATCCTTTTAACTATGTTGCAATATTCTATCTTTCTAATCGCACCCATTATGTAAGCCTACCACTCCACTCCTTTGCTGTACTGCAACCTGTTATTTCCCAAGTTCTCATTTATGTTTCTGCTATATGTATTTTGGATGTATTTATTTATTAATTTATTTTTGCAATGTATAAAACTCAGCAAGCCCGAGGGCATCTAGGCGCTGTTCTTGACAGTGAACAAAAAGTAGTGTTACAAGATCCATACTGGCGTATGAGGTTACATAGATACGCAATTTACAAAGGTTGCATGGTTACACAAGTGACATAGGTTACCGTGGTTGTATAGTAACGTAAGCTTATTAGGTTAAGCCCTCTACCTACATACATACATATGAGAGTGTCACAAGAGTGGCCAAGATCAGGTTTTGATCCAGTACCTCACCAAAGCATTTGTGGGTAATTCCCTTGTCTGGGATTACCTCAAGCTTAACACTAATTCAGTAAAGACCCTAGTAATTACGGATTCCTGGAACAACACTCAGGTCTATTCACCTCTGCCGATTGTGTGGTGATAACCAATTAGAGACAGTCAAACACCTGCTAACCAGCTGCAAATCCTTGAGTTACATCAGGTCAAAGGCTGCCATTCCATCCGGGTTGCCTTCTGCTATTCACAAGGAGGCTGTATGGGCTCTGATAATGGGAGGGATCAACAAGCCTTGCATCATTTATTTGACTATCTTTTGGAATAAGGTCGTGGGTATTTTAGAGTTGTTTTACTTGTATTAGATTAATTATTGGTTTGATGGATGCATGGGCGGGATTGGGATTTTAGTGTGTTGAAAAACTGTACTTTGTACTGCTGTATAACACGGTAATAAAACAAATAAGAACAATACAATAAATATATATATATATATAATACATGCCTGCCCGGGACAGCTCATCTTTCATGAGACGGAACATAATTCACACATGCCTGAGACATACCTGTGCATAATAATGTACATCTATTTTCACCTCGGTCCATACACCCTCCTCTCCCCACCCAACATGAGACTGGGTGATCTGCTCCCCCTTGTTTTGTCCCCTGATTGCTTGTTGGTCCCTTGCTGGGAAATTGCCATCCTCACGCTCCCACGTTGTTAGCTCCCTTGAATATGTGCTTCCCTCACTGAGTCCTTCCCTCTATGATTGTAAAGCACTCCGTTGCTTCCCAAAGCTAGGCCTGCACTGAATAAATACCCTAATGGTAATAGTAATAATATAATAATAACAACAGGAGGACGAGTGGTTTCCACATGGAACTGAATTTCACCTGACGTGGGATGCCACACTCTCTCCTGCAATTTAGAGAAGGCAGATTACACATCTTTTAAACAAATCATCTATAGGGCATCTTTGGGACCACCCTGACCTAGACTGGGACGTTGTCCCCTCCCTAACCTGTGTCCTCTGCCCGCAACCCTGTATATCCCCTACAGTATGCCATTAATAGTAAGCCTTCTATTTCTAACCATGTTACTGCATCCCTTTGCAGTGGGGCACTCTCTTACTTCCCATACTCCCAGCTAGAATTGTGCTATGTAAAACCCCATGCAATCACACGCACATATGGAGTGTCAAGCGTGTGTTCTGTAAATCCCAATGCATGCACACGTGCATTTGAAGTGTCAAACACGTGTGCTTTCTAAAACCCAATGCATGCAATATATATGGAGTATCAAGTGTGCTATGGAAAACACAATGCATGCACATACATAGGAAGTGTCAAAAGTTTCATTCAATTGAATTGTAATTGGCTATTAATAACATGCTTAATACCAAGAGATTTCTGAGCACACACCCAGGGATCAAACATGTGATTCTCTGCATCGTCTTGCTTCCAAGATGAGCACGTTGCCCCTGAGTTATCCTCCAGAGAAAGCGTGCTTTGTATACATTCATATGTAGTGTTAGTAGTGTTCTCTCTAAAGCCCAATGCATGCACATACATATGGAGTGTCAAGAGTATGCTATATACAACCCAATGTATGCACAGTAGGATATATGCATGGGGCAATAATGAATGCAGCGAGACTCCCCCTGCCCCACAATCAAGAGCTCCACACCAATTGAGCAATGACTTCGATTCTGAACTAACTGCATTTGATTCACATGACCCCACTGTACTCCCTAACCCCTTTTGCAATAGGCAAGCCAAGAACCAGGACGGTGTGCCTAAAGAATGTCATTTGTTTTCCTTTAATTACTAGACAAAGTCCAAATATACACACTGATTATCAAGAGGCACACCCCCTTACTCCCTGGCACAAAACATTGTCTTCCTGTCAAAACTTCACATTACCTACAAATTGAAAACACCAGTTGAAAACACAGTTCGTCTTTGGTAACGAAAGATCACAGCATATCTAACACAACAACGTGCACAGTTTTCATTCGATCTCTAGTCCCCCCTGGCCACTTGTACAGAGAAACACAGGTCTAGAGAATACGTCAGATGGTTGGGTCACTCACAAGAATACCCCTAGTGTATGGATAATCAATGCGGTACCGTAGAACATGACATGACAATTTAATTTGACAGTGTAATTTGTGGGTGGCTTAACTTAAATACATTTAGCATTTTTCTGTTGGGCAAAAGAATAGACATGTGCAACCCTCTTTATTTCTGACCTCCTTGCACACTTTTCATTTCTAGCAATGTTCTAGCACAACAAACTTTACATATATTTATTCAATGAGCATTTATAATATTACGATACACAAATTGTTCCAAAATGCGATAAGACAAGAGAGGGGGGGTGCTGGAATGACAAAAAAACAAAAACGGTCCTACTAGGCCTTTTTACATTAATATCTTTTAAGTGCAGTAACAAGAGGTGCAAGGGGAGGAGTGGAGTGCCGGTCAGGACAGAGGGCATGTGAGAAAGTGAGTGCTAGGGGAGGACAGGTGGACAGAGCCAGGAGAATGCAGAGAGTGCAGGGGAAGGAAGGTCGACACGCTAAGTGGGAGGTAAGTGGCAGGATGGGCTCAAGGGGGGCAGGCCCAGTCAGGCTAGTGCAGGGGGAGCGTGCCCATAAGGGAAAGTGCAGGTTGAGGGGGGATTGACCAAGTGCAGGGATAGACTGGACGATGAGGGCCTGGTGCCCTTTAAGAGTCTGAAGGAACAAGGCATCCAGTCAAGAGGCAGATGGGGGCATTAGTAGGTTAGCAGGGGAGAGGGGGAGGGAAGGAGGAAGAGAAGCTTCCAGAACATAAGGAGATCTGGCTCAAGTGTAAGAGGGGCAGGGAGGCCCTTTCAGAGGGAGGCACCTACGGAGGAGAAATATCTACCCCCCCTCTCTCTGCTTGGAATAGCGTCTGATCTGCAGAGAGTTGGAGCTAGAAGACTGAAGGACTCAAGCAGGAAGGTATTTGTAATTGTAATTGTAATTGTTTTTTTACAACGCACTTGCACTTAATACCCAGAGGTTTCTAAACATGGAACCGGGGATCAAACCTGTGTTGCTCCGCATCGTCTTGCTTCCAAGGCACTGCGTTGCCCCTAAGCTATCTTCCCGAGATTTAGGGAGAGAGTTGGATGTAGTCTGGTCCCATGCCCCAGAAAGCCTTGTGGGTGATGCAAAGATTCTTGAACTTGAGCCTCCCAGCAACCGGAAGCCAGTGGAGAGCTTTCAAGGCTGGAGAGATGCAGCCCCTGGGCTAGAGGCCAAGGATAAGTCTCAAAGTCCTATTCTGGATTAGTTGAAGGGGGCAAAAGGAGGAGTTAGGTAGATTGAAGATGAGGATGTTGAATTAGTCCAGCCTGGAGAGGACCAGAGCTCTACAGATGTTGAGTTACTGGGGGAAGGTGAGGAAAGAGAGAATTCCTCTGAGGGGGTGCAGCTGAAAGTGTACCTTCTTGGCAAGATTCATGATGTGAGGAGAGAAGGAGGGAGAGGAGTCAAAGATGACACCAAGGTTTTTACCTCACAAGAGGGTCAAGGGAGGGGGCCGACGGAGGTCGGCCTGTGTGTTGGAGGGATGGATGGAGCAGGGGTCCCGATGAGAAGGATCTCTGTCTTACTGGCATTAAGGCAGAGATCGTTAGTTGTGCACCATGACTGAATAGCAGACAGGTAGTCAGGAATGAGAGATGAAGAGGAAGAGTCAGAGGAGGGAAGGTTGAGGGAGAGCTGCATGTCAACAGCATAACACTGGAAGTTAGGAATGAATGTGGAGATCAAATGGGCTAGAGGGGCCTGGTAGATGTTGAAAAGCCAAGGCGACAGTATAGAGCACTGAGGGACACCACAATTGGAGAGTGAGATGGAGGAGCGGGCCCAGTTGAACCTAGAAGGTCGGTCAGAGAGAAAGAGGTCAACCAGTCCAGAGTGCAGTCCATGAGGCCAAGGGTATCACAGAGCCGATTTATAAGGGTGGCATGATTGACCATATCAAAGGCAGAGGAAAGTTCAAGAAGGATGAAAACGGAAGGAGAGTTGGAATCGAGATTAGAGAGCACGTTTCATGGATGTTCAGGAGTGTAGTTTCCGTGCCTCTGGCAGATCTGAAGCCAGACTGGTGGTCGTGGAGGCAACCAACAGATTTCGTGTGGTCGATAAACTGGGATATGGGAAGCTTCTCTAAGAGTTGACCAGGAAGGGGGCAATGGAGATATGGCGGTAGTTAGCTAGACAGGAAGGGTCGGCGGAAGGCTTTTTGAGGAGAGGGTGCACAAGGGAGTGCTTGAGGCATGAGGGGAAGGATCCACTGGCAAAGGAGTGATTGCAGAAATCACCCAAGGCTGGAGAAAGGGAGACAATGTTCTCCTTGATAGTTCTAGAGAAGCAGGGGGCACCTGTCTGGATAAGACATAGAGCAGACTTGTATAGTGACCTCATCAGGTGATATGGGAGAGAAAAAGGAGAGTAAGAGGGAGGGAGAGGGGGCCAAAGGAGGCCTGGGAGCGGATGATGGAGAAGTGAGTAGTGTAGAAGAGAATGAGGACAGTATGTCCTGAGTTTTAATGATGAAGTGAGAGGCCAGTGCAGTTCAGAGGGCCAGGGAAGGCAGAGGAGAAATGGAGACAGCAGTAGGACTGGCAAGTTCCTTGCAGTTTTTTTTAAAGTTCAGCCGTGTTGTTTGTGGCCCCAGAGATGTGGCCTTGGGTATAGGCCCTCTTCTTCGAGATGAAGAGTCTGTATTGCCTTTGGAGCAGGCGGCAGGCCAGTTTGTCAGAGGATGTGCTCGAAGCCTGCCACTTCCGCTCAGCAGCTCTGCACTTGTGTTTCATAGCGGCCAGGTCGGAGTCATACCATGAGTTAAGCTTAGAGGCAGGCTTCATGCAGATCCTCATGGCAGGGGCAAGGATGTCAAGAGTGTTGGAGATGGAGAGTTGAAGGTTAGTAAGGGCTGTGTCAGAGTGAGAGTCACAGGAAGGAGTTGGGGGGAGTGAAGGTGTGGAAAAAGCAGCAACTGACGCTTGTTTCATAGGTCGAATGACAGAGAAGGCAACTGGCAGGGCAGGCGGAGGCTTAGCTGGGGGACCCAGGAGTCCAGGTGAGAGGACAGGAAAGTGTGATCAGACCAGGAGAGAGGAGTAGTGAGAGGGTTGGAGATGGGGATGTAACCAGGGATGAGAGCATCCACGGAGTGTCCTGCTGAGTGTGTCGGGCCAGAGGGAAGAATGGAGAGGGAAAGAGAGTCACAGAGGTTGCCGAAGAGTCCTGAGGCTGCAACAGGGGAGTCAAGATGAATATTGAAGTCTTTGAGGAGGAGAAGCTTGGAGGAGGAGGCCAGGAGAGAAGATGCAAGGTCAGACCACTCTGATAGGAAGAGGCAAACTGGGCCACATGGCCTGTAGATGGTGGCAAGAGTCATCAAGAGGATAGGAGAGACACAGATCCTGCAGATGAGGCATTTGAAGGACTAGTAGGACTGAGTGGGAACGATAGTAGCAGGGACCCATTCTGGGAAGATCAGGGCCACTCCGCCCCGGAATGGTTAGGCCTGGGCTTGGAGTCGATCTTGTAGCCCTCGGGGAGGAGAGTGTCAAAACTCATGACAGAGCTGGCCATGAACCACATCTCAGTGAGATCGAGAATGTTGAGGTCCTAAAGGAGGTGACAGATGTCAGAGGAGTGTTTGACAGCATAGCGAGCTTTGATGGTAGCTAGGTGGAGCTGGTTGCTATGTTTGAAGGTCTACCGAGGAGGGTTACAGGCCTTCTTATTATACCAGATGCAGTGGCACACACATACTGCCTCCCTTAATTTGTACATAATTTACTGGCATCACTCTGCTCCTCCTATCCCAAATCACAGGACGCTACAGATACAGCTCCCCCTTATCTCCTTCAGATCCCAGGTGCCCAGTAATGACGTGACTGGGGCACTGTTCTTGAGCCTGAATTTCAGGGATTCATTTGATTAAGTTGTGTGTCTACTTGTAATTCATATGGAATGCTGCTTTTGGGGTGGGCAGTGGTGTTCCTAAATCTCTGCTTGGCTTCTTGGAATCACAAAACCTTTTCTCCTGTTCTCGTCAATTTGTCCTTCAAAGGGTTCATCCCTACCAGCTCAGATTCCATTCCCTCAGCTCCTCTCATGGGGAATGGCAATGGGGATTTGTTTTCCAAGCTAACTTCACGAGCCACAGCTCCACCTCAGGGCCTGCTTTCTATTCTGCTCATAATGTGCAAGGCCTCAACTTCCAAAATGGCAATACTTCTGCACTGCTAACACGCCTACCTCTCTTCTAGCACAACACCTTTCTAACTTCATCTTCCACCTGTCTCAACTCTTCCTGCACATCTTACTTTGGACTATTACTTTGAATGCAACACCTAAACACAGGGCACATAATATTGCCCTATCTGCAACCTCTGCAACCACAACTGTAATGCTTGCTCTTTCTGTGTAGCTATATGTGAGTATCTAATATGTGTCAAACCTAACTAAACAATGTACACTCTTTCTTCTGTGCAAACCTCAGTCTGCTCCAATGATAGTTTGTGCTAATAGGTGCTAATAGGTTTGTCTCACCCTGTAACTCTTTGCCCTGCTTGGACGCTGTACGTGCAATCCAACACAAGCTACTTGACATCATTTGATCGATGGGGACAGATTCAAATAGGATGACTCTATTGGTTTTCTGGGAAGGCATCTGTGCGTCATGCAAGCAATCAAGCACTTGAAGCATCAGGAATATTTATTGTGGTTTTGGATGCGGATTGATGTTTGCAACTATCTTTAATATATCCTGATGCAATGCTGAGCAACATCAGAGGTAGCGGCAATGCCCCCTATTTAAAACAATGCTGTTGGTATATAAAGGCAACACTTCCGAGTTGTAACTCTCTTCTGTACCTCCCTCACAGAGGGTAGTCTGGTGAGAAACCTAAAGGAGCGCCGTGTGCAATAAGACTGCCAAAGTTCCCTGCTGAAGGTGACGACAGTACAGACCAGATCCAAAGCTCTTGTAGTGTCAAATCATTTCCGTAAGGAATTAAGGTAAGGAAACCTTTCACTTTTTGAATCAGAATTCTTCACTCTGCGGAAAGGGACCTTGGATTATTAACAACTGCAACAGCTAAGCAACAGAGTGGGGGTTCCCACTTCATTTATAGATGTGTTGCGGCTTAAGCCGATCTATAGAAACCAGCCTCACCACATCTGGGTAAAGTGTAAAAGCCCCCCTTGAGGCTCCCAAAGTATATCCAGGGTGGTATTGAAATCATATGATACCTTTCTTGAAGAGTATAGCTTGCCAGCATTGTACCAGTTTGAGTTCCCCCACAAAGATAATCCTTTCATCCCTGCCTTGAATTTCAGAACAATTTTCTAAGTCCTAGCCATCTACCACCTGGACGTCAGCAACACCCTATTTGCCGGAGCCACAGATTCCACTTTGGCTCCTCTAGAGGCCATCCAGCATACTGCAGCACACCTCATCAAATGACTACGAAAAGTCGACCATATCACCCCCATGCTCAAGAACCTTCACTGACAAATTCTTCAAACATGCATCATGTTCAAGACCGTCTTCCTACACCTGCAAAGCAGTCAAAACCAAAACACCAATCTGTGTGGCTGAGAAACAATCTATGCAGGTGAGCACACCACCAAAAGCCATACAATTGCCAGGCTAGAAATTAAAACTTGCAGCCAGTAAATAAATGAGGAAATAGTCAATTTCCTGCTTTGCAACCTGGTTATGGAACAATTTACCAATACAGATAAGACTGGATCCCACTATCCTTCACTTCAGGAAGGACTTGAAGACCCTTCTCCATAAAGAGCATCTGACTAACCATACATCAATCCATTACAGATTTTCTTAAGCTCTCCAGTTTGCCCAATCACTTGATCTCCCTACCCATCTCAACACCTCTGTTGTCCCTTAGACTTACTTTTAACCCCTGGGTGTGTCCAATTTGTAAAGCATAAAACAATGACAAACTTGCACTTCTAAAGGTTCGATCTGATCCAACTCACAAGAGATTCAACCAAATAACGAGAAGAACTCGTCCGGACACAAGAGTGACTAAGCCCACTGTCACAGAAACATTAAGCACTGATTGATTGTCCTGACCACATTGCGCTCTATTTCACAAATCTAAAACACTGAGGGATTGAAGTCATTAAGCACTGATTGATTGTCCTGATCACATTGCGAACTATTTCACAAATCTAAAACACTGAGGGATTGAAGTCATTAAGCACTGATTGATTGTCCTGATCACATTGCGAACTATTTCACAAATCTAAAACACTGAGGGATTGAAGTCATTAAGCACTGTTTGATTGTCCTGACCACATTGCGCTCTATTTCACAAATCGAAAACACTGAGGGATTGAAGTCTATTGGCAAATAATGGTCAATAAACAACAATAGCTTTCTTGCTTGCTGTATGTAATGCGTGAACATAAGAGCCCTTTATACACGGAATGCTGCTTTTGAAACTATTTGAGAATTTGGCATATATGAGGAAATCGTGAACTGGATCAAGTGATTTAGATGAGGCACGGAATCACTTGAGAGCATATCACATGTTTGTTAATTAAGAGGCATATCAGTGAACTTCTGGAAATAGGACCTTTTTTTAAATTATTTGGCATTATCATGGTATCCAATTTTGAAAACCTTTCACCAAAATGTTTACAAGTTTGTTGCTGTCACATATAACAGTCAAAGCTGAAGAAATCAATTTCATAAGAAAACTCAACAAGATTAATTAGAATTAATGCGAAATTCACTCAAATAGTCTTATTATTCTGTTACACAATTACTTCCGGTCTTTTCTAAATGAAAAGTAAAAATTTTGCCACCGCTAATATAGGATGTGTTTGTCCACCTTCAATTATCATCCACCACCAGTGCTCCGTAGATCTGCCATGATGTTTCCTCATAATTTCACCCATCTCCAATTCTCTTTGCGCCGATAGCTCAGAACACCTCAAAAGCAGATGTTGAATGGATTCAATATCGTTTTCCTGGTGGCATAGTCTACAGATGGATAGGATATTTGAACCTTTTCTCTCGATCATCTGCAGATTTGAAGGAAATAACTTCACGCGCAAGTGTAAACATTGCATCCTTAAGAGCGGGTTTGGAAACATATTTATATAGCGTGGCAACGCATTCAATTTCCGGGGCATATGCAAAACCCTTCAGAGTGTTTATATTCATATCAAGATTCTAGCGTTTCCATCCCGTCATTTTCATACAATTATTTTTGTAATTCGATCATGTTCTCGGAGTAGAGCTTCTAATGTTTCATTCATATTCTTTAATGACCTCAGGCAAATGCTTTCCCATTCCTTCAAAAGCTCCTCAGTCGAATACTGTAAGGCCTGCTTTTGTACTACAAATCCTCCATTCAGAGATTCTTCTATACATTTTTGATAGAAAGATAATGATTTCCATAGAACTATTGCTTTAAGGGATGTCAAAGCTAGCTCTCTTCTGATGATAACAATAGGAGTACTCGTTGGCAAACCTAATGCAGTTTTCCAAAATAGGCCTTCAACCTGCAGCCAAATCCCTTCTGGCAGTATGAATGATGTCTCCGCCCCATATGTCATAATGGGCGTGACTTTCATTCTAAAGAATTGCACCAATGGCGTCAGCAAGGAACAGCATTATTTTTTTAGTAAAATTCTTCCTTGAGCCGCTAAGTTTTTGTCCTTTTTTCGCAATGACTCCATTCTAGGTGCCTCACATCCACTTTTATTAATGCATACTCCCAAATAGGTGAATTCTTTTACAATCTCAATTCATTGCCCCTTGAGTGTCCACGGGAAGGTCTTTTTTCCTCTCATACCGTTTCCTTTTCCCAAAATCATAACTGTTGATTTTGCTGAGTTTATTGTTAATTTATTTTCCTCCAAAAACTTTTGAATTGAGTTTAGCTGACTCTGCATACCTATAGGGATCTGGTCAATTAACCCTATATTGTCGGCGCACAAGAGTCTACCAACTGTCGTCATGCTGATTTTTTGAGGAAATGAACGTGTATCCCACAAGGCAGAATCAATATCTGCTGAAAATGAGTTTAAAGTTTGGGTGCGAACGGGCACCCTTGTTTTAGACCTACCTTAATTGGTATTGCATCTGTAATAGTTCCCGATCTATCCAGTCTAACCCTAATATTTGTATCCTGATGGAGATCTCTGATGTTATTAAGAATTTGTTTCGGACATTTCCATCTCTCAAGTTTTGCCCATAGCAGGTTTCTCTTAACAGAGTCAAACGCCTTTGAAAGGTCAATAAATGCCATGTAGGTGTAACTACCTTTTTTTGCATTGGGGTAACTTTTAGCAAATTGATCAGAAAGATATTTAGTGATGTACCAATACCATTCACGAACCCGGCTTGCCAGAGATCTACGTGGCCTGCTGCCATTCGCCATTTTGCTAAAGCTTTTAATAGTATCAATCCAAAGATTTTGTCTGCCACGTCCAATAAGGCAATCGGCCGGTACTTATCCAGATTTGATCTTAACACTTTTTTAAAAATGGGGACGACAACCGCTGATTTCCAAGATAGTGGAACTTTTGATGTTCTACAATATCCCTTCATAGAGGTGATGCAGAAGCGTGCCTCACAGTTTAGGATTTATTTTCACTTCTATGTTAGATAATCCATCAGGGCTTACTGCTCTCAAGTTGTTTAAACCTTTGATCATTTTCTCGATCGATTCTATGTCTATGTCTAGGTTTGAGTCTTTCTCATCCTCCTTTATTATTTCTGATGTAATACAATTTGTTTCCAAATGCGACTCCCCTTCCTGCTGTGGCATTCCGCAAAAATGGGTTTGCCATTCAGAGGACGAAATTGGAGTTGTTATTAATGCATCTTGTGGTGCATCAAGATGATTGATTATATTCCATGTCGACGCAGTGTTCTTTGTTAAAATTGTGGCTAGCATTGCTTGGGCATCTTGGTTTATCATTGATTTCTTGTGGCGTTGCAACCAATTATGATAACTTTCTTTTAACTTACGGATTTCTTTAGAGAAATAGGAAATTTGTGTCTGTGATTTGAAGCTTATACATTTCAATTGTCCTGATGAGGACCTTGTAAGGTCGTAACCCCTTTTGGCTGTTACACAGACTCTTATATTCACCCATTAAATGTAGCAAACAAGAAAGCTATACTTGTATATTGATCATTATCTGTGAATGGGCTTCAATCATTCAGTGGTATAGATTAGCGGAATAGGATAAAGCGCAATTCAGACAGGACAACTAATCTGTACTCCATTTTTAAGGCGCTCCGTTCCTTCCCAGAAGGACTTTAAATGTATAACTCCCATACATGAATCTAAGCCAGAATTTGGTATCTTGCTCTGGGCTTAGCCCATACTAATTTCTCGCACACACACCTATGCATCCTTTCTCATGGCCTATTTGTGCCTTCTCCAAAAAAAGAAAGGACTTCTTGCTTCTTTGGTTCTAACTTAACAATGTGCAAGAGAACACATCTGTTTCTCATACAGAGGTTCAGCAGAGCTTGCCTTCTAAGGGTGCAGTGGTGCCCTACGTATCTATACAGATCCTAAATGGGTGAGACTATGTTTACCCATAGCTGCAAAGGACACATTGTTTGTCTTTCTCTGTCAACCTCCTCATGCTTTGATATGGATTCACATAGCACAATATTCTCCTTTGACAGACTATTGGTATGTATTCAACACATTTTTCCAATTGGTAGGATTCTAGGACAGTGCTGCCAGGTAAGAGAGAGCATTTGAAAGGCACATGGGATTTAACTTGGGCCTTTAGCAAAGAAATACAGCCCTATTTTAGCCAGACAAATGTAGGTGCTATTAGACTTGCCTAATTCATATTATACATCCCCTAGGCCCTGTCTTAGTAGTGATAAGGTTCGAGGTAACAGTGGACATTTCTATGGTATAACTGTTATAATTGACGACTCCACCTGCAATAGGTAACTTCCATAAATTCCTTCATAAAGATTCATCCACTAAGTTCATTATAATAAAGAGGAGAACCCACCGGTCCCCACAAGCCACGCTACTCCTCTACAACTGTCTCAAGTGCAATACCTAGGTCAGGGCATTCTACAGCCACACATACACATTCACCCCATCACAGTCCTCACTCCGACATCACTCATACACAGCATACAGCACTACAGACAAGAAATAGGGAAAGAGACACAGCACAAAGTCCATATCTCAAGGCGCCATCATCTCTAAAGGGTGTGAGCATGAAAAAAACACTTCCCGGTTTTTCATTGGCACATTTACATCTTCACGCGGCCTTTGTCTTTGAAATGTGGCGGATTCACCTTGTAACTGATGGTGTGTCTCTTTGACAGGTGATATATACATGTGTTCACTATACGGATGCCAGTGATTCTATCATGCGCACACCATGTTTGGCCATAGACGATGTGCAGAAAGTGTGCCTCCTCAGCAGAGCACACATTCATGCAGAGAAATTGTCAGGTCGCCCCGACCGAAACATCACCGCCCACATCGTTGTGTGGGTGGACCGCCGTTGGGGTCCTTTTCCCTTAAGGGAAGTGACGTTGGGTTAGGGAGGGGGTCGAGGGGATTTCCGGCAGTTACTGCCATGTTGAAATAAAGGCAAGTTTGAAGGTACTCCGACTGCCGCGTATAATGTCCTGCTACTGGTTGCAAGGTCCGTGTGAAACCTCACAGAAATCATCTTGACTTTCTGGCCTGAAAATGAACATGCTGAAGAGTGAACACGATCGTAGGTGGCAATATGTGACAGTGGCATACTTCTCCATTCATCTTGAGGTTGTCACTCTCCTTGGACTCGTGTCCACCTCTACCCCCCTTCCCTAACTAACCGAGAGGCGGATCATCCTCCTTGCTCCTGTGAAACGTGTATTCCCTTCCCAAGAAACTGTATATCTCCATTGACTTCAATGGGAATTCCTCACAAAAATATCTATCTCCCCACCATCTATTGGAGTCACAACAGGTTGTGATATGCGCATAGTGTGCTGAGTGCAGGAGTTTTGATAGACTCCTATTCCTATGTCAGGGTAGATTGTCACCTACCAGTTGATTGTAGGTGTGGCTAGTGGGGACATGCCTGTGATAGGCCTCCTCTGGGCATTTCATTGGCCAGCTGGAGATACGAGCTTTGAACTCCCACGCAAACTTGATCTGAGAGACTTCAAGTTGTTTGTTGCCAGATATTAGTGCCTGACCCAATTCTGTTTTTATTCATTGTACATATATATTTATTTGTATATTTTATACTGCGGAGAGGTGCCTATTCCTGGTGTATTCCTGGCCTTCTATATGCTGATAACTTGCCCATTTTTAAATATACTTTCAGTGGTATAAAAGACATGTTTGAAATCCTGTCTCGGCCTCCAAGGTAAACCGTCCTGCTCTTGATAGAAGCTTCGGTAACTTACCTTCTAGTTAACAAGTACCCATATTTGAGCCTAAAAATGATTCCGAGCTTGTCTTACATACATATTATAGAGTCTAAGACTGCAAAAGGCTGAGGGCTGACAAGTCTGATAGACAAGTTTTCCCGGAACACGGCGGGCTACTCACCAGAGGGTATTTTGACCCTATATCGGCAAAGTTTCTGCCCGATGATATTATATGGCTTGGAGGCCCTTCAAATGACCAACTTGAGCTGGCTGGATAGAGTGGAGGGTTACTTTTGGAAGTGGATCCTAAACCTCCCTAGTACAGTACCAGCAGAATACCTTTGGCTGGTCTCCTTTAGGGGCCAATTTGTGCTTAGACAGGGAGGTCTCCATTTGAAGGCTAACTCAGAACCAAAATGTCAACTATTGGCTTGTCATGGGCGCTACTCCCGAGGGGCCAGGACTGGCCCAGCGCCCTCGGAAGCAGACCCGTCTTCCACTACTCCGGACCCAGCAGACCCCTACAGGGGCCCTTTGGACCGTGTCCTGGTGCCTTTGGCGCCAGGCTCATGAAGGGTTTCAGTCCCGGCACCATAGGCGCCGGGCTCATATTGATAAACAGTGTAATAATGCTTGGGTGGACTTACCTGAGGCAGACCATGCTGCATATTTACCCAGAACAATCCAGTCTGGTTGAAGTCCCCAGCCATCAGGGCTGGGAGGAACTATTCCCTCCATTCAGGAAGTCTTTTCTTACCTGGGTGGAACCGGTGGAAGAACACACACTGGATGCACTTCTCTGCTATTTAAACCACGCCCGATGGAAAACACGTGCTTCGCGTTATTCTGCAGCAGCAGCAGGACGCTCACCGAGTCGGCTCCTGCATTCCAGGTCCAGAGTCATCTTCAGCTTCTGCGCAGCAACCTGTGGATGAAGAAAGACACAGAACAATACTTACCAGATCCCGGAATCCAGTCACCGGCAAAACCTGCAAAGAATAAACATAAGGTTAGAAAAGTGCAACTCGCTCGCAGCCGCGCCCGCTTACCTGATCCATCTGTGATTGCAACGGAGCTAACCGCGGCCTTCTCTTCGGCAGCTTCTCTGCACCTGAAAGGCAAAGGACATAATTAAAAAGGGGTTCCGGTGAAGGCAGTCGCGTTCATCTTAACTTACCAGTTTTTGCACGCGCAGAAGCGGCCGCATCAACCGCAGCATCCCGGCACCTGAAAACTAGAAAAAGGACATTATTAGAGGTGCCATTAAAAGTGGCCAACGATCATTATACTTACGTGCATCGGCACGTGCTGTGGCAACGGATATAAAGCCCGCAGCATCCCGGCACCTGAAAACTAGAAAAAGGACATTATTAGAGGTGCCATTAAAAGCGGCCAACGAACATTATACTTACGTGCATCGGCACGTGCAGCGGCAACGGAAAACTACGCCCAGAGTATCCCGAGGCCTGAAACAAAGGAAAAGGGACATTATTGAGGTGCCCATCTTTTAAAGCCTAAAGACTACAGTATACTTACAGGCATCCGCTCGTGCAGTAACGGCGGCATCGCTCTTCGGCATCCCAGCACCAGTGCCACAACTAAGGCCGCAAAAGACTTGAGCCTCAACACTGAACTCATCCAGTGACGTAACTGGAATCCATGCACCCCTGCACCAGACGCAGGATGGAGAGCTCAGCATTTATACGCCTAAGGTGAGAGCTCGCCGAGACAAGTAGAAAGCTAGGCTGTGGGAGAAACTGGCGATTGGTGGGAGAAGGAATCCCATCAAACAGTGATTAACCCTTTTTCTTCCACCTGCAGAAAACTTACCCTGCAAGTCAGACATTCGATAAGAGGAAGCCCAGTCCTGAGAGTCGTCCGAGCTCTACGCTTCTCAATTGAAGAAACGATAGCAGCCCAGCCGGGATCAGCGCCTCCGTGGGAATCAGGTGAGCGTTACAGAACGCGAAGCCCACCATTAACCTCCTACCCAGGTGCTATGGAAACTTCCGACACAGACCAACTGGCCCAGTTATTAGGGGAATTAAGAGCTGAAGTTCATGCTGCCCGCCAGGAAACGAATGCCCTTAGGAGGGAATTGATAATATCAAAAGAACGAACTGATGATCTCGCCAGACAGTTATTATAGACACAAGCGGGGCAAACCCCGCTACCTAATTCAGGAGGGAGCTATATCCCAGCGGCTTCAGCCAATCCTGTTCAAATCAACCTACCCGGAAATGTGCCATTGGCACCGCCTGAACGCTTCTCTGGTGACCCTAAAAGGTTTGCGGTGTTTATAAATCAATGCCGATTGCACTTTCTTTGTAGACCTGCAGCCTTTCCGACTGACCAGACTAAGGTAGCCTTTGTGCTTTCATATCTTAGCGGCAGTGCCGCTGATTGGTCGATCCCTCTGGTTACACAGGATGACCCGATCCTCCGTGATTTCCCGACCTTCCAGGCAAATATGGAAAGACTTTTTGCAAGGCATTCCCAGGGGCAGGCCCTGGACAACAAACTCCTTCCCTACGACAGGGCAATCAAGATCTTTTGGCCTACATTGCATCATTCAATAGGCTAATCGTGGAAACCAGTTGGCCTGAGGACAAAAGAATCACGCTTTTTCACAGGGGTTTGCGTGGCGAACTCAAAGACGTCCTTGCCCAGGTAGTGAATCCTCCTCAGGATTGTTCAGAGTACATTGATTTGGTGGTCCAATTGGATCACAGACTACAAAACAGAAAGGCGGATCGATCCAGGTTTGAAACACGAGTGTTCCCTAAGCCTCAAAGTCACACCAAAGGAGTTGAAGCCGTCGAACATATGCAAATTGGGGTTGTAAAGGGTCCCCTAACCCAGAAAGAATGCGACAGGAGATGACAAATGCAACTATGTCTCTATTGTGGAAATTCAGGACATTTTCTTTGAGATTGCCCGGTGAAACCACCTAAGAAGACAGTGAGAGCTTCTGATAAGAGTTCTGAAAAGCCTTAGCCGGGAAACAACCTCGCCCGACAAGTGTAGAGGTCCGCTTGCCGAGCGTAAAAACCAGTTCTTTGACCTCGCACTTCATAATGCCAATGGTCCTCGTAAACCCAGAGCAACCGGATCGTTTGCATGCAATTAAGGCATACATTGATAGGGGAGCAGTTGGAAATTATGTGGACCGCGAATTGGCTTCCAGGATGAACTTACCTCTTTGTCCAAAGGTGGTTAAAGACGTCATTACCACGGTGGATGGGATGGAAATCGCCTCCGGACCAGTGACCCATACCACTACTGAAGTGACGATACTAGGTCAAGACGGGCATCAGGAGGTAATTGTGTTCGACGTGATCAAGGCTCCTCAATCCAAGTAATTCTAGGGATTCCTTGGTTGGAGAAACACAATCCTCAGATTGATTGGCGAGCAAAGACGATAAAGTTCCCAGAGTGCACACCAACTTGTTATCCACGACCCAACATTGGCCTAGCGTCAGTAACGGCTGACGGTCCACAATTACCTCTAGAGTATCGAGAGTTCTAAGATGTTTTTCAAAAGGAACAGGCTAACACCTTGCCACCCCACAGATCATACGATTGTCAGATAGATTTGCTACCCGGTGCAACTCCCCCTTGCAGTAGGATTTACGCCCTTACCGAGCCTGAGAACCTTCATCTGCGACAGTATTTAGACCAGTACCTGGCCAATGGCTTTATCCGCCCGTCGAAGTCCCCTGCATCCTCGGCTCTGTTCTTCGTACCAAAAAAAGAAGGTGACCTCAGAACCTGTATAGATTATCGTGCTCTGAACCAGATAACAGTAAAAAACCGGTACCCCTTACCTCTGATCCCGGAACTCCTTGACCAGGTAAAAAACGCCTGTATTTATACTAAGCTTGATCTCCGGAGAGCTTATCACTTGGTAAGGGTCAAGGAAGGAGATGAATGGAAGACGGCCTTTCGCACTAAGTATGGGCTATTTGAATACCAAGTGATGCCCTTTGGACTATGCAATGCACCGGCCGCCTTCCAATATTTTATGAATGATGTCCTCAGAGAGCTCATTGATGTCTGCGTTGTCGTCTACATAGATGACATTCTTGTGTACTCATCTTCAGAAGCTGATCATCGAAATCATGTTAGGGCGGTCCTTGAAAAACTTCGCCAACATAAACTTTTTGCCAAGCTCGAAAAATGTGTTTTTCATGTCACTGAGGTCGAATTTTTGGGATTTATTCTGACACCCAAAGGAGTCCACATGGACTCGAGAAAAGTAGATGCTGTCCTCAAATGGCCGTCTCCTACTTCCGTGAAAGGCGTTCAAAGCATGCTAGGCTTTGCCAATTTTTACCGTAGATTTATTCCAGAGTTTTCACGAGTGGTACAACCCATCACCGCCCTCTTAAGAAAAAATAAACGCTTTGAATGGTCTGCAGAAGCAGAACAAGCCTTCCAAGAGCTAAAGGCTAAATTCACCTCGGTGCCAATACTGAAACACCCACGCCCGGACCTCCCTTACATCGTTGAAACCGACGCCTCCAGCTTAGCAATGGGAGCAGTCCTATCACAAAGAGATCCAGAGACTAACCAACTGCATCCTGTGGCATTCTGGTCTCGGAAGTTCTCGGCGCCTGAGATCAACTACACCATCACAGACAAAGAGCTTCTAGCGATTAAATCAGCCTTTAAGGCATGGCGGCATTATCTCCTCGGGGCCAGACACACCGTCACAGTGATCACCAATCATCGAAATCTGCAGTATCTGAAAACCGCCAAGGCTCAATCCTCCAGACAGCTTCGCTGGGCTCTATTCTTTGCTGAATTTGACTTCGTGATCACTTATCGCCCCGGCAACAAGAACGGCCAAGCGGATGCTCTTTCCCGAATTGGAATGGGAGATAATGTTGCCAATCCAGCACCTGTACCAATAATTCCTGAACAAAGGATCGTGGGTCTGATTTCTTCACAATCCATTGAGGACATTGAAGAAAAAACTAAACAACTTGTAACCTCACCAGACTTACTGAACTGGTTACAAAAAGGAAAAGATTTCACCGTAAGCAATGACTTGCCTTATTTCCAAGGACGATTGTTCCTACCACACGCCGATTTACAAAGACAGGTAATCTCCTGCTATCATGATTCATTAATTGAGGGTCACCCTGGCATTGCCAAGACCACAGAAAAGGTGAAGAGACACTTCTGGTGGCCTTCGTGGAGAAAAGACATAAAGGAATTCGTGATGTCCTGCGGTGTATGCGCTCAAATCAAGGGTCAGAAGAAGAGGCCGGCTGGTCTTCTGCAACCATTAGACATCCCACCGTGTCCCAGGCATACCCTTTCCATGGACTTCATCACAGACTTACCCTCCTGTTCCGGTTACAACACCATTCTTGTTATTGTGGACCTGTTTTCTAAAATGGCCCACTTCATTCCGCTAAAAGGCTTACCTTCAGCATCAGTCCTAGCCAAAGTATTTCTTGAAAACATCGTCCGGCTACACGGCTTCCCGTCAGTACTAATCTCAGATAGGGGGAGCCAGTTTATTTCCCACTTTTGGCGTAGCTGTTGTCAATTAGCTCAAATCGATGTAAGACTTTCGACCAGCCATCATCCCCAGACCAACGGGCAAACCGAGAGAACAAACCAGACTCTCGAGCAATATTTACGATGCATGCTACAACAGTCGGAGAGTAACTGGAAGGACATCCTTTGGATAGCTGAATATGCTTACAACAATTCAGTTCATTCGGGTACCGGGAAGAGTCCCTTCTACATCTTGTATGGGATTCATCCTCGAACCTCCAAAACCTTGATCCACCTCAATATCTTGGAACACCTGCCGTGGATCAATTGCACACCGTTATTACCCAAGCTTTTAAGGAAGCGACTGCACATCTACAACAAGCTAAAGAGAGGTATAAAAAAGGAGCAGATCAACACCGAAGCAATGCCCCTCAATAACAGGTTGGGGATCAAGTCTGGCTGTCCACCAAACATTTATCGCTTAAAGGGCCTCGCACCTTCAACCCCAAATTCCTGGGACCATATCCAATTACGGCCATAATTAATCCAGTGGCCGTTAAATTAGAATTGCCAACCCATATGAGAATACATCCTGTATTTCACGTATCTCTTTTGAAACCCATGCAACCTGGAACCAGATTGACCAATCCTCCAGAGCCCATTGAAGTGAATGGGGAGCCCGAATTTGAAGTAAAAGACATTTTGGACTCTAAAATCATCAGATCGAAGCTATTCTACCTAATCGACTGGAAAGGCTATGGACCTCAGTGAAGGTCATGGGAACCCTATGACCACGTCCATGCTCCTCGTCTAGTCCAGAAATTTCACCGAACCTTTCCCGATAAACCAAAAACCCCGGGGAGGACAAGTTTGGGAGGGGCCTTGAGGGGGGGTGCTGTCATGGGCGCTACTCCCGAGGGGCCAGGACTGGCCCAGCGCCCTCGGAAGCACACCCGTCTTCCACTACTCTGGACCCAGCAGACCCCTACTGGGGCCCTTTGGACCGTGTCCTGGCGCCTTTGGCGCCAGGCTCATGAAGGGTTTCAGTCCCGGCACCATAGGCGCCGGGCTCATATTGATAAACAGTGTAATAATGCTTGGGTGGACTTACCTGAGGCAGACCATGCTGCATATTTACCCAGAACAATCCAGTCTGGTTGAAGTCCCCAGCCATCAGGACTGGGAGGAACTATTCCCTCCATTCAGGAACTCTTTTCTTACCTGGGTGGAACCGGTGGAAGAACACACACTGGAAGCACTTCTCTGCTATTTAAACCACGCCCGATGGAAAACATGTGCTTCGCGTTATTCTGCAGCAGCAGCAGGACGCTCACCGAGTCGGCTCCTGCATTCCAGGTACAGAGTCATCTTCAGCGTCCGCGCAGCAACCTGTGGATGAAGAAAGACACAGAACAATACTTACCAGATCCCGGAATCCAGTGACCGGCAAAACCTGCAAAGAATAAACATAAGGTTAGAAAAGTGCAACTCGCTCGCAGCCGCGCCCGCTTACCTGATCCATCCGTGATTGCAACGGAGCTAACCGCGGCCTTCTCTTCGGCAGCTTCTCTGCACCTGAAAGGCAAAGGACATAATTAAAAAGGGGTTCGGGTGAAGGCAGTCGCATTCATCTTAACTTACCAGTTTTTACACGCGCAGAAGCGGCAGCATCAACCGCAGCATCCCGGCACCTGAAAACTAGAAAAAGGACATTATTAGAGGTGCCATTAAAAGCGGCCAACGATCATTATACTTACGTGCATCGGCATGTGCAGTGGCAACGGATATAAAGCCCGCAGCATCCCGGCACCTGAAAACTAGAAAAAGGACATTATTAGAGGTGCCATTAAAAGCGGCCAACGAACATTATACTTACGTGCATCGGCACGTGCAGCGGCAACGGAAAACTACGCCCACAGCATCCCGATGCCTGAAACA
The DNA here is from genome assembly GCF_040938575.1 of Ambystoma mexicanum. Taxonomy (NCBI): domain Eukaryota; kingdom Metazoa; phylum Chordata; class Amphibia; order Caudata; family Ambystomatidae; genus Ambystoma; species Ambystoma mexicanum. The sequence goes on along the minus strand of NC_090931.1, from coordinate 1,418,731,550 downwards.
AAGGAAAAGGGACATTATTGAGGCGCCCATCTTTTAAAGCCTAAAGACTACAGTATACTTACAGGCATCCGCTCGTGCAGTAACGGCGGCATCGCTCTTCGGCATCCCAGCACCAGTGCCACAACTAAGGCCGCAAAAGACTTGAGCCTCAACACTGAACTCATCCAGTGACGTAACTGGAATCCATGCACCCCTGCACCAGACGCAGGATGGAGAGCTCAGCATTTATACACCTAAGGTGAGAGCTCGCCGAGACAAGTAGAAAGCTAGGCTGTGGGAGAAACTGGCGATTGGTGGCAGAAGGAATCCCATCAAACGGTGATTAACCCTTTTTCTTCCACCTGCAGAAAACTTACCCTGCAAGTCAGACATTCGATAAGAGGAAGCCCAGTCCTGAGAGTCGTCCGAGCTCTACGCTTCTCAATTGAAGAAACGATAGCAGCCCAGCCGGGATCAGCGCCTCCGTGGGAATCAGGTGAGCGTTACATGGCTTTAGTAGGATCGGACAAGGGGAGTGAATGGAAACAAGGAGGAGGGGACTTTGCCCGTTTGATATACCAGCTTTATGAGAGTCTTGACTGGACTCCCGACTTCAAACGGGGTACTAACTATGTCACTAAAAAAGCATTATTTAAAAGAAAGCTGGAACTTTGGGACTGGTCTAATAATTATACTTGATTGTCAACTTTGAGAACATATCCATATGTGTCCAATGTGTCACACAGCTACTTATGCCTGCAACTCTACCTCCGGCACTGGCATAGACAGTGGTTCGCAGCCTGATTCTTAACTGCGAACCAATCAACTTCGCCTATTGGTCTTTCAGGGGGCCAGGTTAAAAATAGGCCTGGACCATCGTATTTGCCGCATATGTAGATTGGCAGGCTGTATTGAGACACCAAAACATGTGTTCACTGAATGTAGTTTCCTGGGAACTATTATTATGACATTACCTGGGGGCTATGTTTACAGCTGCGACTCAATTAAAAGTGAGGTATTTTGGACTTATTGTCTAAACTCTGAACTGGAAGCCCTCCATAACTCCCTATAATGGCTTTGGCATCGTAATGAAAAATGACTCCAAGCAAAGACGCCCTGTACATATACTACCTCATAGTACTGTGCCTTCACGCCTGATGTTTAGTGCTGATATCCATAATTACTGTCTCAGGTGTGTACTTATGCCCTAAAAGATTTGCCAAGCAATGTACATTGTATTTGATTTTGCATAATTTTATGGACATTTACGTAAATTGTACATTTTATTTAATTGTATGTCATTTTAGGACATTTTAGGTAACCATATGCATTTTTAAGCATTTTATGTAATCTTATGAAATTCTACGCTTGTTTTATGGGCTGCACTATTACCTTTTGAAGAGCAATCCCCCAGTGAGTATTCAAATAATTCAACTCTAGGAAGCAGCCTAACAAAGTTGATAGAATTGTATACGTTTTATGAAGTGCCTATGAGTAATGAATATGTTATTTTAAACTCAAATGCTAAATTGAATTGAATTGAATGTTATGTCAAATTGAAAGTGAATAATATGTTTCTTTGTAAAGATTCTTTGGAATCATATACACATACATAAATAAATAAATAATACTTGATATATTTGATGGCATACCAATTGGAAGATAAATATATGTTGGCTAATTGGAACACATATAAAGGAAAATACGCAGCATTTTTAAAAACACATTCTGACCGTTTTTATGAGTCAGACTTGTAACCCAATATTGTTTTCCTTCTACACCAAGCACGCCATAACAATTGCACAACTTCATGAGTGCACTGTATAACCGTATAAGATACTAAAACTGCCCTAACACTTGTCCTCTGTAAAAGTGTCATCAAACATCTTTTTTTAAAAATCTATTTCAAAGAATAAGGGCAGACCAAGATAAATTGAGAAGGGGTATCTATAGATAAGTGAACACATTTGCACTATTGCGATACTTGGGCAATATATTGTCCAACCCAATGACCAGCATATGACTTCAGCTGCAAGCAACCCAGTCTTAGCTGCACATGTAATGTATGCTGTTCTGAGTACAACGTTGTTCATCCCCAGTATATTTTTCTATTCGTTTTTTGCCAAAAAATATTAAAAGAAAAGCTCATCAAAAAATGTTTGGGGTGAGGGGTGTGTACAGGGATTTATGGGGTACGAGGGTGGGGAAATAGAGAAAATAATAGGGGAGGGGGAGATTGGAAGGAACCCCCCAAACATAAAAAAGACACATTGCTGATGATTTTTTTTCTGCAAAAAAAGTGTTGGCAAAAAACGAATAGAAAACAATAACTGGGGATGAAACAACACACGACCGCTTTTCTGATATGATTAAAAGATCATAATAAGCTTCCTGTCGTCAGATACACTTTACTTTCTGATACAAAACACCATGGGGCTCATTTTCCTCACTAAGTATGTTATGTTATGTTATGTTATTTGGCATTTATATAGCGCTCTATATATCATTGCTATGACCTCAAAGCGCTGGTAGGTTGAACAACCTCGGGGGCCGTAGTCCAGGTCAGTTGAGAGATTAGGGTGTCGAAGGGTGCTTGGGTGCACCAGTTAAGTGTGCAGCTGATGTACTTGCCTGATGTTAGCTGCATCCTAGCATTAGGTGTGGTGGTATTGATATCAGTTCAATCTGTGCAGTCTGGCGGGTGGACACCAAGACTGGGTTCTAGATACGGCCTGTGGGACGCTTATGTGTGCAGCTAGGCCGTTTGTCATGGGATATAGCTGCGTGTTATTAGAATGATGAGGTGTTCATGGGATAGTGTGCGTATAGGAACAGCTAGGCCAAATTGATGGAGGGGTATAGCTGCCCTAATTGTGTGATGGTGAAGAGTAGAGAGTAAGCATATTGATATGATATGATAGTTTATTTATAAAGCGCCCACATTCGAGGCACTTCAAAGCGCTACACTACAAGGGAGGGAACAAGGAAAACAGAAAACACTCCTGCAGGCCATGAACAACAAGAATGCAAAGAATAGCCATTGCACTCAGCCTAGTGAGACCACAGATAGTGCAAGTGGCAAGACATAGACAGGAGAGGAAGGGGAAAAGACAGGCAATTACTGCACTAAGCCTGATGACATCTCTGGAGAATCACATGAGGTGAGGGAGAGGGGAGGAGAAAGGAGGGAGAGCAACAAAACAAGCGACCCTCGCACTAGGCCCTACGACACCCCAGGCAGTGCTGGGGGGAGGAGTGGAGACAAGCAATTTTAACGTCATACTAGGTCCATGGACAATTCCGATAGAGCAATTGCAGAGAAAAGGTAAGGGAGGGGGAGGAGAGAGAGAGAGAAGGGGGAAGGAGGGGAGAGGGGAGGAGAACAGAATAAAAGAATGGAAAGAGCAGAGAAGCAGAGGGGCGTGGGAAGACAGAGGTCAGTAGAACACATAATGTTGTAAGGGAACAGAGAATCTATGCAAGGATTCACAGTGATGATGGGTACAACATGATCCAGGGCCAACCTGAGTGCGAGATCCAGGGGAGGTCAGCATAAGAGTAGAGGGGGTGAAACACCACAAGTCAATGTGTCCAAGGTCAAATCCAAGCTTTGGCAAAAGGTTATTGATGGTGAACCCTTTGTGACACAAAACAAATTCTGCAATTAATGGGATGGGGGATGGAAGAAAGGGATAAGGGGGCGAGGGAGAAGAGATCAGGGAAGGCAGGGCGGGAGGACATTAGGGGCAGGAAGATGGGGCACACAGCAACATTATGGGGGACCAGAGGGGCATACAGCAACATCACAGGGGACTAGAGGAGCTGGGAGCACACAGCAATATCACGGGGGACCAGAGGGTGGCAGACAAAGCTAAATCACAGGGGACCTGAGTGGTTGGGAGGCATGCAGTGACATCACGGGGGACCAGATGGGTTGGTGGGCACACATTGACATCACAGGGGACATGAGGGGCTGGGGCATACAACAACAACACAGAGACCAGAAGGTGTGGGGGCACACAGTGACATCATGGGGACCAGAGGGGCTGGGGGGCACACAGCGACATCATGGGAACCAGGGGGGCTGGGGCCATACAGTGACATAATGGGGACCAGAGGGGCTGGGGGGCACATAGCGACATCACGGGGACCAGAGGGGCTGGGGGCACACAGTGACATCACGGGGAACAGGGGTGCTGGGGGCATACAGCAATAACATGGGGAACCAGAAGGGCTGGGGTGTACAGTGACAACACAGGGACTGGGGGCTGGGGCGCACACAGCAACATCACAGAGACCAGAGGGGGCTGGGAGCACACAGTGACAACACGGGGGACCAGTGGGACTGGGGGGCACACAGCGATATCACGGGGGACCAGAGGGTCTGGGGGCACACAGCAACATCACAGGGACCAGAGGGGGGCTGGGTGCACACAGCGACATCACGGGGGACCAGAGGCGGCTGGGGGCACACAGCAACATCATGGTGGACTGGGGGGTGGCTGGGGCACACAGCGACCTCAAGGGGCACCAGGGTGGCACACAGCAAAATCACAGGGAACCAGGGCAACTGGGGGCACACAGCAACATCATGGGGACCAGAGGGGACTGGGGGCACACAACGATAACATGAAGGACCAGAGGTGGCTGGGGGCACACAGCGATATCACAGGGACCAGAGGGGGCTGGGGGCACACAGCGACATCACAGGGGACCAGAGGAGGCTGGGGGCACACAGCGATAACACGAAGGACCATAGGTGGCTGGGGGCACATAGCGACATCAAGGGGTACCAGGGGGCTTGGGGGCACACAGCAACATCACCGGGACCAAAGGGGGCTGGGTGCACACAGCCACATCACGGTGGACCAGAGGGTGCTGGGGGCACACAGCAACATCACAGGGACCAGAGGGGGATGGGGCACACAGCGATAACACAAAGGACCAGAGGTGGATGGGCTGGGGGCACATAGCGACATCACGGGGACAAGTGGGCTTGGGGGCACACAGCAACATCACTGGGGACCAGAGGGCCTGGGGGCACACAGCGACATCATGGGGACCAGAGGGGGCTGGGTGCACATGGCGACATCACGGGGGACCAGAGGGGGCTGGGGGCACACAGCGATAACACAAAGGACCAGAGGGAGTAGGGGGCACACAGCAACATCATGGGGGACTAGAAGGGGCTGGGGGTATACAGTGACAGCACGGGGACCAGAGGGGCTGGGTGCACACAGCGACATCATGGGGGATCAGATGGGCTGGTGGCACAAAGCCACAACACAGGAGACTGGAGGGGCAGCGGGGCAGATAGCAACTTCACGAGGGACCAGAGGGGGCTGGGGGAACATATCAACAACACGGGGGACCAGAGGGGCTGGGGGGTACTTAGCGACATCACAAGGGGTGGGAAACATACCTGGAGCAGACAGGGAGCAGACAGAGGCATTTTGTTGTGGGCCTTGTTTGGCGTAGAGGCAGCAAGGATACTTGCAAGGATATGTGAATACCAGTAAGGAGAGCGTTTGCGTGGAGTTATGATCCAAGGAGATCCATATTCTGTATTTCAGGCATGTGGTTGCTTAATAGCAAATGAATGAGCGTAATCAGTGATGACATTGTTGGGTATCTCATTGAGCCTTAGTCATTGGGTTGCTAGGGTTCAATCGCTTCAGAAGATCCTGGTTGGTGTTAAGGAAAGAGCCACGTTTCAAGAGCTTTACAGAAAGTCATATAGTCTTGTGTGTGTCAAAAATGAGGGGGGAGTGAGTTCCACAGAGTCAGGGCCAAGGTTGAGAAGGCAGATCCTCCGATCCTGACAGACTTAGAGGTTGAAATCACTAGAAGGAGGGCAGTGCTTAATCTTAGTGAGCGGGATGGGAGATTTGGTTTTATCTTTTCTAGAGGACAATCCATGCATACAATGCATGCATAAACTATTTACGCATGGATTTTTCTCTGCTCTACATGTACCTTCATTTGTATAGCCAAGAAGGAAAAATTCTTCTCACCGGTGCTTTCCTGTCAGCCATAGAAATACAATAGCATTTACACCAGCATGACATGATCATGTTGCTGTTGCTGAAAGGCTGTAGACTCTTATGGAATCCACTGGCTTGCTGCACCGGAGAAAAACATGCAGGTGTTGTATAAATCCATTGCAAATTCTGCCTGCAATGTCTACATAGTAGACAGCGTTTACTCTATTTGCACAGCAAAGTGCAAACAAAGGCATACTGGCAATTATGCCTGCACTTACATGTCTGTTTGCACTCTGCAGTGCAAATGACAAAGATTGCCCAGTAGGCCTGTGTGGCCGTATGTGGACAAATAGGATAGGTAGTTCATTCCATGCAATTTATGGGGATTGAAACAAGCATCATCAAAGCCAACAATTTTGGCTTTTATTTAGGGATGGGAAAGGCATTTTCCAGGCACTTCCATTATTATTATATCTGGCAATAAGATGGCAACAGCTGACAAATGGTGTTAGCATTTTGGTATATTATGACAGTGCCTGGATAATGTCTATACAAAGGCCAAAACTATTGGCTTTACTAATGCTGGTTATTAACAGGAATTCAATCCAGGGAACAGATGCAAGGATACACAGTACATATTGAAGATTATGAATCAAGTGCATGAAGGCACACTTGGTTAAGACGTGTATTACACAAGGAGCTGGTTAATAGTAGCACGTACACCGTTAACTTACAAAAGATGGATTAGAAATAACGTAGGTGTCTCTTTAATAGCACAAAGCTAGCTCAAAGAGATCATGGGGGAGGGGGTTTTAGATGGAGGGGGGGCAGGTAGCTGTCATAGGGACTAGCATGGCCATGGGTGCTCAATGGGTTGAAGAAAATCCACAGCATGTCTATCCTCACACATCCCATCCCTCTTCTAGCTTCCCTTCCCATGCCAATATTTGCGGTTTATAAACAGCATTTAAAACGCCACATAATTGCCCAATCTTGAAAACGTTTGGAAAAATCTTACTCTAAGTGCTTTATCTCAATATTTTGCTTTTTAAATGTGTAATTCCAGAGCTCTCAAGTTTCAAGCGGTCATGTGTGAGAAGGCCATCGAGTCCTGTTTATTTGCCTTCGGATCCTGGCACTTTTACTTTTTTCTTTCCGATTTGAAATTTCGGAAATCTTCAAATGACAGAATTCCAAGCAGAACCAGGACTGGATAACCTTCTCAGACATGCCCACAGGAAAACTCAGAGCTCCGATTCTTGCCTCCTTGCCATGACAGGCGAGTTAAACATTTCAGCTCTGACTGCAATCAGGGATGCCATTTCACCAAAATGCCAGGGGGTAGCGGAAGTGACATCACACGACCCTTGCCCTCCCTGATGACATCACATGACGTGATGTCATTTGACTCCACCCCCAACACAGCCATATCTGCAATGCCCTTCCTCCCATCCTCTCCAAAAGATCCCTTCCCCACGCACGAAAGGGGGATGGGGACATTTTCAATTTCCAGCACTGCATCACAATGCGCAAATTACTGCATTATATGGTGTGACAGTTTCCCTAACAGATTACTGTTTAGTCCACGTGGTGGATGTATGCGCATCACTTTTGTTCCAGCAACCTGTAATATTGTCAGGAAGAAAGAAAAAACAACAGCGGTGTCTAACCCAAACAGCGTGTCTTCATGGGTTAGCAAATGGGGCCGGGTGATTTCTGGAGGATGCCTGAGGAGTTGTGGCTGCAGGAATGGAAACACGAGTAAGGCTGCAGTTCAAACTTGTAGGGCTTTACAAAAAAGGACCCTCTTCATTTACAAACCGATCCCTAATGGCAATGCGTGCATTTAATTCAATAATTGGAACGGGAAGCCTTACGAAATAGCTTGAGATTCAGATGTTTTCTTGGGCACTGCTGTCATCAATTAATGTGCTCCAATCACCAATTACAAGTCGAGGTTGGAAATGTTAATGAATTCCTCTGCCTCTGTATAGCACAGGCGCCAAGCGCCCCGTGCCGGGTGTGTCTCTTACAGGCGCGTGGCGCTTCTTCTTTTATTGTTGGAGGTGGAGTCCTTCTAATAGTAAAAGCAAACGCATGCACACAGAATTCAAAAACCTAGATTGAAGTCCTCACACCTGACTTGGGGCCACTTGACATATGGGTTCATCCCAATCACATTTGACTTCAAGCGATGGGGCAATGACAACATATGATAATAAGGTGTCTAAACTGCCCACATGTCACTTCTCACACCGTATGATCACATTCGAGCAGTGCCAAAAAACTGGTTTCAAAGGAGTCCCGTGCTGACAGGACTTCCAACATCACACTCACCTGCCCATCTCGGTCTGTATATTAATGGATTGGAGCGTAGCATTGCTGGAAAGAAATGCGTGCTTTTATGGAGTGCAGAATAACATATGTATGCTGCTGTGGAGCTACAACGGCAGCAAAGGTCACGTGTTCAGGTCAGGGATATCTGCGGTGGATATCTACGGATGCTGAAGTGGGCCATACAATATGCAGTGCCAGTCTCTCTTTTTCTATGCACTTAAACTAATTCCAACTAAGAAACAGGACACATGTCTCGGTTTCCCTTTCAGTGCTCAGCTCATGGCTTATCAGTGCATTCGAGAAAAGTCAGTAGTGGAAAGTACAATCTAGGCTGGCTCAACAGGTAAGAAACTAGGTAGGCGCGCGCCTCGAAAGAAACAGTGCATAGCTTTAAGCAAGTGAAGGAAACTTTCAAAACAAGTGCACTTTGACGTTTCCATTTATAGGGTACTAGAGGTGAGTGCTCCGAAAGACAAGTCGTATTTACCAAACCTAAATATATGGTGGCAACTCATCACTTCTCTGATCTACAGCTATCAAGAAAGAATACAACTGCCGCGTGCACGGATATATGCATGCACGACAATGATTGGCTGGGCGCCATTTTCTCTGTTCGGGAATATAGGCCGGGAAATGGGTTGTTGTTATTTTTTGCACTTGTGATGAATACAGGGGAAGGGGCGGTGGTCTTTTGGTAAGGGCGAAAGCCCTTTTATAAAATGGAGGCGTACCGGCCAAGGCTGGTCGGTCTATGGCACGCATTATACTGTCCTTACATTGTCTAGGTACTGATAAAAGAGGCTGCTGGAGAGCATGTCATTGGATTGTCAATACAATGCACTCAAAGGTGCACAATGCCAGGCCATACGGTTTTGCATAATAGGAGGTCGAATCCTGATTGGCCAAATGTGTTAACCCCATTTAACCCCAGTGCCAACGTTCGGGGCACCAGACCAGGGAAGCGGGGTAGACACTGCTCTGGCTCTTTCATTGTGGAGATGTGGCCACTGTGAGCACAAGGGTTAATTAGTGAAACAGGAAGTGACATACACATGATCTGTGCCCTGGGCTATTACACACATCTAGACAGGAATGCAGGTACAAAGAGTCCAACAGGAGCAGATTCTATTGTAGACATGGGAAAGAGGCAGGATTTACTATAAAAGGGGCAGTGGTTCCTCATGTGGTATTGGCCATTTCCCTACTCTTTGGTCAACAAGAGGGTGCATCAGGATCTAAAAGCAGCCCCCAAGAGGTAGGGAGGATCACCCCCGTTTTGCGTTGTCCTACCCGCCTCATGTCACACCATTGACTCCGGTCTCCTCCGGTTCTTCAGTATGGCCTTTGGTCCATCATCTGCTCAAGATAGTAGACTGCTTCATGCCTGCAGGGACAGGTGCTCAAACACTCCTCATATGCCATGCCTGGAAACATATACCCAGGAGCAAGGCAGGCTTTGCTTTCTAGGTGGGAACCCCGCCCGCTACGCCAGTGCTGGGTGGCGGGTGCATGAAAGCACAGACTCTTGCTTTCAGCTTCACAGTTCTGTAACTTTTTTTGGTTGCTAAGCAACCACTGAAAAGTTACAGAACACTGAAAGCGCAAGTCCCCAGAGTGGCACCACAGACCAGGAGGCAGCCATGGAGCCGGTGGCAGCCGTGGAGCTTGCGTTCCATTTTATTTACATTTCTTTTTCATTCTGTTTAAAAAACAAAAATTCTCATTGCATGTGGGGGTCGCAGTGTAACAAGAGGGGTCGCCGCTGTGACCACTGGTGACACCCAAATTATGTCCATGACTGCGATTTTATCAATGAGATGAAACGTACTTCAAGAAATCATGTTGATTTGTCTACCTTTGCTAACCAATTGTCAGGGTGTTTTTTTTTCCCCTTCAGCCCATAAAACAGGGCAAACAAAAAAAAGGAGTCACTGTAAATATTTCGGAAAAGGTTTTGCAAAAAGTAAGGACATGACATGTGGACACATTTGTATTTGTATGTGGCATATTTATATAGTATACAGAAATAAATAAAAGAGATCTAAGCGCATCGGCCTATCAAAAATACTAAAAGTGCAGAGAACTAGTGGGGCAAAAAAAACAAGGAGGGGAGAAAGGCACTAATTAAAAGATCCACAAAACAGGAATGTGTTCAGTTTTCGTGGAAACAAGAGGCGGTTTTCAATGGCGCATATCTCCAGTGGAATGGGGTTTTGAAGATCTCATGCCTGCACTGAAATGGAGTGCCCTAGGGCATGGGAACGATGGAAGCAAGGGATGTTAATCAGAAGTTAGTCTGCAGACAGTAAAGGCTTATATGGATGACCTAACTTGAGATGGTGCTTTCAGTAAAGTGGCAGTTTACATGCATGGATTGTGTTCCAATGTTAAGGCTATAACTATAGAATGACAATGTAATGTACAAAGAGTCAGAGAGATGTGGTGACTGCGTGGGGTATTAGTAATAATTCTACCAGATGAATTGATTATTAACGAGAGATGATTATATATGTACTTCGGGGCTCAGAGTAACAGAGAACTGCAATAATCGATCTTTGAGCTAATAATGGCATGTGCAATGATTCCCAGATGATCTTGAGTCAGAAAAGGTTTCATCTGACGGAGAAGCAGACGCTGGTGCGCTGAATTGCTGACAGTCTGATTTGCATTTTTTAACATAGGACATTTGAAGCCAAGCGTTACTCCCCATTATTTCACACTGTCTCGGGGCTCTATGATACAAGCTCATGAATCACATTTTGAAAATTAAAATAACTACTGATGATAGGGAATTTTTAAAAGAAACCAAACGAAACTCCGTTTTAAAACGGTTTAATCATAACCAGTTGCCTTTCATCCAGGAATTGATTAGGCCAAAAATAAATTCTATTCTATTGAGAGTTTGTGTGGTGTCACTTTTTAGATCAGTTGTGTATCATCCATGTAATTATGGAAGGAAACCCCATGGTGTACCAGATTTAAACTATGAAATAATCAAGGACTGTAGAACGCTGCCACTGTGTAAATGTCAAAGTTAGCATGGTGTTAGACCAGAAAAATAATCCCATAGTCGAATGATACATATAATATGTTTGCCAGAAGCAAATGGCATCATGTGACAAACATCGCAATCCAAGAATCTTCAATGTAACCAAAGGGCGTCCATTTTGTGAAATGTCGGCCATTCGCTTTTTTCTTTTTCTGTTAAACGCTTTGCAAATGTATTCTATGCTTCAGATCCGCTCACAGCGCAAGGCGACGGCTTAAACGCTGAAATACTAATGCAGACAAGAATGTCAAACTGTGCAGAGATACATTGTTTTTCTCTCTCACTACGTCCTTGAAGTCGAGCAGAAGCCACATCTAATCAGTAGTCCAGGTGCCGGTTTGTCTTGCAAGCCCTGTAAAAGGCAGTTAAACATGAATTATATTCTCCTAGTTTTGCTCTTCTGCAGAGAATGGTATTCTCTGATTCAGAACTATCTGACCCTTAGCTCATGAACTGTAACACACAGATAACGTAGTAAGTAATGTGTCTAATGGATATATATTGCTGCTTAAGCACTATTCTCTCTCTCTCGCATCTCACAGTGTTTGGGAACACACATCGTGAGGCGTTGAGACCCAGTCGGCCGACTGAGAATAAACCAAACTTGCTTGGAAAACGAACCTCGCGTCTGACATGTCATTATAATATATGGTTATCAGGGGAGTTGCTAGGTCTGGAAAAGACCCTGGGCTACGCTGATGTCGGAACTGTTGGGACTCAGGGCTAGCTAGCCTTTTGGCTGTAGCTCCTGAGATTCTATCCGGGGCTACAACCAAAAGATCAGGGGCTATAGCCCCTTTAGCGCCCCCTAGCAACGCCCGTGATGGTTATTGTGCCTTAGTTTCCATATGAGGTCTTTATGACCTAGCAATGGTAACAAACGTGGTTACTAATAATTAACTGTCTTTCAAAAATCAATATTGTGGCTTTTCTTATCCATAATCCGCCGAAAAGTCTGGATCAATAATTACCAAAGATTTGTATGTAATGTGTTCATTGATAAATAAAACATTTTGATATTTAAATGGATATGGCTTAGATATTGAACAACAGTATGATGGCCACTTAATAAATGGTTAGAAATAAAGAATACATTCACTCAACAAAATGTAATGATGATGTGCAGTGGGCACCGCCAGAATAAGGATGCTCATGAAAAATCACAAATCAGAACATGTTCTTGTACGCAGAAAACATGTTTAGATCAACACATTTGAAGATGGACAATCTGCCTGATATCATAGTCAAATAAAATCACATGAACTCCCAAAAGACAGCTCAGAAATAATACTGACAGTGCGCCGTTTGATGTTACTGCTTGATAGATCTAGCTCAAAGAGATCCTAGGAGAATGTGCTTTGCATGGGAAGGGGCAGGTACTGGTCGGGAATGGCCATAGGAATTACTATGGCCATGAGCAGTCAATGGGTAGGTAAATAACCAAAAAAAAAACTAAAAGCTGTGTATCACTCCTCACCTGCCATTTCCCTTCTAGCTATACTCCAATGCAGTTCCTTTGACTTATAGACGGCACTGAAGAGCCACCTAAGCCACATCTTTAGGAGTCTTAAAAATATCCAAACAAGCTGCTTCCGTCTGTTCCCCTGCTGATTTCAACATTCTATCACCCCTACTCTGTGTCAGCTCTAGACATTCCCACATATAAGCAACATCAAGAGATGTCAATTGGATTCAAATATGTGTGAGACACAGCAGATTCTGAGCCACGTCCTGTGACCCTGAATTTAAGGACATGTTTCTGGAAAATTGCACCATGGGAGGTGGACCCAACATAGAAGTCGTTTATGGGCTACCAGTTCACTAATTACATGTATAATCAGCTCACAGGCGAATGCAAACATGGGGGTTTCCTGTCCCACCTGATGGGGGTTTCCAGTCCTACCTGCAACAGAACTTTTAAAAGCTGATTTTCCACACCATCCAACTGGAGACATTTTTGTCTGACCCATTATTCTATACCACAAGGGGCACTTGATATTCTCTTCACCCAATGCACCTTCAAAGGGCTAGAAATGTAAACATTTCCAAAACACTGATTAACATTTAGTGTACCACGTGCACACCGTAATTGCCAAGCAGAGCTATGTGTAATCTGTTTCTACCAGACAGCCCGGTGAGAGTACATTAGTCCCAAGTAGGGAATAGAGCCTTCCAATGAAATCACCATTGATATCAAACCTATACTTCAAAACTATTCTTGCTGGACGTATGTCCATGACTGCGATTTTATCAATGAGATGAAACGTACTTCAAGAAATCATGTTGATTTGTCTACCTTTGCTAACCAATTGTCAGGGTGTTTTTTTTCCCCTTCAGCCCATAAAACATGGCAAACAAAAAAAAGGAGTCACTGTAAATATTTCGGAAAAGGTTTTGCAAAAAGTAAGGACATGACATGTGGACACATTTGTATTTGTATGTGGCATATTTATATAGTACACAGAAATAAATAAAAGAGATCTAAGCGCATCGGCCTATCAAAAATACTAAAAGTGCAGAGAACTAGTGGGGCAAAAAAAACAAGGAGGGGAGAAAGGCACTAATTAAAAGATCCACAAAACAGGAATGTGTTCAGTTTTCGTGGAAACAAGAGGCGGTTTTCAATGGCGCATATCTCCAGTGGAATGGGGTTTTGAAGATCTAATGCCTGCACTGAAATGGAGTGCCCTAGGGCATGGGAACGATGGAAGCAAGGGATGTTAATCAGAAGTTAGTCTGCAGACAGTAAAGGCTTATATGGATGACCTAACTTGAGATGGTGCTTTCAGTAAAGTGGCAGTTTACATGCATGGATTGTGTTCCAATGTTAAGGCTATAACTATAGAATGACAATGTAATGTACAAAGAGTCAGAGAGATGTGGTGACTGCGTGGGGTATTAGTAATAATTCTACCAGATGAATTGATTATTAACGAGAGATGATTATATATGTACTTCGGGGCTCAGAGTAACAGAGAACTGCAATAATCGATCTTTGAGCTAATAATGGCATGTGCAATGATTCCCAGATGATCTTGAGTCAGAAAAGGTTTCATCTGACGGAGAAGCAGACGCTGGTGCGCTGAATTGCTGACAGTCTGATTTGCATTTTTTAACATAGGACATTTGAAGCCAAGCGTTACTCCCCATTATTTCACACTGTCTCGGGGCTCTATGATACAAGCTCATGAATCACATTTTGAAAATTAAAATAACTACTGATGATAGGGAATTTTTAAAAGAAACCAAACGAAACTCCGTTTTAAAACGGTTTAATCATAACCAGTTGCCTTTCATCCAGGAATTGATTAGGCCAAAAATAAATTCTATTCTATTGAGAGTTTGTGTGGTGTCACTTTTTAGATCAGTTGTGTATCATCCATGTAATTATGGAAGGAAACCCCATGGTGTACCAGATTTAAACTATGAAATAATCAAGGACTGTAGAACGCTGCCACTGTGTAAATGTCAAAGTTAGCATGGTGTTAGACCAGAAAACTAATCCCATAGTCGAATGATACATATAATATGTTTGCCAGAAGCAAATGGCATCATGTGACAAACATCGCAATCCAAGAATCTTCAATGTAACCAAAGGGCGTCCATTTTGTGAAATGTCGGCCATTCACTTTTTTCTTTTTCTGTTAAACGCTTTGCAAATGTATTCTATGCTTCAGATCCGCTCACAGCGCAAGGCGACGGCTTAAACGCTGAAATACTAATGCAGACAAGAATGTCAAACTGTGCAGAGATACATTGTTTTTCTCTCTCACTACGTCCTTGAAGTCGAGCAGAAGCCACATCTAATCAGTAGTCCAGGTGCCGGTTTGTCTTGCAAGCCCTGTAAAAGGCAGTTAAACATGAATTATATTCTCCTAGTTTTGCTCTTCTGCAGAGAATGGTATTCTCTGATTCAGAACTATCTGACCCTTAGCTCATGAACTGTAACACACAGATAACGTAGTAAGTAATGTGTCTAATGGATATATATTGCTGCTTAAGCACTATTCTCTCTCTCTCGCATCTCACAGTGTTTGGGAACACACATCGTGAGGCGTTGAGACCCAGTCGGCCGACTGAGAATAAACCAAACTTGCTTGGAAAACGAACCTCGCGTCTGACATGTCATTATAATATATGGTTATCAGGGGAGTTGCTAGGTCTGGAAAAGACCCTGGGCTACGCTGATGTCGGAACTGTTGGGACTCAGGGCTAGCTAGCCTTTTGGCTGTAGCTCCTGAGATTCTATCCGGGGCTACAACCAAAAGATCAGGGGCTATAGCCCCTTTAGCGCCCCCTAGCAACGCCCGTGATGGTTATTGTGCCTTAGTTTCCATATGAGGTCTTTATGACCTAGCAATGGTAACAAACGTGGTTACTAATAATTAACTGTCTTTCAAAAATCAATATTGTGGCTTTTCTTATCCATAATCCGCCGAAAAGTCTGGATCAATAATTACCAAAGATTTGTATGTAATGTGTTCATTGATAAATAAAACATTTTGATATTTAAATGGATATGGCTTAGATATTGAACAACAGTATGATGGCCACTTAATAAATGGTTAGAAATAAAGAATACATTCACTCAACAAAATGTAATGATGATGTGCAGTGGGCACCGCCAGAATAAGGATGCTCATGAAAAATCACAAATCAGAACATGTTCTTGTACGCAGAAAACATGTTTAGATCAACACATTTGAAGATGGACAATCTGCCTGATATCATAGTCAAATAAAATCACATGAACTCCCAAAAGACAGCTCAGAAATAATACTGACAGTGCGCCGTTTGATGTTACTGCTTGATAGATCTAGCTCAAAGAGATCCTAGGAGAATGTGTTTTGCATGGGAAGGGGCAGGTACTGGTCGGGAATGGCCATAGGAATTACTATGGCCATGAGCAGTCAATGGGTAGGTAAATAACCAAAAAAAAAACTAAAAGCTGTGTATCACTCCTCACCTGCCATTTCCCTTCTAGCTATACTCCAATGCAGTTCCTTTGACTTATAGACGGCACTGAAGAGCCACCTAAGCCACATCTTTAGGAGTCTTAAAAATATCCAAACAAGCTGCTTCCGTCTGTTCCCCTGCTGATTTCAACATTCTATCACCCCTACTCTGTGTCAGCTCTAGACATTCCCACATATAAGCAACATCAAGAGATGTCAATTGGATTCAAATATGTGTGAGACACAGCAGATTCTGAGCCACGTCCTGTGACCCTGAATTTAAGGACATGTTTCTGGAAAATTGCACCATGGGAGGTGGACCCAACATAGAAGTCGTTTATGGGCTACCAGTTCACTAATTACATGTATAATCAGCTCACAGGCGAATGCAAACATGGGGGTTTCCTGTCCCACCTGATGGGGGTTTCCAGTCCTACCTGCAACAGAACTTTTAAAAGCTGATTTTCCACACCATCCAACTGGAGACATTTTTGTCTGACCCATTATTCTATACCACAAGGGGCACTTGATATTCTCTTCACCCAATGCACCTTCAAAGGGCTAGAAATGTAAACATTTCCAAAACACTGATTAACATTTAGTGTACCACGTGCACACCGTAATTGCCAAGCAGAGCTATGTGTAATCTGTTTCTACCAGACAGCCCGGTGAGAGTACCTTAGTCCCAAGTAGGGAATAGAGCCTTCCAATGAAATCACCATTGATATCAAACCTATACTTCAAAACTATTCTTGCTGGACGTAAAACCATCATTTTAGTTTTTGCTGAATTAATCAGTAACTTTAGTTACACTACTTCTTTTCGTACACTTTGACCACTGATTACAGTATGCAAATAAATGGCCTCTAACAGCTTGTGCATAGCAATTTCTATTCTGGCCATAAACACTGTATCGTCTGCATATAGTGATGCTGGGACAGTGCAACCATGCCATCCAGCCACCCGACCAAAACAGGCTAAATAGAGTGGGTGGCAAAGCAGCCACCTGCCCAAAACAAGCTGAGCAGAGTGGGAGGGGGGGCATGCACACCCCTGGTGTACAGATCTCTCTATAGGGATTCTAGGAGGGCGTTCAGCAGCTTGCCCAAACCTAATCGCGTGTGGTTGTCTTCCTATAAGAACTTCAACAAATGAATCTACTCAGGAGCCACCCCCTCACTACTGAGTGAAACACACAGCAAGGAATGGCCAATGAAATCCCCCATACCCCATGTTTGGTAGTGATGACCTATGAGGTAGCAGAGATGTCCCCCCGCTTCTGGAGGTATGGAGACAGGGGACGAAAAAAAAGAATAAAAGAAAGAAAAACGGACCCTGCAGTGTCGGATCTGACCTGCGTAGGTGGGACGAATCTGACGCCACAGGGTCAGAAGATGAGTGGATGCCAGAAACGAAGGTACAGGGGGTTGAGAAATGTATTGGGGGCATTGAGGTGTTTAAGTGTGGCCAGATTTGGCTGCTGGAAAATTGTCTTTGACATCATTCTATGTGGCAAACAACAAAACCTATCCAAGGGAGGAATTGGTTAAGGAAACATATATACCTATAGTATGTGTAAGTGTTAATAACATAGTTGTCTGCCCCTTATCTAGCAGGCACGACTCAAGCTACCCCTCAAATAAGTATAATGCTGATTATAGCAAAATACTAACAGCAGATTGGCTTTTGCAACATTGTATAGCATGATGCTCCATAGCCACTCATGATTGGTTGGCATAGTCTCCCAACCTTGGACATTCGGGTCGCAACAGCGCATGAATAAAATGAAACCCAGGTGCAGAGAACGTCAGTCCACTGCCCCCTTCGGTCAATTAGCCTACCATCTCACAGTCGGCCACAAGCCAAGGCTTCTCCTTTATAGTTGACCTTGCTGACTATTTTCTTCTCTGGGACTTTTAGGGGAGTCAGTGTACACCACCATCTTCGTCTGAGGCCTAATGAATAGACTTTGTCTTCCATTCTTGCACTGCGTGTTAGTAGTCCACCGATGTGTTCATTTCATCACTGTATTTACTGTTATTTGATTTAATTGTGCTGGGTGCTATTACTCCTCTTGGCATCTGGAGACTTGGTCGTTCAACCCTACATATGCTTTTTGCATCTTTAATTGTCCAAAACTTGGCAATTGCAGATGTTGCTGCTTCTGCTTCATCTAAGAGAAGTGTGCCCTTCGTTCATAGCTTATACTGGTTAAATCCCTTTGTACTTCCCAATTATGTCCTGATGCATCTTGCCTGGTCATAGTAAAACAGATCATCTTTTTTCTTTGCACAAAGCTGTTTCTCCAGCATCTCCCAGTTCCGCCGCCTCGGTTTGTCCCAGAGATAGTTTGAACATGATCCGACGTCCATCTTTCCATCATGTCCCCTCTATTTACGTTATAGTTTCTATTGCAGCAATCTTCTATATGTCTTATCTAAATTGCGTTTCTACATATGTACATTTGTTGAGCTTCATCTCGCTCATCTTCTCTACATATAAGATTTCTCTGTCTCTCAACAATCGATGACTTTCTATGTCCAATATTGTATATCGACATCCTTCCACTACTTCAATACAGGGGGACCATTTGATACGGCTGCATGAGTGCATAATGTCTCTCATATCTTCAGTGCTGTATTGGGATAATTGGCATCACACACAGCACTCTCTTGCTATTCTTCCAATATGCCGGAGGTGAGGGGGCGGGCACTAGAGATGACGTCCCCTGCTCCTCTACAACCTTATGTGATAGTCTCCATACACAGAGGGGATGCAGGTGTTGGTAGATACAATGCCAGAGGTGGTACATTGGGAAGAAAACCATAGACTGAGTCTCAACAGAAGGGGCAGTGTTGGTTTTAATTTTAACTTAATTTAAATCTATGCTTACTCTAAATACAAGGTTGGTGATTTGTAAAACGTTGCACAGCTTGCAAAGTAGCAGCCTACTGTTCTATGTGTGCAACACTGGGATCCTCTTTGGGCCACAGCTACAATGTATAAGCCTTTGTTCGGCTTGCCTGTTAAAAATTCCATGTTTCAATGTCTTTTTAAGTGTTAAAAACGTGTATTCATTATTTATTTATTTATTTATTTAGTGTGTTACAGTTGAAGCAACTTTTCACACATTACAAAAATACAAAAGTTCCACATAAACATCTGTTTTTATGAAAATGATACACTTGAGATACATCTATACAAACAACACTGCTACACATTCAAATAAAAGAAAACAAAGTGTTACACATCTATAACACATCTGCAGCGATTTTGGTCCACGGTAAACCCTCATGGTGGTATCATGACATCAGCCAGGAGAATCGCTTAAGATACATACGGTTATTGTGTTATGTTATGCTATAGTAACTTCTAAAGCGCAGCATTCACCCCAAGGCACCTTGATGCTACTCATGAAGGGAGAGAAAAAGGGGCGTCTAAAAAAGGTGAATTTTCAATGCTTGATGAAAGTGAAGATGGGTGGAAAATGCCCGCCTATAACATGGAAGGGAATTCCACAAGATGGCTGCTGCGACAGAAAAAGAGCCAACCCAGCTAAGTTTAAACTTTGGGAAAAAAGCAAGCAGAGTGCTTGCCGAGCATAGGGCTCGCCCAGAACATATGGACGGACTTTCATCTGGAGGTATTCAGCCCCTTGTCCTTAGAAGGCCCGATGAACAAGGCATAATGCCTTAAATTGAATATGTTGGGCTACCCAAAGCCAGTGAAGTTTCCATAGCCCGGATGGGATGTGGGCACAATGAACGGTGGAAGTGACCACACAAGCAACTGAGTTTTGAAGGGCTTGTAGGCATTGCAGAAGGTAGGCCGGCTGTGACAGAAACAGAGAGATGCAATAATCAATAGATGAAACAACCAATGCCGAGACCACCGTGGCCTGAAATGTCTTAGGAATATGCGGGAGGACCTTGCAGAGCATCTTAAGATGGAAATAGCTGCAACGGCAGACGACCCCAACTTGTGCCTCCATAGACAAGCAAGCAGCGATTTTCACCCCCAGATCCTTAACTACAGGACTGGGGGAGGAAAAGGGCCAAGAGTAGAATTCCAGAAAGCAGGAGACCAGTAGAAGGAATGTCCTGGAACCAGGGCATTTACTAGCAACTGATGTTTCCCCTGGTGACAGAACAAACCCTTATCCTCACCCAATAACGAGGTTGCTTCAAGTTATATTAAACCCTCTCAAAAGAGGTGTTTTCATGGCCCTTCCTACCAAATGCCTCTATCCATCTATGCGCTGTAGACATGCCTTGTGTTCTTATCCAACAAAATAACTTTAATTCTATCGAACTTGGAAGGAGGAAGGGCTGAAGGGGCTCTGCGTGGATTTGAAACATTGACAGGCCGATTCATGGAAATAATGTGCGCGGAAAAACCGGCGCACGCGTGCGAAAACGTGCGATTCGCAGTGCCACAGAAAAAATCGCAGATTATCGCACAGAAAACAGCGCACATCCATTCATGGAAGCACGGGCACGAGCAAAATGTGGGATGTGCGCTGAAAAAGTGCGCGCCGCATGCTAGCGCACAGGTCATATAACGCTGTGAGATAAAGCCACAGCGAATTCGCACATAGCGCGGCGCACATCCCAAAAGTAGGCGGAAAACGGGGCGTGACACGCGGAATGGGGAACAACTCGTGAAAATGTGGGCGTCACAGGGGAGGTCCAGGAGGCAAGTGCGCAGAACGCCCAGACGCTCGCCTACAACAGGCATTCATGGAATCGAATCGGGTAAAACAGCGCACGGCCAAAGACGCGCACAAGCCCATACCCGTACGCCACAGAAAGCAGGCGGTAGCGTCCCAATACATGTGCCCCAAAATGTGCGCTTAAAAAATACCGTATACACAGCTCAGCGATTGTGCCTGGGGGAGCGTGTGCGTGCATTTCAGGGGTGCGCGCGAAGTCATACACGCGTTTTGGCTGGGTGCGTGTATATCAGAGGTGCGCGAGAAGTTTCACATGCGTTTTGGCTGGGTGCGTGTATTTCAGGGGTGCGCGAGAAGTTTCACACGCGTTTTGGCTGGGTGCGTGTATTTCAGGGGTGCGCGAGAAGTTTCACACGCGTTTTGGCTGGGTGCGTGTATTACAGGGGTGCGCGAGAAGTTCCACACGCGTTTTGGCTGGGTGCGTGTATTTCAGGGGTGCGCGAGAAGTTCCACACGCGTTTTGGCTGGGTGCGTGTATATCAGGGGTGCGCGAGAAGTTTCACATGCGTTTTGGCTGGGTGCGTGTATTTCAGGGGTGCGCAAGAAGTTTCACACGCATTTTGGCTGGGTGCGTGTATTACAGGGGTGCGCGAGAAGTTCCACATGCGTTTTGGCTGGGTGCGTGTATTTCAGGGGTGCGCGAGAAGTTCCACACGCGTTTTGGCTGGGTGCGTGTATTACAGGGGTGCGCGAGAAGTTCCACACGCGTTTTGGCTGGGTGCGTGTATTTCAGGGGTGCGCGAGAAGTTCCACACGCGTTTTGGCTGGGTGCGTGTATATCAGGGGTGCGCGAGAAGTTTCACACGCGTTTTGGCTGGGTGCGTGTATTTCAGGGGTGCGCACGAAGTTTTACACGCGATCGGGCCTGGGGGAGCGGGGTAGTGTATTCCAGGGGCTCGCGGGTGTTTTTACATGCGATCGGGCCTGGGGGAGCGGGGTACGTGTATTCCAGGGGCTCGCGGGTGTTTTTACACGTGATCGGGCCTGGGGGAGCGGGGTACGTTTATTCCAGGGGCTCGCGGGTGTTCTTACACGCGATCGGGCCTGGGGGAGCGTGTGCATGTATTCCAGGGGTGCACGTGAAGTTCCACACGCGATTGTGCTCCGTGCGGGTATTTCAGGGGTGCGTGCGAAGTTTAACACATGATCGGGCCTGGGGGAGCGGGGTACGTGTATTCCAGGGGCTTGCGGGTGTTTTTACACGCGATCGGGCCTGGGGGAGCGGGGTACGTGTATTCCAGGGGCTCGCGGGTGTTCTTACACGCGATCGGGCCTGGGGGAGCATGTGCGTGTATTCCAGGGGTGCGCGTGAAGTTCCACACGCGATTGTGCTGCGTGCAGGTATTTCAGGGGTGCGTGCGAAGTTTTACACGCGATCGGGCCTGGGGGAGCGGGGTACGTGTATTCCAGGGGCTCGCGGGTGTTCTTACACGCGATCGGGCCTGGGGGAGCGTGTGCGTGTATTCCAGGGGTGCGCGTGAAGTGTTTCACGCGATCGGGCCTGGGGGGGAGCAGGGTACCACTCACCGTCTGCCTTGCGTGTAGAAGAACGCATAGCCAACACCCGCTGTGAAGTAATAGCGTGTGAACCCCAAAGGATGGAAAACACACGCACCGCACGAAAAGCACGTACAGAGAAGCCCTGCGAGGGCAACACCCGTGCGCGAAACTCCACAGCCGCGCTTACGCTGTAAGGGCCTTTGGTCCAATGAAATCGCGTACGCGTGCTGACGTGCTTACGCGCTAAGGCCCTTTTCTCGAATTTCACGCTGACGTGCAGGATTTTCACGTGCCAAATCACTCCGTATCAAGCTCGCCACGCGAAAACACATGGAAGACCACGCTCCTGCCCCAAAGGCCTGCCTGCCTGCCTGCTGCCACCGTGCCCTGCCATTTGGTGCCTGCACATCAGCCATCTGCAGGGGTCCAGTTGCTGTGTCCACCCCTGCTGGAACAGAAGACTCCCGACTCAGATAACATCTCTCCACAGCCCAGTCCCAGGACCCAGTTGCCCACCCACTCCTGCCCCTGGGGTTGCCATGTCGGGCACATCAACATCTGACACCAGTGGCAACCCCCTGCCAGAGGGGCAGAGGGGCACCAGCTTCACTGCCACCGAAGTTGGTGTCCTGTTGGAGCAAGTCCTGGGGCAGTATGATGCCCTCTTCGGATCGTCCCGCGCCAACAGGGAAGGACGGGAGAGGATCTGGCCCGACTGTGTGGTTGCCATCAACGCGGAGGGGGTGGCAACCCGCACCATCCAGAAGGTCAAGAAGCGCTGGGAGGACTTGAGGTCCAGGACCCTCATAAAGGCCCGGCGCCTCGTGGAGGGGGGCCGGGGCCGCATGAGTTCCATCCAGATGGGGGTCCTGGAACGCGTACACCCAGCGCTCCACGCCCAGGTCCTTGAGAGGGAGACCCGTCTGGAGTTGAGCGGTAAGTGGCCAAGCATTGCTGTGTGAGACAGGGCATGTTGCAGTGTGCTGGTTGTCTGATACTTGCCTGCATGTGTGACATAGGCCATGTACGCATGTATGTGTGCAGAGACATCATGGTAATGCATGTGCGACCAGTAATGTGTGAACCGCACGGTTGTTGCATGTGTCCAAATGCGACATGGGGAGCCCTGTGCAGATTGCACACATGAGAGCATGGCAGTCCCTGTTCCTGGACATGGGTGGGGGTGAGGGATGGGTGCTGATGCCAGGTACATATATGGTATCCATGTCTGTGTGCCTGACCTGCGTATCTATGACTTGTGAATGCCATGGATGCATGACACATGTCTGTGACAATTTACAGATTCACTGATGCAGCCTAGTCATCCTTGTATGCACTGTGATTGGGGTGTACGGGGCCAGATGGATGTGACTGAGGTGAAGTGTGTGCATGTGATAGGCATGACCCATGTTGCATGTGAGTACCATTACATTGTATGATTCGAGAGTCCATTGGACATGTATGGAAATGTCCATGGCATGCACCATGACTGTCACTGTGTGTGTTTTGCCTGGACTGACACATGTGTTGTGGAGTGACATGATGGAAGTGTACTTTGACAGTGGCACTCATCTGCTATTGCTTCCTGTCTAGGGGACCATTGTACAGTACCCTGATGCTTGTGTTTCATGTCTCCCTCTACGCAGCGGCTAGTGAAGAAGAGGGCGGAGACGGCGCTGTGGAGCAAGGCGGCGGGGATGCCCCCATGGCTGCAGCAGAAGGGGTGGGTGAGCCCCCACAGGGGCCTGCTACGGCGGTAGACGGTGAGGAGCCATCCAGGTTGGTGGTTTCCACGGAGGAGGCCGCCACTGAGGTGCACATGGGGCCTGGTGGGGGCATCCCAGCTGGTGCAAGTGGTGCAGTCCAGGGGCAGGGGCAGGAGGCAGCACAGGTCACCGTGGAGGGGCCTGTGCATGTCGCTGTCCCTGACCCTGTGGGTGCACCACCATGCACCAGCAGGGATGCCCTGTCCCAGGCCCGTCCGCAGGTAGAGGGGATGTCCATGTCATCTGACTCCCTCCACCTGCGGACGAGGGGACCCCTCGCCGTATGGAGAAGGTCCTGATTGGGGTCGCGATGCGCACAGCTGTCATTCGTGATGCCGTGCGTGCTTCCCAGGAGGAGCATGCACGTCATCACGAAGAGCACCGTGCCGACGTGGCCCAATTGGGATCGTCCATGTTCGGGGATTTCCTGCATTCCTCCAATATGGCGGCCCTCTCCTCCTCTGTGGAGACTATATGCCAGTCGTTCTCCTTGCCGTCTTCTGGCCCAGATGCCACCAGGGCCCCCTCTGGACCAGCCCTGACCAATGCAGCCAGCTCGGTGGGGATCCCATCCCTGCCACAGTCGGGAGTCAGAGGTCCAGCAGGGGTGGACACCACAGCAACTGGACCCCAGCAGATGGAGGATGTGACGGCATCATCGGGCAGGGCACGTGCACGACGGCGTCGGTGGTTTCCATCAGCCTGGATGCCGTCGTGCTGGCACAGGCAGTTGCGTCGGAGGCAGCAGCAGGCTCAACGTGGGAGGCATCATGGCTCGGGGCCATCAACATCAGGGGTGCAGGCATCGGCCGGAGGGCAGGAGAACCCTGGAATGGGAGTGGCTTCCGTGTGGGAGCGGTTGTGCCAGCAGATAGGTGCGGAGCGGCAGCGGGCAGAGGAGGAACGGCTCACAATGGTCAGGGCGGAGAACTCCATGCGGAGGGCGCTGAGGCGGGCTGAGTGCCTCGAGGGTCTTCGCAGGGAGTTGGAGCTGGACACTGCATTATCCCTGCGGGACCTCGGGGCCAGGGAACATGCCCGCCTCCAAGCCATTGAACAGGAGTTCGATGATGCCCTGGCCCATGACAACAACCAGTGAGCCGTCGGACTAGCCCGCTGCCTTTGTATATAGTTATATAGTTAGTGTTAGGTTTCCTTTAATTTTGTTTTATTTGGTTGCGATTGGACAATGCGCCACATTTTTGTATATAGTTCAGTTTTTAGTTAGTTGTCATAGTTAGGTTTCATTTGGTTGGGCTCATGGACCCGGGATCATCTTGTAAATAGTTCTTCAATGGATTTTATAATTTTTTGAATTTTTCATGGACATTCATCTTCTTTTGGTTGTTTTGCTTTGTGGTTTTTCTCATTTCATTTCCATTCAAGTTGATTTTCAATACATTTTTATTTTCATCCTTCAATGTGTCGTATCATCTCATTGCTTTCATGCATGTCATGTTGGGTGTTTTAACATTCACTTGCAGCCATTGTGTGTGACAGACATGTGTTCATTTGCATGATTTACATTGGGTGCGTAACATGTAATTGCCTTTGATATGTGGGTGGATGTGATAGTTGGTTGGGCCTTTTGGCAGGGGAGGATGGCCATTACGGACATGGTTGGGGATTGTTGGGACCCAGGTGCAGGGGGGCATGGATGGGACATGGGCGAGGGCCTGGTGGAGGGTGCCCCTGCACTGCTGGGGGGGTGGGGGTGGTGGGGAACATGAGTTGGACATGGGTGGGGGCCTGCTGGCAGGTGCCCCACAGTGCTGGGGGTGGGGGTGGTGGGAAAATGAGTTGGACATGGGTGGGGGCCTGCTGGCAGGTGCCCCACAGTGCTGGGGGTGGGGGTGGTGGGAGACATGGGTGGGGGCCTGGTGGAGGGTGCCCCTGCACTGCTGGGGGGTGGGGGTGGTGGGGAACATGAGTTGGACATGGGTGGGGGCCTGCTGGCAGGTGCCCCACAGTGCTGGGGGCTGGGGGTGGTGGGGAACATGAGTTGGACATGGGTGGGGGCCTGCTGGCAGGTGCCCCACAGTGCTGGGGGTGGGGGTGGTGGGAGACATGGGTGGGGGCCTGGTGGAGGGTGCCCCTGCACTGCTGGGGGGTGGGGGTGGTGGGGAACATGAGTTGGTGATCATTAGTGCAAGGAGACATGTGCCTTTGCTGGGGGGCATGCCCATGTTGGGTGGGCTGCCTGCGGGACATGACCAGGGATGCAGGGTAGTCCCCTGTGGTGTGGGCTGCCTGCAGGGGCCGTGGAGGGTGTTTTGGGAACACCTGGGAGGACCCACACTGGCAAATCACATGTAGGACTCCCCGGCACCCCTGAAATACATGTTCCCTGCTGAAATCGCGTGGAAAACTTTCCGCGCACCCCTGAAATACACGCACCCGCTCCCCCAGGCCCGATCGCGTGTGAAACCACCCGCGAGCCCCTGAAATACACGCGCCCAGGCCAATCACATGTGAAACCACCCGCGAGCCCCTGAAATACACGGACACGCTCCCCCAGGCCCGATCGCGTGTGAAACCACCCGTGAGCCCCTGAAATACACGCGCCCAGGCCAATCGCGTGTGGAACTTCTCGCGCACCCCTGAATTACACGCACACGCTCCCCCAGGCCCGATCGCGTGTGAAACCACCCGCGAGCCCCTGTAAAACACGCGCCCAGGCCTATCGCGTGTGGAATTTCTCGCGCACCCCTGAAATACATGCACACGCTCCCCCAGGCCCGATCGCGTGTGAAACCACCCGCGAGCCCCTGTAGTACACGCGCCCAGGCCAATCGCGTGTGGAACTTCTCGCGCACCCCTGTAATACACGCACACGCTCCCCCAGGTCGCGTGTGTCACTTCTCGCACTGGTACAGGGTTGGCGCAGCCCTTTGCGATGGTTTTGCGATCTTGATGGCTTTTCCTTGCGCGAGGGCGTTCTTGGGGGCGTAACTGGCGCTGCTGCAGGGTCGCTGCGCCACTCTGCGCCACGGCTTGTTTTGGAGGATTAATCCATGAATACGATGTGCGCTGAAATGGATTTTATCGCACGCGGCTGGCGCAGACATTCGCACGGGAACACTCTGCGCCAGCCGCGTGCGATACTTTTGACTGTATTTCCATGAATCGGCCTGTGAGTGTGGGATGAACAAAGGTGTCCGGAACAAGTACTTAACTCAGTGAGCTATCCTACAAGCTAAACATGGCACCAGTATAAAGCTGCATTCCCAGGCTTAACAGGCATGTTTCCTCCCTGAGAAACATGTCCCAGAACAGCTGTCTGCCATCATGTAGCTGGGAGGCATTTGTTTAATGGTGTGAAGGATGGTGTGCTATATGTAGGCGCATTTTTAACATACCTCCTTGTTAAAAGCATTCAGTGCATGGGACGTTCATTCTTAGAGTGATAATTTGCTTAATGGGGTTCTGGCAGATGTGCATGAGGCGGTCTGCCAGAGTGCTGTCTAATGAAGCATTACTGCATCTCCCTTTTTACAGTCCCGAGGAAAGATGTCCCCCCCCTGCGAACACCCCTCGCCTCTACGCTCGCTCGTAAATGCGCTCGTCGAAATCATGGGAGCCAGATGCGTGCCATTATTTGTGCGGACTGAATTAACCCCTTAAGTGCTAAGGACGAGTATGCGCTGCACACTGCAAAGTCTTTCCTCAGGGATGTCTTTTCAACAAAATGCCAGGGGTAACGGAAGTGAAATCATGTGACCCTTGACCTCTGATGACATCACAGGAAGTGATCTCATTTGACCCCACCCCAAAGTGACGTCCCTGTCTTTCTGCTTGTGCTCCGGGGTGAGGCCATTTGTTTGGCACAAAGTTTTTTTAAAATAGGCAGGGACAAGAAGAGGGTCCATAAGAGCACCAAGGATTTTACCCAATTTAAGCAGGGGATACGATGCTCTACATTGTGACCTGTTCTTCGCCCCTGCCAATCACTTTTTTGTCACTAGCGCTCATTTGTTAAAACGATTCATTTAATTTAATTTCTTCTTTTAGTGATATGCTCCTCCGAGCAATCCTGGCAATGCAAAGACATTATTCAGGGAGGGGGAGGGCTAGAGAAGAGGCGAACCATGGGTGTGGCCCCAGGCCTGGTCATCAACAGAGTACCTCTTCACTGAGCCCAAGCCTGGTGATTTGCATAAAAACAAAGAGCATTTTTGGGAACCTAGGAATGGCCACAATTTTAAATTTGAAACGTGTGTGATAGTTATTCAACAAAAAACTGTTTTGAGCGAGTAATGTAAGTGTGACTCTGCTTTTTCGTTGGTCGCAATACTCACCCTAACATAGGGTCAATTGCAAGACATATATACCATTTTGGGCAACTTCTGAAAAGATGTGAGGCTTTGTCTCTGTCTGCATTCGGTGTTGCATGCCGAGTCTTCTAGGGCTGCTGGTGCGTGAGGCCGGCTTGGGAACAGATCTGGGAGTTTCAGGGCTAGCTAGCTCTTCGGCCTCAGAGTTCAGGCAGCGCACATTTCCCATGCTGCCTCAGAGAATTGAATCCACTTTGGAGTTTGGAGCTGATTCCCCTACACTTTTTCTATCCTGTTTCAATTTGATCTCCACCAATGTTCTCTTTCACCTACAAACGTTTTGGGTTATATTATTGATTTGGTTATTACTATTTGTTTTGTTTGCCCCCTTCAGTTTGTCCATCTGCTTTTAATCGATTGTTAAGACCATCTGGCCATTCATTTTTTGTATTTCCTGACTTTGAGGATGGATCCTTCCTTTTCCTCAAAAAATATGTTTGGTCAGATCATTCAAGTGCATCATGTCAAATGTTTTTGGGCAGGCTGGAGGGCTCCTTCCACCTTCGATTGAAGATAATATTTTAGCATCTAACCTTTTGTCAGATGCTCTGTCACTGACTAGCTTGCTTCTTTTTTAATCTTCCAGCTCAAGTCCCACCCACATGGTCCCTGCTTCTCCTCATTCGTCTTTTCTTTATAAGTCTTTCCAGGCCAATATTCATGTCATGAAATCCAGGTGCAGTTAAAGCATGATAATCTGGCAAAGCTTGATAATCTGGTACCATTCGGGATGCAGTGGTACCTGAACATCAAACATTGTGGTTAACAGAATATCAATTGTCCAAACAGGGCAACACAGCAAATAGGCTGGATAAGCAGGCCTCCTCAGCTTTCTGCTCTGTTATCTGTCACCAAAACTTTGATATCCGGCATTGTCTTATCTGGAACCTTTATTATAACCAGTCGTGGAGGTGCCGAGTTATGAAGCACACTGTTTAATATGGTACTGCATAACAAGAGTTGTACTGTATTAAACTTCCCTGGTCACCCTGGCCACCATCCTGCTCCATTATTTGGGATTATCTCACAGTGCTTTAATCCAATTCCGGACTCTTCTTTCTAATTTTCCTATTTTTAGGTTGGTTCTTTTGATTCTTATTTTGTTGAAAAAATTATAGAAAAAATAAACCAGACATTGGGCCTCATTATAAGTTTGCCAGTCCGGGAACTACGGTACTGGTAAGCATGCCGGTACCGTAGTTCCCGGACAGGCAAACTACGAGTTGTCAGACCTGGTGGGCAGAAAGGCACCCGCGAGCACAGCATGTTGGATGCACCGGCAACGTTTTAAACGGTGCCGGTGCATCCGACCCCCTGGGAATGGGGAGCATCTTTTTTCCGGCACCCGCAAAATGGGCAATTACCGGGTCCGGCAGTGACGTAATGACCCAGTAATTGCCATTCACGGTCGCTGGAAAAAAAATGACACCAGCGGCTACCGCCGATGTCATAATGAGGCCCATTTCATCTTAAAAATACTTTGGGCCTCATTACAAGTTATGCGGTAAACCATGGTGCTATTAGCACCATGGTTGCCGCCGGTACCATACCGGTACCACCACGGAGAAAAGGGGAATTACCACCCCATTCCAAGGTTGGCGGGGCGGTAATTCCCTCTTTCTCCATGGCCCTTCCCCATTCCCATTTTTGCCCCATAGGGCTCAATGGGAATGGGGAAGGAGCTAATTACGGTACCGCAAATTGGGGTACCGTAATTAGCACCAAGGTCCCTTTGCGGGTCCCAATTTTAACGGCTGGTCTACACCAGCGGTTAAGGTCGGGTCCCGCAAAGGGACCTCGTAGTAAGGTGGTAAGGGTTTACTGGTACCGGTGCCCTTACCGGTACCGGTAAACCCTTACCGCCTACCGTGTGGTGAGGCCCTTTCTCTCTATTCCTTTTCTTCTTCTGTTTCTCCATATTTGATCCCATTTCGGACTCTTTTCCTCCTATTTTTCATTCAGAATATTCAACTTTTCTGTCTTCAGAAAAGTTTACCAAATATTCGAATGTTCTGATCCCTTGTCATCAAATTGACTCTAGAACACTATGGGCCCCATCATGAGTCAGCAGTTTTACCGGACGGGCCAACTGCAACTTTGCTGGTAGGGATGGATGATTTACCTCCAGCTTACCCCTAGTGGCAAAAGACTGCTGGCATTAACTTCATGGTAATACAGTTGCCAGTAATACCAACAAAATCCCCCCATTTACCAGCATTTCCACCACTTGGAATCTGCCGGTGATTCCGGCAGACCAAGTGGCGGAAACTGTAATTCTGTTTGACGGTATCCCACCGATATTACCGGTGGAATACCACCAAAACTTGGAATGAGGGCCATATGTCTCACTTTTGGCTCCCGTGATTAACCTTTTATTCAAGGTCTTCCGTAATAGTTAACAAATGGTCAAATGCTTGCACTGCCCAGATCTGGACCGTCAAGAGCAGGCCCAATTTTGTCCAATCATCACCTTATCATTCCTTGGTAAGATTCTGAAATAATATGCAGCAGAACAACCAGCCGTCATCTCTTCTTCATGGTTTACTTTAGGACTATTAATCTGGTTTCCAGCCCTGGTGCAGCACGCACCCCGATATTCTGCGTGTGCTTGACGAGGCACTGCGGATACTGGACACACTAGGGGTCTGTTAACTCATATTGTTGATTCTCTCAGTGGTATCTGACATAGTTATCCATGAGGAGTTGCTTAACGTCTTATACCTTCGAATGGGCTTGACTGGGCTCATTCTGGCATAATTCACATCCTTCCTGAGCAATCAGTTGCAGGTCAGGCGGGGAAGCATGTCTATGTCTCACCGATAGATCTTCTCTTCCATTTTGTTTAACATCTACAAGGGCCCTTTGAGATCTGATTAGTTGAGCTGGCCTCAAGGTAAACAGTATCCGGAAGACACCCATTTGTAGATAAGGGTACCTTCTTCAGCTGGTGTCTGGTGCCTGTGGGATTGCCTTGGTCCTATCCAGGACCTTTTTTTCTGTAAATCTTAATCCCGAAAAGACCACATTTCTTTTGGCCTGAGCTTTCTATATCATATATTCAAGAGAGACTTTTTCCCCCCTTTTCCTCCTATATCACTCCATCCCTGATGTCCTTGATGAAATCTCCTCATTTCTTTCCGGATTCAAGTTTACATTTTAATTTCAATATTTCTTGATTATCATTATCTTGTTTTGTTTCAGTTGGCTCCTCTTACTTAGATTAAGTAATTTAACTCCCTCAGATTTTCTTGCCAAGCTCCAGACTCTTGATCAATCTCACTTGAATTGTGAAAATTACATTTTCCTGTGCTTGGAAGCTCCTTCACTGGGTACCTTGAAAACTCTATTTCATTCTGCGACCCTAATATTTTCTGCCACTCAAGAATGTGGAGACATTATCATTGATAGGATTTCTCTTCATGACCATTGCAGTTTCCCCGGGCACTAATGCACGTACACCATGATGGAAGAAAAAGATGGTGGCTACAATCTCCGCAGTAAGGGGCTGGAAGGTGTGTTCCCCCCAGCAGACCCCCAGGCAGCACATTAACAAAAGAGGGAGTCCTGGCCACCCTGATTGACTGCTTATCTACTGAAATGGAGTGTTTGTGATGGATAGTTACGGAGGTGGGAATGCTGGTTGCAGGACGATCAATTGAAGAAGGGAACCCTCCTGCATAGGTCCTGGTGTTACTAGTAGGATAATGGGTAGCCGCAAGGAGACTTTATGGCTAGAACCTTGGATGGAGCATGTAGAAATGTCATTACAAGATGTAAGATCATAGATTACTTACTTGGGAAGTCATCCTGACAGCAGAAAACACAAGTCCCCCGAAAGAGTCCAATATTTTGCTGGTATTAGTCAATTACCAACTTCCCATGCTGAGTGTGATGCTGGAAATTCTTTGGAGGGACAGGGCCTCCTTGTCCCTGTCCCACTACTTGCCTGGATGTGTTTTCCTGTGTGTATTTCTACCACAGGAGTCCAGTCTGGACCTCTGTCAGTGAAGCTCTTCATTTTCTATTATTGGCGAGCAAGCACCATTGGGATACCCCTATGGAACACATGGGTTAGGGATACCCCTTGGTACACCTAGTGTATGTTTCTCAGCACCTGTGGGTTTCCCAAATAGCAGGGTATGAGCTGCTGGCAACTACAAGCTGACTTTGCAGTGACTCTGCGTGTACCCCATTTTGGATACCCAGGCCCTGCTAGAGGAATCAATGGATTCCCGAACAAATTCAAGATGGCCACTGTAAGCCACATGGCTTTCTGCCTATTCCTCTTGTTTCTCAAAGTCCGTAGAAACCCTAGCTCTGTTTCCCCTTTCCTCTGATTGGATGTTGGGTGGAAGGACCATATATGGCTATGGGGCTGCCACAGCTAGACTGGTAGGAGCCTTCACAGGGGCTGCTTGTTTTGGTTACACCCTAGGGATGGGACCTGAATAAATGGAAAGGGGAGTCAACTCACATTCTCTGTTGTGGGTGTCTGGTGTTGTTTGTGTGTCACAAGGCCTGTGGTGTGCATGGGCCAGCACTGTCTGAAACTGGAGTGGATGCAGTGTGTGCTCTGAAAGGCTCTGAATTGCCCCAAATGCACATCCACTGTTTTGAGTGACCGGTTTCAGGTGAATGGCCTGAATGCCTGGGGGCCTGATGGGGGCTGCATGATGAATGCACTAGTGTGTGATTGGCTGGCTGAGCCTAGCTTAGCCGGAGTGAATGGGGGGATTTGTGTATAGCAGAAGAAGCCTCACTTACCTCTGAGTCAGAAGCTGCAAGTCAGAAGCCCAAGTCAGAAGCCAGAAGTCAGAAGATTGGAGTTTTCCTGGAGAAGTATCCTGAATCCAGCTGGAGGAAGAAGTCTTCTGCTGCAACTCTTTAACAAATTGAAAGGCTGCTGTGCTGATTCAAGGACAGATCAAGAGAGAACCTGGACCGGCGACATCCCTCTTCCCATAGATGTGAGGGGACATTGTGCAACTGCTGTTCTTCACCCAAAATGTCCTGGAAGCCAGTCCTGTTTGTCTGTCATTCTGCAGAGGTATCTTTGTGGGTCCTGAAGAAGAGTGACCGGACAGCTTGTGCCCAAGAAGTCCCATCAGCATCATCCAGGGTCCTGAGTCTGTCTGTGTCCATTGCAAAACCAGACTGCAGTGTATCGCCCAGAAGAAGGGTTATGCTGGTGTGCAGGAGGGACCCCAGTCGGCCCATAGGACTGGGGTTTTCCCAAACACCACTTTAAGATGGAATAGCAGCACCTGTGAGATGGATGTGGATGCAGATTCATACTCAAGCATCAAATCAATAATAGCAACTCAATGGTTTGGCAAAGGGAGTCCATTTAATGACAAGTACAAAAACAGGGAGTTATGAATATCAACAGTTGCGCGATCTTCCTTCTCGCTTCAACTCCGATGAACTTCACGAGAATCACAACCTTTAAACTAAAAACTTGTCATTGCTGACATGAAACGCTAAACATGTTGCAAGCAGTTCTATTGGTTATAGGAAGGTAACTTTACTATAGGTATTATAACTATATGATAGCGGAGTAAAAGGATTGGATAACTAGTGTCAGGTGGGGCATCTAAGCCCAACCTTTCAGAATGACTACTGTGGACATCACTAAAAGTATGACGTCTCATTGGTTCTACGGACTATAGGATCCTAGATTACTTGGTACATTGTGATTGGGTTGATACCACGTCACCTTGTAATTTTCCACTTTGTGCTTAGCAGCATGCAGAATGGTTGGCCAGGTGCATAGTGCCCGTCAGCTCCCCTAGCCTCCCATCAACCAGTACCACCATCCATCACTGACCCACTGGCCATGTGTCAATTAGTTTCTAATTTGTAGGCCTCGATGCTGCGTCTCTGTCTGGGGAAACTCAGATATATGTGCATGGTTCAAGGCTGCGCATAGATGTGAAGGCCCCAACTCTTCTTGCTTGGCAGGTCATGTGGTTTAGGCACCGTGAAATCGTTCCCGTCTCCATGTAATTTGTGTATTTGATTTTCGCTTTCTGTCCTTCAAATGCCTTCTGCTGCTTATCTCGACTCCTTTGAACAGGACACTCCACTCTTAGCGTCATAAATTGTATTAGCATGTCTCAGCTAAGATGACCTTGGTTTCTTTGCACAGTTCTCCTGCATCTGATTTTCGTTTCTGTCTTTGGCTTTTGATTCCCGTGTTTGAGGGCCTTCTCTTGGAGCCTCTGGTAACTTGCGGTTGGTTCTGCCTTTTTGCAAAGTGGACATATACGTCATATAAAGTGCTCCATTTGAGGGAGATATGTATATGTGGCGCTTGCCGCAACTAATTTCCTACAAAGCATAACAAGCTGCACGATTTCCTTAGCTTTCTTGCGTTTCCAAGCATATGTATACGTGTAAACTGGTTGCATATCTTCATCGCTCTCATGGCATAAGCTTCTTATAATTGACATCATACTTTTACATCAATTCAGGTTGTCGCTTATCCATGGTGTTTCGTCTCTTTTCGTCATTCACAGGTCGTTGTTTTCTTTATCTGCGAGTCAGTCCGAGCTCTTGTGACGTCACCATTCATCCTCTTTTAGGACTTTCGTGGCTTCTTCAGGCGTCACGTTTTGACAATCGTGATTCTGTCTCAAATGTCGATACGGTTTTCTCAATGGGTACCTTACTGTCCAAGGTTTCTTAGGTGTAGGTACTTCAATAGGTACTGTCCGTCTGATAGGTACCGGGCAGAGTCCCACTGCAGCTCTCTGCTGGTTTATTTGCTCATCATACGTCACATATCTCGGCGTGACCATTTCTGGAACTTCAAAATGGTCGGTTGGAGGGCCGGCCATATTTGAGTCCTCCTCTACACTGGCAAATAACTTTTTGAAGACCAGAGCTTGCAAAGTTCCAACCCACTGAGGAACTCTTCAAGTGGCACTGCAGACCCGACATCTGTCCATTTTTGCATGGCTGAGGAAGTCGAGTGTCTCTGCCTGCAGAGGAATGCCAGTTGGTGGGCTTCTTGCCACTGTGCATTGACTCCCGAATCCTAAATGTACAAACTTGGTGGTTGCCCGCAGAGAAGTCCAGTGCTTGTGCCCAAGTCACCAGAAGCTGTCCTGTCATCTATGCTGCGGCTGCGCACTGTACAATCAAACAGCAGCTAACGGCAAATCATCAAAACATGGCACCGACTTCTGCCATTGCAACTCTAGCCACCAAAGGTCATCGACAAGAACCAAAGGACTCGTCTTCAGCTTCCAAGCCTTGTCGAGGTCCACAGTGAGTTTCATCTGTAATAATGGAAATGATAGTTGCACCAGGTCTGGCCACGACCCCACCCATTCATGAGTATGAACAAAAGTACAAGCTGAGAAAGGTTCAGTAAAATACTAGTGATCACGGAGCTGCCATGAAGGGTAGGATAGGTTGTGCGACACAAGTTCGGCTCAAATTTGTTTGCATTTACGTAAGTAGGAGTGTTAGAGAATACCACGACAGGGTTACACAAGTAGCACAGAGACGTTGCTGCATACACGGACAGGGAATAATGAATGGTGTCATGCATGCTAGACATGAAGAACACTAAAATGATGGAGAACAAGCAGAATTACCACCATTACTTAGACCGAATTCCACAAGGTCTCAAATCTGAAATACTGCATCCTGATATACAATTGCTTAACTTGAGTTACAGGGCTCACAATGATCAGACAGCAGCCCAAGCCCCAAGGCCAGTGTGTAAAAGGGAGGTTTACTTAATAGTCAAAACCACACCAGATAAAGTTCCCCAGGACACACAGCATGCAATTGTCAAAGTTAATTAGATGTATTTGGTAGCAGTGAGAAATAGATATATTGTTGAATGCCAGGTGCAAGTTGGTACTGTGCCAATTGATCCCATAACAAATGAATACACAGCACCCTGAGTGGCTGCCGAATGAAAGAAAACTCAGGTTAGGATAGCAGAAACAATAGATGAAATGAAGCTCTGAAAAGTAGTCCTCTACCACGTGATCCAAACAATGGTCATTTATTGCAGACCCAATTAGATAGTGCACCTGCCATTTTCTTAGCACATCTAGACACAGAGACAGCAATCCAAGGCCACAAACAGACTGGCAGATGAGGCCTCAAGCCTGGGAATGAGAAGGGAGTAACTTCTCCAACTGGATCAAAGAGATTCACCCATCTCTCTTTCCCTACCACATTTCTTGGCACTGCATAAAAGTGCCCAAGGCATGATGAACAAATAGCAACCCAATCAAACCCTGTACTTCTTTTCACCAAGTGTAGTGCCAACCAATGGCATGTTAGATGTAAATGTTTTTTTTTTTTTTTTTTTTTTTTTTTATTTGTTTTTGGTTTTACAAGAAAACCTTTACAAAAAGCATATTGCATTTCCTTAAATAAATTACTAACGGTTCTCGGAAGCCAGGGAGTAGCTAAAAATCCTGAGAGGCCAATGAGTGATCTCCAGGAAGCTCATTAGACTGTGTCATCTTTTGATACTTTGTTAAAATGGTGAGTTCCTCTGATACTTTTACTATCGCAGCAGTTAGCATAATTTCCTGGCCGGAGATCAGTCTGTTCCAGAATGCATCTTGGATTAAGCTCTCTTCTCTGCTAACGAATCTCCTCAGAAAAGACACTCTTATGGCCCATGTGCCTTCGCATTCCAATAGCAAGTGTTTCAAGGTTTGGAGGTTCGGAGTTTTGCAGATTTCACAGAATTTTATTGCCTTCTCTCCCTGGTTTCTTTGAGCCAATATTTCTCCAGTGTGGACTAAATTCAGACGTAGTCTGAGAAAGCTGTTTCTTGTTTCACGATCTGGGAATTTTTCCAGATAGCGTGGAATGGTTCCCAGTTTCCTGTCTACTATCAGGAAGTGGTTCCGTGATTTTAAGTTTCTGACTCTTGTGATTGTGTCGATCCAATCAGCCATTTTTAGGTTTTTTTTTACTTTCAAAGGGTTTTGTAGCAGGGTTTCTGTTGTTAAATCAAGCTTATGCAGGATCTGTCCGATCTTCTTTTCTAGGCTCGATAGCTGTTTTGATTTTGCTTTCTTTAGATGTTGATTTATGTCGAAAAAGAGGGTGGCCTCACTGGCTGTGATTATATTACGGTATAGTGAGAGGAGTTTCCACTCTGCATAGCAGCTCAGTGAGGTCAAGCCTAATTCGAACCTCAGACTAGCTGACGAAGTACACATTGGAAGCCTGATGGAAGATTTCCAAATAAGGCCCTCGATTTTGTACCAATCATAGTTCCACAGCAAAGGTTTTGCTTCCAATCCGTAGAGGAGGACAGGAACTACTTTGCCTACATAGAATTTCTTGAGTGGTAACAGTGAAAATTTACAAAATTTTCCGTTTAGGTTTTTCATTTGCGCAATGATTTTCGAGGTCTTATTGTGAATGGATGAATTCGCCTTGTTTACAGTTGGGTGGGCTAAGACTTCGTATCCCAGGTATGTTAGCTCATCTACTCTGGGAATTTCCTCGTTATCCAAAACCCAGATCCTTGATGTTACCTTTTTTCTTGGGTGTTTGAAAACCAGGACCTTAGATTTTAGTGGGTTTATTTTAAGGCCATTTAACTTGGCGTATTCATTGAGTTTAGATAAGAGATGTTGCAGTCCTAATGCTGATCCATCCAAGAGAACGAGATCGTCCGCATAGGCCAGCCAGTGAATTCTTCTGCTGTTGATCCTGGGACAGATCAGCGACGCCGAGGCCAAGAAGTCTCCTATGTCTGAGAGGAAAAGATTGAAAAGCAAAGGTGCACCCAAGCAACCTTGTCGTACCCCTTTTAGAACCTGGATTGCTTCTGAGAGATTGCCGGCGTCATCCAGCCTCACTCTGATCGTAGTGTTTTTATGTAGTTCAGCGAGCATAGCCAGCAGGGGAGCTGGAATTCCCCGTTTGCTCATTTTCTGCCATAGGAGTGATCTGTCCACCATATCAAATGCCCTGGACAGATCTACCCATGCCCCATACAACAGCGGGCCTTCTTTCTCATTCGAGCTTTCGCTCAACAGGTTCAGAGTAAGGCCATTAAGACTGGTAGAAAGACCCTTCCTGAAACCTGTTTGGTGCGGGGGGAGAATTGCGTTTGATTCTACCCAAAAGGAAAGTTCCCTCATTAATATTCTCATGAATATTTTGCTGTCTATATCCAAGAGAGCTATGGGTCTATAGCATTTTGGACTTAGCCTGTCTCCCCCTTTGAAGAATGGGATCATCACTGCATTCTTCCACGATGGAGGAAAAGTTTTTTCCCTCATTATTCCTTGAAAGAGATAGTATAGCAGTTTTGACCATAGTTTTGGCTGATTTTTTAACACCTGGTATGTGAGGCCGTTCGGCCCTGCGGCTTTCGAGGTAGAGGATGATGTAATTAATTCTTCAATGTCTTCTACGGTAAAATCCAGAGACCAGGTGATGTTGCTGATATTAATGTCTCTTGAGCCTGTTGCTCCGAAGTTCTTGGCCAGGTGTTCTACCCACTTGCATTCCGACACTAAGTTGCAAAGAGCACTGTTTTGGCCAGTTTCAAGTTGATTTAAGACTGCCCAAAAATTTCTGCAGTTATTTGTGTTAAGAAGCGAAAGCATTCTCTCCCCATCCTCTTGTATTTTTAAATGTTTGTGATTCTTAGACCAGTTTCTATAGATTTGTTTGGTTTTTTTGAGTTTCTGAATGCAGCCCACGGGATCTTCTGCTCTGGTCTGTCTTATACTTCGCAGTGTTTGTCGCAGGCATCTTTTCCTTTTGAAGGTTTCCTCGTCGAAGTGGTGGAGATGTGTCTGTTTCCCCACTGTTTGTACTTCGCTTGGTCGGCAGGTGGACCATATGAATTTTCCGAATTTTTCTGGATGACACTTTTCGGCCACTATTGAGGGATGAATAGTTGCTAACTGATCATTCAAGTGTGCCCCCCCATGTTTGTACTTAAGTGCTTTCAATTTCCCTTTAAAGCCCTCCAGTTCCTGTCTAATGCGTGGGTTTGCTGAACTCTGAATTTCAGGAAAGTAGAGTTCCATCCTCGCATGGTCACTTCCCCCTTCCCAATCTAAGTTGAGGTGATGTTGGTGCAGGGTAAGTGATGAAGAGGTGAAGATATAGTCTATTGTTGATTGCAAACTTCCTTGCCGCCATGTTGGTCCGATTTTGTCCTTACTGCTGTCATCTATAGATAGCATTTCAAGATCCCATGATTGGAAGAAGTCCCGCCATTGTTTGCCTTTCTGTGTGGTACTGTATTTAGGTGAGCTGTTTTTCATATTCCCTATACTGATGAGATCTGTGTTTAGATCTCCTGCTACAATGATCTGTGCTCCTTTGTGGATCATCTTAACCCTAGAGAAGAGTTCATTTAGAGTTCCTATGAAATCTCGGAGTTTGGAAATGGCTGGGTTCCAGTAGATATTTAACAAAATGAGATTTACCTGACAGTCATTCTGTCTTATCTCTGCTTTAGTGGCCTGAATGCCCACTGGATTATTACATAGCGTGACCACGTTTTTAATGGCGGAATTTTTAGTTGCTATTAGCATTCCTCCTGCTGGTCTACCTTTGGCTTTTTGAGAGGCCCTGAGGTTTTGCACTGTGAAGCCCTCTATCTCGATAGAATTAGCTAACCATGTTTCCTGAAATAATAAGATGTCATTACGTTCTAAGAGGTCGTTTTTGAGTTGCTTTTCCTTCAAGAAGCTTGGGCCTCTGGTGTTCCATGAAACTAATCTAAGGCCTCTCTGACTAAAGACTGTTCTGTTCCTCGCCCAGTTTCTGGAGGATTTGCGAGATGATTTCTGGGAGTTTAGTTGTCAGGTCTTCTTTTAAACTGCGGCTGCTTGTTGCACTGCTTTGGGGCCCTCCAAAAGTTCCGGCAGTGCCCTCAGCAGTGGATGCAGGTTCTTCTGCGGTCTGGTTTTGCCACCGGTAACTTCCATACATTCCTTCTTCCTCTGATTCATAAACCCAGAGCCCTTCTTTAGCCAGATCGTCTTTATTATTAATGAGCGCCTGTTGTGCCTTTCTAGAGGTGAGAGCTATCTCCACAAAGAATTTATCCTCCCTGAATGGGAAGGCTAAGTATTCAATGTCCTCTGAATCAAAAAGATAAAGATTATAGTTCTTTTGGATTTCTGAAAGTAGAACGGATCTGCATAGTGATATCCTTGAACTCTGATTCTCTAGTCTAAGCCACAACCTTGGGATTGTAAAGTTCAATGCCGCTAATTCCTCGTTTCTTGCTATGGGAATGTGTTGTTTTTGTTCGTTTCCCTCTCTTTCTCCGTTTTGAGGATACCTTTCCAGGTTTATAAATTTCCCGGACCCGTTCCGGCAAACTCCTTCGTTGAGTAAGGGGCTTTGTGATGTCACTTCTTTGCTAGCTGGCCCCAGAAGTGTGTTTCTTTCTTGTAATGCAGGAGCTTTTTTAACTGACGGCTTCAGAAAAATAGGGGCCATTTTTCTCAATGCTTGCTTGGGCTCCCCACCAGGATCCTTTCTTGGTTCTTTATTTAAATTTTGTTTTAGAAATATTGGAGCCATCTTGATGTTTGTAGAAGCCGGTATGCTTTTTTGGTTAACGGGAGCTACAGGTAATGGAAATATGAGATCCGTTTGCATCCCAGCGTTTGATGTTTGGACCTTGATTTTGCTAGGACTCTCTCTGCCCGTTGAGCACGTCTTTTTGCCCTGGGTTGTCTCAGGGGCGCTCTTGCTTGCGAGGGCATCCTGTGTTTTCGATGATTGTGAAAGGTTAGTAGCTGGAGATGCAATGACTATGGGATCAGTTGTCTTTTCAGCTGTGGGAGTAGTGAGGTTTTTCAGGAATAAATTTACCCCTGCTTTCTTTTTTGCCTTATTTTTCTGGTTTTTGGGTTTCTTCCTTGTTTCCCCTGAAGGTTGGGAAGAGGTGGTCTCTCTTTGTTTTCCCCTTTTGTGACATTTCCTCCTATTCGTTATCTGTGGGTCCTCGATATTATAATTTATACTATCGGTTTTCTTTCCTTCCTCCTCTTGGGTTTTATGAGGGCTGTTGTTAAGAACTTCTATATATTCAATATCCACATTTGCCAACCTTCGAAATTCTTCCAAGATTGAATTTGAGAGTGGTGTATCATCGAAGGGATCTTTTGGCCCTTCTTCGTTTAGAGTCTTGTTCTGTAATTGCAGTTTTTGGATTTCCGAGGGGATTGCCTTTATGAGATTGTGAGTGGTTGAGTTATTTTTTACCCCCTCCTTCAGTAAGCTTTGAATTTGGGCGATGTCTAGCCCCTGTTTGATGCCCTCTATTTGAGTTTCCTTTAGAGTTGGAATCAGGATACTATTCAAGATATTGTTTAAAGCGACCATAGATGATTCATTTTTCGCAATTTCTTGCGACATTTCCAAGAGATGTCCTGCTTGTATTTGCACCTCTGTTTTCAGTAGTTCGAACACTGAGACCAGAGAGTTTAAAACATAGCTCAGGGCTGCCAATGTGTTTTCTGGTGCCAATGGAGGGCCTTCTGGTGAGATGGCCAAAGGCTCTTCTTGTTGGCTGCGGTTTCTCAGTGAGATTACCCTGGAACCTTGAGTTGTGTTTGTTGGGGTGGTATTTGCTTCTGAGTCCTCCATTGGTGTGCTTGTGGCCTGGGTATTAGATTTATATGATGGTAAATGCCAGGTAGTGTCAGTAAAACCCTCTAGGTCATTGGTGCTCTTGTTCCTTTTCCTAGGGAAGTGATCATTAATTCTTGTCTGGATTTTTTCAGTTGTCAAAGTGTACTCTAACCCTCTTTTCCATATTTTTTGAATGTTGAGATTTGGGAACCTTTCCGCTGGAGTTTGTTGTGCGTCAGTAAGGGTTTGCGTCTCCTGTGTGTCTACTGAATCTACTTCAGGGACTATGGATACCCCCCTCCCTGGCGCGCACTCTGCTTCTATGTAGGACCCCTCTTGTACATCCATGTCTTCTTCGAGAGGCGAGCTGCGCAGTCTCATTACGGTTGTTATACTTGTTGCTTGCTGGTATAGGTGCGCGGGAAGCGCACTAGATAAATACCTGTTGGGTGCACCTCAGACCGCCAAACAGCCGCACAACAGCCGATGGGCTTGTCTCCTGCCGGGCTTAGCGCCGCAAGGGTGGTAATCTCCGTCCTTTGAATCCGCCCCAGATCACGTGATCAGATCACGTGTCCAAGCGATGCCGCGCCTCCTCCAGGAAGCGCGTCGTGATGATCGTTGCTGGCGTGAGTCTGTGAGTCTGTGAGAGCACTCGCAACGCCAGATAGGGTGTAGAGGAAAGAGGTAGATCTGCTTCCAGTCTCAGCGCTATCGTGAATGAGAACTCAGCGGGACGGGCGGCAATCTCCGTCCTTTGAATCCGCCCCAGATCACGTGATCAGATCACGTGTCCAAGCGATGCCGCGCCTCCTCCAGGAAGCGCGTCGTGATGATCGTTGCTGGCGTGAGTCTGTGAGTCTGTGAGAGCACTCGCAACGCCAGATAGGGTGTAGAAGAAAGAGGTAGATCTGCTT
This sequence comes from Ambystoma mexicanum, assembly GCF_040938575.1. NCBI lineage: Eukaryota > Metazoa > Chordata > Amphibia > Caudata > Ambystomatidae > Ambystoma > Ambystoma mexicanum. The sequence continues at coordinate 1,418,688,392 of NC_090931.1, read as the reverse complement.
CCAGTCTCAGCGCTATCGTGAATGAGAACTCAGCGGGACGGGCGGCAATCTCCGTCCTTTGAATCCGCCCCAGATCACGTGATCAGATCACGTGTCCAAGCGATGCCGCGCCTCCTCCAGGAAGCGCGTCGTGATGATCGTTGCTGGCGTGAGTCTGTGAGTCTGTGAGAGCACTCGCAACGCCAGATAGGGTGTAGAGGAAAGAGGTAGATCTGCTTCCAGTCTCAGCGCTATCGTGAATGAGAACTCAGCGGGACGGGCGGCAATCTCCGTCCTTTGAATCCGCCCCAGATCACGTGATCAGATCACGTGTCCAAGCGATGCCGCGCCTCCTCCAGGAAGCGCGTCGTGATGATCGTTGCTGGCGTGAGTCTGTGAGTCTGTGAGAGCACTCGCAACGCCAGATAGGGTGTAGAGGAAAGAGGTAGATCTGCTTCCAGTCTCAGCGCTATCGTGAATGAGAACTCATTGTAAATGTAATTTTTAAAGAATGTTGAACCTAGGAGGAGATATTAGTCGTAGAAGAACCAATAGTTAAAGAATCATTTATATATAATAATATGTTCTAAACTCTACAAACCAATCGAGTGAGAGAGCAGATGTTTTTATGATCATTATTAACTATGACGTTTCCTTTGCTCAAAAACTCTTTGTTCATAAGGCCATTTTGATATTGTCTATTGTACGCTCCCTAGCGGCCATTTGTATTTAAATAAAGCTGGGTCTTCTCGTGCACTTGGAGTTACTCCGTTATTGAGTTTTATTGGTATATGTGGGTCTTAAAACATCTTTGTAGCACATCCACAGCCGGAGTAGCAACCCAACCAAAGAGACCACTATGACAGACTTTCACTGCTGCCTTTCCGACACTGCTTGGCTCCCTTCTCGTGCTCGACAGCAACAACTCAGTGAATTTGTCTTTCAGGGGGAGTCCTTCCTCAAAGGGCATCATCGAGTAAAGCTGGGAGACTCCACCACTTCACCTTCCAAGGCACCCAAGGTACAGTGGAGCGGAAAAGGGGCTTCCACCCACATCCAGATCCAGAGGTCTCAGAATCATCTTGGGACTGGCTCCCCTGTTGCTTCCCAGGTACTTTGGAGTGGTGGGACCAGGAAAGATAAAGCAGACAATGAATGAACATATCAGGATTGGGCATTAACATAAAAGCAAAGTATTACTTTCCTTTTCTTACAGGTTACCCAGGTGGGGGAATCTTCACACAGTATTGCATCTTGACTCCCCCCTCCAGTCTTTACACTGAGCCCATCCACAATATATAACATTTCATAAATTGCTCACGTGTTTGGGACCTTTTGAGCATCTCCCCGGATTCGTTTAATAATACTTGCAGGTCGACTCAACATAGGAAGTCCTGTGATCAAGAGTTAATAGTATTATCCTCAGAATCCAGCTTTCTACATCAAACCCTTGTTGAACTTGAGCTTTCACCTTTAACTGTGTTGACTATAATGCTACAATCATGTGTAAGATTATATAATAATATCGGCACAGAAGTGCACACTCAAGGGATGACACGTTTGGCTTTCACATCACATGAAGCAAATAAGAGAATGTCTCAATGGACATAATGAGGAAGTGACACCGTTGAACTTCAGTCATATTGATTTAAGAACCCTCCCAGGGAGGGTGCGGTAGCTCATATGTTGAGGAATGCATAGTTGGTGACACAAGTTTCCCAAGATCCCATATACATGAGACAAAGGGTGGAACCTTGGGTGCTAGCAAGCATATATCTTGCACCAAACCAGACGAGGAGGTCACTGAAGTTTGAAGGCTTAAAGTAAAGATTGCACAAAATAAAAAGAGAAACAAGCAAAAGGGGTGAAAAACAAACAGGAATGGCTTATGGAAATAGATGAGGAAATTAGAAAGAAGACTTACCCAACAAGCAGAGATGAAAGCTACTTCTCAGAAGGAAATACATGACAAAAAAAGAAAAAAAGAAGAAGGCCTCAGCAAAGCAAAACAAATATTTGCCCAAGAATTCCCTTAAATCTGAGGACCAAAAACAGAACCTAGTTTACATGTATGCGGTAGTGGAAATAAATCTGGAAAATAATGATGATTATTATGGCCGGCCCCTCCAACCGACCTATTCTGATAGAAATAGTGTGCAAGGGGTGTAACGCCCACTCCATAATTACGCAAATAAGACCTGACCTGCCTGTGCTAAAGGTTCCTGACAAGAAAGATGCTCTACTACACAAGGCACATACCCAGAGTGAAAGCAAGACACAAGATTGAACAAGTCTTCAAATAATCTAAAATAAACTCCAGTACCAGAAGCCATCTTTTATGATTGCTATGGCCTTCCACTAAATCGAAAGTGGTTGCCGAACCTCTTGAAGAGTAATTTTATCCTCGGACATTGAACTAAGAAAGTTTCCCAATGAGATAGTAATGTAATTTTATCCCCGGACATTGAACTAAGAAAGTTTCCCAATGAGATAGTAATGTATCCTCCATTTTGATACATCTGAAGACAGATATTATTTGCCAAATGTAATAAGGAGAAACAGAAACCTTTCTAAGACTTTGTTTTGAGGTTTACCCAGGCAACGTGAACAAATATCTAATAGGAATGCACTCAGAAAATAGTTGCACAAACCCAATAGCTACCAAGATCTCCGCTCGCTGCAATGAAGAAAGGTCATGAGCTAAGAACCTTTTTCCAGTGATGTCCCCCAAAAGAACTGGCCATCACCACTGGGGGGGTCTTATAAGTCATAACATTAACCATCAGGGAGTTTAACACACGTGGAGAAATTGCAACTTAAGATCTTATGATATTGTCATATGACAGGAAGTTTGGCTCCTGGAATGTCCAGTGATAAATGGATAGCACCCAAACTCATTGTTTCCAATTGACTGTATGGTAAATCTGCCCGAATTCGGCCAGTACCATTCGATCATTTGGAAACTATCAATTTGGATAATCACTACCAAACATGGGAAGTAGGTGTTGTGGAAGTGTGCCCCACTGCCCATGTTTGGTAGTGATGTCCTTTGAGGGTAGCAGGGGTGTCCACCGCTTCTGGAGGTTTGGGGGCGAGGGACGGGACAATAGGAAACGCAGACTTTCAGCATCAGATCCGACCCACGTAGGAGGGATGGATCCAATGCTGCAGGGTTAGACGATGAGCGGATGTCAAAAAGGTAAGTAGGGGTGGGTGGAGGAGTGCATGAGGGTGGGTGTTTTTTTTTAGTTTGGGCAGATTTGGCAACAGTAAAATTGGCTTTGCGGCTGAATTGACCAAGTTCAATTCGGCTGTGAACAATTGTGCCATGGCCAATCCATATAGATCCGATAAATGACCCCTTCCGTCCATGATAGGAAGTTTGTCACTGTATATGAATACCTGGAAACTGAGAATAAGGAAGTGTAAACCTGCAAAAGGGGGGGCCATCAAATATACCATTGACTACATCTTTGTTACAGAAGCACTCAATGATCTATGTATGGTCTTGACATAATTCAAACTGACCCTTCAAGACTAATAATGAAATGGACCTCACTGTCTCTTGTTATGAAAATAAACATCAACAAGCATCAAACATCAAATAAACATCACATAAGGGAAGAGAGTCATTGTAAGAACATCAATAAAAGGGGCAGAGACAAATTTAGACAGAACATCTAGGTCAGTGCTGGACTGCTGGTCCTCCACAGGTTTTAGGAAATAAGTAGACAATTAGAAACTGGATGTTTTATTAAAACAGCACCAAACTGATCTAAGAAAAATGCTTTTACTTTGGGAAGGGAGCCCAATTTTAGTGAAAAGAATGCACTATGACACTCATATAGCAAACAACAAGAGAGAGAAGATGAGAGCCCTTAGGCAGTTCAGAAGAAAAGAGGAGGAGTTTGGTATTATCGTTGTGTAAGATAAAAACCAGATTACATTTTCTTTCAAAAATTGGCAAAAATGGTACAAGCAAAATGACCAGCTTAGTAAAAGCCAGGTAATGTTAAAGATACCAATGGAAACAAAAATATCTGCCAGTTATTGGTATTTAATAAATAGTGAATCGGCCCCTTAGAGGCACAACATCAATTCCTTCTCTGCTGACACATGGAATGTACATGTCAAGGAATGTTATGCTCTCCCAGCGGCCGCTAAGATATTTCATTTTGTGACAAAAATAGCGACTAATATATTGGGACAAAAAGATTTCTGAAGATGACATCTACAACAGAATTATACATCTAATATGTTCAGCTGCTCCCAGATCAAATGGGCTTTGTAACTTGATTTTTGGAAAGGGACCATGGCATCCTATGTACCTTGTTCGAGAGGGTTATTCAATCTAAGATTCGGACAAAGTCTTGCAACACTTCAATTATTGTACCAATTTACAAAACGGGATGAAAGGAGAACCCTAATAGTAATCACCTTCTTGGACATTAAAAGCAAGGTCCTAGCCATCTTTTCTTGCTTTGAGTGAGTAATACCAGTCTGTGCACTCAACTCCTGGTTTAGTTAGTTGGGTACTTTTTATAACTGACCTGTCCACATTAATTGGGGGTCAGTGGCTGCATGGCTCAATAGGGACCGATAATCACCAGTCGATCTGATTGTTACAAAGGATGACATTTTTTTCCATTGAGCCTTTGCGCTTCGGTTTTCAGCGTCCCCACAATTTTCTGTTTTATGCAATTAATTGTGAGGTACACATTTGTTAGTGTCTAAACATAGATTGCACACTTTATTTCAGATATTTTTCATTCATGTAGTCCATACAAGTTAATTCACTATATACTTATTTTATTTTGTTTCACAGGGATCACTATATTATACTTTGTGTAATTATTTGTGACATAAATTGTGACTTTTCTGGTGATTGGTGCGATAATCCTTGGTTTATATACAAAGACCATTCGTGCCAACGTTTCTCTGCACTTGCTGTTTTTTTGGCCTTACTTGGACTTTCTCAAGGCACATTACCTAAGGTTGTGTGTCAGTTTGTGTTTACACTTCACATTTCTGTGCATACATTTCGAATTGGGTGTCACACGTCAACAGTACGTAGGTTGGTAGACATATATATTAGGTTGCTTTCATTAATTCCTTGTTCCTTTTCTTTTCAAGTGTGAAAACTTTAGTGGGTCTCAAATAAATGTGATCCACTAATGTATATGATGTATATGGGGTTCCGTATTCATAGGGTCTGTGTCCTTTGGTCTCTCAGTAGAGTGTTCTCACGTCAGGCATGAATGCCAGCCCTGATGGCTGCGGCAGTCCTTCCCTGATCCCGTGTTTGGGTCTGCCCTTACAAGGAAGCGAAAGGATACACAGATAAATATAATAAAGGTCTATAAATCTAAAGACCTCCCTAAAACCCAAAGGCACAGTGAAAGGAAATTTGTGAATAACAATGACTTAAACTAATTTCCTTTGCCTTTTCAATCAAGGCTGATGACTAATCCTTATGATAGTATAAGGAATAAACTGGGGTTTAAAAACATAACAACCAAAACTCAAAAACCTAACTTTGCCATTTGGGACTTCAAGTGCCATAATTCCCTAGGTATTGGGATGAAGAAGAGGGCTAAAAAGGTACAATGTTGCAAGAAATGGCCAGATCATTAATGTAGATGGCCCCCACCTGATGGAGATACAGGTGCTTAAAAGGCCCCCTCGGGTGCAGGCCATAGATTTGTTGGAGAGGAACAGAGGAAGCAAGAAGCAGAAGCAGCATGGTTCGTGCAGACAGCCAAGGCAGAAAATGGAGGAGAGAGACATTGGGACCACTATTTGGCCGATATCAGTTGCCAGTCCTGAGACGTCTGTGTCTCCAGGAATCTGAAGTGCAGTGGTAGCGCAGCGGGAAGCAGGCAGGAGGGAAGCTTTCCCCCTGGTGACCTCTTCTGCAGAGGCTGTGTAACGGGAAGCAAAAGCGAAGGAAACTGTTACACTCACCTAGTATCCACGGGGACGCCACTCAGCCCTGGTTGGTTGCCGCAACCTTCTCCCCGATTTCCGGATGGTGTATTCGGAGGAGGTCTAGCCTGAAAACACAGGAGGGCTGGGTTCAAGACACGTCGACTCAGGTAAGTATCCTCCCACCACACCCCTTTGGCTTCAGCCCCTTAGGCCCTCTCCTCACCTTGTTGCTGTATTAGGCGTGCTCTCTGTCCTGCCTTCTTAGCAGGGGTGCGTAGTCTTCAGTGGGTGTGGGCGACCGAGTTACTTCACTGGCGCGTGCCCGTTCAAGTGTCTTTAAGGTAGGTATTATTGCAGAAGTTTTTGTATAGCACCGATTGTTCTTGCCTGCCTTTCTTTTGTGATTAATAATGTCCTTTCTTTCTCCTTAGGCTTGCAGGAGATTCGGCGTAGCGTACTGGTTGGTTTGAGCACCGCCGGTAAATGATGACGCAAGATGTGCGCTGTAATGCGGTAAGTAATGCGTTATGCGCTGTGCTGCTTTGTCTTGCCTTTGCTAACCTGTGTTTCCTCTCTTGCTTACAGGTCGCGGTCCTTCTCCAGCGGGTGTGGAACTCCGGAGCGATGCCGGCTGTGAGTTGAAAAGCCAAGTAAGCTTCTTATAATGTTCGTGGCTTAAGCAATGCCGGAGTATGCCTTTTCTAATGTTGTCTTTCTCCTTTTCCTTTTCAGGTCGCTTCGTTCCGGTAGGTGTGCGGTGCCCAGAAGAAGCTGTTCACTGGAGAGCAGATGACAGGATGGAGATTGCAGGTAAGATTCTATTAAAGATGTTCCTTTTGTCTCCTCTGAAGGCTCTTTGCTCTGAGGCTCGCGGGTATCACAGGACACAGTGAGTGTCACGTTGCAGTCTGCAAAGTAATGCGAAGCGTGCTCAGTTGCTTGGGCGTGGTTTAAATAGCCTCCCAACAAAGTAGTCCAGGTAAAGTAGTTCCAGGCCACCACACCCAAAACACTATACCGCATAGCTTAGTTCTTAGGAACCAAGCTGTTAACTGCAGGCTTAATGAAAAGTAGTCCCCCTTCAAACATGTTCTCCATAATGAATATGAGCCTGGCACCAGAGGTGCCAGGACTGACTTCAACAGAGTCTTGGGAGTGGATGCAAGGCCTCGAATGCCTTAATGGAGCCCCGAACCCTGACCTTACCTGGCAAGTGGGCTTGCCAGTGGGGGTCTGGGGTAAGGGTTGTGACAGAAGCTTTCCTTCCCAAGAGGCTGTCTCCTTTGACTGGTGTGCACCCAAGGGCCTCAATGTTGTCTCCTTTGGCTGGCGTGCACCACAGAGCCTCAGGAGCTCAAATTGCAGGTGGCATGTGTGAAGGCAGACTAACAGAAGCAGTATGCCTGGTCGTGAGGAGCCACAGCAGCAGAAGTCCTGTGAGCAGTGAGGGGAATGGAAGCACACGTCTTACCTGCGAGTTCACAAGTTGGTATTGACCCCTGAGCACGTCATCCCTGCTCAAGTGTCCAAAGCAGGCGTTCAGCGAGTGAGCAATGCTTGTGTATAAGTAATCGTAGTTCAGGCGTTTGTTTTGAATACCAAACAAATACAAAGCAGCAGAAGCAGTACTTGTGTATGAGTGAACGTGGTTACCTGGTTAATATTGAATGCCGGATTAGGAAAAAGCAGCAAAAACCTATTATAACAAAACCAAATGACTGTAAACTTAAAAGTGTGAGTCTGTGGAAAACCCTACAACAGGAGGGGACAGCTTTGTTTAGAGTTAATAACTACAAGCATTGCCCAAGCCAAGAGAAACCTAAACTAAAGCAAATACAATCTAGCAAATATTTCCAACAGCAGAAGGGGGCTAATGCAAGGTCCATCAGCTCTGAAACATGATGCTCATACTTTGTACAACACTGGGTAAAAGCTAGGATAAACACTCATTGCCAAAACCTAGAGAGAAACAGAAAGAGAACCTATCTCTGCCCCAGTATTTGCTTACTTGTGTAGTGGGCAAACAAGAGTGGCAAAAAGGTGGCCCTTCTGGAATATTATATTCAGAAGGAGAGGAGCATTATTTACAGAAGATGTGATATGATATGCCATTTTGTAACGCGCCTGTACACAGGTTTTTCTAGGCGCAACAAGACAAGGAGGGTGAAACAAAAGGACAAAACAGCAATCTTACTAGGCCTTGTGTCCTTCAGGTCGCGTAAGTGTGGGGAAAAAGGAGGGGAGAATTGCCAGGGGGGCAAGAGAAGGGAGAAGTGTAGGTAACTCAATAAGTGCATTCAAAGGAGGGCTCATAAGTGCAGAGAGAAGGACATTAAAGCGTAGAGTAATAAAGAGCACCAATGTGAATCTTATTTCCCTGAAGAGTTATTGAAAGTTTTGAAGCAGCAATTTGTTGAATACTCTGAAGCTAATGCAAACCTCTTGTTAGTTGATCTTGACCACAAAGCACTTGTTTTTGTGAAACTCTGTTCAGGCAGGGGAGTATACCCAGATGGCAAACCTTCGAAGAAGTAGGCCTGGCATGGGAGTAAACCAGTTGTGAACTGAGATTGTAAGCTTTGCATGGAATTAGGCCAGGTGGAAGTTGAAGAAGTGCTACAAGGTTGTCCTGACAGAGACAATGTCTATTGTTCGTGGTGCTAAAGGAGTAGCTGTGTAAAACTGTTACAAATAATCTATATTTCTTTAGATGTTATTGGTGTGGCAAGCAACCATGACCAAGTCATTTATTATTGCTAGTGAAGAACTGAGAACCTGTACAAGGAAGAGAAAGAGCCACATATCTTCTGTGTTGGATCTTTCTGTTGACAAGTTGAATTTGCATCAAACTATGTTGGAACTATGTTGCAAACCAGGATTTCCTGGTTTTCTTTTGTGTTTGTTTGTTTCTTTGTTTATTTGTAGCACACAAAACCCAGAGGTATCTAGGTGCTTGTGCTTAGGTTCAGTTCTTCAGGTTACAGAGGGGAAGCGCATAATGTACTTACAGTCACTGAAACATGCAATGGTAATACATCATACGTCAAGTGCAGGAGAGAGAAACAAGAGTGCAAATGTGTGGAGCCTACCCCATGTTGCAGGGTGGCAGCATCACACAGATACAATTGTCAATTAGGTGGTTACCTACATGGAGTCTACCCCATGTTGCAGGGTGGCAGCATCACACAGATACAAGTGGCAATTAGGTGGTTACCTGCATGGAGCCTACCCCATGTTGCAGGGTGGCAGCATCACACAGATTGTAAGCGACTTCAATTCAACACTACAGCTAAGTCAATGCCTAGTCTGGGATGCTGAGAGAAACCCTTATTGATATATTTTTATGTCCAGTTCGCTTACTCTGGATGACTACCCTTATATAACGCCCCTCTCTTAGAATCCCCCTGACCCCACTGAGCCAAGAAGTAGGTTTGTTTTGCAAATTAAAAGGTTTATTTGAAAATTAAACAATATATATCTATCACACTTTTATAGTAAATTAATATATAATAGCACACCTGTGAGGATGATAGTGATCAACAATGGATAATGTTACAGTGGCACACTCTTTTTGATGGCTTAGAAGTGAGATAGAGAGGATAAAGTAGCTGAGAATGCTTTTATGGCTTCAAGGACAATGCAATGATGAATGAAAATGCAGTACAGAAAATAAACTTGATATGACTTCAACAAAAGACAATGTAATCACTTTTCTTTGACAATTCACCCCCCTCCCCTTTATGCAAGGTAAAGAGATGGAAGGCAAGCACACAGTTCTCAGGAATGCAATCAAATATAATTCAGTTCCCCCCTAGCAAGCTTAGATGAAAACAGGTAGGAGTTTTAAACATAGGCAAGATACTTTGTTGTGGTTGCAATTAAGTGAAAAATATGCTAAAAGGGCTTTTAATTCCCTATAGGAGGTTCAGGGTGAGTGAGAGATACTTAAATTAATTCAGGATCACTTTAGCAATGCTCTATGAATGATTGTCAGGTTGCACACGAATTTCAGCAAGGAAAGCAAGGACAAATATTTTTACACGTGGCTGAAATTAAGCAAAATGTCAAATCGCGGCAAATTTAGTCACGTGCGTAGAGCGCAATTACGGAGGCACTGTAAGGGGTAGGAAGTCGGTTCTAGGCTCGTTGGAAAGCTTAGAATCCTAGCTTTAAGATGACAGTTAAAAAATTCTAGGAGGCAGTTCTAATAGGCTAATATAGTTTGGATTAGATTATTTTAAACTAAGAGATTGGTTTTGGCACAGTGCTAGCTGGGTACTCACACTAGAATTTGGACAGGAATGCGACTTTGTCACCGATCGGGTCAGGATTGGCTGGACTTCTGCTAGCAGTTCTTCACAGCGATCTGGTCTCTGGTTCTCTCTGGTTCCGGATACAGCACTGCTTTCTGGATACTGCTACAGGTTCTTGCAAAAGTTCTTGGCAAAGGTTTCAAACAGCTCGCCCGGCTGTTGAATAGTTTGGTTGGTTTTTAGGCCTGCTGAAGAGGATTCAGCTTGTGGATTCAGGCCTCTCTGCTACAAATTCTGGAGTTAATTTCTGGTGTCTGGAGATTGATGGATTTGAAGTCTGGATCTCTGGATGTGAAGTCTGAAGTCTCCCAGCAAAGCGTCCTGCAAGAAAGTAGAAAATGGGTGTGTGCCTGGGCCTAGCTAAGCCTGCCCCTCTCACTTATCATTGGCCAAGCTTTCCTCTCTCCCTTGATTGGGGGAAAGAAATGGAGTGTCAGAGTGATGCTGTAGGTTTTATGGTCAGAGGAACCTCCCCTTGTCAAATTGCACACAAATCTATTTCTGACCCAAATACATATGTATATATGTACCATTTTTCTTATATTATAGGTCCAGTTAATATATTTTCTGTAGCACCAAACCATCCGATCCCTGTCTTTGTACGATGTCGTGTCCACTTAGGACAGAATTCTCCCCTTTTCATCCAGATAACAACCTCTAAACCTTTCCAGATTTTACACAAATGTGCCCCAAGGATATGGGTTTCAGATGATAAAGTGTTGGATTTTTAACATGCATACATTTGGAGTAACAACCTTTTTTTCCGCTACTATCCCCAAGAACATACCGCAGGGTCCTAACACCTCTTAAAATGTGCACAGACAAATCACAAGAATGATTATGTTATTTATATAATTTTGACAAGTCCGCACTGTGAAATATCCATCTTTTTTAAAATTATGCTCTGGCCCGAAAGGGGTGTGGTTTTCCAAAGCACATGGTGGAATTTCTGGTTTATCCACTTCCCCCCAGCTCAGCTGGCTCTCACAGGCATTGCCCCTCCCAGTTTCTCCCAAGAGGAAGCCATTTTACGACCCCCCCAATATAACATTTGCCTGAGTCCAGGACAGGGCTTTGTTCAACTTCCTGCAGTCCCCAGGTGCTCCTCCCCTTTTCCAATCAGAGAGGTGTCATCTCCTTTTGGCAGGGGCAGCAGGATGCAGCTAGGCCTGGGAAGAGTGGCTGATCAGGTTTCTCCTGTCGGGGTAATTGTCAGGCAGAATTCAGCTAAATGTCACTTTAGTTCCCAGTTTTCCACATTCAAATCCAACTTACAATTTTTGCACATGCAGCTAGAATGCTGATTCTAAGTTCAAAACTGTGACATTTAAACAATTGCAACCTATGTGACACTCACAATTAGGTCACTCATTTATTCTAAACATTTCGATTTTAGTGGCTTTAAACCCAAATTCACTTAGCTGCTGACATCCTCATTTATTTCTTATATATACATTAAATAATTACTTCCTTCAAGTCATTTCAGAATATAGTTTTACATTGTATCCACCTCTTAGCACGTCTTTCCTTGGCCTGGTTTGGGTTCATTTGTTCAGTTTTACACAAAAGTGTGGTTTTAAAACGCCGGCTTTCTGATAGTGGTGAGCACCAGTATTGCATCCATTTTTGACATTAAGAAAATGAATTCCCCATAGTTCTGGGTTGCTTTTGGCAATCAGCATTGCCATTCCCAATGGTTTCAGGCTACTGTGTGTGCAGCCCAATGGTGGTTTTAGGCAGTGCCCTCCTGTGCTCACAACATAGGCAAAAATGGGTGGCAGCCTATTCTTCATGTTTTCACTGTGCACTCTCTGGGGAGTTCTGGCCATCATGATGTTTTCAATGCCAGTAATGCACAGTTTTATGGTAGGGCTTGGCTGCATGGGTAAAAACATCCCACAAGATCCAAGTGTCAATTAGACGGTTACCTGCATGGAGCCTACCCCTTGTTGCGGCAGCATCACTCGGATACAGGTGTCAATTAGGCGGTTACCTGCATGGAGCCTACCCCATGTTTCAGGGCAGCAGCATCACACGGATGCAGGTGTCAATTATGCGGTTTACCTACATGGAGCCTACCCCTTGTAGGGTGGGAGAATCACACAGATACAGGTGTCAATTAGGTGGTTACCTACATGAAGCGTACCATATGTTGCAGGGTGGCAGAATCACACAGATACAGGTGTCAATTAGGCGGTTACCTACATGGAACCTACCCCATTTTGCAGGGCGGCAGAATCACACAGATACAAGTGTCAATTAGGCAGTTACCTACATGGAGCCTACCCCATGCTGCAGGGTGGCAGCATCACACAGCTACAACTGTCAATGAGGCAGTTGCCTACATGGAGCCTACCCCATGCTGCAGGGCGGCAGCATCACACAGATACAAGTGTCAATTAGCCGGTTACCTACAAGTGTCAATTAGGCGGGTAGAAGTCGTGTAGTAATCTGATCTGTGGATTTCGCTCTTTCGTGTCCCAGTAGTGGACAGGGAGTAGGCAGGGGCCTTAGAATCGGGCCTTTGGGGGAGGGCCAGCTAAGCCTGCCGGCCAGCACATTGCCTGTTAAGTGTGAAAGACCAGCCAATAAAGGATCAGCACCAACCCTCCGGTGCTCAGAATGCAGGCCATCATCTTGGAATGGCAGCTCGCACAGCAAAGTAGATGGAAACTAGAAAAAAATGCAGGCAACGTTTTTTTTTCGGCGTGATGATCATCTGCTTTTTCTCATAGAACTGAGAAGCAGAATTATGTTTAAACCTGGGAAGGGGAGTTCACCCAGGTTACAAAGAGAGACTGTGGTTACATCACAAATTCAATCATTATTGCTTTGAACTGCCATGTGTTACCTTATTTATTTGTTGTATGCATAAGTGTGAGGGACATATATCCTTTGTTAGAGTGTTTCCTTAGTTTATTTTAGGTAGGGAAATCCTTGTCAGGCTAGTAATAGTGAGGCATTCATCCAACCTTCTAATATAATAAAATGGCATTTGTTGAGAAAACATCACAAAGTGGTCCGTCTCATATTGCTGACCCATCAAAATTAACACTAATGCTGCCGTTGAGCAGGGCAGAATATATTAGCCCCAACTCTCTTTAATTTAGATTTAGCTGATCTTGAAAATATTTTTGATAATATTCCAGCTAAATTGGGTTATTTAACGGTCTGTTGGTTAGCCTATGCCAATTACATCACCCCAATAGACGAAACCCCCACATATCTCCAAAGGTCTCTAGTTGGTGTTGAGAAATAATTGCAAGCAAACAATCTTAAAATAAACACACACAAATCAAAGATCCAATTATCCAGGAATCATACGAACAATTTACGGCAACTGAGTAATTCAAAGTTAAAATGTTTTTTTGTTTTGTTTTATTGGTTAAAATTCAATTCAATTTTTAACACTCACATATTAAAACGAAATGTTTAAAGAATTCATAAACTTTGAAAGAAAGATTCATGAATCAAACAATAATTTAAACATAACAGAAGGAACAAGGAACAATAAAATAAAAATGGGAGTAAAAATAGAACATGAACAAAGAATCCTAATCATCAAATCATTAAATCAGTACTGAATTAATATTAACATTCCTTCTCAATGGAAAGTGAATCAAACAATATCTTAACTGCATTTACAATAGATGTAGTTTTACCAGCCAGACAATAATTTCACATCTGATCACCACCTGACATTTGGTCCTTACTAAATTCATGAAAGGCTCTTAGCCGCAGCTGTTCCAAAGCAACACACAAAAGCAACAAGTGCCTGTTTTTTTCTCTTTCATGTTTACAATATCTGCAAATAACAGCATTCACATCAACCAAGCCATATTTAAATAAGGTTTCCTTTGTACATAGCAAATTTAGATGGAAGCTCATAAAAGTGGATTGCGTAGACCTGCTAGAGTTAATTGTTAAGTTTGGAGCCAATTGTCCTTGCTTTTTGTGATCCTACTTCAAATGACTTAATGATGAATATGTGTGGAATTGTGTAACAGTATTGGCCCAGTCTGAATCGAACAATGACTTCTTCACTCTCTCAGGATTGCTGACCCGATCCAATTCTGTGCATCTCAACTCCTTCAATAACAGCAAGGCAATCCCGTTAATTTCGGATATAGCACAAATGCCCCTCTGATCGCATGCTTGTCCAAACCTACATCACAATGAATTAGGGGTTGGAGTTAGCATTTTACCATACAGAGATAGGTATCGCCAAAAAGTTCAAGCTTTGAGAGAGACACTGCCTAGTTCATACCGGACAACGGAATGAGGCATAGATGGTGGGAGACACAAGACCCTTCTCCACATCAAAGCTTCAAGAAACGGGAGATACTCGAACATGACTGGGTCGTAATTCAAAGTTAAAGGTGGTGCACAAGATTCGATACTTCTGATTTCCCATATGTAATAAAAATAGAGAGGTACACATCTCTTATATGATAGAAAGGAAACTACTCCCACTTATTTCCCAAATGGGAAGAATTGTATACATATTTGGGGTATTTGTTCTAGTGCCTTACATGATTTACTACACAACATAAATAACCCCTTCCACCATCTACAACTCAGAGTTAGAACTAACAAAGAACTATAAATGGTTGAGTGTGATGGGGGATAAACTGTGGAAGAGATTTCCAAAACTTCCTAAAGCACTGCCTCTCTCAGTCTTACGCCACGCGCTAAGTTTTGCTTCATGGGAAACTCTGATTATATGGAAACATTCCAAGTGTACTTTAAGAGTTTATAAGCAAATCTTGGCTGCCTGCTGTATGATTTGATGATGTTGTATGAAGTGGGCACATTCCCTTCCATAAATAGCTTTATGATGACGTGTGACAAAAATATTTTGGAAATGTAATGTGACTTGATGGACATGTTGAACTCCCATAGATTGGAAAAGGTGTGTGAAGTCTTCTGGATAGAAAATGAGATGAAGATTAAAAAGTAATTATTCCAGAAAAATGTTGCAAGTTGAGTTATGAGACTGGGAATCTTAACAAAATAATGAATTCATTTCCTATCTCCAAGATATAGGACGTTGTTTTTGAGAGGTACATTGAATGTACTAGCTGCTCTAGAAAGAGTTGGTCCTTTTTGGGATGTCTCTACAGAGAAACGCATGTCTCGGCTTTGTGGTATAGCTGGGGTCTATAAAACGTCTATATACTGCTCCGCCCTGCCCCGCCCTTACCAGAAATGGGTTACCACATTTAGCCTATTTGTGTATGAAACAAATCGTATTTACAAATCAGTCTTTTCGGGTAGACATATGAATGGTTAACAGGCTTCCCTGATAATCAGTTTGCTGCATTTCAATAGAGATATATTTCTTTAAATTTTAGATGCAATTTGTAAATAGTATAACTGACATTTTATTGTATTTACTTATTTTCATTTCTTTAATATCTCTATTTTTTATGAACTGTCTGATACATTTTGTGATTTTATTATGTAGCTCATTACTCAATTTGTGTACGTTTTGATTTAAAACATGTTCCAATAAAAACAAAATAATAAACTCACCCAGTGGTAGGACTGTTCACATCCGGGGAAGCTTTGGGCACTGTGGTAAGAGGGCTCTCCTGACAGGAAACAGGGACATTGGTTAGCATGGCATTGGTCCAAGGGTACAACGTTGTTTCATCCCCAGTATATATTTCAATTCGATTTTTGCCAAAAAGTGTTCATCTAAAAACTCATCGAAAAAAAACAGGGGATTGGGGTAGAGCATGGGTGCACAACATACGGCCCGCGGCCACCCTCCATTAGGAAAGCCTTTGTTGTCTTCCGGGCCGGTGAAAACACTGGCCCTCATTGGCTCAGCACACACACGCATCTTGTCGCTCCTACGAGCCACGTAATGCGTGTGTGCTGAACCAATGGAGGGCCAGCACTACGGCTGGCGTGGTCCATAAGGCTTGATGCCGGAAGGCATTTCAGCCTTGGACCACGCCAGCCGTAGTGCGATTCCACCGTTCCAGCTTACCTGCCGCTTACCTGCCTGCCTTCCAGCACGTCTCCGGTAAGTGGTCTGTTTGTGTTTGTGTGTCGGGTTTGTTTTGCTTTATGTTTGTGTGTGTATGTTGGGGGGGGGTGTCGGATGTGTATGAATGTTTGTGTTTTAATGTATTTTGTGTGTATGTTGAGATGCGGGGGTGGGGGGTGTGTCGGATGTGTATGAATGTTTGTGTTTGAATGTATTTTGCGTGTATGTTGAGATGCGGGGGTGGGGGGGGTGTCGGATGTGTATGAATGTTTGTATTTGAATGTATTTTGTGTGTAAGTTGAGATGCGGGGGTGGGGTGTGTGTCGGGTGTGTCGGATGTGTATGAATGTTTGTATTTTGTTTGTATGTTGAGATGCAGGGGTGGGGGGGGGTGTCGGGTGTGTCGGATGTGTATGAATGTTTGTATTTGAATGTATTTTGTGTGTAAGTTGAGATGCGGGGGTGGGGTGTGTGTCGGGTGTGTCGGATGTGTATGAATTTTTGTGTTTGAATGTATTTTGTGTGTATGTTGAGATGCAGGGGTGGGGGGGTGTGTCGGATGTGTATGAATGTTTGTATTTTGTGTGTATGTTGAGATGCGGGGGTGGGGGTGTGTGTCGGATGTGCATGAATGTTTGTGTTTGAATGTATTTTGTGTGTATGTTGAGATGCGGGGTGGGGGGTGTTGGATGTGTATGAATGTTTGTGTTTGAATGTATTTTGTGTGTAAGTTGAGATGCGGGGGTGGGGTGTGTGTCGGGTGTGTCGGATGTGTATGAATGTTTGATTTTGGTGTATGTTGAGATGCGGGGGTGGGGGGGTGTGTCGGATGTGTATGAATGTTTGTATTTTGTGTGTATGTTGAGATGCGCGGGTGGGGGGGTGTGTTGGATGTGTATGAATGTTTGTATTTGAATGTATTTTGTGTGTAAGTTGAGATGCGGGGGTGGGGTGTGTGTCGGGTGTGTCGGATGTGTATGAATGTTTGTATTTTGTGTGTATGTTGAGATGCGGGGGTGGGGGTGTGTGTCGGATGTGTATGAATGTTTGTATTTGAATGTATTTTGTGTGTAAGTTGAGATGCGGGGGTGGGGTGTGTGTCGGGTGTGTCGGATGTGTATGAATGTTTGTGTTTGAATGTATTTTGTGTGTATGTTGAGATGCGGAGGTGGGGGGGTGTCGGATGTGTATGAATGTTTGTGTTTGAATGTATTTTGTGTGTATGTTGAGATGCGGGGGTGGGGGGTGTGTCGGATGTGTATGAATGTTTGTATTTTGTGTGTATGTTGAGATGCGGGGGTGGGGGTGTGTGTCGGATGTGTATGAATGTTTGTATTTGAATGTATTTTGTGTGTAAGTTGAGATGCGGGGGTGGGGTGTGTGTCGGGTGTGTCGGATGTGTATGAATATTTGTATTTTGTGTGTATGTTGAGATGCGGGGGTGGGGGTGTGTGTCGGGTGTGTCGGATGTGTATGAATGTTTGTATTTTGTGTGTATGTTGAGATGTGGGGGTGGGGGGTGTGTCGGATGTGTATGAATGTTTGTATTTGAATGTATTTTGTGTGTAAGTTGAGATGCAGGGGTGGGGTGTGTGGCGGGTGTGTCGGATGTGTATGAATGTTTGATTTTGTGTGTATGTTGAGATGCGGGGCTGGGGGGGGTGTCGGATGTGTATGAATGTTTGTATTTGAATGTATTTTGTGTGTAAGTTGAGATGCGGGGGTGGGGGTGTGTGTCGGATGTGTATGAATGTTTGTATTTTGTGTGTATGTTGAGATGCGGGGGTGGGGGGGGTGTCGGATGTGTATGAATGTTTGTATTTTGTGTGTATGTTGAGATGCGGGGGTCGAGGGGTGTGTCGGATGTGTATGAATTTTTGTATTTGAATGTATTTTGTGTGTATGTTGAGATGTGGGGGGGTGTGTGAATGTTTGTATTTGAATGTATTTTGTGTGTATGTTGAGATGCGGGGGTGGGGGGGTGTCGGATGTGTATGAATGTTTTGATTTGAATGTTTTTTGTGTGCTGAGTTGGGGGGTGGGGGGTTCGGGTCTGTATGGGTGCATGCTTGAGTGTGTGTGTGCTGAGTTGGGGGTGGGGGTTTGGAGTTGGGGGGGTAGGGGGTTCGGGTCTTTATGGGTGCATGTTTGTGTGTGTGCTGATTTGGGGGGTGGGGGGTTCGGGTCTTTATGGGTGCATGTTTGTGTGTGTGCTGAGTTGGGGGGTGGGGGGTTCGGGTCTGTATGGGTGCATGTTTGTGTGTGTGCTGAGTTGGGGGGTGGGGGGTTTGGGTCTGTATGGGTGCATGTTTGTGTGTGTGCTGAGTTGGGGGGTTTGGTTGGGGGTGAGGAGGCCATGGGGCATAGTTTTTGGTTGGGGGTGAGGGGGCCATGGGGCATAGTGTTTGGTTGGGGTGAGGGGACCATGGGGCATAGTGTTTGGTTGGGGATGAGGGGGCCATGGGGCATAATGTTTGGTTGGGGGTAAGGGGGCCCTGGGGCATAGTGTTTGGTTGGGGTGAGGGGGCCATGGGGCATAATGTTTGGTTGGGGGTGAGGGGGCCATGGGGCATAGTGTTTGGTTGGGGGTAAGGGGGCCCTGGGGCATAGTGTTTGGTTGGGGGTGAGGGTGCCATGGGGCATAGTGTTTGGTTGGGGGTGAGGGGGCCATGGGCGATTAGTGTTTGGTTGGGGGTGAGGGACATGGGGCATAGTGTTTGGTTGGGGGTGAGGGACATGGGGCATAGTGTTTGGTTGGGGTGAGGGGGCCATGGGGCATAGTGTTTGGTTGGGGTGAGGGGGCCATGGGGCATAGTGTATCTAGGGTCAATAAAATATATATATAAGTTAATTAAACAGGCGAGATACAATAACTAAATAGAAATACATTATAACAATGGAAAATGTGTAGTACAAAATGTAAGTTTGAAATGCAAATAAAAATCGTTACCCCTCAAAAACATTCTTTTTCCATGTGTTTAGTACAAATTGGGGGTTTAAAAAGCCTCCTGCCACGCCCCGCCTAGCCCACATTTACTTTTCAGCCCACTATAGCCCTCATGTAAGGTACTTTCAGCCCTCTGTCAAAATCAGTTGTACACCCCTGGGGTAGAGGGATATAAGTAGTAGCAGGTGGGGGATAGGGATAAACAAATGGGGGCGGGGCGGGCTTGTGAAGAGAACCCCCACATTTAAAACATACCACAATACGAACAAAATAAACTCTACCAGTGGTAGGACTGTTCACATTCGGGGAAGCGTTGGGCACTGTGGTAAGAGGGCTTTTCTGACAGGGAACAGGGACAATGATTAGAATGGTATTGATCCAAGGTTACAACGTTGTTTCATACCGAGTATATACTAAAAACTCGTCGGATAAAATAGGGGTGTGGGGTAAAGGAATATAAGTGGTTGGGGATGGGAAATAGAGATTAAATAATAGGGGCTCTTGGGGAGAGAACCCTCCACATATCTAAAAAAAATCGATGAGTTTTCTCGAAAAAAGTTTTCTGAAAACAACTCATCTAAAAAATGACTGGGGATGAAACAACGTAGAACCGATCCAAGAATACAGTGGGGTGGCACATTGGGGCTACCAGGCAAAGCATTTACAAATGTCCTTTCCTGCTACAACATATCTGTATCTCTTTTCTATGTCTGCTTTTGCCAAACATGCCCACCCGTAACATTGGAAGGCCAGAATATGATGAATTCGCTGCACGCGGCTAGACTAATGCGCATGCGCTTTAAATATGAGTTGGTACACATTCCACTTGAAAGGGTTAAGCAAAGCCCCTTCCATGGTACTGTAATTGACTAAAACCCTGGCCAGAGGCTGCCAGGTATATTCGATATGGCAGGGGCAGCAGGACAGTGCAGCAGTTTCAGTCACCTCCAGCGGACAGCACATAGGACGGCAGCACGCCATTCCGACCCTGCCACCACTGGTGTCCATACACCCACACATATTATGACCCAGGACCTTTCGTGGGTAATTGTTCCAAAACTTCCGTGACCAACAATATTTTGCGTGTCACTTTTGTGGGTTTAAACCAACACTCTCCTTTCCCACACTGCTATTCCTGGCATCGCTTCCCCACTCGCAGCACCCAAAATATGGCTCACAGCTTTTTTTTTTTCTATTTTCAGTGCAACATAGAATAAAGTTTAACACGAGGCTATACCGGCCATTCCAGTCCCACGTAGGCCATGCAAACCTGGCCCCATCAGAGATGGCAATCGCCTGTCCTATCTTTCAGGACTCTTAGTGGCCGATACATGGGTATTTTTGCACGGTTCAATGTGACTTTGCACTGCCGACACACACACAGATCCATGGAACTGTGCACCGCGTATTTTTGCAATGCAAAGTCATTTGTGCAGTAGAAAAATGACGTTGCACTATCTTTGCACTGCAAAAATACCCTTTGCACAGTTCCATGAATCATGGTTTGTGTCGGCAGAGCAAAGTGACTTTTCAGGAGTGCAAAGTCACTTTGAATCGTGCAAAAAATTCCATGAATCGACCCGTATTGTTTACCAAGCTGTGGCATCCATCTTTTCCTGAGAAATCTATGGACAAGTACAAAAGGTATGAGCAATTCAGACCACCATAAATTCGGGAGGATCAAGAATTGCCAGAGCTAGATTCCTCACTCCCACAAGCCACAAGTCTGCTGCATTGGTATGGTCAATCCAATACCCAGTTATTTATTGTGTGTTCATCCACAGGCAGAATTTATTTATTTATGTATGTATTTATTGTGCAATGTGTATAGCACACCTTACTCGTGGGCATCTGGGCGCTGCTCTTACAGATGATGGCAATAAATAATACAGTTATTTTCCATAGTTGCATGCATACATGACAAATAGTATGATAACAAGATGTACCCTAATCTTAGAAATGAGTGTCACTTCTGTAGCTACCTTACTGACCAAGGAGCATGTCTTAGTTACATGTTACCTTGGTAAAGAGTCGGGTTTTCAATTGTTTTCGGAAGGTCCAGAAGGAGTCTTCGGTGCTTAGTTTGGCTGGTAGGGTGTTCCAGTGTCTAGCAGCTATTGTAACCGGACTATCAGTATTAGGTGAACAACATAATGTAGCGCTTGCATAACTCTATCAATACCTATGTGGCTGCATTATCTCTGTATTCAAGGAAAAGAGTGGGATAGCAGTGCCTTCATTCATAGACTAGGCATTCATTGGCGAATAAATGTCACACGTTTTCAGGGATGGCTACCAATACCATTGAACCTAGTGGTTATAGTAACTTTGAGGCACCTTGTGTCATGATTCCTGCCCCTCATGTCCCCAGCCCTCCAAGATGGCAGGCTGGAGCCAGGCCACGATCACCTACATGGCCCTCAAGGGCCTCTCCATCCCTCCAAAGACCCACTTGGAGTCAGACTTGGCGCTTGTGGCACCAGACTTACTCACTCCCATAGGATAACATTGGGGATTGGACTTGTCGTGCATTGATGGGGACAAGATGGATGCCCCCACATATTTCGGTTCCCAGAACTGCATGTGCGGTCTAGTCTTTTGGGTGTGGTTCAGCCCAGAGACACCTGGGATACCCAGAGACTAATTAAGCCACACCCAGGCTGAGAAACATGCTTTGCATTTTCGGCACCTGCAGCGTGACACTCATCGTGTTCGGATCGGTCCTCAGTAGGCCTGCATCTTTCTTCTGCGCTCAGCTCCTGCAAGAACAAGAACACTGTTAGGAGCAGCCTTACCATGCAGCGCTTCTGCCCATCATTCATCGCTCCTTCTGTTCTGCGGGCATCTTCGGCGGTTTCATTCCCATCCCGGCACGCCGCTTCCTAAGGAAAAGGGAAAAGAACAGAAAAAAGGCATTAGTAAGCATTCTGCAAATCTTCGCTTATTTTTAAATACTGTACGAGCTTCAAACGCTTACCTGAATCCCAGCCGCGCTGGGGGAACTCTGTCTCCGGAACTTCTCATCCATCTGCAAGAGGGAAAAGACACTACAGGTTAGCGTGGAAACATCTAGAGGCGCCGCATACCGCGCTTACCCACCGCATTTGTTCTTCATAACTGGCATCCACGCTGAAAACGCAGCAGCACCTAAAAGACACAGAAAAATAACTCAGTTCAATGCAAATACGAAAGGGGTGCATCGCGCATCGCCCTCTCACTCACCTTCAGCGCAACGCATCTCAGCAGCACGCCGCCATCCCCCGGATGCCGGCCATCATCTAAGGAAGGAAAGGAACGAAGTTAGTGAATTGTTCAAAAGACTCATTATACTTACCTGTCGGACTCTTGCCAGTGAAGTAACTAGGCAGCAATGAGCCCGCATCAATCAACGCGCCCCTGCACTGAAAGCAGGACGGAGAGCACACTATCCAAGAAAACAAGGTGAGCTGTGGATCAAAGGGAAGGGTCGGACCCTGGGGTAGAAGGGGTTCAAGCACACAGAGACAATAGGGAGTTAAACTCTACCAATCCTGTGTTTCAGACCCACTCTCCAGTCGAATAGCCTCCAGGGAATGGTTGAGGTCGTAAGAGGTCAGAATAGGCTGAGTGAAGTCCCCGTGGATACTAGGTGAGCGTTACAGAACGCAAAGCCTCACATCAAAATCCACCTGGGCATCATGGAAACATCAGAAACTGACCAGTTAGCCCACATGTTGGGGCAGCTACGTTCCGAAGTACATGCAGCCAGGCCGGAGACCAACACCCTGAGGAGAGAGCTGATAGTAGCCAAAGAACGCACTGAAGATTTAAGCCGGCAACTTCTCCAGTCACAAGCAGGGCATGCACCATTGCCGGGAAGCATGCCCTCGATGCCAGCCAATCCCGTTCAGATAACCCTTCCTGGGGCAGTTCCCTTGGCCCCACCCGAACGATTTATGGGGGATTCCAAGAGGTTTGCAACGTTCATGAACCAGTGCCGCCTGCACTTCCTTTGTAGGCCAGGGGCCTTTCCGGATGACCAATCACGGGTCGCTTTTGTGCTATCCTACCTGAGTGGTAGCGCCGCTGACTGGTCTGTACCCTTTGTGGCTAAAGACGATCCTTTGCTGCTTGACTTCAGGGGCTTTCAGCAGGAGATGGAAAAGCTGTTCGCCCGTCGTACTCATGGGCAGGCATTAGACAACGAACTTCTGTCCCTACACTAAGGTAATCAAGACCTATTAACATACATAGTCACGTTCAACAGACTCGTAGTTGAAGAAGAATGGCCAGTGGAGAAGAGAACCACCTTATTTCATCAGAGGTTGCGGGGGGAGCTCAAGGATGTTCTCGCACAAGTAGTGAACCCCCGAAAGACTGCTCAGAATTCTTTGGCCTTGTTGTTCAACTGGATCATAGGTTGCAGGACCGAAGAGCAGATCGAACCAGACGGGACCCTCGTCCTATGTATGTCCGTTCAAAGGACAATACTGCCCGAACAACGGAAGGTTCAGGAGAACCAATGCAAATGGGGGGGGGTCAGATCCCCCTTGACTAAAGCGGAAAGGGATAAAAGGAGACAGCAGCAGTTATGTCTGTACTGTGGAAGATCAGGTCATTTCCTTAAAGAGTGCCCTGTGAAGCCATCGAGGAGGACGGTAAGGGCCACAGACAAGGAAGATACCATCAAGGAATCGGAAAACTCCCCAGCCCGGCAAGTGTAGGGGTCCACTTGTCGAGCGAAGAAAGTGAACTACAGACCTCCCATTTTGCACTATCTGTGGTCTTGATCAATCACCACAACCATCTCGGATGCACGCAGTAAGAGTGTACATAGACAGTGGAGCCGTTGGGAATTACATCGACCAGGATCTTGCGGCAAAGATGGGGCTTCTGTTACACCCTAAATCAACCACCTACACTGTTACCACTGTCAACGGTACGGAAATAGCTTCTGGTCCATAATCCCAATGCACTGCAGCTTTAACCCTTCTGTGCCAGGATGGACACCAATAATCTATCGTTTTCGACCTCATGAAGGCACCACAGTTCCGGTTGATTTTGGGAATGCCATGGTTGGTAGCTCACAATCCTCGAATCGATTGGCGAGAAAAACAATTGGCCTTTCCTGAGACTTGCGCCCACACATGTTATCGCCAAGAGAAACAACCAATAGACACCAGAACCTCCACGCTTGCGACTGTGGCAATCGGCACCCTACCAAGTGAATACCAGGACTTTCAAGATGTCTTTCAGAAAGAACAGGCTAATACCCTGCCACCGCATAGACCATACGATTGCCAAATCGACCTGATACCCGGCGCACAAATCCCATGTGGGCGAATTTACGCACTCACGGAACCAGAAAACCAGCACCTGAAGGCCTATCTTGACCAATACCTGGCCAACGGGTTCATCCGTCCCTCGAAGTCTCCAGCAGCCAGTCCTCTATTCTTCGTACCGAAAAAGGAGGGGGACTTGAGAAAGTGCATCGACTAACGTGCACTGAACCAGATTACCGTAAAAAATCGCTACCCCCTGCCACTGATCCCTGAATTGCTTGATCAAGTCAAAGATGCCCAAATCTACACAAAAGAAGACCCGAGGGGGGCATATCACCTTGTTCGCGTAAAACAGGGGGACAAATGGAAAACCGCTTTTCGCACCAAATACGGCTTGTACAAATATCAAGTAATGCCCTTTGGCCTTTACAACGCGCCTGCTGCATTTCAATACTTCATGAATGATGTCCTACGGGAATTGATTGATATCTGTGCTCTAGTGTACATCAACGATATCCTAGTATATTCAGCATCAAAGCAGGAAACGTTAAACACGTCCGATCCGTATTGGTGAAACTCCGTCAACACCAGCTCTACGCCAAGCTCGTAAAGTGCTCATTCCACATCTCCGAGGTGGAATTCCTGGGCTTTATTCTCAGCCGAATGGAATCCAAATGGATGTACACAAGGTAGATGCTATCCTGAACTGGCCATTGTTGGGTGTCCTGACCCACGTTTGAGCTATCATGCTGCAACATTTGGTGCTGTGGGCTTAGAAAATCCAAGATGGCCAAAAAGCCCACATCTACGCCAGAATAGGAAAACTGTGAAGTACTGGCATGGAAAACATCATGATGGCCAGAACTTCCCAGAAAAGGCACAGGGAAATGCATGCAGGGCTGCCACCCATGTTTGCCTAGGTTGTGAGCACAGGAGGGCACTGCCTAAAACCACCATTGGGCTACCCACACAGTAGCCTGAAACCATTGGGAATGGCAATGCTGATTGCCAAAAGCAACCTAGAACTGTGGGGAATTCATTTTCTTAAATCCCAAAAATGGTTGCATTACCAGTACTCACCACTATCAGAAAGCCGGCGTTTTAAAACCAACAGACTTTTGTGTAAAACTGAACAAATGAAACAAAACCAGGCCAAGCAAAGACTTGCTAAGAGGTGGATACAATGTAAAACTATACTCTGAAATGACTTGAAGGAAGTAATTATTTAATGTGTATGTAAAAATCGTAATAAACTTAAACTGGGGGACAAAAAGTGACATTTAGCTGAAACCTGGCTTAATGAAACTGAATTCTGCCTGACATCTACCCCCACAGGAGTTAAAACCTGCTCAGCCACTCTTCCCCTTTCCAAAAGGAGTTGTCACCTCTCTGATTAGATTAGGGGTGGAGCAGCTACAGGGAGTTGAACAAAGGCCTGTCCTGGTCCCAGGCAGATGGTTTATTAGGGTGGTCATAAATGGCTTCCTTTTGAACAAAGCCCTTCCTTGACTCAGGCAGATGGTTTATAGGGGAGGTCGTAAAGTGGCTTCCTCTTGGCAGAAACGGGGAGGGGCAGCCCCTCTGAGGACAGGCTGAGCTTAAAGAAAGTGGATAGACTGGTTTCTCCACCATGTGACCTGGGAAGACACACCCCTGTTGGCCAGAATATGATTTTAAGAAAGATGTATAACTCATGGTGCGGACTTGTCAAAATTAGCTAAATGATACCATAATTCTTGTGATTTTTCTGCAAACATTTTAAGAGGTTTTAGGACCTGGTGGTATGATCTGGGGGGTTGCTAGCGGAAAATAGGGTTTCACTCCAAATGTCTGCATGTTAAAAATCTGACACTTCATCAATTAATGTCCATACTCCTTGCGCACATGTGTGTAAATTTGAGTAAATGTCCGATATTGCAAAACCAGTTAAAAAGTGCAAAATGTTGCCATTTCTGAATGCAAGCCCCCAGGAAGAGCAGAGTTTGAACAGAGTATACCTCATGTGATATGTGATGGGTGCATGTAATTTTAAACAACTGTGTATCTGTGCAATATGTATTTGAATCAAATATAGATTTGTGGGCAAACTGACCAGGGGAGGATCCTCTGACCCATAAAACCTACAGCATCACTCTGACTCACATTTCCTTCCCCCAATCATGGGAGAGGGGAGAATTGGGCCAATGACAAGTAGAGAGGAGCAGGCTTAGCTAGGCCCAGGCACACACCCATTTTCAAAACACATAAAAAGAGACTGCTGGGACAGGTAGAGACATTCAAATCCAGTTGTGGCAACGCGCTCTTCCGGACCACACAACATCCAGAAGATACCAGATCCAACACTTAGACTTTAAAACTCCAAAGAACTTGATTCAGAACTCAAAGCAAGGGCCTAAACCCACAAACGGAGAACTCTTCTCAGCAGGCCTCAGCATCCAGCAAACCTAACAGCGGTAGCAGCATCCAGGAGCCGTGCAAATCAGCGCTGTGTCCAGAGAAAGCTGTGCAGAAAGATCCAGGAGCTGTGTACAGACGCTGTACCCAGAGGTCCAGGAGCCGGGCCAGGAGCAGTGTCAGACCAGACGAGCAGAGCAGAGACCAGACGCTGTGCGCAGAGACCGTCCAGGGCGAAACCAGAACCGAAGCCATCTTGACCCGATCCGTGAGACCTAGACCTTCCAAATACATTGTGAGTACAGCTAGGACGGTGTGAAACCAAATCTCTTAGTTTCCAGTGATATAATTCAATCTATTTAATCTAAGTAGAACTGCCTCCTAACTGTCACTTGTCAATTCTGCAGCTGCATAGCTGTCACCTGTCATTTTTAAAAGCTGTCACCTGTCAATTTGAGTTACTTTAAATTCGAAAAACGACCTTTACAAAATAATTCATATCTTTGGAACCGTTTGGGCTAGAAACTTGGTTTAACTTTCCTCTGAAAGCTTAGAATCTTAGCTTTGCAACGAACCTAGAACCGACTTGCTAGTCCTTATACTTTTGCCGTAATCATGATTCACGCATTCACGAATTTTGCCGATTTGGTTAAAAATCCAGCCAAGTGTGAAAACAGCAGCTTCCTTGCTTTCCATTCCCAAAAATTCATTTAACCTGCTAGTTACTCCTAGAGCATTGTTAAAGGGAGCCTGAGCTCATCCCAAGTATCTTTCACTCACCCTGAACCTCCTAAAGGGAATTAAAACCATTTTCAGCATATTCCTCACTTCATTGCCAGCACATATAAAAGCATTTTGGGCCTGTGTTTCAACTTCTATCCGTAGTCTAAGCTTGCTGGGGTGAACTGACTTACATTTGATTGCATGTCTGAGAACTGTGTGCTACTCTTCATTTCCTTACATTGCATAAGGGGGGGGGAGTGGATTGCCAGAGAAAAGTGATTACATTGTTTTGTTGAAATCATATTGAGTATTTTCTGTACTGCATTTTCATTCAACATTGCATCCATCTGAACTTATATAAAGCATTCTCTACCACCTTATTCTTCTATTCCTATTCACAAGTGTGCTACCTCATCCTTATACTACTCCTGGGTAATTAAATCAGTTTACTAGTAGGACATTATTCAATGTTGATCAACCTTATATTTATAAGGGCGATATCGATTATTAATTTATTATAAAAGCGTGGTATCTATATTTTGTCTTATTTCTCAAATAAACCTTTTAAACTTGCAAAACAGAACTACTTCTTGGCTCAGTGGGGTCAGGGGGATTCTAAGAGAGGGGTGTTATATAGGGGTAGTCATCCAGAACTCATGAACTGGACATAAAGATATATCAATAAGGGTTTTTCATTCAGTATCCCAGGCTAGGCATTGACTTGGCTGTAGTGCTGGATTGAATCTTCTTACAAAGTGGGGGCTCGAGCCGGACATCTGGGTTAGATCTATCACTTGTGCAGCTTAATACAGTGTGCTAACTGACGGGATACATACATCCGGTCGGATCACCACGCTGTTTTACGCTGTAAAGCACTCTTCAAAGGGACACTCTAAGGAAAAGGTCTGTTTTGCAAAAATAAAATACTAATTTCTGTAAATCAGGACAGAGATCAATCTCTAGAATGACGACCTTGGTAGACATGAAAATAGCGAGGGGGCACCTCTTACATAAGCTATTTGTGAGAGGTGAGTGGACTCACCAAGACCAAACGGTCTGGTTGCAGGCCATCGCGCAACAGGTCACTGAAACAAGGTCAGACATATGGAGAGATCAGGGTCCATTACATGTGGCCCTGAGTGAACTATATATGGCTCCTAAAGCCAAAGATGAACACAATAAGATTGCCAGGATAGCGGCATACCTGTACCTATATATGGGAGACATGCAGGATAAATGTACTGAAAGCCAAGATCTGGCGAATAAGCGACAGATGGCGTTAGAGAAGGTCCAATCTGACCTGGTCTCTTCTGAGCAGAGGCTGCAGGGGAGCCAGGAGTCAGAAAATGATAGTAGGCAGTATATCATTAAAATAAAAGAGGACATGGATAGACTGCAACAGGAGAAGGCTGATCAGGATACCAGATTTCTGGCCTTGCAGAAAGAGTACCAAGAAGGGTTGGACTCCCTTCTGCAGAGCCAGAAAAAGCTGGAGCAACAACTGGACTTCAACAGGGCATGCACAGAACAGGTAGCCACCCTGCAAATTCGATTAGACAGAGAGAAAGAGGAAAGCAATACATTGATTCTGAAAGACCTGGATACCCAGGCAGAGTTTGATCAGGAGCACCAGAAAGCTGGTGCCTTCCAAAGGCAAAGGGACGACCTGGCGGCACAGATGCAGGAAAGGGACACCTTAGGCCAGGAAGTCTGCCACTTAAAAAGGAAAATGGAAGAAAATCACCTGGCCCTCCAGGGACTGGGTGACCTCCAAAAAGAACACAGAACTTGTTAGAGCACACCAGGAGGGTGGAGGATGCTCTGGCAAGAAAGGAGCAGGCCAATAGGGACACAGCTCAGGAGGTAACCCTCCTGCAGCAGAGACTGGCCCAGTACTCCAGGACCAATCAGGAGGCACAGAGAGAAAATGAGGCTCTCTGTCAGCACAATGATAGGCTCCAGCAACAGGTAGCGATGCAGGAGAGACTGATAGAGTCGAGTAAGGCCTTAACTGAGGAACTGAAAGCGCAGGCTCTTGTATTGCAACAGGGAGCAGGGGCGGATAGAGACCAGGTTCGGTGGGAGAGGGAGACTCCTGAGCATAACCTCAGGAGCCCTAGTACCAGAGGCCTTCATATCTCTCAGTCCCTGGACTCTGCCACCCCCATGTCCCCTCGCGCACATGAGCCCAGGGCCACGGGGTTGGCAGATTACTATCCAACCAGAAGTATGGGGCTCATAGGCCAGTACCTCCCAGGAATGGAGGGGCGGGCATCCGGGTATGGGCACCCAAGCACGGTGCAATTTAGTGGTGAACCCCAGGAGAGTAGGCCCATTAAGGGCATCCTGAAAACTTCTGCCCAGTTAGGGCAGTGGGGGGGGTACCCATCAAATCCTGGCAGCAAGGAGGAATCCGAAGACTCCTCTGAACGGCGCAGGACACAGGAGACCAGGTCCCCACATTCTGCCAGCCATTCCCAGGCTCGCAGAATCCAGGAAAACCTGGAAGAGCAGACAGGAACCTCTGGGAGCAGGTCCTCTGAGTCAGAGGATGAATGGACCAGGGTTACCCCGACCAAAAAGGCCAATAAGGCAAAAAGGGCCTTTGCTTAAGGACCCATTGAAGCAAATAAAGGCAATAAGGAGTGTCATCACGCCTTATCATAAGAACGCCAAGTATTCCGTTTGGGAACACTTGGAGCTCTATGAGCAAATGATGGAGACTTTCCATTTGAAGGACAGCAGTAGCTGCATCCAGTATGTCAAATGGACATTCTCCCCAGAATACTCCAGTTTCTTTGCGGGGCTGGTGGACCAAAATCATTTAAGATGGTCCACCTATAAGGCGGCCATCTTGAAACATTTTTCTGTTCACAGAAATCCTCAAGAGGCTCGCAAGGCAGCCTACAATTTGCAATGTTTGGAGGATCAGGCCCCACAAGAGTTTGTGCAAGAATTAAAGCGTGCTTTTGCGCAGACCACCAGAAGGGTGAGCACAGACAGCAAAGAGTTTGTCAATACATTTTTCCATGCTCTCCCTAAATATATAATGACCCATCTCGTGAGAGATTTTCATGAGAAAAGATCTTTAGACTGGGTCATTGATCAGGCTACCCGGATCTATGAGGTGGAGAAGCCTATCGAAAATAAAAATAACGTGCCGAAAAACCCCAAAACCAACAGCACCCCTGCTGCTGCCAAGGTGGCAGAGGTAAAGGTTGCCCCCGTTTTAGATTTGGAGATGGGGGGCCTAAAAACCTGCCTGCACCAAATAATTCACAGCCCAGAAGGCCCTCGGGCCAGTCACAGACAGGGAGTCGAGGAGGTAGTCCCACAAATGGGGTACCCCGCTCCCCTGACTATGTAAGTACCCGCTACAAGGGAAACCGACCAATCCTGGGTTATGTGTGGACTCCTCCAGCGCAAGGGGGGGGATCCAGCCAAGCACCTGACCCGGGGAACTTCCCTCCTAACTTCCCCCAGGAGGGCAGAAATTCTCCAAATCCTGGGCAGAACTTTTTCCCCAGGTATCCACCCAATTTCCAGCCCCAAAATCATCCATCCTTCTTTCCCCAATTCCCTGAGCCCAGACAACCTAATCCGGGAGAGGGGAGGCCAAGGGTGGAGGGGTACCAAAATCTTCCCAACCAGGGGTACTACCAGAGAAGGGATAGCTACCCTTCCCGGGATCAGCCCAGGGGAGAAAATAGAGCCCTGTATCAGCCTGAGCGGGTTTCACAACTTGAGCGCCAGGTCCAAAATATGGCACGAGATCTGGGTCACATATTGAGGGCTCAACAGAACCCTCAGATGAGCATGCCACCGCAGAATGCCCCAAACTCTGGACCTGGTGTTCCAGAACAATGACGGGGGCAGCACCCCGATAACCCACCGGTTCCCAGGGAGGAGGCACAAGGGGAAGGGGGGTGTAAAGCCTTGGAGGAAGCTTCCTTCCCAACTTGTAAACAGCCCCTGGAAAACAAGGAACCAGAAACAAAATCTCCTACCCCGGAAAGCCTGCCTCCCAAGGAGCAGAGGGGGGGTAGGAGAAACAAAGGACCCAAACAGACCCACTTTGTGGAGGAGGTACAGGTCTTCCAATTTGAGGGAGAGGGATCCTCAGAGGATCCTGGGGAAAGGATCTTCTCCTTTAGAGATGGGGGAACTCCTCCCAAGGAAAAATGGGTCCCAGGGGAGGCCAATTCAGACTGGGGAGATGTGGAGACTGAGCTACCGCCGCCCATCATCTCATCCCAAAACCGACAATACCAAAATCCCCTGGTTCAAACCCATCCTGGTGACTGCCTCCAAAAAGGGGGGGGCGGCCCAGAACCGGAACCAGGGGAACCCACAATGGCTCTGATCTCCAGTTGCCAACTTTTTCTTTCAGATTCCCAAGGCTCTCCACAGAATTCTGCCCAAATCTCTTCTCTAGCAATGTCCAAAACCAGAAAGTTAGCCCACCAGTTGTCCAAAAATGTGCATTATCTGTGCCCCCTTGAGGAGAAGGAGGGAAGATACTATGCCCCGGTACAAGTACAGGGGCAGGGTACAATTTTGGCACTGGTGGACACTGGATCCCAAGCCACCCTTCTGTCCAAAAGGGCCTTTGAGGAACTAAATGCAGGAAGGGGGGAGAATTACCGTATTCCTCTCACCTCTCTTCCTGGACAACTGCAGAACTTTGACGAGAAGGAAATTCCTGTTGAGGGGACTGCAGATTTGGACATTAAAATTGGGCGACACAAGGTGAAACACCCGGTCATAGTAGTGACTCCAGAGGGCCCCCATTGTTTACTAGGGAATGACCTCCTGAGAAGGTTGTCACCCCTAATAGATTGTGTAAACAAGGTCCTCTGGACCCAGACTAGCCGACCAATAAAATTAAAACAGAGTGCCAACCATGTTAGTTTAAACGGCACCTGCCACATGGTTGAACAAAAATCTGACCAAGTAGAATTTCACTTCCAGAACAACCAAACTCCAGATGTGACAGTGATAGCAGTAGGACAACAGACTGGTGATGGGGGGGTCCTCTCTATTTCTGAAAATCAACCTTCCTTCCAGTTTAAGGTGGTATTCCACACTGGAAGGAAACACTCTGAAATTCTTCACCAATCCACAATCAGAAACTCCCACTCCTATAGTCCAGAAAGATGTGAAATCAGTTCAGAGCCTGGCTTATATTCAGCAAATCGGAGAGCAGTTGTTCATCCCTGTCCAGTTAAATGATGGGAAGGACTCTGTTCTCGCTCGAGTGTGTGTGAACAACGGTAAGACCTTCATCAGCGAAGCCATGTTCCGCCAACTCCCAAAAGGTCCAGCCATTCCCACATTCAAACTGATAGACAAATGGGAAATGGACCTGGAAGCACCTAATTCCAAATATCTCCTGCCAAGCAGGTGTATGCTCAAAATCTCCATTGGCAACAAGAGCATAGTCCATAATTGTTGGGTCGTGCGAGACGTCACTGCCGCCTTTTACTTAGGCAGTGACATTCTCAATCGCTTTGCCATTAGTTTGGACCTAATAAACTTCAAAGCTTGGTCCCGATTAGCGGATAATCCCATGGGCTTTGATGATCCAGAAAAAGCATTTAGGTCAGCTCAATTGCTACCTTATGCAGTTGAAATTCAGATCAAAGAGGAAGTCACCATCCCAGAAAGGACCCGACAATTCTCCCTGGAAGTGAAAGTTAAAAGAGGACAAAAAGTGCAAAACCCTGATGCTTATATACATCTAAATGCTTCTCTCCAACAGCAAGGGTTGGGGGTAAACCCAACACCATTAGTCAACATAGAACATGACACCATTCCAATAGAGGTGGATAACAGCGACTTAAAGAGTATTACTCTAGCCGCAGGCACCATTATTGGAATGGCGGTTGATGACCGACATTTTTCCATTGATTTAGGAAATGAACTGTTAGGACCAATCCCCAAGGACTGTTTTGACAGTGACAGTGATGACGACGCAACAGCAGACAGGATCTTCACCCGGCATGGGGGGAACTTCCTGGTGTACACTTCCTGCCCCTATGGTAAGGAAGCTGTGACTTGTGACTTCAGGAGGGATGAGGTGATTTTCCAGGTCCATGAGGGTTGCCTTTCCCACCTGAGGCCTCCAGTCCAAATCAGCACTCTGACCAGGGACTTCTCCACCCAGCTGGAGGAGGCCGCTGAGATAGCCAGACCAGAAGTCTTTCCAGGCTTCAGGCAGATGGTGGAAGAGAGAGTCAACCGAGCTGATGCCTGTGTGACTCTGGAACAAAAGCAAAAGTTTAAACAAGTTTTCTTGGATTTCCAAGATCTCTTTGCGGTAGACTCATTTGACTGTGGTCGCACCGACATCCACACAAGAACAATCCCCACGGACCCTGGAATGACTCCAGTGTTTGTGAAGCAATATCGCTTGCCTCTCGCATCCATGGAGTTCCTTACTGAAATAATTAAGAACCTAGAGTCCCGGGGAATACTTTGTCCAATACACAGCACCTTCAATAACCCGGTGCTGGGAATATTGAAGCCAAACGGCCAGTGGAGACTCTGCGCCGACCTCAGGGAGCTCAACAAACAGGTCCATACTTCCCGATGGCCTCTGCCCTACATTGTCCAAGGGCTGGCCCAGATGCAGGGGTCACAGGTATTCACTGCAATAGACCTGACCAATGGATACTGGACTGTGCCTGTCAGTAGGGAGGACCAATACAAGCTGGCTTTTACCTTTGGGGGCCAGCAGTACACATGGACCCGGACTCCCTTCGGATACCTCAACTCCGGCAATGAATTCAACATTTTCCTACACATGGCCATGCCCGACCTGGGTGCAAGGGGTAACCTGGCTTATGTAGATGATGTCCTCATCAAAAGTTAATCTGTGGAGGAACACATAGCAGAGATCCGTTATGTTCTGACCCAGTTGAGGGCCGCCGGAGCAAAACTTTCCTTTCAGAAAGCACAGTGGTGTAGAACCCGTGTTAATTTCTTGGGGCATGAGATTACTCCTCAGGGTATCTGTCCCCAGGAAAAGAAAGTGGAAGCACTTCAGAAACTGAAAGACCCCACAACTCTGCGGGAACTAAGGAGCCTCCTTGGACTGACTAATTACAGCAGAAAGTTCATTGAGGGCTACGCAGAGATCACCAGACCCCTGATTCATCTCCTGAAGGGGGGGCTCAAGTGGGAATGGGGTCCAGAACAAGCAGAGGCGGTAAGACAACTAAAAAGAAGCCTCTCACAAGTGCCTTGCCTAGCTTACCCTGTCAGAAACAAGGAGTTCTTCCTGGAGACGGGGTTCTCTAATACGTGCTTGATGGCAGTATTATACCAAAAGCATGACAAGGTCAATAAAGTAATCTCCTATGCGAGCAAAACTCTATCCTCTGTGGAGGAAAAATTCAAGGATTGTGAGAAGGCACTCCTGGCAACGGTGTGGGCATTGAAGAATTACTGCCCGTTTATCCATGGGGAACACATCATAGTGGAGACTCCACACCAGCCTCTGCAATATCTCCAAAGTGACAGGATCCGGGCCGGAAATGTGAGTAATTCCCGAATTACTTCCTGGATTCTGTCAATGCAAGGCTTTCCTATGGAGGTCAGATATGGCCAAAACAAGAATAGTCCCCTCGCGCAAGGTCTTGCTGACTTGCATGATTGTGCCAGAGAAAACTGTCTCGAGGATGAAAGTCTAAAAATCAAGGACAACACGGAGGCATACCTTAATTCCCCACACAAAGTCTTTGAAGAGGACAAGTGTGAGGGAATGCCCACTGTCTATGTGGATGGATGCTCTTACCATGTTGACAACGATGGGGAGAAAGAACTGGTGGCTAGCGTAGGGAATGCATGGGTGAAGGAGTTCCCAGAACCCTTCGCTGGATACAAAATTGGTCCCCGAAGTAGTCAGTTGACAGAATTGATGGCTGTGCATCAGGCCATCCTCACTGCTGTCCAGCATCAACTCCATGAACTGGTCATAATCACAGATTCTGATTATGTACGGAACGGGTTCGTGGAGCACCTGGTTAATTGGAAAACCAGAGGCATGTTATGCGCTAATAACAAACCCCTGAAACATGGGAAGTTAATCCAAAACATTGATGATCTGGTCACCTCGAATGGGATGACCATCTACTGGAAAAAGATCAAGGGTCATTCCAAAGTAGAGGGACCAGACAAAACTGGAAATTACTTAGCTGATCAGCTGGCCAAAACCGGGGCCATCCAAGGGGATCTAATCGAAATAGAGTCCCTGTTGGGGGAAATCCAGGTCACTGCTATCACTAGGTCCCAGACAAATGCTCACAATGATCTTTCAACTGCCCAATGGAGCAAGGAGACCCCTGATGCTGATTTGATTACAGCTCAGAAGGGGGATCCAATTATTGGTAAGGTTTACCAACACCTTGAGGACCTTGAGAACTTTCCCCTGATGGATACCGATTACATTGGGAAAGAGGACCTAAGAGTGTTGATGAAATGTCCAAAAATGTTCCGAATCCAAGACGGTTTGCTGTTAAGGAAATCCAAAGCTGGCCACGATCAGTGGGTGGTTCCTACCTCATTCCGAAGCCTGATGTTAAGTCACGCCCATGATGCGGCCACCGCCGGTCATAGGGGGTTTCACACAACATTGGAAATCTTAAGAGAGGTTGCATACTGGCCACACATGGGCCAGGACCTCAACCAATATTTGAAGGGTTGTCTTGTGTGTGCACAATTTCAGCCAACATCTCTCACACACCAGGCACCTCTCCAAAAGAGGGGAATGACACTCCCATGGTCAGATTTGCAAATTGACTTTGTAGGCCCCGTGATTCGCTCTACTAGAGGAAATAAGTACATGTTGACGGTGACATGCTTGTTTACCAAGTGGGTGGAATGTCTCCCAGCCCCAAACTGCAAGGCAGAAACAGCAGCTGCCCTGATGATTAACCACATCTTTTCCCGTTTTAGTCTACCTCAAAGGATTGAGTCAGACAGAGGTAGCCACTTCACCAGTGAAGTAATGACGAAGATGTGGGAGATACTGGGGGTTAAAAGGAAGCTACACATTGCTTACAGGCCAGCTTCTTCTGGGGCAGTAGAGAGATACAACCGAACCATTGTGAGTATATTAAAGAAGTTTGTGGCAGATTCTGGGCCAAGTTGGGATATCCGATTACCTCTGGTCCTAATGGCCATCAGATCTACCCCTTCATCTGCAACCAAAATGTCACCATTTGAGTTGATGACTGGACGCAAGATGGTGCTTCCCCAGCATTTGCTCTACAGAACCCAAGAGCAAACGTTGATAAATGCCTCCACAACTCATGAGTATGTGGAGAATTTAAGGAAACACCTTCAACATGCTTTTGCCTACCCTCAGCGGAATCTAGAAAGATCAGCCGAGAGTATGAAGACCCACTATGACCTGAAAACTTCCAGGAAGGAATATCAGGTGGGTGATCGGGCCTAACTATATAATTTCCAAAGGAACCAGGCCAAACAGCAAAAATTCTTGCCTACATGGAAGGGACCATTTGAAATTATAGACAAGATCTCCCCTGTGGCCTACTAGATCTGCATCCCCAAAGGCGGTTTGGCAGAGGGGGAAGACAAGTGGGTCCACATAAACCAGTTGAAGTGTTGCCATCCCAGGCACACTTTGCAGCAACTGGAGGAGTCCTCTGTAATCCCAGAGGGTACCGCTCCAGAGTAATTCAATTTCAACCCTAAAATATCCTACATATAGCCTATCAAATTCTGTGTTTCTCAAGTTTATGTGTTCCTGTCGCTTAATTTAAAAAAATGTGCATGTTCATATCTGTTGAGTTCTAAAATATATATGCCACCCCACTATATCAATGGTGGGGGAGAAATGTCCATGAATAGGTATTGCCGCTTTTCCTTTGTCGTCCTAGGAGAAAGCAAACCTGGAGACTGGCCAGGGAGGACGATCCGGAGATCGGGAGCAGAGACCCAAGGGGCCCGGGTACCGCCCAATATTCCCATCAGGACCGGCGAGGAGAACCGATCGATCAGTACCGGATGGAGGAAAAGATGCTGAACTGTGCCATTTGCAGACTTGGAAGAAGATTATGCGGACATACCAGTGCGTGCGTCATAACCTTCTGTGCACCCGACTCCCCATCGACTCAAATTCAAAGTGCAGTCGCGTGGGGGGGCTTTGTTGGGTGTCCTGACCCACGTTTGAGCTATCATGCTGCAGCATTTGGTGCTGTGGGCTTAGAAAATCCAAGATGGCCAAAAAGCCCACATGTATGCCAGAATAGGAAAACTGTGCAGTACTGGCATGGAAAACATCATGATGGCCAGAACTTCCCAGAAAATGCACAGGGAAATGCATGAAGAATAGGCTGCCACCCATGTTTGCCTAGGTTGTGAGCACAGGAGGGCACTGCTTGAAACCACCATTGGGCTACCCACACAGTAGCCTGAAACCATTGGGAATGGCAATGCTGATTGCCAAAAGCAACCTAGAACTGTGGGGAATTCATTTTCTTAAATCCCAAAAATGGTTGCATTACCAGTACTCACCACTATCAGAAAGCCGGCGTTTTAAAACCAACAGACTTTTGTGTAAAACTGAACAAATGAAACAAAACCAGACCAAGGAAAGACTTGCTAAGAGGTGGATACAATGTAAAACTATACTCTGAAATGACTTGAAGGAAGTAATTATTTAATGTGTATGTAAAAATCGTAATAGACTTAAACTGGGGGACAAAAAGTGACATTTAGCTGAAACCTGGCTTAATGAAACTGAATTCTGCCTGACATCTACCCCTACAGGAGTTAAAACCTGCTCAGCCACTCTTCTCCTTGCCAAAAGGAGTTGTCACCTCGCTGATTAGATTAGGGGTGTAGCAGCTACAGGGAGTTGAACAAAGGCCTGTCCTGGTCCCAGGCAGATGGTTTATTAGGGTGGTCATAAATGGCTTCCTTTTGAACAAAGCCCTTCCTTGACTCAGGCAGATGGTTTATAGGGGAGGTCGTTAAGTGGCTTCCTCTTGGCAGAAACGGGGAGGGGCAGCCCCTCTGAGGACAGGCTGAGCTTAAAGAAAGTGGATAGACTGGTTTCTCCACCATGTGACCTGGGAAGACACACCCCTGTTGGCCACAATATGATTTTAAGAAAGATGTATAACTCATGGTGCGGACTTGTCAAAATTAGCTAAATGATACCATAATTCTTGTGATTTTTCTGCAAACATTTTAAGAGGTTTTAGGACCTGGTGGTATGATCTGGGGGGTTGCTAGTGGAAAATAGGGTTTCACTCCAAATGTCTGCATGTTAAAAATCTGACACTTCATCAATTAATGTCCATACTCCTTGCGCACATGTGTGTAAATTTGAGTAAATGTCCGATATTGCAAAACCGGTTAAAAAGTGCAAAATGTTGCCATTTCTGAATGCAAGCCCCCAGGAAGAGCAGAGTTTGAACAGAGTATACCTCATGTGATATGTGATGGGTGCATGTAATTTTAAACAACTGTGTATCTGTGCAATATGTATTTGAATCAAATATAGATTTGTGGGCAAACTGACCAGGGGAGGATCCTCTGACCCATAAAACCTACAGCATCACTCTGACTCACATTTCCTTCCCCCAATCATGGGAGAGGAGAGAATTGGGCCAATGACAAGTAGAGAGGGGCAGGCTTAGCTAGACCCAGGCACACACCCATTTTCAAAACACATAAAAAGAGACTGCTGGGACAGGTAGAGACATTCAAATCCAGTTGTAGCAAAGCGCTCTGCCGGACCACACAACATCCAGAAGATACCAGATCCAACACTTAGACTTTAAAACTCCAAAGAACTTGATTCAGAACTCAAAGCAAGGGCCTAAACCCACAAACTGAAAACTCTTCTCAGCAGGCCTCAGCATCCAGAAAACCTAACAGCGGTAGCAGCATCCAGGAGCCGTGCAAATCAGCGCTGTATCCAGAGAAAGCTGTGCAGAAAGATCCAGGAGCTGTGTACAGACGCTGTACCCAGAGGTCCAGGAGCCGGGCCAGGAGCAGTGTCAGACCAGACCAGCAGAGCAGAGACCAGACGCTGTGCGCAGAGACCGTCCAGGGCGAAACCAGAACCGAAGCCATCTTGACCCGATCCGTGAGACCTAGACCTTCCAAATACATTGTGAGTACAGCTAGGACGGTGTGAAACCAAATCTCTTAGTTTCCAGTGATATAATTCAATCTATTTAATCTAAGTAGATAGCTGTCACCTGTCATTTTTAAAAGCTGTCACCTGTCCATTTGAGTTACTTTAAATTCGAAAAACGACCTTTACAAAATCATTCATATCTTTGGAACCGTTTGGGCTAGAAACTTGGTTTAACTTTCCTCTGAAAGCTTAGAATCTTAGCTTTTCAACGTACCTAGAACCGACTTGCTCCTCCTTATACTTTTGCCGTAATCATGATTCACGCGTTCACGAATTTTGCCGCGATTCACGATTTGGTTAAAAATCCAGCCACGTGTGAAAACAGCAGCTTCCTTGCTTTCCTTTCCCAAAAATTCATTTAACCTGCTAGTTACTCCTAGAGCATTGTTAAAGGGAGCCTGAGCTCATCCCAAGTATCTTTAACTCACCCTGAACCTCCTAAAGGGAATTAAAACCATTTTCAGCATATTCCTCACTTCATTGCCAACACATATAAAAGCATTTTGGGCCTGTGTTTCAACTTCTATCCGTAGTCTAAGCTTGCTGGGGTGAACTGAATTACATTTGATTGCATGTCTGAGAACTGTGTGCTACTCATTTCCTTACATTGCATAAGGGGGGGGAGTGGATTGCCAGAGAAAAGTGATTACATTGTTTTGTTGAAATCATATTGAGTATTTTCTGTACTGCATTTTCATTCAACATTGCATCCATCTGAACTTATATAAAGCATTCTCTACCACCTTATTCTTCTGTTCCTATTCACAAGTGTGCTACCTCATCCTTATACTACTCCTGGGTAACCAAATCAGTTTACTAGTAGGACATTATTCACTGTTGATCAACCTTATATTTATAACGGCGATATCGATTATTAATTTATTATAAAAGCGTGGTATCTATATTTTGTCTTATTTCTCAAATAAACCTTTTAAACTTGCAAAACAGAACTACTTCTTGGCTCAGTGGGGTCAGGGGGATTCTAAGAGAGGGGTGTTATATAGGGGTAGTCATCTAGAACTCATGAACTGGACATAAAGATATATCAATAAGGGTTTTTCATTCAGTATCTCAGGCTAGGCATTGACTTGGCTGTAGTGCTGGATTGAATCTTCTTACAAAGTGGGGGCTCGAGCCGGACATCTGGGTTAGATCTATCACTTGTGCAGCTTAATACAGTGTGCTAACTGACGGGATACATACATCCGGTCGGATCACCACGCTGTTTTACGCTGTAAAGCACTCTTCAAAGGGACACTCTAAGGAAAAGGTCTGTTTTGCAAAAATAAAATACTAATTTCTGTAAATCAGGACAGAGATCAATCTCTAGAATGACGACCTTGGTAGACATGAAAATAGCGAGGGAGCACCTCTTACATAAGCTATTTGTGAGAGGTGAGTGGACTCACCAGGACCAAACGGTCTGGTTGCAGGCCATCGCGCAACAGGTCACTGAAACAGGGTCAGACATATGGAGAGATCAGGGTCCATTACATGTGGCCCTGAGTGAACTATATATGGCTCCTAAAGCCAAAGATGAACACAATAAGATTGCCAGGATAGCGGCATACCTGTACCTATATATGGGAGACATGCAGGATAAATGTACTGAAAGCCAAGATCTGGCGAATAAGCGACAGATGGCGTTAGAGAAGGTCCAATCTGACCTGGTCTCTTCTGAGCAGAGGCTGCAGGGGAGCCAGGAGTCAGAAAATGATAGTAGGCAGTATATCATTAAAATAAAAGAGGACATGGATAGACTGCAACAGGAGAAGGCTGATCAGGATACCAGATTTCTGGCCTTGCAGAAAGAGTACCAAGAAGGGTTGGACTCCCTTCTGCAGGGCCAGAAAAAGCTGGAGCAACAACTGGACTTCAACAGGGCATGCACAGAACAGGTAGCCACCCTGCAAATTCGATTAGACAGAGAGAAAGAGGAAAGCAATA
This sequence comes from Ambystoma mexicanum, assembly GCF_040938575.1. Classification (NCBI taxonomy): domain Eukaryota; kingdom Metazoa; phylum Chordata; class Amphibia; order Caudata; family Ambystomatidae; genus Ambystoma; species Ambystoma mexicanum. The sequence goes on along the minus strand of NC_090931.1, from coordinate 1,418,646,724 downwards.
CATTGATTCTGAAAGACCTGGATACCCAGGCAGAGTTTGATCAGGAGCACCAGAAAGCTGGTGCCTTCCAAAGGCAAAGGGACGACCTGGCGGCACAGATGCAGGAAAGGGACACCTTAGGCCAGGAAGTCTGCCACTTAAAAAGGAAAATGGAAGAAAATCACCTGGCCCTCCAGGGACTGGGTGACCTCCAAAAAGAACACCAGAACTTGTTAGAGCACACCAGGAGGGTGGAGGATGCTCTGGCAAGAAAGGAGCAGGCCAATAGGGACACAGCTCAGGAGGTAACCCTCCTGCAGCAGAGACTGGCCCAGTACTCCAGGACCAATCAGGAGACACAGAGAGAAAATGAGGTCTCTGTCAGCACAATGATAGGCTCCAGCAACAGGTAGCGATGCAGGAGAGACTGATAGAGTCGAGTAAGGCCTTAACTGAGGAACTGAAAGTGCAGGCTCTTGCATTGCAACAGGGAGCAGGGGCGGATAGAGACCAGGTTCGGTGGGAGAGGGAGACTCCTGAGCATAACCTCAGGAGCCCTAGTACCAGAGGCCTTCATATCTCTCAGTCCCTGGACTCTGCCACCCCCATGTCCCCTCGCGCACATGAGCCCAGGGCCACGGGGTTGGCAGATTACTATCCAACCAGAAGTATGGGGCTCATAGGCCAGTACCTCCCAGGAATGGAGGGGCGGGCATCCGGGTATGGGCACCCAAGCACGGTGCAATTTAGTGGTGAACCCCAGGAGAGTAGGCCCATTAAGGGCATCCTGAAAACTTCTCCCCAGTTAGGTCAGTGGGGGGGTACCCATCAAATCCTGGCAGCAAGGAGGAATCTGAAGACTCCTCTGAACGGCGCAGGACACAGGAGACCAGGTCCCCACATTCTGCCAGCCATTCCCAGGCTCGCAGAATCCAGGAAAACCTGGAAGAGAAGACAGGAACCTCTGGGAGCAGGTCCTCTGAGTCAGAGGATGAATGGACCAGGGTTACCCGAACCAAAAAGGCCAATAAGGCAAAAAGGGCCTTGCTTAAGGACCCATTGAAGCAAATAAAGACAATAAGGAGTGTCATCACGCCTTATCATAAGAACGCCAAGTATTCCGTTTGGGAACACTTGGAGCTCTATGAGCAAATGATGGAGACTTTCCATTTGAAGGACAGCAGTAGCTGCATCCAGTACGTCAAATGGACATTCTCCCCAGAATACTCCAGTTTCTTTGCGGGGCTGGAGGACCAAAATCATTTAAGATGGTCCACCTATAAGGCGGCCATCTTGAAACATTTTTCTGTTCACAGAAATCCTCAAGAGGCTCGCAAGGCAGCCTACAATTTGCAATGTGCGGAGGATCAGGCCCCACAAGAGTTTGTGCAAGAATTAAAGCGTGCTTTTGCGCAGACCACCAGAAGGGTGATCACAGACAGCAAAGAGTTTGTCAATACATTTTTCCATGCTCTCCCTAAATATATAATGACCCAGCTCGTGAGAGATTTTCATGAGAAAAGATCTTTAGACTGGGTCATTGATCAGGCTGCCCGGATCTATGAGGTGCAGAAGCCTATCGAAAATAAAAATACTGCGCCGAAAAACCCCAAAACCAACAGCACCCCTGCTGTAGCCAAGGTGGCAGAGGTAAAAGTTGCCCCCGTTTTAGATTTGGAGATGGGGGGGCCTAAAAACCTGCCTGCACCAAATAATTCACAGCCCAGAAGGCCCTCGGGCCAGTCACAGACAGGGAGTCGAGGAGGTAGTCCCACAAATGGGGTACCCCGCTCCCCTGACTATGTAAGTACCCGCTACAAGGGAAACCGACCAATCCTGGGTTATGTGTGGACTCCTCCAGCGCAAGGGGGGGGATCCAGCCAAGCACCTGACCCGGGGAACGTCCCTCCTAACTTCCCCCAGGAGGGCAGAAATTCTCCAAATCCTGGGCAGAACTTTTTCCCCAGGTATCCACCCAATTTCCAGCCCCAAAATCATCCATCCTTCTTTCCCCAATTCCCTGAGCCCAGACAACCTAATCCGGGAGAGGGGAGGCCAAGGGTGGAGGGGTACCAAAATCTTCCCAACCAGGGGTACTACCAGAGAAGGGATAGCTACCCTTCCCGGGATCAGCCCAGGGGAGAAAATAGAGCCCTGTATCAGCCTGAGCGGGTTTCACAACTTGAGCGCCAGGTCCAAAATATGGCACGAGATCTGGGTCACATACTGAGGGCTCAACAGAACCCTCAGATGAGCATGCCACCGCAGAATGCCCCAAACTCTGGACCTGGTGTTCCAGAACAATGACGGGGGCAGCACCCCGATAACCCACCGGTTCCCAGGGAGGAGGCACAAGGGGAAGGGGGGTGTAAAGCCTTGAGGAAGCTTCCTTCCCAACTTGTAAACAGCCCCTGGAAAACCAGGAACCAGAAACAAAATCTCCTACCCCGGAAAGCCTGCCTCCCAAGGAGCAGAGGTGGGGTAGGAGAAACAAAGGACCCAAACAGACCCACTTTGTGGAGGAGGTACAGGTCTTCCAATTTGAGGGAGAGGGATCCTCAGAGGATCCTGGGGAAAGGATCTTCTCCTTTAGAGATGGGGGAACTCCTCCCAAGGAAAAATGGGTCCCAGGGGAGGCCAATTCAGACTGGGGAGATGTGGAGACTGAGCTACCGCCGCCCATCATCTCATCCCAAAACTGACAATACCAAAATCCCCTGGTTCAAACCCATCCTGGTGACTGCCTCCAAAAAGGGGGGGGGCGGCCCAGAACCGGAACCAGGGGAACCCACAATGGCTCTGATCTCCAGTTGCCAACTTTTTCTTTCAGATTCCCAAGGCTCTCCACAGAATTCTGCCCAAATCTCTTCTCTAGCAATGTCCAAAACCAGAAAGTTAGCCCACCAGTTGTCCAAAAATGTGCATTATCTGTGCCCCCTTGAGGAGAAGGAGGGAAGATACTATGCCCCGGTACAAGTACAGGGGCAGGGTACAATTTTGGCACTGGTGGACACTGGATCCCAAGCCACCCTTCTGTCCAAAAGGGCCTTTGAGGAACTAAATGCAGGAAGGGGGGAGAATTACCGTATTCCTCTCACCTCTCTTCCTGGACAACTGCAGAACTTTGACGAGAAGCAAATTCCTGTTGAGGGGACTGCAGATTTGGACATTAAAATTGGGCGACACAAGGTGAAACACCCGGTCATAGTAGTGACTCCAGAGGGCACCCCTTGTTTACTAGGGAATGACCTCCTGAGAAGGTTGTCACCCCTAATAGATTGTGTAAACAAGGTCCTCTGGACCCAGACTAGCCGACCAATAAAATTAAAACAGAGTGTCAACCATGTTAGTTTAAACGGCACCTGCCACATGGTTGAACAAAAATCTGACCAAGTAGAATTTCACTTCCAGAACACCCAAACTCCAGACGTGACAGTAATAGCAGTAGGACAACAGACTGGTGATGGGGGGTCCTCTCTATTTCTGAAAATCAACCTTCCTTCCAGTTTAAGGTGGTATTCCACACTGGAAGGAAACACTCTGAAATTCTTCACCAATCCACAATCAGAAACTCCCACTCCTATAGTCCTGAAAGATGTGAAATCAGCTTAGAGCCTGGCTTATATTCAGCAAATCGGAGAGCAGTTGTTCATCCCTGTCCAGTTAAATGATGGGAAGGACTCTGTTCTCGCTCTAGTGTGTGTGAACAACAGTAAGAGCTTCATCAGCGAAGCCATGTTCCGCCAACTCCCAAAAGCTCCAGCCATTCCCACATTCAAACTGATAGACAAATGGGAAATGGACCTGGAAGCACCTAATTCCAAACATCTCCTGCCAAGCAGGTGTATGCTCAAAATCTCCATTGGCAACAAGAGCATAGTCCATAATTGTTGGGTCGTGCGAGACGTCACTGCCGCCTTTTACTTAGGCAGTGACATTCTCAATCGCTTTGCCATTAGTTTGGACCTAATAAACTTCAAAGCTTGGTCCCGATTAGCGGATAATCCCATGGGCTTTGATGATCCAGAAAAAGCATTTAGGTCAGCTCAATTGCTACCTTATGCAGTTGAAATTCAGATCAAAGAGGAAGTCACCATCCCAGAAAGGGCCCGACAATTCTCCTTGGAAGTGAAAGTTAAAAGAGGACAAAAAGTGCAAAACCCTGATGCTTATATACATCTAAATGCTTCTCTCCAACAGCAAGGGTTGGGGGTAAACCCAACACCATTAGTCAACATAGAACATGACACCATTCCAATAGAGGTGGATAACAGCGACTTAAAGAGTATTACTCTAGCCGCAGGCACCATTATTGGAATGGCGGTTGATGACCGACATTTTTCCATTGATTTAGGAAATGAACTGTTAGGACCAATCCCCAAGGACTGTTTTGACAGTGACAGTGATGACGACGCAACACCAGACAGGATCTTCACCCGGCATGGGGGGAACTTCCTGGTGTACACTTCCTGCCCCTATGGTAAGGAAGCTGTGACTTGTGACTTCAGGAGGGATGAGGTGATTTTCCAGGTCCATGAGGGTTGCCTTTACCACCTGAGGCCTCCAGTCCAAATCAGCACTCTGACCAGGGACTTCTCCACCCAGCTGGAGGAGGCCGCTGAGATAGCCAGACCAGAAGTCTTTCCAGGCTTCAGGCAGATGGTGGAAGAGAGAGTCAACCGAGCTGATGCCTGTGTGACTCTGGAACAAAAGCAAAAGTTTAAACAAGTTTTCTTGGATTTCCAAGATCTCTTTGCGGTAGACTCATATGACTGTGGTCGCACCGACATCCACACAAGAACAATCCCCACGGACCCTGGAATGACTCCAGTGTTTGTGAAGCAATATTGCTTGCCTCTCGCATCCATGGAGTTCCTTACTGAAATAATTAAGAACCTAGAGTCCCGGGGAATAATTTGTCCAATACACAGCACCTTCAATAACCCGGTGCTGGGAATATTGAAGCCAAACGGCCAGTGGAGACTCTGCGCCGACCTCAGGGAGCTCAACAAACAGGTCCATACTTCCTGATGGCCTCTGCCCTACATTGTCCAAGGGCTGGTCCAGATCCAGGGGTCACAGGTATTCACTGCAATAGACCTGACCAATGGATACTGGACTGTGCCTGTCAGTAGGGAGGACCAATACAAGCTGGCTTTTACCTTTGGGGGCCAGCAGTACACATGGACCTGGACTCCCTTCGGATACCTCAACTCCGGCAATGAATTCAACATTTTCCTACACATGGCCATGCCCGACCTGGGTGCAAGGGGTAACCTGGCTTATGTAGATGATGTCCTCATCAAAAGTTCATCTGTGGAGGAACACATAGCAGAGATTCGTTATGTTCTGACCCAGTTGAGGGCCGCCGGAGCAAAACTTTCCTTTCAGAAAGCACAGTGGTGTATAACCCGTGTTAATTTCTTGGGGCATGAGATTACTCCTCAGGGTATCTGTCCCCAGGAAAAGAAAGTGGAAGCACTTCAGAAACTGAAAGACCCCACAACTCTGCGGGAACTAAGGAGCCTCCTTGGACTGACTAATTACAGCAGAAAGTTCATTGAGGGCTACGCAGAGATCACCAGACCCCTGATTCATCTCCTGCAGGGGGGGGGGTCAAGTGGGAATGGGGTCCAGAACAAGCAGAGGCGGTAAGACAACTAAAAAGAAGCCTCTCACAAGCGCCTTGCCTAGCTTACCCTGTCAGAAACAAGGAGTTCTTCCTGGAGACGGGGTTCTCTAATACGTGCTTGACGGCAGTATTATACCAAAAGCATGACAAGGTCAATAAAGTAATCTCCTATGCGAGCAAAACTTTATCCTCTGTGGAGGAAAAATTCAAGGATTGTGAGAAGGCACTCCTGGCAATGGTGTGGGCATTGAAGAATTACTGCCCGTTTATCCATGGGGAACACATCATAGTGGAGACTCCACACCAGCCTCTGCAATATCTCCAAAGTGACAGAATCCGGGCGGGAAATGTGAGTAATTCCCGAATTACTTCCTGGATTCTGTCAATGCAAGGCTTTCCTATGGAGGTCAGATAAGGCCAAAACAAGAAGAGTCCCCTCGCGCAAGGTCTTGCTGACTTGCATGATTGTGCCAGAGAAAACTGTCTCGAGGATGAAAGTCTAAAAATCAAGGACAACAGGGAGGCATACCTTAATTCCCCACACAAAGTCTTTGAAGAGGACAAGTGTGAGGGAATGCCCACTGTCTATGTGGATGGATGCTCTTACCATGTTGACAACGATGGGGAGAAAGAACTGGTGGCTGGCGTAGGGAATGCATGGGTGAAGGAATTCCCAGAACCCTCCGCTGGATACAAAATTGGTCCCCGAAGTAGTCAGGTGGCAGAATTGATGGCTGTGCATCAGGCCATCCTCACTGCTGTCCAGCATCAACTCCACAAACTGGTCATAATCACAGATTCTGATTATGTACGGAACGGGTTCGTGGAGCACCTGGTTAATTGGAAAACCAGAGGCATGTTATGCGCTAATAACAAACCCCTGAAACATGGGAAGTTAATCCAAAACATTGATGATCTGGTCACCTCGAATGGGATGACCATCTACTGGAAAAAGATCAAGGGTCATTCCAAAGTAGAGGGACCAAACAAAACTGGAAATGACTTAGCTGATCAGCTGGCCAAAACCGGGGCCATCCAAGGGGATCTAATCGAAATAGAGTCCCTGTTGGGGGAAATCCAGGTCACTGCTATCACTAGGTCCCAGACAAATGCTCACAATGATCTTTCAACTGCCCAATGGAGCAAGGAGACCCCTGATGCTGATTTGATTACAGCTCAGAAGGGGGATCCAATTATTGGTAAGTTTTACCAACACCTTGAGGACCTTGAGAACTTTCCCCTGATGGATTCCGATTACATTGGGAAAGAGGACCTAAGAGTGTTGATGAAATGTCCAAAAATATTCTGAATCCAAGACAGTTTGCTGGTAAGGAAATCCAAAGCTGGCCACGATCAGTGGGTGGTTCCTACCTCATTCCGAAGCCTGATGTTAAGTCACGCCCATGATGCGGCCACCGCCGGTCATAGGGGGTTTCACACAACATTGGAAATCTTGAGAGAGGTTGCAAACTGGCCACACATGGGCCAGGACCTCAACCAATATTTGAAGGGTTGTCTTGTGTGTGCACAATTTCAGCCAACATCTCTCACACACCGGGCACCTCTCCAAAAGAGGGGAATGACACTCCCATGGTCAGATTTGCAAATTGACTTTGTAGGCCCCGTGATTCGCTCTGCTAGAGGAAATAAGTACATGTTGACGGTGACATGCTTGTTTACCAAGTGGGTGGAATGTCTCCCAGCCCCAAACTGCAAGGCAGAAACAGCAGCTGCCCTGATGATTAACCACATCTTTTCCCGTTTTAGTCTACCTCAAAGGATTGAGTCAGACAGAGGTAGCCACTTCACCAGTGAAGTAATGACGAAGATGTGGGAGATACTGGGGGTTAAAAGGAAGCTACACATTGCTTACAGGCCAGCTTCTTCTGGGGCAGTAGAGAGATACAACCGAACCATTGTGAGCATATTAAAGAAGTTTGTGGCAGATTCTGGGCCAAGTTGGGATATCTGATTACCTCTGGTCCTAATGGCCATCAGATCTACCCCTTCATCTGCAACCAAAATGTCACCATTTGAGTTGATGACTGGACGCAAGATGATGCTTCCCCAGCATTTGCTCTACAGAACCCAAGAGCAAACGTTGATAAATGCCTCCACAACTCATGAGTATGTGGAGAATTTATGGAAACACCTTCAACATGCTTTTGCCTATGCTCAGCGGAATCTAGAAAGATCAGCCGAGAGTATGAAGACCCACTATGACCTGAAAACTTCCAGGAAGGAATATCAGGTGGGTGATCGGGCCTAACTATATAATTTCCAAAGGAACCAGGCCAAACAGCGAAAATTCTTGCCTACATGGAAGGGACCGTTTGAAATTATAGACAAGATCTCCCCTGTGGCCTACAAGATCTGCATCCCCAAAGGCGGTTTGGCAGAGGGGGAAGACAAGTATGTCCACATAAACCAGTTGAAGTGTTGCCATCCCAGGCACACTTTGCAGCAACTGGAGGAGTCCTCTGTAATCCCAGAGGGTACCGCTCCAGAGTAATTCAATTCCAACCCTAAAATATCCTACATATAGCCTATCAATTTCTGTGTTTCTGTGTTTCTCAAGTTTATGTGTTCCTGTCGCTTAATTTAAAAAAATGTGCATGTTCATATCTGTTGAGTTCTAAAATATATATGCCACCCTACTATATCAATGGTGGGGGAGAAATGTCCATGAATAGGTATTGCCGCTTTTCCTTTGTCGTCCTAGGAGAAAGAAAACCTGGAGACTGGCCAGGGAGGACGATCCGGAGACTGGGAGCAGAGACCCAAGGGGCCCGGGTACCGCCCAATATTCCCATCAGGACCGGCGAGGAGAAAGATGCTGAACTGTGCCATTTGCAGAATTGGAAGAAGATTATGCGGACATACCAGTGCGTGGGTCATAACCTTCTGTGCACCCGACTCCCCATCGACTCAAATTCAAAGTGCAGTCGCGTGGGGGGGCTTTGTTGGGTGTCCTGACCCACGTTTGAGCTATCATGCTGCAACATTTGGTGCTGTGGGCTTAGAAAATCCAAGACGGCCAAAAAGCCCACATGTACGCCAGAATAGGAAAACTGTGCAGTACTGGCATGGAAAACATCATGATGGCCAGAACTTCCCAGAAAATGCACAGGGAAATGCATGAAGAATAGGCTGCCACCCATGTTTGCCTAGGTTGTGAGCACAGGAGGGCACTGCTTGAAACCACCATTGGGCTACCCACACAGTAGGCTGAAACCATTGGGAATGGCAATGCTGATTGCCAAAAGCAACCTAGAACTGTGGGGAATTCATTTTCTTAAATCCCAAAAATGGTTGCATTACCAGTACTCACCACTATCAGAAAGCCGGCGTTTTAAAAGCACCAGATCTTTGTGTAAAATTGAACAAATGAAACAAAACCAGACCAAGGAAAGACTTGCTAAGAGGTGGATACAATGTAAAACTATACTCTGAAATGACTTGAAGGAAGTAATTATTTAATGTGTATGTAAAAATCGTAATAGACTTAAACTGGGGGACAAAAAGTGACATTTAGCTGAAACCTGGCTTAATGAAACTGAATTCTGCCTGACATCTACCCCCACAGGAGTTAAAACCTGCTCAGCCACTCTTCCCCTTGCCAAAAGGAGTTGTCACCTCTCTGATTAGATTAGGGGTGGAGCAGCTACAGGGAGTTGAACAAAGGCCTGTCCTGGGCCCAGGCAGATGGTTTATTAGGGTGGTCGTAAATGGCTTCCTTTTGAACAAAGCCCTTCCTTGACTCAGGCAGATGGTTTATAGGGGAGGTCGTAAAGTGGCTTCCTCTTGGCAGAAACGGGGAGGGGCAGCCCCTCTGAGGACAGGCTGAGCTTAAAGAAAGTGGATAGACTGGTTTCTCCACCATGTGACCTGGGAAGACACACCCCTGTTGGCCACAATATGATTTTAAGAAAGATGTATAACTCATGGTGCGGACTTGTCAAAATTAGCTAAATGATACCATAATTCTTGTGATTTTTCTGCCCACATTTTAAGAGGTTTTAGGACCTGGTGGTATGATCTGGGGGGTTGCTAGCGGAAAATAGGGTTTCACTCCAAATGTCTGCATGTTAAAAATCTGACACTTCATCAATTAATGTCCATACTCCTTGCGCACATGTGTGTAAATTTGGGTAAATGTCCGATATTGCAAAACCAGTTAAAAAGTGCAAAATGTTGCCATTTCTGAATGCAAGCCCCCAGGAAGAGCAGAGTTTGAACAGAGTATACCTCATGTGATATGTGATGGGTACATGTAATTTTAAACAACTGTGTATCTGTGCAATATGTATTTGAATCAAATATAGATTTGTGGTCAAACTGACCAGGGGAGGATCCTCTTACCCATAAAACCTACAGCATCACTCTGACTCACATTTCCTTCCCCCAATCATGGGAGAGGGGAGAATTGGGCCAATGACAAGTAGAGAGGGGCAGGCTTAGCTAGGCCCAGGCACACACCCATTTTCAAAACACATAAAAAGAGACTGCTGGGACAGGTAGAGACATTCAAATCCAGTTGCTGCAATGCGCTCTGCCGAACCACACAACATCCAGAAGATACCAGATCCAACACTTAGACTTTAAAACTCCAAAGAACTTGATTCAGAACTCAAAGCAAGGGCATAAACCCACAAACTGAGAACTCTTCTCAGCAGGCCTCAGCATCCAGCAAACCTAACAGCGGTAGCAGCATCCAGGAGCCGTGCAGATCAGCGCTGTATCCACAGAAAGCTGTGCAGAAAGATCCAGGAGCTGTGTACAGACGCTGTACCCAGAGGTCCAGGAGCCGGGCCAGGAGCAGTGTCAGACCAGACCAGCAGAGCAGAGACCAGACGCTGTGCGCAGAGACCGTCCAGGGCAAAACCAGAACTGAAGCCATCTTGACCCGATCCGTGAGACCTAGACCTTCCAAATACATTGTGAGTACAGCTAGGACGGTGTGAAACCAAATCTCTTAGTTTCCAGTGATATAATTCAATCTATTTAATCTAAGTAGAACTGCCTCCTAACTGTCACTTGTCAATTCTGCAGCCACATAGCTGTCACCTGTCATTTTTAAAAGCTGTCACCTGTCAATTTGAGTTACTTTAAATTCGAAAAACGACCTTTACAGAATCGTTCATATCTTTGGAACCGTTTGGGCTAGAAACGTGGTTTAACTTTCCTCTGAAAGCTTAGAATCTTAGCTTTTCAACTAACCTACTCGCTACTCCTTATACATTTGGCATAATCGTGGTTCACGCATTCGCGAATTTTGCCGCGATTCGCGATTTGGTTAAAAATCCAGCCACGTGTGAAAACAGCAGCTTCCTTGCTTTCCTTTGCCAAAAATTCGTTTAACCTGCTAGTTACTCCTAGAGCATTGTTAAAGGGAGCCTGAGCTCATCCCAAGTATCTTTCACTCACCCTGCACCTCCTAAAGGGAATTAAAACCATTTTCAGCATATTCCTCACTTCATTGCCAGCACATATAAAAGCATTTTGGGCCTGTGTTTCAACTTCTATCCATAGTCTAAGCTTGCTGGGGTGAACTGAATTACATTTGATTGCATGTCTGAGAACTGTGTGCTACACTTACATTGCATAAGGGGGGGGAGTGGATTGCCAGAGAAAAGTGATTACATTGTTTTGTTGAAATCATATTGAGTATTTTCTGTACTGCATTTTCATTCAACATTGCATCCATCTGAACTTATATAAAGCATTCTCTACCACCTTATTCTTCTGTTCCTATTCACAAGTGTGCTACCTCATCCTTATACTACTCCTGGGTAACCAAATCAGTTTACTAGTAGGACATTATTCACTGTTGATCAACCTTATATTTATAAGGGCGATATCGATTATTAATTTATTATAAAAGCGTGGTATCTATATTTTGTCTTATTTCTCAAATAAACCTTTTAAACTTGCAAAACAGGGTTTCCAAGATGGCTGCCGTGGCAGGGAGACGCGGCTGAGTCTCGCTCCTCCCGGGCCGCACAGAAGCACCTCACTTAGCACCGATCCGAGGATAAAAAGCACCCCCATCTGCGGCTGACCACCCCCCAAGACATTCCACGAGGCGAGGGTGAGAATCGCCGCAAGGGAGATCGGGAATTGAGGCCGTACCGCACCGCGGAGCCACCCCTCCCCCAACGCGCACGTAGCGAGCCCGGAGCGCACAACGAGGAAGGGAGGCCGGGACGGAGAACTCTCTGCGGTCCGCAAGCGGAATACCCCGGCACAACGACACCCCCTGCAGGGAAGAAGCTCCCGCAGCTAAGTCAAGGAACCCGCTGTAGCGTGGGGACCGAGGGCGACCAGGCCGGACCAGCCCCTCCCCCATCCAGGCAGGCGCGCTCAGCGCCGGAGAAGTCCCAACGACAAGGGCGGAGGATCAGGAGGCCTTCCCCGTCCATGCAGCGCCTGGGGCCCCGGTGCCGCGGAACGGACCACACGTAACAACAGAAGTGGGAGCCCCCCATCCTCCCTCGCACAGAGGCAACCCCACAAGGCCCCTCACATACCTCAACGGGGGACAGATCGACAGGGAAGCCCCGGGCATAAGGCCGACGTGGCAGGCGATACCCGGAGGCTGGAACGCGGAAACCGAAGCAGGCAATATCCCCGGGCACACACTCAACTGAGCACACCCCACCATCTCAGGAAGACCACGCCGGAGCGCCCATTCAAGCTACCGGGGAGCGAATTATCCCTGTGGACACCAAGGGCGATGTCCAAAACAAAGGGGAAGGGGGGCGCGACGCAACTAGGCCAACAATCAGCTAAACAGGACCCCAGCATTATCCAAATGTGGGCGTCAGATACCCCCATAGCCACCAGAGGAAGACCGCAGGATGACCCACTGGTGGACTATATCCCCCCATCACACAACCAACCGCCAACAAAGGACGATATGCACGCCTGGTTCGTAGAGCTGCAAGACAAACTCATGTCGACGGTACAAGACCAGTTTGCCACGATGAGAGCCGATATGAAACAGGCGGTTCAAGACCTAAGACAAGATGTGGCCAAACTGGAAGAAAGGACGGATACATTAGAGAAGATAGTGCAAAACGTCGATGAAGAATCACAGCAAATCAGCGAAGCCCAGGAACACCTTGTGCGCATAACCCACAACCTAGAAATCCAATGCGAAGACCTAGAAAACAGATCACGCAGGTCGAACATCCGCATAAAAAACATGCCTGAAACCGTCCTGGACAAAGATCTCAAGAATGCGGTACAGGAAGTGTTCAGGGACCTAATCGAGGCACATGAAGCGGACGATATAGGCATCGACAGGATACACAGAGTGGGCCCGAAAAGAACCGGCGCTCCGGGGGAAAGACCTAGAGATGTACTGGCAGCCCTCACATCGTACCCGCAGAAGGAACTCATACTGAGGAGAGCGAGACAGGCAGACCACATCAGGATGAATGGGACAGACATACAGCTTTACCAAGACCTGGCATCGACAACACTACTGAAAAGAAGGGAAATGGCTCCACTAATAAAAGAACTCATCGCGAAGGAAATAAGGTACAAATGGACATTCCCTTTTGGCCTGCTCTTCGAGTGGGAAGGAAAACAAAGGAGAGTGACATCTTGGGAGGAAGGGCTCCATATCATGGACATCCGTATAGAGGAGGGAAGCGACAGGAGCCTCAAAACTACAAGGGAACTGCAAATGAGGCCGAGAGGGTGGGAGGTGGTTCGGCAGAAAAGGAAACCAAGTGGGAGAGGGAATCCCAAACAGGCAACAGCGGAAGAGAAGAACACCCATATAGGATGTTGACAAGGGGCATACCCAGACTTCGGAACTGGTAGTGGCACGCTACAAGGAACTCGGAACATGTAACTCCCAGCGGCCCGGCTGGGGATCAGGTACGAACTCGTAGAAGGTCTGAGGAATATGCGGGGTTTAGGACTCCCCGCAAAAGTTAACCCGAGTCCACAGAGGGCAGGGAGCGATAGGCGCAACGCCCAAGCATCCTTAGGTACCCGGGCCCTCCTCGGGATCAAAGTTGGTTGTTTGTTTATCAGGGGGAGGGGAGTTGGGGAGTTGGGGAGTTGGGGAGGGAGACAAGGGGGGCCTGTTCCGGAAGATATCCGTGACCACAACACTCAGGATTACTCGATATATGATTTAGGTCAACCGCAATGGGGAAAATAAGAATTTTATCGCTAAACGTCAGGGGCCTGAACTCTCCGGTGAAGAGAAAGAAAATAGAGAATCTGCTTAAGAGGGAGAGAGCAGACATATTACTCCTCCAAGAAACACACATAAGAGCACTAGACAGAGGGAAGGTCTCACTCAGAGGGTACAATGTACTGGCACAATCGAACGCCAATGAAAAGAGAGCAGGGGTTCTAATTGCCATGCGGGGGGGTAGAGATGCAACACTGATAGACAAGCAGACAGACAGAGAGGGGAGGCTGGTGCTCGTCAATATTAGGCTAGAGGGCCTTAAACTCACCCTGGCATCGATATACGCACCAAACTCGGGCCAAGACGGATTTCTGCGAGATGCGATGGGAAAACTGGAGGGGTTCGCGAAAGGAGAGATCATACTGGGGGGCGACCTCAACATGGCATGGGACCCACAACTAGACAGAAGCTCGGGGGGACCACTAACCCAAGGGGCCCCATCCAGACATCTCAAGCAAAAAATGGATCAATTGGCGCTGTGTGACACTTGGAGGGAACTGAAGGGGCAAAACAAAGGCTACACATACTATTCGCATGTCCATAATACGATGTCCCGAATAGATTACATCTGGGTGTCGGTGGGAATGTTGGGCAGGGTGCAGGAGATGGAACTAGGCCCTATCGCAATCTCGGACCATGCCCCACTCTGGCTGGACATACAGACCCCAGGGAGGGAGGGGGGCTTTGGCGCTGGAGGCTCCCACAGGATCTATTGCAGGACCCGGTGACCAAAGAAACAATTAGAGATAGGATCGTAGAGTACTTCGAACAAAATGATACAGGGGAGGTCCCATTGAGCATGGTGTGGGAGGCATTCAAAGCAGTTACCCGGGGACACATGGTAGCTCTGAAAGCCACCAGAGACAAGCAAAGATACGGATGGGAAAGAGAACTAGAAGATAAACTCACTGAGATACGAGAGGAACTACTAACACACCCTACCAAAACCCTTAAGAAAGCACTGAGACACACACAAGGGCAGCTAGAAATGCTCCGCAATAAAAAGGCTGAGACATCCCTCCTCTACCTTAAGCAGAGATATTTTATCAAAGCTAACAAGGCAGATAAACTCCTAGCGAGACTACTCTCCGCGAAACGCAAATCACTAACAATTCTAAACATCAAAGACGCACAAGGCGAATCCCGAACACGCACTAAGGATATAGGGGAGGTCTTCAAAACATTCTATCAAAAATTATACACGACCGAGCACCCGGACGAGGGCAACCAAAACAAATACCTGCAGTCCCTCCCCATACCAAAGATTACAGAAGAACAGAAAAAAGCCTTAGAAACTCAAATTACAGAAGAGGAGGTGAAGAAAGCTATAGCAGGGCTCCCGCACAACAAGGCACCGGGCCCAGACGGCTTCACAGCCCCCTTCTATAAAAAATACGCAGATATCCTCGCCCCATTTTTGACAAAACTACTAAACACCTTCAAAGACAGCGGAAATGTAACCCCATCCATGAATGAAGCTAAGGTCCAGGTCTTCCAGAAAACTGATAAGGATCCATCCCTCCCCGGCTCTTACCGCCCAATAGCACTGATTAATCTAGACTCCAAAATATACACAAAGATCCTAGCAACCCGGCTCTCACCGCTCCTACCCTCCCTTATAGACACAGACCAATCAGGCTTTATCCCAGGTAGGCAGACTCACGACAACATAAGAAGACTGACTCACTTAATAGAAAAAATAGGCATCACACACACGACAGCCATGCTACTCTCACTGGATGCCGAAAAGGCGTTCGACAGGGTGGAATGGTCCATGCTTTTCAAAACGCTAGAGCATATGGGGTTTGGAGAACAATACATAAACATGGTCAAAGCTAACTATAACTCCCCATCTATAAGGATAGCGGTTAATGGAGAAATCTCGGATAGGGTGGAGATTACAAGGGGGACAAAACAAGGATGCCCATTATCTCCCCTCCTTTACGCGATATTCCTAGAACCATTACTAATCAAGATTAGGGGAGCCACCCAAATAAAGGGGATAGAGATGGCAGGCAGTCAGCACAAGGTAATAGCGTATGCAGACGACATGCTAATAGCCTTGGAGGATCCGGAGCAGTCTCTACCACACACACTACAAGAATTAGAGACGTTTAGGGAGATATCTGGCCTAAAGATCAATAGGAGTAAATCTGAAATACTGCTACTGGCAGGGGATGAAGAGGCACAGGGAAGGGCGGCGGAAGCACATGGCCTAAAACTTGCAACAGAAGGAATCAGATACCTGGGCATAACACTCACACATAAAGTGGAATTAATATACAAAGGCAATTACCCCTCTCTCCTGACCAGAGTGAAAAAAGACTTGGAGCGATGGTGCCCGCTAAGAATCTCATGGTGGGGTAGGATCCAGTCGGTAAAAATGAACATTCTACCTAAACTACTATACCACTTCCACTTCCTCCCGATAACAATCCCGAACGCATTCTTCAAAGCACTGTCAAAGACAATTTCATCATACGTCTGGAACAAGAAGCCCCCAAGAGTCGCAGGGTCGATCCTCACGACACACGTCAAAGAGGGAGGAATGTCTCTACCACATTTTAAGAAATACTATCAAGCAGCACAATTGTGGGTCCTGAGGGAGTGGCTGGGGGATGACCAACAATCGATTTGGGTAACTCAAGATAGGGCAGTCGCCAGAACCCCGTTGGAAGACATTCTCTGGAAGCTAAAACAACATAGACATCCGAATCTCCGAATTAGTGAAATCATGAAAACTACCCTGAGCGCATGGGATGAACAGACACGGAAGGGCTCCATGACTACGGTGCCTGCCCCATTTACGCCCATATGCAGGAACCCGCAATTCCCACCAGGACTAGAACCAGGGGCCTA
This sequence comes from Ambystoma mexicanum, assembly GCF_040938575.1. NCBI lineage: Eukaryota > Metazoa > Chordata > Amphibia > Caudata > Ambystomatidae > Ambystoma > Ambystoma mexicanum. The sequence goes on along the minus strand of NC_090931.1, from coordinate 1,418,630,039 downwards.
CGAGAAATGGGAAAAGGCAGGCTGCAGGAAAATAGGAGAAATGTTCCTCGACAAAGAAATACGAACCTTTGTAGACTGCGAAAGGATGTGGAACCTGACAAGGGCGGACAGCTACAAATACGACCAGCTTAAACACTGGCTGGCAACGCCAGAGATTACCCAGGCAGCCACAAGGGTGTTAACCCCTTTCAAAAAATACATCATATCTAACTCAGGAACAAATAAACTAATCTCCATATTATATTCCTTCATCAATGCCCAGGACGAAGAAATAAAATGGTCCTATATGAAACGGTGGGAAAAAACACTAGGGGAAGAAATCCCTATCCAACAGTGGCAGAAGCTGTGGGGGGGCATTCCCAAACTAACACGAGCGGTGCAGACCAGGGAAATGTGGACAAAAATAGTCACGCAATGGCACTACACCCCGGAAAGGCTTAACACTATGTACTCGGGAACATCCGACCACTGCTGGAGAGGCTGCCCAGAAGCTGGCACGTGGAGACATATCTGGTGGGACTGTCAAGGTGTCAAAGGATTCTGGTCAGAATTGATAACAGAAATGGGGAAAATGTTCCCAGAGGCGGATCAACTGGAGGAGAAAGTGTGGCTATGCGGCCTGGCAGGGCATCAGTTCAAAAAGTACAGTAAGGCACAATGGAGAAGTTTCATGACCCTCCTCATAGCGGCCTGGGCCACCATAGCACAAAACTGGAAGAAAAAAGACCCACCACTAATATACACCTGGTTACAGAAAGTCTGGTCGCAAATGACAATGGCAAAGATCACACATCACCTACATGGCCCGGAAGGGTCCTTTCTGAAGGAGTGGGGGGGGAGTACTGGAATACCTTCAGTCGGACTATATGGCACAATGGTGCCGCATAACATCAGAATCACGGACATATTTACAGCATAGACAATCCTGAGAAAGGTTGGAACATGGAACAGGTCTTCCGGTTGGGGGGGTGGACGATGGGGAGGGGGGGGATTTGAGGGGATGTTATGTTCTGATATTGATTTCTCGTTACTGTAAAACAATAAAAACATGTTTTAAATAAAAAAGACTTATATGCTACAGACTAGAGAACACATTGTATTGGCTTGTCCTGCACTTTGAGATATAAGAATTGCTCTTTTCAGTAAATTTGTATATAACGAATTGTGGTTATCTATGAACGACTTCTGGCACAGGGTCGTGAGCAACCAGAAAACGATTCTTACAATTAAGCTGTTCAAGTTTTTAGGAGCTGCAGGAATAATTTCGATGAAGGAGAAATACATTTTAGCTTTGCTCATGAATTATTTGATGGACATGCTGATATGGTTAAAAATGTGATGGCTTAATGTATCAGTTTTATTTTGGGTTTTGTTCTTTTATCTTCTAATTTTAATGGCTTTGTACCTTAATATTGTAATGTCTTTGTGTTCCAATGTTTTTATTTTGCTATGAACTTCTATGTAAGGCTAATTCATAAATGAAAATAAATTGAATCTTTCCCCTAAAAAAAAAAAAAAAAAAAAAAAAAAACTTGCAAAACAGAACTACTTCTTGGCTCAGTGGAGTCAGGGGGATTCTAAGAGAGGGGTGTTATATAGGGGTAGTCATCCAGAACTCATGAACTGGACATAAAGATATATCAATAAGGGTTTTTCATTCAGTATCCCAGGCTAGGCATTGACTTGGCTGTAGTGCTGGATTGAATCTTCTTACACCATCCCCAAATTCATTCAAGGGGGTTCAAAGTATGCTGGGTTTTGCAAACTTCTACCGCTGGTTCATCCCAGGATTTTCGCGAATCGTGCATCCCATCACGTCATTACTAAGGAAAAGCAACAAAAAGTTCCAGTGGACAACAGAAGCTGAGGAGGCTTTCCAGGAACTCAAAGCAAGATTCACATCTGCCCCAATCTTACGCCACCCTCGCCCCATCTGCCATACCTGGTGTAAACGGACACCTCAAGTATGGCTATGGGAGCCGTCCTCTCACAAAAGGACACCGAAATGGGCAAGTTACACCCTGTTGCCTTCTGGTCACGTAAATTCACCCCCCCTGAACTCAATTACGCTATCACAGACAAAGAACTCCTGGCCATTAATTCAGCCTTTAAGGCATGGCGGCACTACCTCTTGGGCGCCAGGCACACAATCACCGTAATAACTGACCACCGGAACCTCCAGTACCTAAAAACGGCAAAGGCCGAATCCTCACGACAACTACGCTGGGCTCTTTTTTTTGCTGAATATGACTATGTGATTACATTTCGACCAGGGGTGAAAAACGGGAAGGCCGATGCCCTTTCCCGTATGGGGGTGGCAGAGCAAGGGTATCAGACCCCTGACCCAATAGCAATCATCCCGAGTGACAAGCTCCTAGGAATCACAGCAACCATAAGTCAGAAAGAATTACATGAAGAAATCCAAAACCTGATGAGTCTGGAGCAATTAGAAGCGTGGAGTGCACAAGGAGAACATTACATGATAAAAGATCAGTTGCCCTACTTCAGGAATTGTTTATTCTTACCAAACCAAGAACTACGAGAACATGTAATGTCCGGTTATCATGATTCCTTGATCGAGGGCCACCCCGGAATCGCTAAAACCGTAGCCAAGGTAAAATGAAATTATTGGTGGCCCACGTGGCTTAAAGACATTACCAATTCATCCTATCTTGTGGAGTGTGTGCTCAAAACAAATCATCCAAGCAGAAACCGACTGGGCTATTACAACCATTGGAAATCCCACCAGCACCCTGGAACACATTGTCCCTCGATTTTATTACTGACTTACCACCCAGTCAAGGGTTTAACACTATTCTTGTGGTCGTGGAACTACTTTCAAAAATGGCACATTTCAGTCCTCTTAAGGGGCTCCCAAATGCTTCCACTCTGGCAAAGGTATTTCTGGAAGGCATCGTACGGCTCCATGGGTTTCCTTCAGTTTTGATCTCAGACCGAGGTACTCAATTTGTATCTAACTTCTGGAGAAAATGCTGCTCTTTGGCCCAGATCAACATCCGGCTATCCACCAGTCACCATCCCCAAACGGATGGTCAAACTGAGAGGACAAATCAGACGCTCAAGCAGTATCTGCGTTGCATGTTGCACCAAACTGAAGGAAGCTGGTTCGACCTATTATGGATAGCTGAGTATGCTTATAATAATTCCCTACACACCAGCACTGGCCAGACACCCTTTTATACCATGTATGGCAGGCACCCACGTACCTCTGAGTTGGACGTTCCTACAACCCTGGAAATGCCAGCAGTCAAAACCTTGCACACAACCATTTCTCAAACCTTTAAAAGGGCAGCTGAACACCTACTTCAAGCTAAGAATCACCAAAAGAAGTTTGCTGATCAAGACCGAGCAAAGGCCCCCAACTACCAAGTGGGAGACAAAGTCTGGCTGGCGTCTAAACACGTGTCCATTAAAGGAGCCCAAACTTTCCATCCAAGATACCTGGGTCCATTCACCGTCACCTCTGTGATAAATCCTGTGGCAGTCAGACTAGCTTTGCCGTCAAACATGCAGATTCATCCTGTGTTCCACTTGTCTATCTCCTTAAACCTGTTCAACCTGGGACCCGGGTAGCAATGGCACCGCAGCCAGTAGTAGTCGGCGGGGAGCCAGAATTCAAAGTCAAGGACATCCTAGATTCAAAGTACGTCAGATCCAAATTATACTACTCAGTAATCTGGAAGGGGTGGTCCACAAGACAGGACATGGGAGCCTTGTGAGTACATCCATGCACCTCGCTTGCTTAGACGATTTCATCAAAACCATCCAACCAAACCAGGACCAGACAGAAGATCCACATTGAGAGGGGCCTTGGGGGGGAGTGCTGTCATGATTCCTGCCCCTCATGTCCCCAGCCCTCCAAGATGTCGGGCTGGATTCAGGCCACCATTACCTACAAGGCCCTCAAGGGCCTCTCCATCCCTCCAAAGACCCACTTGGAGTCAGACTTGGCACTTGTGGCACCAGACTCACTCACTCCCATAGGATAACATTGGGGATTGGACTTGTAGTGCATTGATGGGGACAAGATGGATGCCCCCACATATTTCGGTTCCCAGAACTGCATGTGTGGTCTAGTCTTTTGGGTGTGGTTCAGCCCAGAGACACCTGGGATACCCAGAGACTATTTAAGCCACACCCAGGCTGAGAAACATGCTTTGCGTTTTCTGCACCTGCAGCGGGACACTCACTGTGTTCGGATCGGTCTCCAGTAGGCCTGCATCTTTCTTCTGCGCTCAGCTCCTGCAAGAACAAGAACACTGTTAGGAACAACCTTACCTTGCAGCGCTTCTGCCCATCATTCATTGCTCCTTCTGTTCTGCGGGCATCTTCGGCGGTGTCATTCCCATCCCGGCACGCCGCTTCCTAAGGAAAAGGGAAAAGAACAGAAAAAAGGCATTAGTAAGCATTCTGCAAATCTTCTCTTATTTTTAAATACTGTATGAGCTTCAAATGCTTACCTGAATCCCAGCCGCTCTGGGGGAACTCTGTCTCCGGAACTTCTCATCCATCTGCAAGAGGGAAAAGACACTCCAGGTTAGCGTGGAAACATCTAGAGGCGCCGCATACCACGCTTACCCACCGCATTTGTTCTTCATAACCGGCATCCACGCTGAAAACGTCGCAGCACCTAAAAGACACAGAAAAAGAACTCAGTTCAATGTAAATACGAAAGGGGTGCATCGCGCATCGCGCTCTCACTCACCTTCAGCGCTACTCATCTCAGCAGCATGCCGCCATCCCCCGGACGCCGACCATCATCTAAGGAAGGAAAGGAAGAAAGTTAGAGAACTGTTCAAAAGACTCATTATACTTACCTGTCAGACTCTTGCCAGTGAAGTAACTAGGCAGCAACGAGCCCGCATCAATCAACGTGCCCCTGCACTGAAAGCAGGACGGAGAGCACACTATCCAAGAAAACAAGGTGAGCTGTGGATCAAAGGGAAGGGTTGGACCCCGGAGAAGAAGGGGTTCAAGCACACAGAGACAATAGGGAGTTAAACTCTACCAATCCTGTGTTTCAGGCCCAGTCTCCAGTCGAATAGCCTCCAGGGAAGGGTTCGAGGTCGTAAGAGGTCAGAACAGGCTGAGTGACCAGGTGAGCGTTACACCTTGTGACATCAGCTTCTGCAGAGTCGGTAGGCTCTTTGGCCACGTGACATAATGAGGCGAATTGAGATACCGGAACCGAGAGGACAAGTGAGGCTCTTATCCGGGGTCTGTACAATTCTATCTGCCAGAAACTTTGATTTGCCGGACGATCAAGCTGAAATGAGCCAGGAGCCTGTAAGAGGATTCAATTCAGCACTACAGCCAAGTTAACGCCTAGTCTATGATACTGAATGAAAACCCTTATTGATATATCTTTAGGTCCAGTTCATGCGTTCTGGATGACTACCCTTGTATAACACCCCTCTCTTGGAATCCCCCTGACCCCACTGAGCCAAGAAGTAGTTCTGTTTTGCAAGTTTAAAAGGTTTATTTGATAAATTAGACAATAGATATATATATGTATCACACTTTATAATAAATTAATAATTGAATAGCACACTTAATGTGATATGATACAGATCAACAACGGAGAATCTGGCACTAGCACACTTCTTTATAATGACTGATGAGTTGACATGAAATGGATAAGGTAGCACACTGGTAAATAGGAACAAAGTATAATGTGGTAGAGGATGCTTTAGTAATTCAAATGGATGTAAGGTTGAATAAAAATGCAATACAGAAAATACTCAATATGATTTCAACAGACAATGTAATCACTTTTCTCTGGCAATCCCTTCCCCCCCTTTTTATGTAATGCAAGGAATGGAAGGAAGTACACAGTTCTCAGAAATGCAATCAACTGTAATTCAGTTCACCCCAGCAAGCTTAAACAACAGAAAACCGATAGGAGTTTTGAAATCACAGGCCCAAATTGCTTTGATATGTGCTGGCAATGAATGAGAAATATGCTAAATTTGCTTTTAATTCCCCTTTAGAGGTTCAGGATGAGTGGTATCTAGTTAATATTAGTCCAGGCTCACACTAGCAATGATGCAGGGATGGTTAACAGGTTAAACGAATTTCTAGCAAATGAAATCAGGCAGCAGCAGTTTTTTTTACATGTGAAGAAATTGCAAATCGCGGCAAAATTCACGGGTGCGTGTTCCGCGATTGCGGTAAAACTATAGGGAGTCGGGATGTGGTTCTAGGTTCCTAGGAAAGCCACGATTCTAAGCTGTCAGAGGAAAGTTACGGCGAGTCTCTAGCTCAAACGGTTGCGGAGATATGAGCGATTTAATAAAGGTCGTTTTTGGTTTTGTAAATTTTAAACGCACACTTTTTCAAAATGACAAGTGACACATTTTTGCAGCTAGAATGACAGGTGACAGCTAGGAGGCAGTTCTACTTAGATTAAATAGGTTGAATTATATGAATTTAAACTAAGAGATTGGTTCTACACAGTTCTGCTGGGTACTCACACTATATTCTTGAATTAAATGGGCCCCGTCACGGATCTGGTCAGGGTTTTAAACTGGACTCTGGTCTGGTCTGGTCTGGCCTCTGCACGGCACCGGTTCTTTGGGTCTCTCTGCTCTGGATAGATTGAAGTCTCTAGTTTGGCTTTCAGGAGGTGGATGAATTTGAAGTCTGGATCTCTGGATGTTGTATGGTCCGGCAAAGTGCGCTGCAGCAAATGGGATTCAGGCCCCCTACCTAAGTTTCAGTGGTCCATTTATATGTTCTCCAAGTGGGTGTGTGTGTCGCATCACTAGCCTTGCCCCTCTCCACTTTCCATTGGTCCAGCTTTCATCCCTTACTTGATTGGGGGAATGAAATGAAGTGTCATCATGATGAGGTCTGTTTATGATACAGAGAACCCACCCCTTTCAACTTTATACACAATCTATATCTGACCTAAAAACATATTTGCACAGGTACACATTTGATTAAAATCACATATACATGGTGTGGCTGAATTTAGCCATGTCTCTGTCCAAATGTGTTCATCCTAGGAGCTGGCATTCAAAAACGGCCACTTCTAGCACTTATTCATGTGCTGCACAACATTGGATCTCCATTAAATTTTACACAACTGTTCCTCACATATCTACCCACATACCAATGCATTTTCGTTTGTCTAGCTGAAACAGGGAGTCTGTAATATTAATAAACAATGGGGTTTTGCCCCAGAACATCACTCAAATTCGAGTTTGGCCTTGAATGAAAGGTACATTTTCTTAATTAAAGCTCTCAAAGTTATACATTTCTGTCATTTGATTACAAAGAGTTATCAGTGTTTTTGTAAAATATATATATTCCTTTCAATTCAATCCTCAGAGTGTTGAGGTCTGCCTCCAAGACTTGGGTGGGTCAGTCCTCTGGGCAGGCAGGGCTTTGTTGACATTAAACATTTCAGAATTAACATATTCCTTTCAGAGGAAAGGGTCCTTTGTGTGGTCTCTGGGAAGCTCCCAGCCAGTCTGCCTTCTATCAATCAAGAGGTCATGTGAGATTCTAACTCCTGGTGTGATGCTTCTGGAGGTGAGAGGGTTTCCCAGGCTTCAGGCCTCTGGGAACAGCATGTGGCTAATTTTTTAATTAAAATGCAGCCTTTGAAGTCAGCTGAGTCAAATCCCTTTGTCAGCAAACTGCACTCAGTTCTCCAGTCAAAGTTTAGACCGCTAGTGCCGCCTAGAGGATTTTGTTGGCACTGCATGCAACTTTGGGATTTTCTTGGATTAATGCATTCAGACCTTTCTGTACACTGGTGGGTGGCAAGTTAGGTAACCATTTTGGTGTGCGCACAACTGCGCAGCTCTCCTGGATTTTGGGATGAAATGATGGGCGGCGACAGCGCATCCCCATCTTTACCCACTCCAATGATTTATTTTTGTTCTGGGGCAAAATGATGGGCAGCGACAGCTTAATCCCCACATTCACCCCGTCTAATGATTCCACATGGGTCAAAACCCTCCACAAGCCCCCCCGCCCGACTGCGCTTTGACTTGAGTCGAGGGGGAGTCGGTTGCAAGGGAGGTTTTGAACCCTGGCGCTGGTATGTCCACATTATCTTCTTCCAATTCTGTAGATGGCACAGTTCAGCATCTTCCTCTCTATCCGGTCAGATCGATCAGTTCTCCTCGCCGGTCCTGATGGGAATATTGGGCGGTCCACTGGGCCCATTGCGTCTCTGCCTCCGGTCTCCGGATCGTCCTTCTTGGTCATCCTTCATGGTTTCATCTCTCCTAGGATGATAAAGCAAAAGCGGCAATATCTACTCATAGACGATTTTTTTCCACCACTGTTGAGATAGTGGGGAGGCATATGCATTTCATCATAACGAAATATTACATTCTTATTTTGAAAAAAAACAGTATCACTAGAGACAGTTTCATGTAAATCACAATATTTTAGAGACTAAATGTGGTATGTTTTATGATTGGAACTGAATTAGTCTGATACAGTACCCGCTAGGATTCCAGAGGATTCCTCCAGTTGTTGCAGAGTGTGCCTGGGATGGCAACATTTCAACTGGTTTATGTGGACCCACTTGTCTTCCCCCTCTGCCGAACCGCCTTTGGGGATGCGGATCTTGTAGGCCACAGGGGAGATCTTATCGACGATCTCAAAGGGTCCCTTCCATGTAGGCAAAAATTTGCGCTGCTTGGCCTGGTTCCTTTGGAAGTTGTATAGATAGACCCGGTCTCCCACCTGATATTCCTTCCTGGAAGTTTTCAGGTCATAATGGGTCTTCATGCTATCAGCCGATCTTTCTAGATTCCGCTGAGCATAAGCAAAAGCATGTTGGAGGTGTTTCCTTAAATTCTCTACATACTCATGGGTAGTGGAGGCATTTATCAGTGTCTGCTCTTGGGTCCTATAGAGCAAATGCTGAGGAAGCACCATCTTGCGCCCAGTCATCAACTCAAATGGTGACATTTTGGTTGCAGATGAAGGGGTAGATCTGATGGCCATTAGGACCAGAGGTAATCGGATATCCCAACTTGGCCCAGAATCTGCCACAAACTTCTTTAATATGCTCACAATTGTCCGGTTATATCTCTCCACTGCCCCAGAAGAAGCTGGTCTGTAAGCAATATGCAGCTTTCTCTTGACCCCCAGTATCTCCCACATCTTTGTCATTACTTCACTGGTGAAGTGGCTACCTCTGTCTGACTCAATCCTTTGAGGTAGACCAAAACGGGAAAAGATGTGGTTAATCATCAAGGCAGCTGCAGTTTCTGCCTTGCAATTTGGGGCTGGGAGACATTCCACCCACTTGGTAAACAAGCATGTCACAGTCAACATGTACTTATTCCCCCTAGCCGAGCGAATCACAGGGCCTACAAAGTCGATTTGTAAATCTGACCATGGCAGTGTCATTCCCCTCTTTTGTAAAGGCGCCCGGTGTGTGAGGGATGATGGCTGAAATTGTGCACACACAAGGCAACCCTTCAGGTACTGGTCGAGGTCCTGCCCCATGTGTGGCCAGTATGCAACCTCTCTTAAGATTTCCAATGTTGTGTGAAACCCCCTATGACCGGCGGTGGCCGCATCATGGGCGTGACTTAACATCAGGCTTCGGAATGAGGTAGGAACCACCCACTGATCGTGGCCAGCTTTGGATTTCCTTACCAACAAACCGTCTTGGATCCGGAACATTTTTGGACATTTCATCAACACTCTTAGGTCCTCTTTCCCAATGTAATCGGTATCCGTCAGGGGAAAGTTCTCAGGGTCCTCAAGGTGCTGGTAAAATTTACCAATTATTGGATCCCCCTTCTGAGCGGTAATCAGATCAGCATCAGGGGTCTCCTTACTCCATTGTGCAATTGAAAGGTCGTTGTGAGCATTTGTCTGGGACCTAGTGATGGCAGTGACCTGGATTTCCCCCAACAGGGACTCAATCTCAATTAGATCCCCTTGGATGGCCCCGGTTTTGGCCAGCTGATCAGCTAAGTCATTTCCAGTTTTGTCTGGTCCCTCTACTTTGGAATGACCCTTGATCTTTTTCCAATAGATGGTCATCTCATTCGAGTTGACCAGATCATCAATGTTTTGGATCAACTTCCCATGTTTCAAGGGTTTGTTGTTAGCACATAACATGCCTCTGGTTTTCCAATTAACCAGGTGCTCCACGAACCCGTTCCGTACATAATCCGAATCTGTGATTATGACCAGTTCGTGGAGTTGATGCTGGACAGCAGTGAGGATGGCCTGATGCACAGCCATCAATTCTGCCACCTGACTACTTCGGGGACCAATTTGGTATCCAGCGGAGGGTTCTGGGGACTCATTCACCCATGCATTCCCTACGCCGGCCACCAGTTCTTTCTCCCCGTTGTTGTCAACATGGTAAGAGCATCCATCCACATACACAGTGGGCATTCCCTCACACTTGTCTTCTTCAAAGACTTTGTGGGGGGAATTAAGGTATGCCTCCATGTTGTCCTTTATTTTTAGACTTTCGTCCTCGAGACAGTTTTCTCTGGCACAATCATGCAAGTCAGCCAGACCTTGCGCGAGGGGACTCTTCTTGTTTTGGCCATATCTGACCTCCACAGGAAAGCCTTGCATTGACAGAATCCAGGAAGTAATTCGGGAATTACTCACATTTCCGGCCCGGATTCTGTCACTCTGGAGATATTGCAGAGGCTGGTGTGGAGTCTCCACTATGATGTGTTCCCCCTGGATAAACGGGCGGTAATTCTTCAATGCCCACACCGTTGCCAGGAGTGCCTTCTCACAATCGTTGAATTTTTCCTCCACAGAGGATAAAGTTTTGCTCGCATAGGAGATTACTTTATTGACCTTGTCATGCTTTTGATATAATACTGCCGTCAAGCACGTATTAGAGAACCCCGTCTCCAGGAAGAACTCCTTGTTTCTGACAGGGTAAGCTAGGCAGGGCGCTTGTGAGAGGCTTCTTTTGAGTTGTTTTACTGCCTCGGCTTGTTCTGGACCCCATTCCCACTTGACCCCCCCCTTCAGGAGATGAATCAGGGGTCTGGTGATCTCTGCGTAGCCCTCAATGAACTTTCTGCTGTAATTAGTCAGTCCAAGGAGGCTCCTTAGTTCCCGCAGAGTTGTGGGGTCTTTCAGTTTCTGAAGTGCTTCTACTTTCTTTTCCTGGGGACAGAGACCCTGAGGAGTAATCTCATGCCCCAAGAAATTAACACGGGTTCTACACCACTGCGCTTTCTGAAAGGAAAGTTTTGCTCCGGCGGCCCTCAACTGTGTCAGAACATAACGGATCTCCGCTATGTGTTCCTCAACAGTTGAGCTTTTGATGAGGACATCATCTACATAAGCCAGGTTACCCCTCGTACCCAAGTCGGGCATGGCCTTATGTAGGAAAATGTTGAATTCATTACCGGAGTTAAGGTATCCGAAGGGAGTCCGGGTCCATGTGTACTGCTGGCCCCCAAAGGTAAAAGCCAGTTTGTATTGGTCCTCCCTACTGACAGGCACAGTCCAGTATCCATTGGTCAGGTCTATTGCAGTGAATACCTGTGACCCCTGGATCTGGGCCAGCCCTTGGTCAATGTAGGGCAGAGGCCATCGGGAAGTATGGACCCGTTTGTTGAGCTCCCTGAGGTCGGCGCAGAGTCTCCACTGGCCGTTCGGCTTCAGTATTCCCAGCACCGGATTATTGAAGGTGCTATGGACTGGACGGATTATTCCCCGGGACTCAAGGTTCTTAATTATTTCAGTAAGGGACTCCATTGATGCGAGAGGCAAGCGATATTGCTTCACAAACACTGGAGTCATGCCAGGGTCCGTGGGGATTGTTGTGGTGTGGATGTCAGTACGACCACAGTCATATGAGTCTACCGCAAAGAGATCTTGGAAATCCAAGAAAACTTGTTTCAACTTTTGCTTTTGTTCCAGAGTCACACAGGCATCAGCTAGGTTGACTCTCTCTTCCACCATCTGCCTGAAGCCTGGAAAGACTTCTGGTTTGGCTATCTCCGCGGCCTCCTCCAGCTGGGTGGAGAAGTCCCTGGTCAGAGTGCTGATTTGGACCGGAGGCTTCAGGTGGGAAAGGCAGCCCTCATGGACTTGAAAAATCACCTCATCCCTCCTGAAGTCACAAGTCACATCTTCCTTACCATAGGGGCAGGAAGTGTACACCAGGAAGTTCCCCCCATGCCGGGTAAAAATCCTGTCTGGTGTTGCGTTGTCATCACCGTCACTGTCAAAACAGTCCTTGGGGATTAGTCCTAACAGTTCATTTACAAGATCCATGGAGAAATGTCGGTCATCAACCGCCATTCCAATAATGGTGCCTGCGGCTAGAGTAATACTCTTTAAGTCGCTGTTATCCACCTCTATTAGAATGGGGTCATGTTCTATGTTGACTAATGGAGTTGGGTTTACCCCCAACCCTTGCTGTTGGAGGGAAGCATTTAGATGTATGTAAGCATCAGGGTTTTTCAACTCTTGTCCCCTTTTAACTTTCACTTCCAGGGAGAATTGTCGGGTCCTTTCTGGGATGGTGACTTCCTCTTTAACCTGAATTTCAACTGCATAAGGTAGCAATTGAGCTGACCTAAATGCTTTTTCTGGATCATCAAAGCCCATGGGATTATCCGCTAATCGGGACCAAGCTTTGAAGTTTATTAGGTCCAAACTAATGGCAAAGCGATTGAGAATGTCACTGCCTAAGTAAAAGGCGGCAGTGACGTCTCGCACGACCCAACAATTATGGACTATGCTCTTGTTGCCAATGGAGATTTTGAGCATACACCTGCTTGGCAGGAGATGTTTGGAATTAGGTGCTTCCCGGTCCACTTCCCATTTGTCTATCAGTTTGAAGGTGGGAATGGCTGGATCTTTTGGGAGTTGGCGGAACATGGCTTCGCTGATGAAGCTCTTACCGTTGTTCACACACACTCGAGCGAGAACAGAGTCCTTCCCATCATTTAACTGAACAGGGATGAACAACTGCTCTCCAATTTGCTGAATATCAGCCAGGCTTTGAGCTGATTTCACGTCTTTCTGGACTATAGGAGTGGGAGTTTCAGATTGTGGATTTGTAAAGAATTTCAGAGTGTTTCCTTCCAGCGTGGAATACCACTTTAATCTGGAATGAAGGTTGATTTCCAGAAATAGAGAGGACCCCCCATTACCAGTCTGTTGTCCTACTGCTATTACTGCAAAAACAAAGGGGTGATGGCTGGAAGGTTTAGACTGAATCTTAACCACTGGCATTGCTCGGGGCAACCCTCCAGACCATCGTTCTTCGCCTGCCAAGCCATTACAGAAGGGGAAAGACCATATGCAAATCAGGCATGGCCCCACCCCAAAAGGGGCAGTCCAGCCCGAACTGCTAGGTCACATCCCTTCTGCACGAGACCACAAGCATCCCCAAACATGTTTCGCCCTTGTTGGGGCTCATCAGTGAGGAGTAGCTTGGGTCTCTAGGCCCAGCAGGCACGGGACCCACGTCTGGGCATACCCGTCCCACTCGGGGTGACAAAGCAAAAACAAAGGGGTGATGGCTGGAAGGTTTAGACTGAATCTTAACCACTGGCATTGCTCGGGGCAACCCTCCAGACCATCGTTCTTCGCCTGCCAAGCCATTACAGAAGGGGAAAGACCATATGCAAATCAGGCATGGCCCCACCCCAAAAGGGGCAGTCCAGCCCGAACTGCTAGGTCACATCCCTTCTGCACGAGACCACAAGCATCCCCAAACATGTTTCGCCCTTGTTGGGGCTCATCAGTGAGGAGTAGCTTGGGTCTCTAGGCCCAGCAGGCACGGGACCCACGTCTGGGCATACCCGTCCCACTCGGGGTGACAAAGCAAAAACAAAGGGGTGATGGCTGGAAGGTTTAGACTGAATCTTAACCACTGGCATTGCTCGGGGCAACCCTCCAGACCATCGTTCTTCGCCTGCCAAGCCATTACAGAAGGGGAAAGACCATATGCAAATCAGGCATGGCCCCACCCCAAAAGGGGCAGTCCAGCCCGAACTGCTAGGTCACATCCCTTCTGCACGAGACCACAAGCATCCCCAAACATGTTTCGCCCTTGTTGGGGCTCATCAGTGAGGAGTAGCTTGGGTCTCTAGGCCCAGCAGGCACGGGACCCACGTCTGGGCATACCCGTCCCACTCGGGGTGACAAAGCAAAAACAAAGGGGTGATGGCTGGAAGGTTTAGACTGAATCTTAACCACTGGCATTGCTCGGGGCAACCCTCCAGACCATCGTTCTTCGCCTGCCAAGCCATTACAGAAGGGGAAAGACCATATGCAAATCAGGCATGGCCCCACCCCAAAAGGGGCAGTCCAGCCCGAACTGCTAGGTCACATCCCTTCTGCACGAGACCACAAGCATCCCCAAACATGTTTCGCCCTTGTTGGGGCTCATCAGTGAGGAGTAGCTTGGGTCTCTAGGCCCAGCAGGCACGGGACCCACGTCTGGGCATACCCGTCCCACTCGGGGTGACAAAGCAAAAACAAAGGGGTGATGGCTGGAAGGTTTAGACTGAATCTTAACCACTGGCATTGCTCGGGGCAACCCTCCAGACCATCGTTCTTCGCCTGCCAAGCCATTACAGAAGGGGAAAGACCATATGCAAATCAGGCATGGCCCCACCCCAAAAGGGGCAGTCCAGCCCGAACTGCTAGGTCACATCCCTTCTGCACGAGACCACAAGCATCCCCAAACATGTTTCGCCCTTGTTGGGGCTCATCAGTGAGGAGTAGCTTGGGTCTCTAGGCCCAGCAGGCACGGGACCCACGTCTGGGCATACCCGTCCCACTCGGGGTGACAAAGCAAAAACAAAGGGGTGATGGCTGGAAGGTTTAGACTGAATCTTAACCACTGGCATTGCTCGGGGCAACCCTCCAGACCATCGTTCTTCGCCTGCCAAGCCATTACAGAAGGGGAAAGACCATATGCAAATCAGGCATGGCCCCACCCCAAAAGGGGCAGTCCAGCCCGAACTGCTAGGTCACATCCCTTCTGCACGAGACCACAAGCATCCCCAAACATGTTTCGCCCTTGTTGGGGCTCATCAGTGAGGAGTAGCTTGGGTCTCTAGGCCCAGCAGGCACGGGACCCACGTCTGGGCATACCCGTCCCACTCGGGGTGACAAAGCAAAAACAAAGGGGTGATGGCTGGAAGGTTTAGACTGAATCTTAACCACTGGCATTGCTCGGGGCAACCCTCCAGACCATCGTTCTTCGCCTGCCAAGCCATTACAGAAGGGGAAAGACCATATGCAAATCAGGCATGGCCCCACCCCAAAAGGGGCAGTCCAGCCCGAACTGCTAGGTCACATCCCTTCTGCACGAGACCACAAGCATCCCCAAACATGTTTCGCCCTTGTTGGGGCTCATCAGTGAGGAGTAGCTTGGGTCTCTAGGCCCAGCAGGCACG
Organism: Ambystoma mexicanum; assembly: GCF_040938575.1. Classification (NCBI taxonomy): domain Eukaryota; kingdom Metazoa; phylum Chordata; class Amphibia; order Caudata; family Ambystomatidae; genus Ambystoma; species Ambystoma mexicanum. Next base: position 1,418,614,632 of record NC_090931.1, on the reverse strand, counting down.
GGACCCACGTCTGGGCATACCCGTCCCACTCGGGGTGACAAAGCAAAAACAAAGGGGTGATGGCTGGAAGGTTTAGACTGAATCTTAACCACTGGCATTGCTCGGGGCAACCCTCCAGACCATCGTTCTTCGCCTGCCAAGCCATTACAGAAGGGGAAAGACCATATGCAAATCAGGCATGGCCCCACCCCAAAAGGGGCAGTCCAGCCCGAACTGCTAGGTCACATCCCTTCTGCACGAGACCACAAGCATCCCCAAACATGTTTCGCCCTTGTTGGGGCTCATCAGTGAGGAGTAGCTTGGGTCTCTAGGCCCAGCAGGCACGGGACCCACGTCTGGGCATACCCGTCCCACTCGGGGTGACAAAGCAAAAACAAAGGGGTGATGGCTGGAAGGTTTAGACTGAATCTTAACCACTGGCATTGCTCGGGGCAACCCTCCAGACCATCGTTCTTCGCCTGCCAAGCCATTACAGAAGGGGAAAGACCATATGCAAATCAGGCATGGCCCCACCCCAAAAGGGGCAGTCCAGCCCGAACTGCTAGGTCACATCCCTTCTGCACGAGACCACAAGCATCCCCAAACATGTTTCGCCCTTGTTGGGGCTCATCAGTGAGGAGTAGCTTGGGTCTCTAGGCCCAGCAGGCACGGGACCCACGTCTGGGCATACCCGTCCCACTCGGGGTGACAAAGCAAAAACAAAGGGGTGATGGCTGGAAGGTTTAGACTGAATCTTAACCACTGGCATTGCTCGGGGCAACCCTCCAGACCATCGTTCTTCGCCTGCCAAGCCATTACAGAAGGGGAAAGACCATATGCAAATCAGGCATGGCCCCACCCCAAAAGGGGCAGTCCAGCCCGAACTGCTAGGTCACATCCCTTCTGCACGAGACCACAAGCATCCCCAAACATGTTTCGCCCTTGTTGGGGCTCATCAGTGAGGAGTAGCTTGGGTCTCTAGGCCCAGCAGGCACGGGACCCACGTCTGGGCATACCCGTCCCACTCGGGGTGACAAAGCAAAAACAAAGGGGTGATGGCTGGAAGGTTTAGACTGAATCTTAACCACTGGCATTGCTCGGGGCAACCCTCCAGACCATCGTTCTTCGCCTGCCAAGCCATTACAGAAGGGGAAAGACCATATGCAAATCAGGCATGGCCCCACCCCAAAAGGGGCAGTCCAGCCCGAACTGCTAGGTCACATCCCTTCTGCACGAGACCACAAGCATCCCCAAACATGTTTCGCCCTTGTTGGGGCTCATCAGTGAGGAGTAGCTTGGGTCTCTAGGCCCAGCAGGCACGGGACCCACGTCTGGGCATACCCGTCCCACTCGGGGTGACAAAGCAAAAACAAAGGGGTGATGGCTGGAAGGTTTAGACTGAATCTTAACCACTGGCATTGCTCGGGGCAACCCTCCAGACCATCGTTCTTCGCCTGCCAAGCCATTACAGAAGGGGAAAGACCATATGCAAATCAGGCATGGCCCCACCCCAAAAGGGGCAGTCCAGCCCGAACTGCTAGGTCACATCCCTTCTGCACGAGACCACAAGCATCCCCAAACATGTTTCGCCCTTGTTGGGGCTCATCAGTGAGGAGTAGCTTGGGTCTCTAGGCCCAGCAGGCACGGGACCCACGTCTGGGCATACCCGTCCCACTCGGGGTGACAAAGCAAAAACAAAGGGGTGATGGCTGGAAGGTTTAGACTGAATCTTAACCACTGGCATTGCTCGGGGCAACCCTCCAGACCATCGTTCTTCGCCTGCCAAGCCATTACAGAAGGGGAAAGACCATATGCAAATCAGGCATGGCCCCACCCCAAAAGGGGCAGTCCAGCCCGAACTGCTAGGTCACATCCCTTCTGCACGAGACCACAAGCATCCCCAAACATGTTTCGCCCTTGTTGGGGCTCATCAGTGAGGAGTAGCTTGGGTCTCTAGGCCCAGCAGGCACGGGACCCACGTCTGGGCATACCCGTCCCACTCGGGGTGACAAAGCAAAAACAAAGGGGTGATGGCTGGAAGGTTTAGACTGAATCTTAACCACTGGCATTGCTCGGGGCAACCCTCCAGACCATCGTTCTTCGCCTGCCAAGCCATTACAGAAGGGGAAAGACCATATGCAAATCAGGCATGGCCCCACCCCAAAAGGGGCAGTCCAGCCCGAACTGCTAGGTCACATCCCTTCTGCACGAGACCACAAGCATCCCCAAACATGTTTCGCCCTTGTTGGGGCTCATCAGTGAGGAGTAGCTTGGGTCTCTAGGCCCAGCAGGCACGGGACCCACGTCTGGGCATACCCGTCCCACTCGGGGTGACAAAGCAAAAACAAAGGGGTGATGGCTGGAAGGTTTAGACTGAATCTTAACCACTGGCATTGCTCGGGGCAACCCTCCAGACCATCGTTCTTCGCCTGCCAAGCCATTACAGAAGGGGAAAGACCATATGCAAATCAGGCATGGCCCCACCCCAAAAGGGGCAGTGCAGCCCGAACTGCTAGGTCACATCCCTTCTGCACGAGACCACAAGCATCCCCAAACATGTTTCGCCCTTGTTGGGGCTCATCAGTGAGGAGTAGCTTGGGTCTCTAGGCCCAGCAGGCACGGGACCCACGTCTGGGCATACCCGTCCCACTCGGGGTGACAAAGCAAAAACAAAGGGGTGATGGCTGGAAGGTTTAGACTGAATCTTAACCACTGGCATTGCTCGGGGCAACCCTCCAGACCATCGTTCTTCGCCTGCCAAGCCATTACAGAAGGGGAAAGACCATATGCAAATCAGGCATGGCCCCACCCCAAAAGGGGCAGTCCAGCCCGAACTGCTAGGTCACATCCCTTCTGCACGAGACCACAAGCATCCCCAAACATGTTTCGCCCTTGTTGGGGCTCATCAGTGAGGAGTAGCTTGGGTCTCTAGGCCCAGCAGGCACGGGACCCACGTCTGGGCATACCCGTCCCACTCGGGGTGACAAAGCAAAAACAAAGGGGTGATGGCTGGAAGGTTTAGACTGAATCTTAACCACTGGCATTGCTCGGGGCAACCCTCCAGACCATCGTTCTTCGCCTGCCAAGCCATTACAGAAGGGGAAAGACCATATGCAAATCAGGCATGGCCCCACCCCAAAAGGGGCAGTCCAGCCCGAACTGCTAGGTCACATCCCTTCTGCACGAGACCACAAGCATCCCCAAACATGTTTCGCCCTTGTTGGGGCTCATCAGTGAGGAGTAGCTTGGGTCTCTAGGCCCAGCAGGCACGGGACCCACGTCTGGGCATACCCGTCCCACTCGGGGTGACAAAGCAAAAACAAAGGGGTGATGGCTATTACTGCTATTACTGTCACGTCTGGAATTTGGTTGTTCTGGAAGTGAAATTCTACTTGGTCAGATTTTTGTTCAACCATGTGGCATGTGCCGTTTAAACTAACATGGTTGACACTCTGTTTTAATTTTATGGGTCGGCTAGTCTGAGTCCAGAGGACCTTGTTTACGCAGTCTATTAGGGGTGACAACCTTCTCAGGAGGTCATTCCCTAGTAAACAAGGGGTGCCCTCTGGGGTCACAACTATGACCGGGTGTTTCAACTTATGTCGCCCGATCTTAATGTCCAAGTCTGCAGTCCCCTCAACAGGAATTTCCTTCCCGTCAAAGTTCTGTAGTTGTCCAGGAAGAGAGGTGAGAGGAATTTGGTAATTCTCTCCCCTTCCTGCATTCAGTTCGTCAAAGGCCCTTCTGGACAGAAGGGTAGCTTGAGATCCAGTGTCCACCAGCGCTGAGATTGTACCCTGCCCCTGTACTTGTACCGGGGCATAATATCTTCCCTCCTTCTCCTCAAGGGGGCACAGATAATGTACATTTTTGGACAACTGGTGGGCTAACTTTCTGGTTTTGGACATCGCTAGCGAAGAGATTTGGGCAGAATTCTGTGGAGAGTCTTGGGAATCTGAAAGAAAAAGTTGGCAACTGGAGATCAGAGCCATTGTGGGTTCCCCTGGCTCCGTTTCTGGGCCGCCCCCCCTTTTTGGAGGCAGTCCCCAGGATGGGTTTGAACCAGGGGATTTTCTTGCTGTTGGTTCTGGGATGAGATGGTGGGCGGCGGTAGCTCAGTCTCCACATCTTCCCAGTCTGGATTTGCATCCCTAGGGACCCATTTTTCTTTGGGAGGAGTTCCCCCCTCTCTGAAGGAGAAGATCCTTTTCCCAGGATCCTCTGAGGATCCCTCTCCCTCAAATTGGAAGATCTGTACCTCCTCCTCAAACTGAGTCTGTTTGGGTCTTTTGTTTCTCCTACCCCCCCTCTGCTCCTTAGGAGGCAGACTTTCAGGGGCAAGAGATTTTGTTTCCGGTTCCTGGGTTTCCAGGGGCTGTTTACAAGTGAGGAAGGAAGCTTCCTCCAAGGCTTTACACCCCCCTTCCCCTTGTGCCTCCTCCCTGGGAACCGGTGAGTTATCGGGGTGCTGCCCCCGTCATTGTTCTGGAGCACCAGGTCCAGAGTTGGGTGCGTTCTGCGCCGGCATGCTGATCTGAGGGTTCTGCTGCGCCCTCAGTATATGACCCATATCCCGCGCCATGTTTTGAACCTGGCGCTCTAACTGGGACACCCGCTCTGGCTGATACGGGGCCCTGTTTTCTCCCCTGGGCTGATCCCGGGAAGGGTAGCTATCCCTCCTTGGGTAATACCCCGGGTTGGGAAGATTTGGGTACCCCTCCACCCTTGGCCTCCCCTCTCCCGGATTCAGTGGTCTGGGCTCAGGGAATTGAGGAAAGAAGGATGGATGATTTTGGGGTTGGAAGTCGGGTGGATATCTGGGGAAAAAGTTCTGCCCAGGGTTTGGTAAATTTCTGCCCTCCTGTGGGAAGTTTGGAGGGACGTTCCCTGGGTTCGGTGCTCGGTTGGATCCCCCCCCTTGGGCTGGGGGAGTCCACACATAACCCAGGATTGGACTGTTACCTTTGTAGCGAGGACTTACATAGTCAGGAGAGCGAGGGACCCCATTTGTGGGGCTGCCTCCCTGGCTCCCTGTCTGTGACTGGCCCGAGGACCTTCTGGGCCTAGCATTATTCGGTGCAGGTAGGTTTTTAGGCCCCCCCATCTCCAAATCCAAAACGGGGGTGACCTTTACCTCTGCCACCTTGGCAGCAGCAGGGGTGCTGTTGGTTTTGGGGGTTTTCTGGGCATTGCTTTTATTTTCTATGGGCTTCTGCACCTCATAGATGCGGGTAGCCTGTTCAATGACCCAGTCTAAAGGTCTTTTCTCGTGAAAATCCCTCACGAGCTGGGTCATGATATATTTGGGCAAGGCATGGAAAAACGTGTTGATGAATTCACGGCTATCCGTGCGCACCCTTCTTGTGGTCTGTGCAAAAGCCCGCTTTAACTCCTGCACAAACTCTTGTGGGGCCTGATCCTCCCCACATTGCAAATTGTAGGCTGCCTTGCGAGCCTCTTGAGGATTTCTGTGAACAGAAAAATGTTTCAGGATGGCCGCCTTATAGGTGGACCATCTTAAATGATTTTGGTCCTCCAGCCCCGCAAAGAAACTGGAGTATTCCGGGGAGAAGGTCCACTTTACATATTGAATGCAGCTTTGGCTGTCCTTCAAATGGAAAGTCTCCATCATTTGTTCAAACAACTCTAAGTGCTCCCAAACAGAATACTTAGAGTTCTTATGGTAAGGCGTGATGACGCTCCTGATCGCCTTAATCTGCTTTAAGGGGTCCTTAAGCAAGGCCCTTTTTGCCTTATTGGCCTTTTTGGTTCGGGTAACCCTTGTCCACTCTTCGTCGGACTCAGAGGCACTGCTCCCAGAGGTTCCCGTCTGTTCTTCCAGGTTTTCCCGGATTCTGCGAGCCTGGGAATGGCTGGCAGAATGTGGGGACCTGGTCTCCTGTGTCCTGCGCAGTTCAGAGGAGTCTTCAGATTCCTCCTTGCTGCCAGGATTTGATGGGTACCCCCTCCACTGACCTAACTGGGCAGAGGTTTTCAGGATGCCCTTAATGGGCCTACTCTCCTGGGGTTCCCCACTGAACTGTATTGTACTTGGGTGCCCATACCCGGATGCCCACCCCTCCATTCCTGGGTGGTACTGGCCTATGAGCCCCATGCTTCTGGCTGGATAGTAATCTGCCATCCCTGTGGCCCTGTGCTCATGTGCGCCAGGGGACATGGGGGTGGCAGAGTCCAGGGACTGAGAGGTATGAGGGCCTCTGGTACTAGGGCTCCTGAGGTTATGCTCCGGAGTTTCCATTTCCCAGCGAACCTCATCTCTATCCGCCCCTGCTCCCTGTTGCAATGCAAGAGCCTGCATTTGTGCCTTCAGTTCCTCAGTTAAGGCCTTACTCGACTCTATCAGTCTCTCCTGCATCGCTACCTGCTGTTGGAGCCTATCATTGTGTTGACAGAGGGCCTCATTTTGCCTCTGTGCTTCCTGGTTGGTCCTGGAGAACTGGGCCAGTCTTTGCTGCAGGAGGGTTACCTCCAGAGCTGTGTCCCTATTGGCCTGCTCCTTTCTTGCTAGAGCATCCTCCAGCCTCCTGGTGTGCTCTAACAAGTTCTGGTTTTCTTTTTGGAGGTCACCCAGTCCCTGGTGGGCCAGGTGATTTTCTTCCATTTTTCTTTTTAAATGGCAGACTTCCTGGCCTATGGCGTCTCTTTCCTGACTAAGAGCCTGCATTTGTGCCGCCAGGTCGTCCCTTTGCCTTTGAAAGGCACCAGCTTTCTGGCGTTCTTCATCAAACTCTGCCTGGGTATCCAGGTCTTTCAAGATCAGCTTGTTGCTCTCCTCCTTCACTCTATCTAGGTGGCCTTGCAGGGTGACTACCTGCTCAGCACATGCCCTATTGAAGTCTAGCTGTTGCTCCAACTTTTTCTGGCTTTGCAGTAGGGAGTCCAAACCTTCTTGGTGTTCCTTCTGCAAGGCCAGAAATCTGGTATCCTGTTCTGACTTTTCCTGTTGTAGGATGCCCATATCCTCTTTTATTTTAATGATATATTGCCTACTATCATTTTCTGCCTCCTGGCTCATCTGCAGCCTCTGCTCAGAAGAGACCAGGTCAGATTGGACCTTCTCTAACGCCATCTGTTGCCTATTTGCCAGATTTTGGGTTTCAGCACATTTATCCTGCATGTCTCCCATATATAGGTACAGGTATGCTGCTATCCTGGTAATCTTATTGTGTTCCTCTTTGGCTTTAGGAGCCATATATAGTTCACTCAGGGCCACATGTAATGGACCCTGATCTCTCCATAAGTCTGACCCTGTTTCCGTGACCTGTTGCATGATGGCCTGCAACCAGACTGTTTGGTCCTGGTGAGTCCACTCACCTCTCACAAATAACTTATGTAAGAAGTGCTCTCTGGCTATTTTCATATCTACCAAGGTCGTCATTCTAGAGATTGGTCTCTGTCCTGACTTACAGAAGTTAGTAATTTATTTTTGCAGAACAGAACTTTTCTTGGAGTGTCCCTTTTGAGGAGTGCTTCACAGCGTAATGCAGCGTGGTGATCCGACCGGATGTATGTATCCCGTCAGCTAGCACACTGTATTAAGCTGCACAAATGGTAAATCTAACCCAACGTCTCGGCTCGAGCCCCCAATTTGTAAGAGGATTCAATTCAGCACTACAGCCAAGTTAACGCCTAGTCTATGATACTGAATGAAAACCCTTATTGATATATCTTTAGGTCCAGTTCATGCGTTCTGGATGACTACCCTTGTATAACACCCCTCTCTTGGAATCCCCCTGACCCCACTGAGCCAAGAAGTAGTTCTGTTTTGCAAGTTTAAAAGGTTTATTTGATAAATTAGACAATAGATATATATATGTATCACACTTTATAATAAATTAATAATTGAATAGCACACTTAATGTGATATGATACAGATCAACAACGGAGAATCTGGCACTAGCACACTTCTTTATAATGACTGATGAGTTGACATGAAATGGATAAGGTAGCACACTGGTAAATAGGAACAAAGTATAATGTGGTAGAGGATGCTTTAGTAATTCAAATGGATGTAAGGTTGAATAAAAATGCAATACAGAAAATACTCAATATGATTTCCACAGACAATGTAATCACTTTTCTCTGGCAATCCCTTCCCCCCCTTTTTATGTAATGCAAGGAATGGAAGGAAGTACACAGTTCTCAGAAATGCAATCAACTGTAATTCAGTTCACCCCAGCAAGCTTAAACAACAGAAAACCGATAGGAGTTTTGAAATCACAGGCCCAAATTGCTTTGATATGTGCTGGCAATGAATGAGAAATATGCTAAATTTGCTTTTAATTCCCCTTTAGAGGTTCAGGATGAGTGGTATCTAGTTAATATTAGTCCAGGCTCACACTAGCAATGATGCAGGGATGGTTAACAGGTTAAACGAATTTCTAGCAAATGAAATCAGGCAGCAGCAGTTTTTTTTACATGTGAAGAAATTGCAAATCGCGGCAAAATTCGCGGGTGCGTGTTCCGCGATTGCGGTAAAACTATAGGGAGTCGGGATGTGGTTCTAGGTTCCTAGGAAAGCCACGATTCTAAGCTGTCAGAGGAAAGTTACGGCGAGTCTCTAGCTCAAACGGTTGCGGAGATATGAGCGATTTAATAAAGGTCGTTTTTGGTTTTGTAAATTTTAAACGCACACTTTTTCAAAATGACAAGTGACAAATTTTTGCAGCTAGAATGACAGGTGACAGCTAGGAGGCAGTTCTACTTAGATTAAATAGGTTGAATTATATGAATTTAAACTAAGAGATTGGTTCTACACAGTTCTGCTGGGTACTCACACTATATTCTTGAATTAAATGGGCCCCGTCACGGATCTGGTCAGGGTTTTAAACTGGACTCTGGTCTGGTCTGGTCTGGCCTCTGCACGGCACCGGTTCTTTGGGTCTCTCTGCTCTGGATAGATTGAAGTCTCTAGTTTGGCTTTCAGGAGGTGGATGAATTTGAAGTCTGGATCTCTGGATGTTGTATGGTCCGGCAAAGTGCGCTGCAGCAAATGGGATTCAGGCCCCCTACCTAAGTTTCAGTGGTCCATTTATATGTTCTCCAAGTGGGTGTGTGTGTCGCATCACTAGCCTTGCCCCTCTCCACTTTCCATTGGTCCAGCTTTCATCCCTTACTTGATTGGGGGAATGAAATGAAGTGTCATCATGATGAGGTCTGTTTATGATACAGAGAACCCACCCCTTTCAACTTTATACACAATCTATATCTGACCTAAAAACATATTTGCACAGGTACACATTTGATTAAAATCACATATACATGGTGTGGCTGAATTTAGCCATGTCTCTGTCCAAATGTGTTCATCCTAGGAGCTGGCATTCAAAAACGGCCACTTCTAGCACTTATTCATGTGCTGCACAACATTGGATCTCCATTAAATTTTACACAACTGTTCCTCACATATCTACCCACATACCAATGCATTTTCGTTTGTCTAGCTGAAACAGGGAGTCTGTAATATTAATAAACAATGGGGTTTTGCCCCAGAACATCACTCAAATTCGAGTTTGGCCTTGAATGAAAGGTACATTTTCTTAATTAAAGCTCTCAAAGTTATACATTTCTGTCATTTGATTACAAAGAGTTATCAGTGTTTTTGTAAAATATATATATTCCTTTCAATTCAATCCTCAGAGTGTTGAGGTCCGCCTCCAAGACTTGGGTGGGTCAGTCCTCTGGGCAGGCAGGGCTTTGTTGACATTAAACATTTCAGAATTAACATATTCCTTTCAGAGGAAAGGGTCCTTTGTGTGGTCTCTGGGAAGCTCCCAGCCAGTCTGCCTTCTATCAATCAAGAGGTCATGTGAGATTCTAACTCCTGGTGTGATGCTTCTGGAGGTGAGAGGGTTTCCCAGGCTTCAGGCCTCTGGGAACAGCATGTGGCTAATTTTTTAATTAAAATGCAGCCTTTGAAGTCAGCTGAGTCAAATCCCTTTGTCAGCAAACTGCACTCAGTTCTCCAGTCAAAGTTTAGACCGCTAGTGCCGCCTAGAGGATTTTGTTGGCACTGCATGCAACTTTGGGATTTTCTTGGATTAATGCATTCAGACCTTTCTGTACACTGGTGGGTGGCAAGTTAGGTAACCATTTTGGTGTGCGCACAACTGCGCAGCTCTCCTGGATTTTGGGATGAAATGATGGGCGGCGACAGCGCATCCCCATCTTTACCCACTCCAATGATTTATTTTTGTTCTGGGGCAAAATGATGGGCAGCGACAGCTTAATCCCCACATTCACCCCGTCTAATGATTCCACATGGGTCAAAACCCTCCACAAGCCCCCCCGCCCGACTGCGCTTTGACTTGAGTCGAGGGGGAGTCGGTTGCAAGGGAGGTTTTGAACCCTGGCGCTGGTATGTCCACATTATCTTCTTCCAATTCTGTAGATGGCACAGTTCAGCATCTTCCTCTCTATCCGGTCAGATCGATCAGTTCTCCTCGCCGGTCCTGATGGGAATATTGGGCGGTCCACTGGGCCCATTGCGTCTCTGCCTCCGGTCTCCGGATCGTCCTTCTTGGTCATCCTTCATGGTTTCATCTCTCCTAGGATGATAAAGCAAAAGCGGCAATATCTACTCATAGACGATTTTTTTCCACCACTGTTGAGATAGTGGGGAGGCATATGCATTTCATCATAACGAAATATTACATTCTTATTTTGAAAAAAAACAGTATCACTAGAGACAGTTTCATGTAAATCACAATATTTTAGAGACTAAATGTGGTATGTTTTATGATTGGAACTGAATTAGTCTGATACAGTACCCGCTAGGATTCCAGAGGATTCCTCCAGTTGTTGCAGAGTGTGCCTGGGATGGCAACATTTCAACTGGTTTATGTGGACCCACTTGTCTTCCCCCTCTGCCGAACCGCCTTTGGGGATGCGGATCTTGTAGGCCACAGGGGAGATCTTATCGACGATCTCAAAGGGTCCCTTCCATGTAGGCAAAAATTTGCGCTGCTTGGCCTGGTTCCTTTGGAAGTTGTATAGATAGACCCGGTCTCCCACCTGATATTCCTTCCTGGAAGTTTTCAGGTCATAATGGGTCTTCATGCTATCAGCCGATCTTTCTAGATTCCGCTGAGCATAAGCAAAAGCATGTTGGAGGTGTTTCCTTAAATTCTCTACATACTCATGGGTAGTGGAGGCATTTATCAGTGTCTGCTCTTGGGTCCTATAGAGCAAATGCTGAGGAAGCACCATCTTGCGCCCAGTCATCAACTCAAATGGTGACATTTTGGTTGCAGATGAAGGGGTAGATCTGATGGCCATTAGGACCAGAGGTAATCGGATATCCCAACTTGGCCCAGAATCTGCCACAAACTTCTTTAATATGCTCACAATTGTCCGGTTATATCTCTCCACTGCCCCAGAAGAAGCTGGTCTGTAAGCAATATGCAGCTTTCTCTTGACCCCCAGTATCTCCCACATCTTTGTCATTACTTCACTGGTGAAGTGGCTACCTCTGTCTGACTCAATCCTTTGAGGTAGACCAAAACGGGAAAAGATGTGGTTAATCATCAAGGCAGCTGCAGTTTCTGCCTTGCAATTTGGGGCTGGGAGACATTCCACCCACTTGGTAAACAAGCATGTCACAGTCAACATGTACTTATTCCCCCTAGCCGAGCGAATCACAGGGCCTACAAAGTCGATTTGTAAATCTGACCATGGCAGTGTCATTCCCCTCTTTTGTAAAGGCGCCCGGTGTGTGAGGGATGATGGCTGAAATTGTGCACACACAAGGCAACCCTTCAGGTACTGGTCGAGGTCCTGCCCCATGTGTGGCCAGTATGCAACCTCTCTTAAGATTTCCAATGTTGTGTGAAACCCCCTATGACCGGCGGTGGCCGCATCATGGGCGTGACTTAACATCAGGCTTCGGAATGAGGTAGGAACCACCCACTGATCGTGGCCAGCTTTGGATTTCCTTACCAACAAACCGTCTTGGATCCGGAACATTTTTGGACATTTCATCAACACTCTTAGGTCCTCTTTCCCAATGTAATCGGTATCCGTCAGGGGAAAGTTCTCAGGGTCCTCAAGGTGCTGGTAAAATTTACCAATTATTGGATCCCCCTTCTGAGCGGTAATCAGATCAGCATCAGGGGTCTCCTTACTCCATTGTGCAATTGAAAGGTCGTTGTGAGCATTTGTCTGGGACCTAGTGATGGCAGTGACCTGGATTTCCCCCAACAGGGACTCAATCTCAATTAGATCCCCTTGGATGGCCCCGGTTTTGGCCAGCTGATCAGCTAAGTCATTTCCAGTTTTGTCTGGTCCCTCTACTTTGGAATGACCCTTGATCTTTTTCCAATAGATGGTCATCTCATTCGAGTTGACCAGATCATCAATGTTTTGGATCAACTTCCCATGTTTCAAGGGTTTGTTGTTAGCACATAACATGCCTCTGGTTTTCCAATTAACCAGGTGCTCCACGAACCCGTTCCGTACATAATCCGAATCTGTGATTATGACCAGTTCGTGGAGTTGATGCTGGACAGCAGTGAGGATGGCCTGATGCACAGCCATCAATTCTGCCACCTGACTACTTCGGGGACCAATTTGGTATCCAGCGGAGGGTTCTGGGGACTCATTCACCCATGCATTCCCTACGCCGGCCACCAGTTCTTTCTCCCCGTTGTTGTCAACATGGTAAGAGCATCCATCCACATACACAGTGGGCATTCCCTCACACTTGTCTTCTTCAAAGACTTTGTGGGGGGAATTAAGGTATGCCTCCATGTTGTCCTTTATTTTTAGACTTTCGTCCTCGAGACAGTTTTCTCTGGCACAATCATGCAAGTCAGCCAGACCTTGCGCGAGGGGACTCTTCTTGTTTTGGCCATATCTGACCTCCACAGGAAAGCCTTGCATTGACAGAATCCAGGAAGTAATTCGGGAATTACTCACATTTCCGGCCCGGATTCTGTCACTCTGGAGATATTGCAGAGGCTGGTGTGGAGTCTCCACTATGATGTGTTCCCCCTGGATAAACGGGCGGTAATTCTTCAATGCCCACACCGTTGCCAGGAGTGCCTTCTCACAATCGTTGAATTTTTCCTCCACAGAGGATAAAGTTTTGCTCGCATAGGAGATTACTTTATTGACCTTGTCATGCTTTTGATATAATACTGCCGTCAAGCACGTATTAGAGAACCCCGTCTCCAGGAAGAACTCCTTGTTTCTGACAGGGTAAGCTAGGCAGGGCGCTTGTGAGAGGCTTCTTTTGAGTTGTTTTACTGCCTCGGCTTGTTCTGGACCCCATTCCCACTTGACCCCCCCCTTCAGGAGATGAATCAGGGGTCTGGTGATCTCTGCGTAGCCCTCAATGAACTTTCTGCTGTAATTAGTCAGTCCAAGGAGGCTCCTTAGTTCCCGCAGAGTTGTGGGGTCTTTCAGTTTCTGAAGTGCTTCTACTTTCTTTTCCTGGGGACAGAGACCCTGAGGAGTAATCTCATGCCCCAAGAAATTAACACGGGTTCTACACCACTGCGCTTTCTGAAAGGAAAGTTTTGCTCCGGCGGCCCTCAACTGTGTCAGAACATAACGGATCTCCGCTATGTGTTCCTCAACAGTTGAGCTTTTGATGAGGACATCATCTACATAAGCCAGGTTACCCCTCGTACCCAAGTCGGGCATGGCCTTATGTAGGAAAATGTTGAATTCATTACCGGAGTTAAGGTATCCGAAGGGAGTCCGGGTCCATGTGTACTGCTGGCCCCCAAAGGTAAAAGCCAGTTTGTATTGGTCCTCCCTACTGACAGGCACAGTCCAGTATCCATTGGTCAGGTCTATTGCAGTGAATACCTGTGACCCCTGGATCTGGGCCAGCCCTTGGTCAATGTAGGGCAGAGGCCATCGGGAAGTATGGACCCGTTTGTTGAGCTCCCTGAGGTCGGCGCAGAGTCTCCACTGGCCGTTCGGCTTCAGTATTCCCAGCACCGGATTATTGAAGGTGCTATGGACTGGACGGATTATTCCCCGGGACTCAAGGTTCTTAATTATTTCAGTAAGGGACTCCATTGATGCGAGAGGCAAGCGATATTGCTTCACAAACACTGGAGTCATGCCAGGGTCCGTGGGGATTGTTGTGGTGTGGATGTCAGTACGACCACAGTCATATGAGTCTACCGCAAAGAGATCTTGGAAATCCAAGAAAACTTGTTTCAACTTTTGCTTTTGTTCCAGAGTCACACAGGCATCAGCTAGGTTGACTCTCTCTTCCACCATCTGCCTGAAGCCTGGAAAGACTTCTGGTTTGGCTATCTCCGCGGCCTCCTCCAGCTGGGTGGAGAAGTCCCTGGTCAGAGTGCTGATTTGGACCGGAGGCTTCAGGTGGGAAAGGCAGCCCTCATGGACTTGAAAAATCACCTCATCCCTCCTGAAGTCACAAGTCACATCTTCCTTACCATAGGGGCAGGAAGTGTACACCAGGAAGTTCCCCCCATGCCGGGTAAAAATCCTGTCTGGTGTTGCGTTGTCATCACCGTCACTGTCAAAACAGTCCTTGGGGATTAGTCCTAACAGTTCATTTACAAGATCCATGGAGAAATGTCGGTCATCAACCGCCATTCCAATAATGGTGCCTGCGGCTAGAGTAATACTCTTTAAGTCGCTGTTATCCACCTCTATTAGAATGGGGTCATGTTCTATGTTGACTAATGGAGTTGGGTTTACCCCCAACCCTTGCTGTTGGAGGGAAGCATTTAGATGTATGTAAGCATCAGGGTTTTTCAACTCTTGTCCCCTTTTAACTTTCACTTCCAGGGAGAATTGTCGGGTCCTTTCTGGGATGGTGACTTCCTCTTTAACCTGAATTTCAACTGCATAAGGTAGCAATTGAGCTGACCTAAATGCTTTTTCTGGATCATCAAAGCCCATGGGATTATCCGCTAATCGGGACCAAGCTTTGAAGTTTATTAGGTCCAAACTAATGGCAAAGCGATTGAGAATGTCACTGCCTAAGTAAAAGGCGGCAGTGACGTCTCGCACGACCCAACAATTATGGACTATGCTCTTGTTGCCAATGGAGATTTTGAGCATACACCTGCTTGGCAGGAGATGTTTGGAATTAGGTGCTTCCCGGTCCACTTCCCATTTGTCTATCAGTTTGAAGGTGGGAATGGCTGGATCTTTTGGGAGTTGGCGGAACATGGCTTCGCTGATGAAGCTCTTACCGTTGTTCACACACACTCGAGCGAGAACAGAGTCCTTCCCATCATTTAACTGAACAGGGATGAACAACTGCTCTCCAATTTGCTGAATATCAGCCAGGCTTTGAGCTGATTTCACGTCTTTCTGGACTATAGGAGTGGGAGTTTCAGATTGTGGATTTGTAAAGAATTTCAGAGTGTTTCCTTCCAGCGTGGAATACCACTTTAGACTGGAAGGAAGGTTGATTTCCAGAAATAGAGAGGACCCCCCATTACCAGTCTGTTGTCCTACTGCTATTACTGCAAAAACAAAGGGGTGATGGCTGGAAGGTTTAGACTGAATCTTAACCACTGGCATTGCTCGGGGCAACCCTCCAGACCATCGTTCTTCGCCTGCCAAGCCATTACAGAAGGGGAAAGACCATATGCAAATCAGGCATGGCCCCACCCCAAAAGGGGCAGTCCAGCCCGAACTGCTAGGTCACATCCCTTCTGCACGAGACCACAAGCATCCCCAAACATGTTTCGCCCTTGTTGGGGCTCATCAGTGAGGAGTAGCTTGGGTCTCTAGGCCCAGCAGGCACGGGACCCACGTCTGGGCATACCCGTCCCACTCGGGGTGACAAAGCAAAAACAAAGGGGTGATGGCTGGAAGGTTTAGACTGAATCTTAACCACTGGCATTGCTCGGGGCAACCCTCCAGACCATCGTTCTTCGCCTGCCAAGCCATTACAGAAGGGGAAAGACCATATGCAAATCAGGCATGGCCCCACCCCAAAAGGGGCAGTCCAGCCCGAACTGCTAGGTCACATCCCTTCTGCACGAGACCACAAGCATCCCCAAACATGTTTCGCCCTTGTTGGGGCTCATCAGTGAGGAGTAGCTTGGGTCTCTAGGCCCAGCAGGCACGGGACCCACGTCTGGGCATACCCGTCCCACTCGGGGTGACAAAGCAAAAACAAAGGGGTGATGGCTGGAAGGTTTAGACTGAATCTTAACCACTGGCATTGCTCGGGGCAACCCTCCAGACCATCGTTCTTCGCCTGCCAAGCCATTACAGAAGGGGAAAGACCATATGCAAATCAGGCATGGCCCCACCCCAAAAGGGGCAGTCCAGCCCGAACTGCTAGGTCACATCCCTTCTGCACGAGACCACAAGCATCCCCAAACATGTTTCGCCCTTGTTGGGGCTCATCAGTGAGGAGTAGCTTGGGTCTCTAGGCCCAGCAGGCACGGGACCCACGTCTGGGCATACCCGTCCCACTCGGGGTGACAAAGCAAAAACAAAGGGGTGATGGCTGGAAGGTTTAGACTGAATCTTAACCACTGGCATTGCTCGGGGCAACCCTCCAGACCATCGTTCTTCGCCTGCCAAGCCATTACAGAAGGGGAAAGACCATATGCAAATCAGGCATGGCCCCACCCCAAAAGGGGCAGTCCAGCCCGAACTGCTAGGTCACATCCCTTCTGCACGAGACCACAAGCATCCCCAAACATGTTTCGCCCTTGTTGGGGCTCATCAGTGAGGAGTAGCTTGGGTCTCTAGGCCCAGCAGGCACGGGACCCACGTCTGGGCATACCCGTCCCACTCGGGGTGACAAAGCAAAAACAAAGGGGTGATGGCTGGAAGGTTTAGACTGAATCTTAACCACTGGCATTGCTCGGGGCAACCCTCCAGACCATCGTTCTTCGCCTGCCAAGCCATTACAGAAGGGGAAAGACCATATGCAAATCAGGCATGGCCCCACCCCAAAAGGGGCAGTCCAGCCCGAACTGCTAGGTCACATCCCTTCTGCACGAGACCACAAGCATCCCCAAACATGTTTCGCCCTTGTTGGGGCTCATCAGTGAGGAGTAGCTTGGGTCTCTAGGCCCAGCAGGCACGGGACCCACGTCTGGGCATACCCGTCCCACTCGGGGTGACAAAGCAAAAACAAAGGGGTGATGGCTGGAAGGTTTAGACTGAATCTTAACCACTGGCATTGCTCGGGGCAACCCTCCAGACCATCGTTCTTCGCCTGCCAAGCCATTACAGAAGGGGAAAGACCATATGCAAATCAGGCATGGCCCCACCCCAAAAGGGGCAGTCCAGCCCGAACTGCTAGGTCACATCCCTTCTGCACGAGACCACAAGCATCCCCAAACATGTTTCGCCCTTGTTGGGGCTCATCAGTGAGGAGTAGCTTGGGTCTCTAGGCCCAGCAGGCACGGGACCCACGTCTGGGCATACCCGTCCCACTCGGGGTGACAAAGCAAAAACAAAGGGGTGATGGCTGGAAGGTTTAGACTGAATCTTAACCACTGGCATTGCTCGGGGCAACCCTCCAGACCATCGTTCTTCGCCTGCCAAGCCATTACAGAAGGGGAAAGACCATATGCAAATCAGGCATGGCCCCACCCCAAAAGGGGCAGTCCAGCCCGAACTGCTAGGTCACATCCCTTCTGCACGAGACCACAAGCATCCCCAAACATGTTTCGCCCTTGTTGGGGCTCATCAGTGAGGAGTAGCTTGGGTCTCTAGGCCCAGCAGGCACGGGACCCACGTCTGGGCATACCCGTCCCACTCGGGGTGACAAAGCAAAAACAAAGGGGTGATGGCTGGAAGGTTTAGACTGAATCTTAACCACTGGCATTGCTCGGGGCAACCCTCCAGACCATCGTTCTTCGCCTGCCAAGCCATTACAGAAGGGGAAAGACCATATGCAAATCAGGCATGGCCCCACCCCAAAAGGGGCAGTCCAGCCCGAACTGCTAGGTCACATCCCTTCTGCACGAGACCACAAGCATCCCCAAACATGTTTCGCCCTTGTTGGGGCTCATCAGTGAGGAGTAGCTTGGGTCTCTAGGCCCAGCAGGCACGGGACCCACGTCTGGGCATACCCGTCCCACTCGGGGTGACAAAGCAAAAACAAAGGGGTGATGGCTGGAAGGTTTAGACTGAATCTTAACCACTGGCATTGCTCGGGGCAACCCTCCAGACCATCGTTCTTCGCCTGCCAAGCCATTACAGAAGGGGAAAGACCATATGCAAATCAGGCATGGCCCCACCCCAAAAGGGGCAGTCCAGCCCGAACTGCTAGGTCACATCCCTTCTGCACGAGACCACAAGCATCCCCAAACATGTTTCGCCCTTGTTGGGGCTCATCAGTGAGGAGTAGCTTGGGTCTCTAGGCCCAGCAGGCACGGGACCCACGTCTGGGCATACCCGTCCCACTCGGGGTGACAAAGCAAAAACAAAGGGGTGATGGCTGGAAGGTTTAGACTGAATCTTAACCACTGGCATTGCTCGGGGCAACCCTCCAGACCATCGTTCTTCGCCTGCCAAGCCATTACAGAAGGGGAAAGACCATATGCAAATCAGGCATGGCCCCACCCCAAAAGGGGCAGTCCAGCCCGAACTGCTAGGTCACATCCCTTCTGCACGAGACCACAAGCATCCCCAAACATGTTTCGCCCTTGTTGGGGCTCATCAGTGAGGAGTAGCTTGGGTCTCTAGGCCCAGCAGGCACGGGACCCACGTCTGGGCATACCCGTCCCACTCGGGGTGACAAAGCAAAAACAAAGGGGTGATGGCTGGAAGGTTTAGACTGAATCTTAACCACTGGCATTGCTCGGGGCAACCCTCCAGACCATCGTTCTTCGCCTGCCAAGCCATTACAGAAGGGGAAAGACCATATGCAAATCAGGCATGGCCCCACCCCAAAAGGGGCAGTCCAGCCCGAACTGCTAGGTCACATCCCTTCTGCACGAGACCACAAGCATCCCCAAACATGTTTCGCCCTTGTTGGGGCTCATCAGTGAGGAGTAGCTTGGGTCTCTAGGCCCAGCAGGCACGGGACCCACGTCTGGGCATACCCGTCCCACTCGGGGTGACAAAGCAAAAACAAAGGGGTGATGGCTGGAAGGTTTAGACTGAATCTTAACCACTGGCATTGCTCGGGGCAACCCTCCAGACCATCGTTCTTCGCCTGCCAAGCCATTACAGAAGGGGAAAGACCATATGCAAATCAGGCATGGCCCCACCCCAAAAGGGGCAGTCCAGCCCGAACTGCTAGGTCACATCCCTTCTGCACGAGACCACAAGCATCCCCAAACATGTTTCGCCCTTGTTGGGGCTCATCAGTGAGGAGTAGCTTGGGTCTCTAGGCCCAGCAGGCACGGGACCCACGTCTGGGCATACCCGTCCCACTCGGGGTGACAAAGCAAAAACAAAGGGGTGATGGCTGGAAGGTTTAGACTGAATCTTAACCACTGGCATTGCTCGGGGCAACCCTCCAGACCATCGTTCTTCGCCTGCCAAGCCATTACAGAAGGGGAAAGACCATATGCAAATCAGGCATGGCCCCACCCCAAAAGGGGCAGTCCAGCCCGAACTGCTAGGTCACATCCCTTCTGCACGAGACCACAAGCATCCCCAAACATGTTTCGCCCTTGTTGGGGCTCATCAGTGAGGAGTAGCTTGGGTCTCTAGGCCCAGCAGGCACGGGACCCACGTCTGGGCATACCCGTCCCACTCGGGGTGACAAAGCAAAAACAAAGGGGTGATGGCTGGAAGGTTTAGACTGAATCTTAACCACTGGCATTGCTCGGGGCAACCCTCCAGACCATCGTTCTTCGCCTGCCAAGCCATTACAGAAGGGGAAAGACCATATGCAAATCAGGCATGGCCCCACCCCAAAAGGGGCAGTCCAGCCCGAACTGCTAGGTCACATCCCTTCTGCACGAGACCACAAGCATCCCCAAACATGTTTCGCCCTTGTTGGGGCTCATCAGTGAGGAGTAGCTTGGGTCTCTAGGCCCAGCAGGCACGGGACCCACGTCTGGGCATACCCGTCCCACTCGGGGTGACAAAGCAAAAACAAAGGGGTGATGGCTGGAAGGTTTAGACTGAATCTTAACCACTGGCATTGCTCGGGGCAACCCTCCAGACCATCGTTCTTCGCCTGCCAAGCCATTACAGAAGGGGAAAGACCATATGCAAATCAGGCATGGCCCCACCCCAAAAGGGGCAGTCCAGCCCGAACTGCTAGGTCACATCCCTTCTGCACGAGACCACAAGCATCCCCAAACATGTTTCGCCCTTGTTGGGGCTCATCAGTGAGGAGTAGCTTGGGTCTCTAGGCCCAGCAGGCACGGGACCCACGTCTGGGCATACCCGTCCCACTCGGGGTGACAAAGCAAAAACAAAGGGGTGATGGCTGGAAGGTTTAGACTGAATCTTAACCACTGGCATTGCTCGGGGCAACCCTCCAGACCATCGTTCTTCGCCTGCCAAGCCATTACAGAAGGGGAAAGACCATATGCAAATCAGGCATGGCCCCACCCCAAAAGGGGCAGTCCAGCCCGAACTGCTAGGTCACATCCCTTCTGCACGAGACCACAAGCATCCCCAAACATGTTTCGCCCTTGTTGGGGCTCATCAGTGAGGAGTAGCTTGGGTCTCTAGGCCCAGCAGGCACGGGACCCACGTCTGGGCATACCCGTCCCACTCGGGGTGACAAAGCAAAAACAAAGGGGTGATGGCTGGAAGGTTTAGACTGAATCTTAACCACTGGCATTGCTCGGGGCAACCCTCCAGACCATCGTTCTTCGCCTGCCAAGCCATTACAGAAGGGGAAAGACCATATGCAAATCAGGCATGGCCCCACCCCAAAAGGGGCAGTCCAGCCCGAACTGCTAGGTCACATCCCTTCTGCACGAGACCACAAGCATCCCCAAACATGTTTCGCCCTTGTTGGGGCTCATCAGTGAGGAGTAGCTTGGGTCTCTAGGCCCAGCAGGCACGGGACCCACGTCTGGGCATACCCGTCCCACTCGGGGTGACAAAGCAAAAACAAAGGGGTGATGGCTATTACTGCTATTACTGTCACGTCTGGAATTTGGTTGTTCTGGAAGTGAAATTCTACTTGGTCAGATTTTTGTTCAACCATGTGGCATGTGCCGTTTAAACTAACATGGTTGACACTCTGTTTTAATTTTATGGGTCGGCTAGTCTGAGTCCAGAGGACCTTGTTTACGCAGTCTATTAGGGGTGACAACCTTCTCAGGAGGTCATTCCCTAGTAAACAAGGGGTGCCCTCTGGGGTCACAACTATGACCGGGTGTTTCAACTTATGTCGCCCGATCTTAATGTCCAAGTCTGCAGTCCCCTCAACAGGAATTTCCTTCCCGTCAAAGTTCTGTAGTTGTCCAGGAAGAGAGGTGAGAGGAATTTGGTAATTCTCTCCCCTTCCTGCATTCAGTTCGTCAAAGGCCCTTCTGGACAGAAGGGTAGCTTGAGATCCAGTGTCCACCAGCGCTGAGATTGTACCCTGCCCCTGTACTTGTACCGGGGCATAATATCTTCCCTCCTTCTCCTCAAGGGGGCACAGATAATGTACATTTTTGGACAACTGGTGGGCTAACTTTCTGGTTTTGGACATCGCTAGCGAAGAGATTTGGGCAGAATTCTGTGGAGAGTCTTGGGAATCTGAAAGAAAAAGTTGGCAACTGGAGATCAGAGCCATTGTGGGTTCCCCTGGCTCCGTTTCTGGGCCGCCCCCCCTTTTTGGAGGCAGTCCCCAGGATGGGTTTGAACCAGGGGATTTTCTTGCTGTTGGTTCTGGGATGAGATGGTGGGCGGCGGTAGCTCAGTCTCCACATCTTCCCAGTCTGGATTTGCATCCCTAGGGACCCATTTTTCTTTGGGAGGAGTTCCCCCCTCTCTGAAGGAGAAGATCCTTTTCCCAGGATCCTCTGAGGATCCCTCTCCCTCAAATTGGAAGATCTGTACCTCCTCCTCAAACTGAGTCTGTTTGGGTCTTTTGTTTCTCCTACCCCCCCTCTGCTCCTTAGGAGGCAGACTTTCAGGGGCAAGAGATTTTGTTTCCGGTTCCTGGGTTTCCAGGGGCTGTTTACAAGTGAGGAAGGAAGCTTCCTCCAAGGCTTTACACCCCCCTTCCCCTTGTGCCTCCTCCCTGGGAACCGGTGAGTTATCGGGGTGCTGCCCCCGTCATTGTTCTGGAGCACCAGGTCCAGAGTTGGGTGCGTTCTGCGCCGGCATGCTGATCTGAGGGTTCTGCTGCGCCCTCAGTATATGACCCATATCCCGCGCCATGTTTTGAACCTGGCGCTCTAACTGGGACACCCGCTCTGGCTGATACGGGGCCCTGTTTTCTCCCCTGGGCTGATCCCGGGAAGGGTAGCTATCCCTCCTTGGGTAATACCCCGGGTTGGGAAGATTTGGGTACCCCTCCACCCTTGGCCTCCCCTCTCCCGGATTCAGTGGTCTGGGCTCAGGGAATTGAGGAAAGAAGGATGGATGATTTTGGGGTTGGAAGTCGGGTGGATATCTGGGGAAAAAGTTCTGCCCAGGGTTTGGTAAATTTCTGCCCTCCTGTGGGAAGTTTGGAGGGACGTTCTCTGGGTTCGGTGCTCGGTTGGATCCCCCCCCTTGGGCTGGGGGAGTCCACACATAACCCAGGATTGGACTGTTACCTTTGTAGCGAGGACTTACATAGTCAGGAGAGCGAGGGACCCCATTTGTGGGGCTGCCTCCCTGGCTCCCTGTCTGTGACTGGCCCGAGGACCTTCTGGGCCTAGCATTATTCGGTGCAGGTAGGTTTTTAGGCCCCCCCATCTCCAAATCCAAAACGGGGGTGACCTTTACCTCTGCCACCTTGGCAGCAGCAGGGGTGCTGTTGGTTTTGGGGGTTTTCTGGGCATTGCTTTTATTTTCTATGGGCTTCTGCACCTCATAGATGCGGGTAGCCTGTTCAATGACCCAGTCTAAAGGTCTTTTCTCGTGAAAATCCCTCACGAGCTGGGTCATGATATATTTGGGCAAGGCATGGAAAAACGTGTTGATGAATTCACGGCTATCCGTGCGCACCCTTCTTGTGGTCTGTGCAAAAGCCCGCTTTAACTCCTGCACAAACTCTTGTGGGGCCTGATCCTCCCCACATTGCAAATTGTAGGCTGCCTTGCGAGCCTCTTGAGGATTTCTGTGAACAGAAAAATGTTTCAGGATGGCCGCCTTATAGGTGGACCATCTTAAATGATTTTGGTCCTCCAGCCCCGCAAAGAAACTGGAGTATTCCGGGGAGAAGGTCCACTTTACATATTGAATGCAGCTTTGGCTGTCCTTCAAATGGAAAGTCTCCATCATTTGTTCAAACAACTCTAAGTGCTCCCAAACAGAATACTTAGAGTTCTTATGGTAAGGCGTGATGACGCTCCTGATCGCCTTAATCTGCTTTAAGGGGTCCTTAAGCAAGGCCCTTTTTGCCTTATTGGCCTTTTTGGTTCGGGTAACCCTTGTCCACTCTTCGTCGGACTCAGAGGCACTGCTCCCAGAGGTTCCCGTCTGTTCTTCCAGGTTTTCCCGGATTCTGCGAGCCTGGGAATGGCTGGCAGAATGTGGGGACCTGGTCTCCTGTGTCCTGCGCAGTTCAGAGGAGTCTTCAGATTCCTCCTTGCTGCCAGGATTTGATGGGTACCCCCTCCACTGACCTAACTGGGCAGAGGTTTTCAGGATGCCCTTAATGGGCCTACTCTCCTGGGGTTCCCCACTGAACTGTATTGTACTTGGGTGCCCATACCCGGATGCCCACCCCTCCATTCCTGGGTGGTACTGGCCTATGAGCCCCATGCTTCTGGCTGGATAGTAATCTGCCATCCCTGTGGCCCTGTGCTCATGTGCGCCAGGGGACATGGGGGTGGCAGAGTCCAGGGACTGAGAGGTATGAGGGCCTCTGGTACTAGGGCTCCTGAGGTTATGCTCCGGAGTTTCCATTTCCCAGCGAACCTCATCTCTATCCGCCCCTGCTCCCTGTTGCAATGCAAGAGCCTGCATTTGTGCCTTCAGTTCCTCAGTTAAGGCCTTACTCGACTCTATCAGTCTCTCCTGCATCGCTACCTGCTGTTAGAGCCTATCATTGTGTTGACAGAGGGCCTCATTTTGCCTCTGTGCTTCCTGGTTGGTCCTGGAGAACTGGGCCAGTCTTTGCTGCAGGAGGGTTACCTCCAGAGCTGTGTCCCTATTGGCCTGCTCCTTTCTTGCTAGAGCATCCTCCAGCCTCCTGGTGTGCTCTAACAAGTTCTGGTTTTCTTTTTGGAGGTCACCCAGTCCCTGGTGGGCCAGGTGATTTTCTTCCATTTTTCTTTTTAAATGGCAGACTTCCTGGCCTATGGCGTCTCTTTCCTGACTAAGAGCCTGCATTTGTGCCGCCAGGTCGTCCCTTTGCCTTTGAAAGGCACCAGCTTTCTGGCGTTCTTCATCAAACTCTGCCTGGGTATCCAGGTCTTTCAAGATCAGCTTGTTGCTCTCCTCCTTCACTCTATCTAGGTGGCCTTGCAGGGTGACTACCTGCTCAGCACATGCCCTATTGAAGTCTAGCTGTTGCTCCAACTTTTTCTGGCTTTGCAGTAGGGAGTCCAAACCTTCTTGGTGTTCCTTCTGCAAGGCCAGAAATCTGGTATCCTGTTCTGACTTTTCCTGTTGTAGGATGCCCATATCCTCTTTTATTTTAATGATATATTGCCTACTATCATTTTCTGCCTCCTGGCTCATCTGCAGCCTCTGCTCAGAAGAGACCAGGTCAGATTGGACCTTCTCTAACGCCATCTGTTGCCTATTTGCCAGATTTTGGGTTTCAGCACATTTATCCTGCATGTCTCCCATATATAGGTACAGGTATGCTGCTATCCTGGTAATCTTATTGTGTTCCTCTTTGGCTTTAGGAGCCATATATAGTTCACTCAGGGCCACATGTAATGGACCCTGATCTCTCCATAAGTCTGACCCTGTTTCCGTGACCTGTTGCATGATGGCCTGCAACCAGACTGTTTGGTCCTGGTGAGTCCACTCACCTCTCACAAATAACTTATGTAAGAAGTGCTCTCTGGCTATTTTCATATCTACCAAGGTCGTCATTCTAGAGATTGGTCTCTGTCCTGACTTACAGAAGTTAGTAATTTATTTTTGCAGAACAGAACTTTTCTTGGAGTGTCCCTTTTGAGGAGTGCTTCACAGCGTAATGCAGCGTGGTGATCCGACCGGATGTATGTATCCCGTCAGCTAGCACACTGTATTAAGCTGCACAAATGGTAAATCTAACCCAACGTCTCGGCTCGAGCCCCCAATTTGTAAGAGGATTCAATTCAGCACTACAGCCAAGTTAACGCCTAGTCTATGATACTGAATGAAAACCCTTATTGATATATCTTTAGGTCCAGTTCATGCGTTCTGGATGACTACCCTTGTATAACACCCCTCTCTTGGAATCCCCCTGACCCCACTGAGCCAAGAAGTAGTTCTGTTTTGCAAGTTTAAAAGGTTTATTTGATAAATTAGACAATAGATATATATATGTATCACACTTTATAATAAATTAATAATTGAATAGCACACTTAATGTGATATGATACAGATCAACAACGGAGAATCTGGCACTAGCACACTTCTTTATAATGACTGATGAGTTGACATGAAATGGATAAGGTAGCACACTGGTAAATAGGAACAAAGTATAATGTGGTAGAGGATGCTTTAGTAATTCAAATGGATGTAAGGTTGAATAAAAATGCAATACAGAAAATACTCAATATGATTTCCACAGACAATGTAATCACTTTTCTCTGGCAATCCCTTCCCCCCCTTTTTATGTAATGCAAGGAATGGAAGGAAGTACACAGTTCTCAGAAATGCAATCAACTGTAATTCAGTTCACCCCAGCAAGCTTAAACAACAGAAAACCGATAGGAGTTTTGAAATCACAGGCCCAAATTGCTTTGATATGTGCTGGCAATGAATGAGAAATATGCTAAATTTGCTTTTAATTCCCCTTTAGAGGTTCAGGATGAGTGGTATCTAGTTAATATTAGTCCAGGCTCACACTAGCAATGATGCAGGGATGGTTAACAGGTTAAACGAATTTCTAGCAAATGAAATCAGGCAGCAGCAGTTTTTTTTACATGTGAAGAAATTGCAAATCGCGGCAAAATTCGCGGGTGCGTGTTCCGCGATTGCGGTAAAACTATAGGGAGTCGGGATGTGGTTCTAGGTTCCTAGGAAAGCCACGATTCTAAGCTGTCAGAGGAAAGTTACGGCGAGTCTCTAGCTCAAACGGTTGCGGAGATATGAGCGATTTAATAAAGGTCGTTTTTGGTTTTGTAAATTTTAAACGCACACTTTTTCAAAATGACAAGTGACAAATTTTTGCAGCTAGAATGACAGGTGACAGCTAGGAGGCAGTTCTACTTAGATTAAATAGGTTGAATTATATGAATTTAAACTAAGAGATTGGTTCTACACAGTTCTGCTGGGTACTCACACTATATTCTTGAATTAAATGGGCCCCGTCACGGATCTGGTCAGGGTTTTAAACTGGACTCTGGTCTGGTCTGGTCTGGCCTCTGCACGGCACCGGTTCTTTGGGTCTCTCTGCTCTGGATAGATTGAAGTCTCTAGTTTGGCTTTCAGGAGGTGGATGAATTTGAAGTCTGGATCTCTGGATGTTGTATGGTCCGGCAAAGTGCGCTGCAGCAAATGGGATTCAGGCCCCCTACCTAAGTTTCAGTGGTCCATTTATATGTTCTCCAAGTGGGTGTGTGTGTCGCATCACTAGCCTTGCCCCTCTCCACTTTCCATTGGTCCAGCTTTCATCCCTTACTTGATTGGGGGAATGAAATGAAGTGTCATCATGATGAGGTCTGTTTATGATACAGAGAACCCACCCCTTTCAACTTTATACACAATCTATATCTGACCTAAAAACATATTTGCACAGGTACACATTTGATTAAAATCACATATACATGGTGTGGCTGAATTTAGCCATGTCTCTGTCCAAATGTGTTCATCCTAGGAGCTGGCATTCAAAAACGGCCACTTCTAGCACTTATTCATGTGCTGCACAACATTGGATCTCCATTAAATTTTACACAACTGTTCCTCACATATCTACCCACATACCAATGCATTTTCGTTTGTCTAGCTGAAACAGGGAGTCTGTAATATTAATAAACAATGGGGTTTTGCCCCAGAACATCACTCAAATTCGAGTTTGGCCTTGAATGAAAGGTACATTTTCTTAATTAAAGCTCTCAAAGTTATACATTTCTGTCATTTGATTACAAAGAGTTATCAGTGTTTTTGTAAAATATATATATTCCTTTCAATTCAATCCTCAGAGTGTTGAGGTCCGCCTCCAAGACTTGGGTGGGTCAGTCCTCTGGGCAGGCAGGGCTTTGTTGACATTAAACATTTCAGAATTAACATATTCCTTTCAGAGGAAAGGGTCCTTTGTGTGGTCTCTGGGAAGCTCCCAGCCAGTCTGCCTTCTATCAATCAAGAGGTCATGTGAGATTCTAACTCCTGGTGTGATGCTTCTGGAGGTGAGAGGGTTTCCCAGGCTTCAGGCCTCTGGGAACAGCATGTGGCTAATTTTTTAATTAAAATGCAGCCTTTGAAGTCAGCTGAGTCAAATCCCTTTGTCAGCAAACTGCACTCAGTTCTCCAGTCAAAGTTTAGACCGCTAGTGCCGCCTAGAGGATTTTGTTGGCACTGCATGCAACTTTGGGATTTTCTTGGATTAATGCATTCAGACCTTTCTGTACACTGGTGGGTGGCAAGTTAGGTAACCATTTTGGTGTGCGCACAACTGCGCAGCTCTCCTGGATTTTGGGATGAAATGATGGGCGGCGACAGCGCATCCCCATCTTTACCCACTCCAATGATTTATTTTTGTTCTGGGGCAAAATGATGGGCAGCGACAGCTTAATCCCCACATTCACCCCGTCTAATGATTCCACATGGGTCAAAACCCTCCACAAGCCTTCTATTGCTGAGCAAACAAATCAATGTTTGAAGTAGTGCAGGCTGAAGATAATGTAGGAGCCCTGCACATGCAGAGACAGGGATTCACCCCCAACATGTTTAAAAGCTTCCATGCGTCCATGTAGGCGGTGAGCATCTTGGCAACTGGTATAAACAGGTGCACTATTTTAAGATGTGGGTCCCCCTCTACTAAATTGACCCCTTAAAATGACAATAAGAATCTGGGTGCAGCATGTGCGCGTGACTGTATGTGTTGGTGTGTGTGTGTTTGTGTGGTATGAGGGGGAGAGAGTGAGAGAGAGAAGAGCCTGGCCATTAGTCCTCTCTGCTCCCTGCAGCCAGAGGTGTGCTGGGGGGGAGAGAGGGGGATATAGTCCCGGGTATTTTATAGCCACGGATAGAAGCTCAGGGGTTACAATCAAAAAGGCTAGCTAGCCCCCAGTCCCGACTGTTCCCAAATTAGCATAGCCCCGGATCTTTTCCAGACCTAGCAACACCCCTGTCCGCAGCAATAGCTACCAGTCACAGGCCTCTAGGCTGGGGGAACTTTTTGAGGGGTTATGGCATCAAACATAAATGACAGTGATGATATTTTGGTTTTTGCCACGTCACAAGGCAAACATGATGCCATCTGAATGACACAGATGTGCCTTCAACAATTTTGACCATGTGTTTTCATCGGCAGTTGGTGAACCAGACCCCGACAAAGTCAAAGCTTTGACTGACGCACCCCTACCACTGAATGTAGCTGAGATGCGCTCTTTTTGAGGGCTTGCAAGATACTGCACATGTTACCTTCCTGATTTTGCCTCTGTCAGCGCTCCTCTACTCATACTCACAAAAAAGTCCAAGATTTCATCTGCCAGGAAGTATTTGACAAATTCAGACACACGTTATATGGGGGCCTGCTATTGGCATCTAGCAGGCCACAGCAGAGCGATGGGTCATCAGCACCTTAGAGGGGTGCTGGGGGACACCCGGTCTTAAGTGGGGGCAGGGCGGGCCATACCCACGACCATGCAGACCCTTGCCACCTTGCTGGCACGAGGGCCCCACGGCATCATGGCCTGCAGGTCGTACTCACACGGTGTGGGCCTGCAGGCCTAAATGAGAGACGGACTCTGTCATTCCTCTTTGGGAGTCTGCAGCCGTTCTGGTGCATGTGCCTGCAGGGGCTCCTTTTTTTAGGACCATGACAAACAAATGTTACCGAAGCATAAATGATTCCCTCCTCCCGTTGCAGAACAATATTACTTGGGCTACTTCAGAAATGTAGGATCGACAACAACTAGAATATGCCACTGCTACACACATGGGGCTCACATAGTTATAAACATACAAAACACATCAACACACTCTAAACATGACCAGCGGGTGACAGTCGAGGTTGGCAAACAGCTGGTGGAATGTTGGCAGTTCAACCACATGTTACAATACCCTTTATTAACATGGGGTAAGTGGGACTTCCACCACTGCATGGCGCCATTGCTAGCTGCTGGCACCATTTAGAGCATGCCTGCAAACTTACGGGAACACAGGTTCACATCCATTTAACTGGGACCACTTTAAGCACATAATTCACATGCAGACCCACAGCTTCTAAACCCATATATACTGAGACTTCTCTGAGTATTTGCAGGATTGCAGGAGACCAGTTCACTTCCCGTCAGTGACCGACCGTTCAGGATAGTCATTACCATGGGTCCAGGTCTGTTGATGTTACAGTTCAAAGGCCAGTGAAGTCGCACCTGGGGGCACCAGGCGCCACATCGGCTTAGTCCCTTGATGTTGGGGCAGACAGCGAGATGCAGGTAATGGCATCCACGCTGCACAAGGCTCAGGCTCAGTCAGTCCCTTGATGGTGGACAGTCAGCGAGACGCGGGTAGAAGGGCATCTAGGCTGCCCCACATGATGTCGACAGGGTGGGGGTGTCAGCATGTTACTCACTCCCCTTTTCCTTGGCTATGCACCCCCAGGCAGGAGAGTCTCTTCACTTAGCCAGGATTACTGGCTTGTTGTGCAGCTTTATGCAACTGTTGCTGAAATGCTTTATTTCACCACCAGGCTTGGGATCTGCAGAGGGCCATGTACCACCTTGTTGCGTTGTACCGGCAGGACATGTTGCACTTCCCCTCACCACCTGTGGGCCTGGGTTCTATAGGGGGCCATCTGTTTTCTTTGTTCTTCATTAGCACCGACATGGAAGCGCTCCACCTTTTCACAGGAGAGCGGCCTGGGATACCCCTGTGCTGCGGGCTTTTGCATTATGTTTTCGCTTTTTCATTATCCAGATATGGGGCGCTTCGGGATGCCTGGGAGCAATGTAGGGCTTTGCTGGCCTGTTTTCATAGCACCGACATGTAGCGCTTTAGTTTTCACCGCCGAGGCCTGGGATCTTCTTTGCTGGTTGCATTGCATGTTTTCTTCACGCAGAGCGAAGATACATTCCGAATGCGGCTGTTGCGTTCATGAGGAGGCCGGCGCAGCACGTCCCTGATCGCTCGCCGTGCCGGCAGCCCCCCCCCCCATAGTGATCAGTTCCACTCACCGCCAGAGACCCGGGAATCACTATGGGGCTGCCGGCACGGCGAGCGTGCAGGGACGTGCTGCGCCAGCCTCATCATGAGCGCGACAGCTGCATTCTGAATGTATCTTTGCTTCGACACGGAGCTCTGTGTGCATTCACTGCCGGGTAGCCAGGGATCTCGTTGTGATCAGCGGGGAACACCGGACAGGCCGCATAATGCTGCTTCCGATTGTCGGGTGGGGTGAGCTGGTCACTCATCTTCATTTCGCTCTCCGGTGGTAGACTTCTTCATTCATTGCAGCTGCGACGCCAGCACCACGATCCCCCTCCATAAAGTGGCAGAGGCCGCTTGGAGTCTTCATGCTTCATGGGGGGCACGTTTCTTCTTTGTTGTAGGGGCGGCCTGCCCTTCTTCTCCGCACAGGGACACCTCACCCGCACATCGATGCTATATGCCCACTTCCCTACTAGACAGTGCCTTAAGTGGCACTACAAATCGAGCCGGGGCCCATCGAGGGGGCGTGGCCTATCAACGGGGTCTTGATGGGCCGTTAGGCCACGCCACCTTGACGAGCCCGGCTCAATGGGCTACCAGCACCCCTGCCAGGCAGCCTTTTGTAGAGATTAGCACCCTCTCCCCTATGGGGGAGAGGGTGCTCATCTCTGCATTTATTTTGTATAGGCTTGCCTGACGGGACAGTGCCTCGCCTATTCAGCCTTAATGGGGGTGCTGCCCCTCGCCAGCTGGGGAGGGGCAGCGTCACCATTAAGGCTGAAAGGGTGAGG
The DNA here is from genome assembly GCF_040938575.1 of Ambystoma mexicanum. NCBI lineage: Eukaryota > Metazoa > Chordata > Amphibia > Caudata > Ambystomatidae > Ambystoma > Ambystoma mexicanum. The sequence continues at coordinate 1,418,583,346 of NC_090931.1, read as the reverse complement.
CCACTGGAAGCAGAGGCCTTTCTCCTAAAGACTGAAACTCCCGCAAATCCGCGGGAGCTTCAGTATTTAGAAAGCAAGGCCTCTGCTTCCAGTGGCCTCACGTTTCTCCATAATGGTGGCGCCGGCCCACGTGCATCCCTTGATTAAAGGGATGCCTCGCAGGTGCGGCGCCACCATTATAGCTGAAAGGCATTTTTTTCTGAAGCCTGAAGCTCTCGCACACGAACGAGAGCTTCAGGCTGTAGAAAAAAATGCCTTTTCGTGTAGTGGCCGGGGCTGCCCGGGCAGATTAGTGGGCCCCGGCAGGGCCCCGTCTCAAAACTAAATTTCGGAGCCTGCCGGGGCCCAGCCCCGGCAGGCCCCGGCCCACTTAAAGCCCTGCTACTAGAGCTCCATTGTGGAACCGGCTTCAAGGCGGTGTTGGGTCTCCCACGCAGTCGGACCAACCATGCTACGTCTGTTTCTCCTCGCTTGGTGGCTTCCTCCTTTTGGCAGCGGATGCCGCTTCAGGTATCTAATCAGTAGGGGTAGGAGCCGAATATGTCATGTGTCATATGCCAGTGACACGTGCCACTGCATGTCACCACTACAAGTGACACGTGCCACTTGCAGGTGTCACATGCCATGCCCCAAAAAAGGTTTCACGTGTCACAGTAAGTCTGTCTCTTTGTTTTTCAAGTTATAATCCTCCTTTTTAAAAATAAAAATATAAAGCCCAATTATAATCCTTCTTTAAAAATAAAATTAAGGGGTTCCATGGAGGATTCGAACTCAAGACCTCATGCTTTTGGGCCTAGTTCCATTAAGTACTACGTCACTACATCTCACGACACCAAGCCGTCAAATTCTATCTCTAATGTGAACTGTGGCATGGTTCAATGATGCTCTCTTTTATATTTTAAGTTACATCTTAAAATAAACTGCATGTGCGATTCTGAAAGTTTGTAGGATAGAAACAATTTACTGAAAGTATTTACATCTTTTGCTTTTCTTGCATAATACTAAATTTAACAGTTCAATCCAAAACCTATTACTGTGTAATGCTTTAAATGTCAAACATGTATTGTGTACATGTTTTCCAAAACAGTATGGACGCAATATTAAAGTGTGTGTGTTTGTACATGAATTCATGCGTTTCACACTTGACTGTACAAACTGTGATAAATACAGTACAACCATATCCTAATGATAATATTTATAATTTATATATCAGAGTATTATATGCACGATCATGAAAACATCATTTACAAATGTTGCTAAATCTTCCGATTTAGGGCCCAATTCATAGAATCCAGCGCAGAAGCAGAGCAAGTGCCGCGCGCCGAGAAGGAGCGTGTGCCACGCGTGCACCAGCTGTGGCGCAAACCAGCAATTGCGCAGCATGCGTATTCATGGATTTTCCGAGGCATCAGTATCCGTGGCACAATGAATACCAAGCAGCGCCAGTAACGGCCCCAACACACCCCCTTGCGCAGGCAAAAGCCAGTGAAATGCCCAATACGGCACAAGGCCTGCACCATCCGTGACCCAGCACACAGCCCCCTCCCCATCGTGATCGCGTGAAAAATCAGAGCGTAACCCGCTCGCACCAGCCAAATCGCGTGGGAAGGCCCGCGCGTACCCCATCCGCACCCCATTGAACTCACATACCCCGCCCGCATCAGCCAAATCGCATTGGGAAGGGGAATGCGTACCCCGTCCGCACCCCAGCAAAATCATGTACCCCACGCGCATTAGCAAAATCGTGTAGGAAGGCCTGCGCGTACCCCGTCCATGCCCCAGCGAAATCGCATACCCCACTCGCACCAGCCAAATCACGTGGGAAGGCCCGCATGCATCCTGTGATACACGCACAACTCCCCTGGAAGCAGACGCCTCCTCCCGGGGCAGCCAGACCCCAACAGTGGACCATACCCCGCAGACAGCCCACATCACATGGCCCCCCATCACCCGTGACCACACCCCGCAGGCAGCCCACACCACATGGGATCTCCACCATCACCCGTGAACATACCCTGCAGGCAGCGCACACCACATGGCCACCCCATCACCCGTGACCACACCCTGCAGGCAGCCTACACCACATGGGACCCCCACCATCACCTTTGAACATACCCTGCAGGCAGCCCACACCACATAGGACCCCCACCATCACCTGTGAACATACCCTGCAGGCAGCCCACACCACATGACCACCCCATCACCCGTGACCATACCCCGCAGGCAGGCCCTGCCTCATGTCCCCACCGCCCACCAGTGACGGCAACCTGCAGGCAGGCCCCGCCTCATGTCCCCAAACCCACCAGAGACAGCAACCTGCAGGCAGGCCCTGCCACATGTCCCCACCTGTGATGGCAACCTGCAGGCAGGCCCGCCTCATGTCCCCACCCCCCACCAGTGATGGCAACCCGCAGGCAGGCCCCGCCTCATGTCCCCATCCCCCACCAGAGACAGCAACCTGCAGGCAGGCCCTGCCACATGTCCCCACCTGTGACGGCAACCTGCATCAGGCCCCGCCTCATGTCCCCACCCCCCACCAGTGACGGTAACCTGCAGGCAGGCCCCGCCACATGTCCCCTGCCCCCACCCCAAAACACATTGGACCAACATACAATCATGCAGCACATGCCAACTAAAATGCCACCACATGCTGCACCCCCCTGGTGCACCTCAACACCCATCCATTGGTCATGCTTCCTATGTCATGTGAATCCTAACATCACACATGCATGCATGTGCACCCACATGAACAACATTGGTGAACAGCAGAGACACACAAATGAGTCATGGAGGAGTGAAACATGCACTAAACCGTTGAGACCAGATACCACTACGATTTCAATGTCAAAAAATGATATTAAAAAAACGTGTATATAAGTCACACACAGTAAAAACAACAAATTAAACATGCAGGAACCAAATCAAAAACCAAAAGAAAGTGAAAACCAAAATCAATGTGATGTAAAAAATGAAAGATCAAAAATGTGGTCCTTGTCCATTAACGTATGTGCAAATGAAATCACATATCATGTGAAAACCATTCCTTCATGGTTAAAAAACTGTTCAAATTAAAATCCAAATATTTACAAAGATCCAGGGTCCATGGTCCCAAAACATGTAGAAAAATCCTAAAAATACAATCCAAAAATAATGATATACAAGATGCGGAGCAAAGTCCAGGAACTCCAAATAAAAAGAAAAAACAAATGAAACCTACTCCTAAAGAACTGTATACAAAGGCAGCGGGCTAGTCCATCTCCTCACCATGCTCTCTCATAGTCTCCGCCAGGGCATCATCGAACACTGTGTCCACTTTCAATAGGCGTGCCTTGGCTTCCCCAACGAGGGCTTGCAGGGACTCCTCCATGCTCCTCTCGAACTCCCTGCTAGTATCCTTGAGGACCTCTGCCCGCCTCTCTGCCCGACGCAGTGAATTCTCCACCCTGACCATGGTGAGGTGCGGCTCCTGTGCCGCTGCCGCTCTGCCCCGATTTGCTGGCCCAAACACTCCAACACGAAAGACATCCTTGTCGTAAGGTCCACGTTTGCCTCCTGCCCGATGGCCCATACCTGCCCCTCTGATGATGAACGCCCGAGTCCTGTTGCATCCTACCCTGAGCCTGCTGCTGCCAAAATGCCTGGTGCCTGCGCCACAAGGACAGCCTCCGGGATGATGACACCACCTGGGGCCATCGTGCACATGCCCTGCTGCTTGGTTCCTGCACTTCCTCCATTGCCATAGCTCCTGATGCTGCAGTGACAACCTCTGCTGATACTCCTTCAACTCCCGACTGTGGCAGGGATGTGATCTCCACCAGACGGGCTGCCGGGGTTGGGACAGGAATACAGTAGGCCCTGCTGGTATCTGGGGCAGAAGACGGCAGGGAGGACGACTGACGCACAGAGGAGGAAATGGAGGAGGGGGGTTGCAGCAGTGGCCAGCACACGTACCAGATTGTGATCAGGAACTGAGCTAGCCAGTTAATGAGACAACAGACACATCTTGATGATGTGCAAGCCCCCGATTGGAAGCCTGCACATCATCACGAATGCTGGCTGAATGCCTCACAATACCGGCTAGCAATGGTTCCACCCTGTCACGATTTGCTTCATCCGCAGGTAGTGGAAGATCCATTTGCGTGGATACATCTGCCACATGCGGATGGGTCCGGCCTGAGACATGCCCGCAGGTGCATACTGGTGCAGTCGCAGTTCCAGGGACAAGATCAGTCACAGGCCCCTCCACGGTGACCTGCACTGCCTGCCTCCGGCCCCTGATCCTGGCCTGCACCAGTCGCACCTACCTCATCACCCCTGCTGCGCCCAATGCGCTGAGATGATGTGGCCTCCTCCTCCTCCACCACCACCAACCTGGATGACTCCCCACTGTCTTCCGCAATCGGCCTGCCCCTGCATTGGCTTACCTGTCCCTCCCACTGCCGAGGTGCCCACAACCAACTTCACCCTCTTGGGCCTCCCCTCAGCAGCTGCAGCCGTTGTCGTGGACGTGGCACCAGTCTCCTCGCTACTGGAAGATGACGGTACCTGGGAGGAGGACTGGGCCCTGCGTCTGTGTCTGGTGGAGGCATCCCTGCTGCGGTGCTCCACAGCACCTTCTCCGCCCTCTTCTTCCATCGTTGCTGTGGATAGGGAAACATAGAACACAAACATCAGGCTATTGAACATATGTGGGTATGTGTGTTTGTCACAATGCAAATGTACATCAGTGGCACTGTCAAAGGTCACAACCATCATCACCCTCCAATAAACACAGGGAAGTGCCATTCACACACATTTACAAACATGTCTGTCATTCACAACAGACATTCACATCCATGGACAAGGCACTGATACAAGATCATAATTGTGTATTCAGATCACACACATCATGGGACATACACATCTCATTCACACACATCACTTGACAGTCATGAGGCAGGTCATGGAGCTATCACATCACAGTGCACTCGAGGGCAAATTGGCAGCGGGAGGCAATCACAAATCAAGAACTCAAGTGACATACGTGCGGAGTGTTGGGCAGTCACACACACTCACTACTCAGACACACGCACATGTACACCATGCATGTCCATGATGGTGACATAAGCACCCATGTGTCACACCTCTCGCATGCCCAAGACCAGACAAGGTATGAAAACATGTGCGCGTCGTTACATGCCGGTGGGCTTCACACATTGCAACACAGACACGATCGATGTGGGACACGCTTGATTGGACTCACATGCAGCACTGTCAGGGACATGCACACAGACATCTGTACAGGAGGCATGCCAGACTTAAGGCAAAGGTGCTCACTCCAGCGACACGTCAACATGAACATGCACTATGGTGGAGAAGAACACATGAACACTTACCAGTCGACTCCAGACGGAGCACCAACTCCAAGACCTGGGGGTACAGCGCTGGGTAGAAGCGCTCCAGGACCCTCATCACATCGGTGGTCAACTGGCCCTGGTGCCTTACTCGATCATCAACTGCCTTGAGGAGGCGTTGAGCCTTGTTGTGGGTCCTGGACTTGAGTCTTCCCAGAGCTTGTGGACATGATGGTAGTCATGGGGTGCCACCCCCTCTGCGTTGATGGCACCCACGATGCCCCCCCAGATCTTCTTCCGTCCTTCATTGCCGACTTGCGATGGGCCATGGAAGAGGGCATCATGATGCCCCAGGACTTGCTCCACCAGGATGCCAACTTCCCTAGGTGAGAAGCTGACAGCCCTCTGCCTCTCTGCCTGGGAGTTGCCACTTGCTTCAGATGGCATGGTGTCAGACAGGGCAACACCCGAGGCAGGTGTAGGTGGGCAAGGTGGTCCTGTGTGGCTGGGCTGTGGAGCGATGGTATGGCAGTCGGGAGTCTTCAGGATCAGCAGAGGTGGTCACAACAACAGGATCAATGGCAATGGCTGATGAGCAGGCACCAAACTGCAAGGCATGTGAGCAGCAGGCACACAGAATGGGCTGGCAGCAGCATATGGCTCATAGGCAGCTCAGGAAGTTAGAGGCAGGTAAATGGCCTTGTAGGCAGGAGCGTGGATTTTCCGTGTTCTTTTGCGTGGCCGGCTGGAAACAGAGTGACTCTGCACGTGCGGAAACAGCGCGTTAGCGTGTAATTAGAGGAAAGGCCCTAAGCACGTAAGTTACGAGACACTCGCTGGACGTTGGGCGTTGCTGTTCAGTATCGGGTTAAAGGTCTGCATAGGACAACAGTGCTCTGTATGTGCTTTTCGTGGGGACGGATGCATGAACTTCATATATTTATGGGTTCACACACGAATAGTTCACTACTATGGCAGTGCATACTTCTTGTTTTGGGAGGGGAGTTGCCTACGCGTGTGATTTTATTCATTCTACGAGACAGACGGTGAGTCGTGCATGCATTTTTCCCACTGTGGTTGCCCCTTTGTGTCGCGTACCCCATTTTTGAGTTCATAGTAGCCTACGTGTTCCTCGTGAATGCATTTTATTTGTTGCTGGGTGACACAGCGTATTGCAGGATGTTTTTTACTCACACGTGGGCTACCGAGCAGTCGCTTACACGTTGATTTTTGTTTTTGGGGTGCCTGGGCGTTGCGCGACCCGTTATTTTTTCACCAGGGGTCACATAGAGCCTTTCTGGAGCACAGTGGTACGTTTTCCATCACTTACCCTGCCCCCTCACTCCAATTGCCCAGCAAAATTGTTGGCTGCACCTCCCATTGCGCTAGTCCATCAGTGCCATGACTGGGAGGGCAACACGTGGGAAGGGAGGCAAAGGTGGGCGACTTGCCAGAGGTGGCCAAGGTGGGCGACGTGGCCAGGGTGGCCAAGGTGTCCAAAGTGGGCGACGTGGCCAGGGTGGCAAAGGTGGGCCACGTGGGCAAGGTGTCCAGGACCATGCAGGGAGAACCATGCCCCCCACGCAACCGGGGCAGGGAGATGCAGCAGCTGCTGGCATACCCAGCACCCGTGGTCCCAGACAAGCAGTGCCATCTGCTTTCCAGAGCAGCCAGGGTGTGGAAGCTGCTGGGGCAGTTGCGGCTACACCTACCCAGCCAGGCTCAGGGTCAGCCAGCCCAGACTGTAGTGGTCCCGGCACAGGGATAGGGTGACTCAATGGCCGATTTCCATGTCCCGAAGGCCAAGACACATTCGGTGCAAGTTCCAGGCACCGGCACCCGGGGATCTGGAGCAGCGGTGTCATCTGCTTTTCACACTGGCCTGGGTCTGGAAGCTGTAGGGGCAGCTGTAGCAACCGGCACCCTGGCTCAGGGTCACCCAGCCAGGACTGGATTGGTCCCGGCCAAGTCCCTGTTCACTAAGGCCAAGACACATGTGGTGCAGAAGCTGACCTTCTGTAGTTACATTGGTGGCTGATTCCATAGGCCAGTCCACCTGTACTCCAGCCCCTACTGACCAGCACGGTACAAGCCACTCAGAGTGTGCACCACCTCACAAGAAGCAGAAGCATGCTCCAGCGGTACAGGCTAAGACCCCAGGCACGGCACAGGAGTCCCACATGTCAGGAAAGAGGAGTTTCTGTGATGAGGAACTGGACATGCTTGTGGACTACATGTTGGAACACGGCTGTGACATGCTGGTGCAGGCAGGGAGCACACATAAACCTGCTCAGCGTATGACCCACTGGCAGTGCCTCGCGGACCATATTAGCGCTTTGGGCTATGAGAGACGCACAGCTGGTGATGTTGTGAAGCGTTGGAATGACCTCCGACACCGAGCAAAAGACAAGCTGGCTGCAAAGTTCGCCTCTACTCTGGTGACTGGCAGTGGGTCACCACCAGAGGATGATGAAGTCACTTGACATGAGGAGATCACTAGTGATTTCATTGCAGTGGAGCAGATCCAAGGCGTGGGAGACCTGCCAATGTATGAGGGAATGTCCGGTGAGTGGTGATGCGTGTGTGTACAGGCCAGGTGTATGTTGTTTGGGTGATGTGTTATGATTGTCTGCCAGTTCAGGCTACATTGTCATAACTGCCATGTGTGACCCATGTGATGTTGGACTGATACGTGCTTGTTGTCATGCAGATTGCATACTAACCATGTGCTGCACACAGAGGCAATCCTCATCACCACACCTGCTCCCTCCTTCCATGACACTCTGTCCAGCCTCTCTTTGCCCTATTCTTGCTCCAACCTGTGGTCGCGGATAGCCTGTGATGATCTTACACTCAACAGACGCCTTCTGTCATCACATGACTGACATCTCTGTGAGGTCACCCTGCAAGTTGCTCATCCTCAGAGGCATTCTTCCTTTCATCTCCATCCCTCAGCAGCTCACTATCTCCAGAGGACTGGTAATTCCTATGGTGGACTACTGCAACAGGCTTTACCAGGATTTCTGTGATTCTACACTCTTCCCTCTGCAACTCTGCCAGTCCTGGACTGTGTGAAAAGTCCTTTAGGCTTGGTGCAAGGTATCTCTCTAGGACTGTGAGGATGGCACAGGCTCACAGTGGCTATGAGTGTTCATTCCTGAACCCTGTGCATTCTCAGCAAGTCCCTATGGGTCCTGGGCCAGCAATTCCTTCAACTCTACCTCCAGTATTTACTTCATTCTCATGGTCTTTGATCATCCCTTTCTTACTCCCTCAGGGTCAGTTGCTCCTCATGGACATTAGTTTGTGGTTCCTGTCTGTGTTGAGCTGGGGCCTCCCTCTGGTACAGCCTCCCTGCCTCTATGCAACTGGAGGTGTAGCTTCTCTGGGTCTGCAGGCACTATGATGCTTCTTCATGTGTTGTGCTTTCTGTCCTCCTCTCCCCTTCTGTAGTCCCAGATGACTGAGAGAATGCACTTGCCACTGCCCACACTGTCTGCTACGACATGGTCCTCTGAGCAACCATTTAAACCAATGCACTGCCTCCCAGCCACCCCCCGCCCTTAGGGGTGGGGTTTACTGTATCCCTACAACCCACTACCAACACTTTACACATGATGACGGAACTTACCCTTACACTGCAATCAGGCCACGACATTGACATTACTGGATCTGTGTTTTTATTCATAGTTGAGGCCGTACCAATGTACTGCACTGCACGCACACACTTCTAAACCCTGTTATTCCCTTCAACATGCCTATTCACTTGCATGATGTCAATGTGACCTAGCATTATTGTATCCGTATGCCTGCCCCCACTGTATTACAACACCCTAGCGTTGTTGAACCCTGTGACACATGTGTGTTTTCTAATAGTGAATTCCATGAAATGTCATCTGACATGCATTGTACATGGCTCATGGTTAGTAGTATTCAACTTCCATCTGAAGCTGGTTGACAATTCTGGCATGGCTATGCTATGTGCCATCTGTGTATTGGCATCAGTCATGTTTGTGGAAGGACTATGCCAGTCACATGCTTGTGTGTGATGCAGGTGCTATGCAGTATATGTGTTATTTTGCCCTTTGACACGCATCCATGTCTGCTTTCAGGCTCCCCTTCCCTTTCATTGACACTGCGTGCGTGCCTGACTTTGTGTCATGTGTGACATGGCAGGATCATGTGTTGGCTGACATCATTGTAATACCTATGTGTGTGGCCTATGCTATTAACATTTGTATTCATGTTTTTTTTTTTTTTGTGCAGGTGATGAGTCACTGGATGCAGTGGAGGAGGACGTGGTGTGGTAGCACATGAGAATCCATTGGTGCTACAGACCATCCTGGCCAGGGATGCCTCTGAGTACACCTCTGAGGAAGCCTAAGCCTCTGGTGCTGAAACGGACATGAAACCCTAAATTCTGTAGCAGGTGAGTGATTCTACTGTGGATGCTGTTCAGAGGTCGTTTGGAGCACACCACGACTGAATTGGGGCCAGACAGTCAGGTATTATTGAGGAAGAGGAAGAGGCAGAGGGTAGCCTGAAGGAGAGCTGTGTGTCATCTGTGTAACACTGAACGCTGGAGGTGAAGGTGGCTATCATACGGAGCAGGAAGGCCATGTAGCCATTGAAAATCCAGGGCGGGGGTAGGTCAGATCCCGGGGGGAAAACACAAGTAGAGGGAGTGATAGGGGAGAGGAAAGACCCCAGTTCCACCTGGGATGGGCTGTCGGAGTGAAAGGAGGTTAGCCATGCCAAGGCCGGATCAATGATGACCAGGGTATCACAGAGACGTGCGATGAGTGTGTTGTGGTTCACCGTATCGAAGGCAGAGGAGAGGTCAAGTAGAATGAGGACAGAGGGAGAGTTAGAACCAGGATTTGAGAGCATATCTTCACGGGTGTTCAGAAGAGCAGTTTCCATGCCTCTGGATGGTCTAAAACCAGACTGGTGGTCATGGAAGGAGCCAACAGATTCAGTGCGGAGGGTAAGCTGGGTAATAGCAAATTTCTCCAGGAGTTTGCCCAGGAAAGGAGTGATAGAGAACGGGTGATAGTTTTCCAGGAGATGGTGCACAAGGGAGTGCTTAAGAACAATGGTGGTGTAAGAGGATTCAATTCAGCACTACCGCTAAGTTAACGCCTAGTCTAGAATACTGAATGAAAACCCTTATTGATATATCTTTAGGTCCAGTTCATGCGTTCCGGATGACTACCCTTATATGACACCCCTCTCTTGGAATCCCCCTGACCCCACTGAGCCAAGAAGTAGTTCTGTTTTGCAAGTTTAAAAGGTTTATTTGATAATTTAAAATATATATATCACACTTTATAATAAATTAATACTTGAATAGCACACTTAATCTGATATGATAAAGATTAACAACAGAGAATCTGGCACTAGCACCCTTCTTATAATCACTGATGAGTTGGCATGAAATGGATAAGGTAGCACACTGGTAAATAGAAACAAAAGTATAATGTGGTAGAGGATGCTTTATGTAGCTCAGGTGGATGCAATATTCAATGAATGCAGTACAGAAAATACGCAATATGATTTCAACCCAACAATGTAATCACTTTTCTCTGGCTATTCACTCCCCCCCTCTTTATGCAATGCAAGGAAATGGGAGGAAAGCACACAGTTCTCAGAAATGCAATCAATGTAATCAGTTCAATCCCCCCAAGCTCAGACAACAGAAAACAGATAGGAGTTTTGAAATCACAGGCCCAAATTGCTTTGATATGTGCTGGCAATGAATGGGAAATATGCTGGAAATGCTTTTGATTCCCTTTCAGAGGTTCAGGGTGAGTGGTATCTAGTTGATATTAGTCCAGGCTCACACTAGCAATGATGCAGGGATAGTTAGCAGGTTAAACGAATTTCTGGCAAATGGAAAGCCAGCAGCAGCAGTTTTTTACATGTGAAGAAATTGCAAATCGCGGCAAAATTCACGGATGCGCCGAGCGCTATTACAGAGGAACCGCAAGGACTATCTCTACCGTTTCGGGGTCCTAGGAAAGCCTGGGATCTCAGCTTCCAAATGAAAGTTACATCAAGTCCCTAGCCCAAACGGTTGCGGAGATATGACCGATTTGGTGAAGGTCGTTTTTGGTTTTGTAAATTTTAAAAGTTCAAAATGACAAGTGACAGTTTTTGCAGCTAAATGACAGGTGACCGATTTGGATCTATCAGGCAGTTCTACTTAGGTTAAATAGATTGAATTAGATGAATTTAAACTAAGAGATGTGTTCTGAGTTTTGCTGAGTACTCACAAGAGATTTTGAACAGGAAGGCGACTTGGTCACGGACTTCAGTCTGGTCAGGTCTCTCTGGGTTCTGCTCACAGCGCCTGGCCTCTGGAACTGCTCACAGCGGTCTGGGTCTCTCTGGGTACAGCACTGCTTTCTCTCTGGTCTGGTCTCTCTGGGTACAGCACTGCTTTCTCTCTGGTCTGGTCTCTGCTAGGCACCGGTTTTCTGGGTCTCCCTGCTCTGGATGGATTGAAGTCTCTAGTTTGGCTTTCTGGAGTTTGATGAATTTGAAGTCTGGATCTCGGGATGTTGTATGGTCCAGCAGAGTGCGTTGCTGCAAATGGAATTGAAGGTCCCTATCTGTCCTGACTCTGTGCTTTTATGTGTTTTTTAGAGTGGGTGTGGATGTTGCATCACTAGACTTGCCCCTCTCATTTGTCATTGGTCCAGCTTTCATCCCTTACTTGATTGGCGAATGAACTGTGAGTCAGAGGGATGTCATTTTATGACATGCAAATGGGACATTCCCCTGTCATCTGTGCACCCAAATCTATATATGATCAAAATCCATACTTCAGAGTTACACAGTTGTTTGAAATTACATATACATGGTGTGGCTGAATTTAGCCATGTCTCTGTCCAAATCTGCTTTTCCTAGGAGCTTGCATTCAAAAATGGCCACTTCTAGCACTTTTTCATGTGCTGCACAACATTGGATCTTCATTAAATTTTATACAACTGTTCCCCACATATCTACCCACATACCAATGCATTTTCGTTTGTCTAGCTGAAACAGGGAGTCTGTAATATTAATAAACAATGGGGTTTTGCCCCAGAACATCACACAATTTGGAGTTTGAACTTGAATTAAAGGTACATTTTTTAAATTAAGACTCTCAAAGTTATACATTTCTGTCATTTGATTACAAAGAGTTATCAGTGCTTTTGTAATATATATATTTTCCTTCCAATTCAGCCCTCAGAGTGTTGAGGTCCGCCTCCAAGACTTGGGTGGGTCAGTCACAGATCTCTGCTGGCTAGCAGATCTTTGTTGACAGACAACTTTCCGAATTAACATATTCCTTTCAGAGGAAAGGGTCCTTTGTGTGGTGTCTGGCAAGCTCCCATCAGGAGGCCAGGGGGCCACTTTGCATTTAATTAACAGAACCTTGTTATTTCCTGGCTTCTTGTGTTGAGTTCTGAAGTGTCAATAGTTCCCAGGACAGGCAACCCCTTTGAACCTTTGATGACATAAGACCCCTTCCTTTGCATTTAAAATCAAGTTCCTTAAGCCAGACTTTCAACTAACTGTCATTTCTGTTCCCCATTTTTCTGCCTTCAAATAAACTAAACCTTTTTACATATGCAGCTAGAATGCTGATTCTAAGTTTAAACTATGACATTTAAACAATTACAAAGGCATGTGACACCAAACATAGGTCACTCATTTAATCTAAACATTTTCGATTTTGGTGGTTTTAAATCCAGTTTCAGTTAGGCTTAAGCTGCTGACATGCACAGCTTAGCCAGTCTTGTTATACATTGTTTTGTGCTCTTCATTTCTCAGATTTTGTAGGCACACAAAACTCCATTCTGCCAAATGTCTGCTGGTGTTCAGTAAATATTTTGCACATGTTGCAAGGTTTGAAATAGGCATTTTGGCTTGCCTTCAGAAAAACACACAGTGGGTTTTAAAACGCCGGCTTTTGGATAGTGGTGAGTACTGGTACTGCACCCATTTTTGGGATTTAAGAAATGAATTCCCCACACTTCTAGGTTGCATTTGGCAATCAGCATTGCCATTCCCAATGGTTTCAGACTACTGTGCGGGTAGTCCAATGGTGGTTTTAAAGCGCTTTGAAGCTAACCGGCGCTACTGTTTTTCCTTTGGCAACCCATTTCCCTCATGGCAACCCGGCCTTTCATTCTCGCACTGGTGGGTGGCAAGTGAGGCAACCATTTTGGTGGGCGCACAAACTGCGCAGCTTTCCTGGATTTCGGCGCACATGTGGGTTTTCCGCCATCTTGAATTTCCTAAGCCCACAGCACCAAAAGTTGTAGCAGGATAGCTTAAACGTGGGTCAGGACACCCAACAAGTCCCCCCCACGCGACTGTCCCTTGAATTTGAGTCGATGGGGAGTCGCGTGCACAAGGGTTTTGACCCATGCACCGGTCTGTCCGCATAATCTTCTTCCTCTTCTGTAGATGGGACAGTTCAGCATCTTCTTCTCCATCCGGTACTGATCGATGGTTCTCCTCGCCGGTCCTGATGGGAAGTATTGGGCGGTCCACTGGGCCCATTGGATCTCCGTTCCCGGTCTCCGGATCGTCCTTCTTGGTCATTCTTCATGGTTTCATCTCTCCTAGGATAATAAAGGAAGAGCGGCAATATCTACTCATAGACGTTTTTCCACCACTGTTGAGGTAGTGGGGCAGCATATGCATTTCATCATAACGAAACATTACATTCTTATTTTAATAAAAACATTATGACTAAGAGACAGTTTCATGCAAATCGCAATATTTTAGAGACTAGATGTGGTATGTTTTATGATTGGAACTGAATTAGTCTGATACAGTACCCGCTAGGATTCCAGAGGCTTCCTCCAGTTGTTGCAGAGTGTGCCTGGGATGGCAACATTTCAACTGGTTTATGTGGACCCACTTGTCTTCCCCCTCTGCCGAAGGACCTTTGGGGATGTGGATTTTGTAGGCCACAGGGGAGATCTTATCGACGATCTCAAAGGGTCCCTTCCATGTAGGCAAACATTTTCGCTGCTTGGCCTGGTTCCTTTGGAAGTTGTATAGATAGACCCGGTCTCCCACCTGATATTCCTTCCTGGAAGTTTTCAGGTCATAATGGGTCTTCATGCTATCAGCTGATCTTTCTAGATTCCGCTGAGCATAAGCAAAAGCATGTTGGAGGTGTTTCCTTAAATTCTCTACATACTCATGAGTAGTGGAGGCATTTATCAGTGTCTGCTCTTGGGTCCTGTAGAGCAAATGCTGCGGAAGCACCATCTTGCGCCCAGTCATCAACTCAAATGGTGACATTTTGGTTGCAGATGAAGGGGTAGATCTGATGGCCATTAGGACCAGAGGTAATCGGATATCCCAACTTGGCCCAGAATCTGCCACAAACTTCTTTAATATGCTCACAATTGTCCGGTTATATCTCTCTACTGCCCCAGAAGAAGCTGGTCTGTAAGCAATATGCAGCTTTCTCTTGACCCCCAGTATCTCCCACATCTTTGTCATTACTTCACTGGTGAAGTGGCTACCTCTGTCTGACTCAATCCTTTGAGGTAGACCAAAACGGGAAAAGATGTGGTTAATCATCAAGGCAGCTGCAGTTTCTGCTTTGCAATTTGGGGCTGGGAGACATTCCACCCACTTGGTAAACAAGCATGTCACAGTCAACATGTACTTATTCCCCCTAGCCGAGCGAATCACAGGGCCTACAAAGTCGATTTGTAAATCTGACCATGGCAGTGTCATCCCCCGCTTTTGGAGAGGCGCGCGGTGCGTGAGGGATGATGGCTGAAATTGTGCACACACAAGACAACCCTTCAGGTACTGGTCGAGGTCCTGCCCCATGTGTGGCCAGTATGCAACCTCTCTTAAGATTTCCAATGTTGTGTGAAACCCCCTATGACCAGCGGTGGCCGCATCATGGGCGTGACTTAACATCAGGCTTCGGAATGAGGTAGGAACCACCCACTGATCGTGGCCAGCTTTGGATTTCCTTACCAGCAAACCGTCTTGGATTCGGAACATTTTTGGACATTTCATCAACACTCTTAGGTCCTCTTTCCCAATGTAATCGGTATCCGTCAGGGGAAAGTTCTCAGGGTCCTCAAGGTGCTGGTAAAATTTACCAATTATTGGATCCCCCTTCTGAGCGGTAATCAAATCAGCATCAGGGGTCTCCTTACTCCATTGTGCAATTGAGAGGTCGTTGTGAGCATTTGTCTGGGACCTAGTGATGGCAGTGACCTGGATTTCCCCCAACAGGGACTCAATCTCAATTAGATCCCCTTGGATGGCTCCGGTTTTGGCCAGCTGATCAGCTAAGTCATTCCCAGTTTTGTCTGGTCCCTCTACTTTGGAATGACCCTTGATCTTTTTCCAATAGATGGTCATCTCATTCGAGTTGACCAGATCATCAATGTTTTGGATCAACTTCCCATGTTTCAAGGGTTTGTTGTTAGCACATAACATGCCTCTGGTTTTCCAATTAACCAGGTGCTCCACGAACCCGTTCCGTACATAATCCGAATCTGTGATTATGACCAGTTCGTGGAGTTGATGCTGGACAGCAGTGAGGATGGCCTGATGCACAGCCATCAATTCTGCCACCTGACTACTTCGGGGACCAATTTTGTATCCAGCGGAGGGTTCTGGGGACTCATTCACCCATGCATTCCCTACGCCGGCCACCAGTTCTTTCTCCCCGTGGTTGTCGACATGGTAAGAGCATCCATCCACATACACAGTGGGCATTCCCTCACACTTGTCTTCTTCAAAGACTTTGTGGGGGGAATTAAGGTATGCCTCCATGTTGTCCTTGATTTTTAGACTTTCGTCCTCGAGACAGTTTTCTCGGGCACAATCATGCAAGTCAGCCAGACCTTGCGCGAGGGGACTCTTCTTGTTTTGGCCATATCTGACCTCCACAGGAAAGCCTTGCATTGACAGAATCCAGGAAGTAATTCGGGAATTACTCACATTTCCGGCCCGGATTCTGTCACTTTGGAGATATTGCAGAGGCTGGTGTGGAGTCTCCACTATGATGTGTTCCCCCTGGATAAACGGGCGGTAATTCTTCAATGCCCACACCGTTGCCAGGAGTGCCTTCTCACAATCGTTGAATTTTTCCTCCACAGAGGATAAAGTTTTGCTCGCATAGGAGATTACTTTATTGACCTTGTCATGCTTTTGATATAATACTGCCGTCAAGCACGTATTAGAGAACCCCGTCTCCAGGAAGAACTCCTTGTTTCTGACAGGGTAAGCTAGGCAAGGTGCTTGTGAGAGGCTTCTTTTGAGTTGTTTTACTGCCTCGGCTTGTTCTGGACCCCATTCCCACTTGACCCCCCCTTCAGGAGATGAATCAGGGGTCTGGTGATCTCTGCGTAGCCCTCAATGAACTTTCTGCTGTAATTAGTCAGTCCAAGGAGGCTCCTTAGTTCCCGCAGAGTTGTGGGGTCTTTCAGTTTCTGAAGTGCTTCCACTTTCTTTTCCTGGGGACAGAGACCCTGAGGAGTAATCTCATGCCCCAGGAAATTAACACGGGTTCTACACCACTGTGCCTTCTGAAAGGAAAGTTTTGCTCCGGCGGCCCTCAACTGTGTCAGAACATAACGGATCTCTGCTATGTGTTCCTCCACAGATGAACTTTTGATGAGGACATCATCTACATAAGCCAGGTTACCCCTCGTACCCAGGTCGGGCATGGCCTTATGTAGGAAAATATTGAACTCATTACCGGAGTTAAGGTATCCGAAGGGAGTCCGGGTCCATGTGTACTGCTGGCCCCCAAAGGTAAAAGCCAGTTTGTATTGGTCCTCCCTGCTGACAGGCACGGTCCAGTATCCATTGGTCAGGTCTATTGCAGTGAATACCTGTGACCCCTGAATCTGGGCCAGCCCTTGGTCAATGTAGGGCAGAGGCCATCGGGAGGTATGGACCCGTTTGTTGAGCTCCCTAAGGTCGGCGCAGAGTCTCCACTGGCCGTTTGGCTTCAATAATCCCAGCACCGGATTATTGAAGGTGCTGTGGACTGGACGGATTATTCCCCGGGACTCAAGGTTCTTAATTATTTCAGTAAGGGACTCCATTGATGCGAGAGGCAAGCGATATTGCTTCACAAACACTGGAGTCATGCCAGGGTCCGTGGGGATTGTTGTGGTGTGGATGTCGGTGCGACCACAGTCATATGAGTCTACCGCAAAGAGATCTTGGAAATCCAAGAAAACTTGTTTCAACTTTTGCTTTTGTTCCAGAGTCACACAGGCATCAGCTAGGTTGACTCTCTCTTCCACCATCTGCCTGAAGCCTGGAAAGACTTCTGGTTTGGCTATCTCAGCGGCCTCCTCCAGCTGGGTGGAGAAGTCCCTGGTCAGAGTGCTGATTTGGACCGGAGGCTTCAGGTGGGAAAGGCAGCCCTCATGGACCTGGAAAATCACCTCATCCCTCCTGAAGTCACAAGTCACATCTTCCTTACCATAGGGGCAGGAAGTGTACACCAGGAAGTTCCCCCCATGCCGGGTGAAAATCCTGTCTGGTGTTGTATTGTCCTCACTGTCACTGTCAACACAGTCCTTGGGGATTGGTCCTAACAGTTCATTTACAAGATCAATGGAGAAATGTCGGTCATCAACCGCCATTCCAATAATGGTGCCTGCGGCTAGAGTAATACTCTTTAAGTCGCTGTTATCCACCTCTATTAGAATGGTGTCATGTTCTATGTTGACTAATGGAGTCGGGTTTACCCCCAACCCTTGCTGTTGGAGAGAAGCATTTAGATGAATGTAAGCATCAGGGTTTTTCAACTCTTGTCCCCTTTTAACTTTCACTTCCAGGGAGAATTGTCGGGTCCTTTCTGGGATGGTGACTTCCTCTTTAACCTGAATTTCAACTGCATAAGGTAGCAATTGAGCTGACCTAAATGCTTTTTCTGGATCATCAAAGCCCATGGGATTCTCCGCTAATCGGGACCAAGCTTTGAAGTTTATTAGGTCCAAACTAATGGCAAAGCGATTGAGAATGTCACTGCCTAAGTAAAAGGCGGCAGGGACGTCTCGCACGACCCAACAATTGTGGACTATGCTCTTGTTGCCAATGGAGATTTGGAGCATACACCTGCTTGGCAGGAGATGTTTGGAATTAGGTGCTTCCAGGTCCACTTCCCATTTGTCTATCAGTTTGAAGGTGGGAATGGCTGGATCTTTTGGGAGTTGGCGGAACATGGCTTCGCTGATGAAGCTCTTACCGTTGTTCACACACACTCGAGCGAGAACAGAGTCCTTCCCATCATTTAACTGAACAGGGATGAACAACTGCTCTCCAATTTGCTGAATATCAGCCAGGCTTTGAGCTGATTTCACGTCTTTCTGGACTATAGGAGTGGGAGTTTCAGATTGTGGATTAGTATAGAATTTCAGAGTGTTTCCTTCCAGCGTGGAATACCACTTTAGACTGGAAGGAAATTTGATTTTCAGAAATAGAGAGGACCCCCCATCACCAGTCTGTTGTCCTACTGCTATTACTGTCACGTCTGGAATTTGGTTGTTCTGGAAGTGAAATTCTACTTGGTCAGATTTTTGTTCAACCATGTGGCATGTGCCGTTTAAACTAACATGGTTGACACTCTGTTTTAATTTTATGGGTCGGCTAGTCTGAGTCCAGAGGACCTTGTTTACGCAATCTATTAGGGGTGACAACCTTCTCAGGAGGTCATTCCCTAGTAAACAAGGGGTGCCCTCTGGGGTCACAACTATGACCGGGTGTTTCAACTTGTGTCGCCCGATCTTAATGTCCAAGTCTGCCGTCCCCTCGACGGGAATTTCCTTCCCGTCAAAGTTCTGCAGTTGTCCAGGAAGAGAGTTGAGAGGAATTTGGTAATTCTCTCCCCTTCCTGCCTTCAGTTCGTCAAAGGCCCTTCTGGACAGAAGGGTAGCTTGAGATCCAGTGTCCACCAGCGCTGAGATTGTACCCTGCCCCTGTACTTGTACCGGGGCATAATATCTTCCCTCCTTCTCCTCAAGGGGGCACAGATAATGTACATTTTTGGACAACTGGTGGGCTAACTTTCTGGTTTTGGACATCGCTAGCGAAGAGATTTGGGCAGAATCTCGTGGAGAGCCTTGGGAATCTGAAAGAAAAATTTTGCAACTGGAGATCAGAGCCATTGTGGGTTCCCCTGGCTCCGTTTCTGGGCCGCCCCCCCCTTTTTGGAGGCAGTCCCCAGGATGGGTTTGAACCAGGGGATTTTCTTGCTGTTGGTTCTGGGATGAGATGGTGGGCGGCGGTAGCTCAGTCTCCACATCTCCCCAGTCTGGATTTGCATCCCTAGGGACCCATTTTTCTTTGGGAGGAGTTCCCCCCTCTCTGAAGGAGAAGATCCTTTTCCCAGGATCCTCTGCGGATCCCTCTCGCTCGAATTGGAAGATCTGTACCTCCTCCTCAAACTGAGTCTGTTTGGGTCTTTTGTTTCTCCTACCCCCCCTCTGCTCCTTAGGAGGCAGACTTTCAGGGGCAAGAGATTTCGTTTCCGGTTCCTGGGTTTCCAGGGGCTGTTTACAAGTGAGGAAGGAAGCTTCCTCCAAGGCTTTACACCCCCCTTCCCCTTGTGCCTCCTCCCTGGGAACCGGTGAGTTATCGGGGTGCTGCCCCCGTCATTGTTCTGGAGCACCAGGTCCAGAGTTGGGTGCGTTCTGCGCTGGCACGCCGATCTGAGGGTTCTGCTGCGCCCTCAGTATATGACCCATATCCCGCGCCATGTTTTGAACCTGGCGCTCTAACTGGGAAACCCGCTCAGGCTGATACGGGGCCCTGTTTTCTCCCCTGGGCTGATCCCGGGAAGGGTAGCTGTCCCTCCTCTGGTAATACCCCGGGTTGGGAAGATTTGGGTACCCCTCCACCCTTGGCCTCCCCTCTCCCGGATTCAGTGGTCTGGGCTCAGGGAATTGAGGAAAGAAGGATGGATGATTTTGGGGTTGGAAGTCGGGTGGATATCTGGGGAAAAAGTTCTGCCCAGGGTTTGGTACATTTCTGCCCTCCTGTGGGAAGTTTGGAGGGAAGTTCCCTGGGTTACGTGCTTGGCTGGATCCCCCCCCTTGGGCTGGAGGAGTCCACACATAACCCAGGATGGGTCTGTTACCTTTGTAGCGAGGACTTACATAGTCAGGAGAGCGAGGGACCCCATTTGTGGGGCTGCCTCCCTGGCTCCCTGTCTGTGACTGGCCCGAGGACCTTCTGGGCCTAGCATTATTAGGTGCAGGTAGGTTTTTAGGCCCCCCCATCTCCAAATCCAAAACGGGGGTGACCTTTACCTCTGCCACCTTGGCAGCAGCAGGGGTGCTGTTGGCTTTGGGGTTTTTCTGGGCATTGCTTTTATTTTCTATGGGCTTCTGCACCTCATAGATGCGGGTAGCCTGTTTAATGACCCAGTCTAAAGATCTTTTCTCGTGAAAATCCCTCACGAGCTGGGTCATGATATATTTGGGCAAGGCATGGAAAAACGTGTTGATAAATTCACGGCTATCCGCGCGCACCCTTCTTGTGGTCTGTGCAAAAGCCCGCTTTAACTCCTGCACAAATTCTTGTGGGGCCTGATCCTCCCCACATTGCAAATTGTAGGCTGCCTTGCGAGCCTCTTGAGGATTTCTGTGAACAGAAAAATGTTTCAGGATGGCCGCCTTATAGGTGGACCATCTTAAATGATTTTGGTCCTCCAGCCCCGCAAAGAAACTGAAGTATTCCGGGGAGAAGGTCCACTTTACATATTGAACGCAGCTTTGGCTGTCCTTCAAATGGAAAGTCTCCATCATTTGTTCAAACAACTCTAAGTGCTCCCAAACAGAATACTTAGCGTTCTTATGGTAAGGCGTGATGACGCTCCTGATCGCCTTAATCTGCTTTAAGGGGTCCTTAAGCAAGGCCCTTTTTGCCTTATTGGCCTTTTTGGTTCGGGTAACCCTTGTCCATTCTTCCTCGGACTCAGAGGCACTGCTCCCAGAGGTTCCCGTCTGTTCTTCCAGGTTTTCCCGGATTCTGCGAGCCTGGGAATGGCTGGCAGAATGTGGGGACCTGGTCTCCTGTGTCCTGCGCAGTTCAGAGGAGTCTTCAGATTCCTCCTTGCTGCCAGGATTTGATGGGTACCCCCTCCACTGACCTAACTGGGCAGAGGTTTTCAGGATGCCCTTAATGGGCCTACTCTCCTGGGGTTCCCCACTGAACTGTATTGTACTTGGGTGCCCATACCCGGATGCCCACCCCTCCATTCCTGGATGGTACTGGCCTATGAGCCCCATGCTTCTGGCTGGATAGTAATCTGCCATCCCTGTGGCCCTGTGCTCATGTGCGCCAGGGGACATGGGGGTGGCAGAGTCCAGGGACTGAGAGGTATGAGGGCCTCTGGTACTAGGGCTCCTGAGGTTATGCTCCGGAGTTTCCATTTCCCAGCGAACCTCATCTCTATCCGCCCCTGCTCCCTGTTGCAATGCAAGAGCCTGCATTTGTGCCTTCAGTTCCTCAGTTAAGGCCTTACTCGACTCTATCAGTCTCTCCTGCATCGCTACCTGTTGTTGGAGCCTATCATTGTGTTGGCAGAGAGCCTCATTCTCTCTCTGTGCTTCCTGATTGGTCCTGGAGTACTGGGCCAGTCTTTGCTGCAGGAGGGTTACCTCCTGGGCAATGTCCCTATTGGCCTGCTCCTTTCTTGCCAGAGCATCCTCCACCCTTCTGGTGTGCTCTACCAAGTTCTGGTTTTCTTTTTGGAGGTCACCCAGTCCCTGGTGGGCCAGGTGATTTTCTTCCATTTTCCTTTTTAAATGGCAGACTTCCTGGCCTAAGGCGTCTCTTTCCTGACTAAGAGCCTGCATTTGTGCCGCCAGGTCGTCCCTTTGCCTTTGGAAGGCACCAGCTTTCTGGCGCTCCTGATCAAACTCTGCCTGGGTATCCAGGTCTTTCAGGATCAGTTTATTGCTCTCCTCTTTCTCTCTGTCTAGTTGGATTTGCAGGGTGGCTACCTGCTCTGTGCATGCCCTGTTGAAATTGATCTGTTGCTCCAGCTTTTTCTGGCTCTGCAGTAAGGAGTCCAAACTGTCTTGGTGCTCCTTCTGCAGGGCCAGAAATCTAGTATCCTGTTCTGACTTTTCCTTTTGCAGCACATCCATATCCTCCTTTATTTTAGTAATGTACAGTCTGCTGTCATTTTCTGACTCCTGGCTCCTCTGCAGCCTCTGCTCAGAAGAGTCCAGATCAGATTGGACCTTCTGTAATGCCATCTGTTGCCTATTTGCCAGATTTTGGCTTTCAGCACATCTATCCTGCATGTCTCCCATATATAGGTACAGGTATGCTGCTATCCTGGCGATCTTATTGTGTTCCTCTTTGGCTTTAGGAGCCATATATAGTTCACTCAGGGCCACATGTAATGGACCCTGATCTCTCCATAGGTCTGACCCTGTTTCCGTGACCTGTTGCATGATGGCCTGCAACCAGACTGTTTGGTCCTGGTGAGTCCACTCACCTCTCACAAATAACTTATGTAAGAAGTGCTCTCTGGCTATTTTCATATCTACCAAGGTCGTCATTCTAGAGATTGGTCTCTGTCCTGACTTACAGAAGTTAGTAATTTATTTTTGCAGAACAGAACTTTTCTTGGAGTGTCCCTTTTGAGGAATGCTTCACAGCGTAACACAGCGTGGTGATCCGACTGGATGTGTGTATCTGGTCAGCTGGCATGCTGTATTAATCTGCACAAATGGTAAATCTAACCCAACGTCTCGGCTCGAGCCCCCACTTTGTAAGAGGATTCAATTCAGCACTACCGCTAAGTTAACGCCTAGTCTAGAATACTGAATGAGAACCCTTATTGATATATCTTTAGGTCCAGTTCATGCGTTCCGGATGACTACCCTTATATGACACCCCTCTCTTGGAATCCCCCTAACCCCACTGAGCCAAGAAGTAGTTCTGTTTTGCAAGTTTAAAAGGTTTATTTGATAATTTAAAATATATATATCACACTTTATAATAAATTAATACTTGAATAGCACACTTAATCTGATATGATAAAGATTAACAACGGAGAATCTGGCACTAGCACCCTTCTTATAATCACTGATGAGTTGGCATGAAATGGATAAGGTAGCACACTGGTAAATAGAAACAAAAGTATAATGTGGTAGAGGATGCTTTATGTAGCTCAGGTGGATGCAATATTCAATGAATGCAGTACAGAAAATACGCAATATGATTTCAACCCAACAATGTAATCACTTTTCTCTGGCTATTCACTCCCCCCCTCTTTATGCAATGCAAGGAAATGGGAGGAAAGCACACAGTTCTCAGAAATGCAATCAATGTAATCAGTTCAATCCCCCCAAGCTCAGACAACAGAAAACAGATAGGAGTTTTGAAATCACAGGCCCAAATTGCTTTGATATGTGCTGGCAATGAATGGGAAATATGCTGGAAATGCTTTTGATTCCCTTTCAGAGGTTCAGGGTGAGTGGTATCTAGTTGATATTAGTCCAGGCTCACACTAGCAATGATGCAGGGATAGTTAGCAGGTTAAACGAATTTCTGGCAAATGGAAAGCCAGCAGCAGCAGTTTTTTACATGTGAAGAAATTGCAAATCGCTGCAAAATTCACGGATGCGCCGAACGCTATTACAGAGGAACCGCAAGGACTATCTCTACCGGGGTCCTAGGAAATCCTGGGATCTCAGCTTCCAAATGAAAGTTACTGCAAGTCCCTAGCCCAAACGGTTGCGGAGATATGACCGATTTGGTGAAGGTCGTTTTTGGTTTTGTAAATTTTAAAAGTTCAAAATGACAAGTGACAGTTTTTGCAGCTAAATGACAGGTGACCGATTTGGATCTATCAGGCAGTTCTACTTAGGTTAAATAGATTGAATTAGATGAATTTAAACTAAGAGATGTGTTCTGAGTTTTGCTGAGTACTCACAAGAGATTTTGAACAGGAAGGCGACTTGGTCACGGACTTCAGTCTGGTCAGGTCTCTCTGGGTTCTGCTCACAGCGCCTGGCCTCTGGAACTGCTCACAGCGGTCTGGGTCTCTCTGGGTACAGCACTGCTTTCTCTCTGGTCTGGTCTCTCTCGGTACAGCACTGCTTTCTCTCTGGTCTGGTCTCTGCTAGGCACCGGTTTTCTGGGTCTCCCTGCTCTGGATGGATTGAAGTCTCTAGTTTGGCTTTCTGGAGTTTGATGAATTTGAAGTCTGGATCTCGGGATGTTGTATGGTCCAGCAGAGTGCGTTGCTGCAAATGGAATTGAAGGTCCCTATCTGTCCTGACTCTGTGCTTTTATGTGTTTTTTAGAGTGGGTGTGGATGTTGCATCACTAGACTTGCCCCTCTCATTTGACATTGGTCCAGCTTTCATCCCTTACTTGATTGGCGAATGAACTGTGAGTCAGAGGGATGTCATTTTATGACATGCAAATGGGACATTCCCCTGTCATCTGTGCACCCAAATCTATATATGATCAAAATCCATACTTCAGAGTTACACAGTTGTTTGAAATTACATATACATGGTGTGGCTGAATTTAGCCATGTCTCTGTCCAAATCTGCTTTTCCTAGGAGCTTGCATTCAAAAATGGCCACTTCTAGCACTTTTTCATGTGCTGCACAACATTGGATCTTCATTAAATTTTATACAACTGTTCCCCACATATCTACCCACATACCAATGCATTTTCGTTTGTCTAGCTGAAACAGGGAGTCTGTAATATTAATAAACAATGGGGTTTTGCCCCAGAACATCACACAATTTGGAGTTTGAACTTGAATTAAAGGTACATTTTTTAAATTAAGACTCTCAAAGTTATACATTTCTGTCATTTGATTACAAAGAGTTATCAGTGCTTTTGTAATATATATATTTTCCTTCCAATTCAGCCCTCAGAGTGTTGAGGTCCGCCTCCAAGACTTGGGTGGGTCAGTCACAGATCTCTGCTGGCTAGCAGATCTTTGTTGACAGACAACTTTCCGAATTAACATATTCCTTTCAGAGGAAAGGGTCCTTTTTGTGGTGTCTGGCAAGCTCCCATCAGGAGGCCAGGGGGCCACTTTGCATTTAATTAACAGAACCTTGTTATTTCCTGGCTTCTTGTGTTGAGTTCTGAAGTGTCAATAGTTCCCAGGACAGGCAACCCCTTTGAACCTTTGATGACATAAGACCCCTTCCTTTGCATTTAAAATCAAGTTCCTTAAGCCAGACTTTCAACTAACTGTCATTTCTGTTCCCCATTTTTCTGCCTTCAAATAAACTAAACCTTTTTACATATGCAGCTAGAATGCTGATTCTAAGTTTAAACTATGACATTTAAACAATTACAAAGGCATGTGACACCAAACATAGGTCACTCATTTAATCTAAACATTTTCGATTTTGGTGGTTTTAAATCCAGTTTCAGTTAGGCTTAAGCTGCTGACATGCACAGCTTAGCCAGTCTTGTTATACATTGTTTTGTGCTCTTCATTTCTCAGATTTTGTAGGCACACAAAACTCCATTCTGCCAAATGTCTGCTGGTGTTCAGTAAATATTTTGCACATGTTGCAAGGTTTGAAATAGGCATTTTGGCTTGCCTTCAGAAAAACACACAGTGGGTTTTAAAACGCCGGCTTTTGGATAGTGGTGAGTACTGGTACTGCACCCATTTTTGGGATTTAAGAAATGAATTCCCCACACTTCTAGGTTGCATTTGGCAATCAGCATTGCCATTCCCAATGGTTTCAGACTACTGTGCGGGTAGTCCAATGGTGGTTTTAAAGCGCTTTGAAGCTAACCGGCGCTACTGTTTTTCCTTTGGCAACCCATTTCCCTCATGGCAACCCGGCCTTTCATTCTCGCACTGGTGGGTGGCAAGTGAGGCAACCATTTTGGTGGGCGCACAAACTGCGCAGCTTTCCTGGATTTCGGCGCACGTGTGGGTTTTCCGCCATCTTGAATTTCCTAAGCCCACAGCACCAAAAGTTGTAGCAGGATAGCTTAAACGTGGGTCAGGACACCCAACAGTGGGGAATACTCCAGTGGCAAAGGAGAGGTTGCAGAGGTCAGCCAAGGCTGGAGGAGCGTGGGAGTCAATGTTGTCCTTGATGATTTTGGAGGGACAGGGGTCCACCTGTTTGGAGGAGGCTTTCATAGACCAGACTTGTCTAGTAACCTCCTCAGGTGTGACAGGGGAGACATAAGGGAGAAGAAGGGGAGGGGTGGAGGTGGCCAAAAGTGGTACAAGAGATGTTGCTACATGAGGTGGTGAGGAAGGGAGGGAGGATAGGATATCCACTGTTCTTTTTGTATAACTCTGTTTATTAAGTTTTAAACAAAACAATCGTGAAATCAAACATGAAACATGAATCATAAGCATATAACAGATGCAGGCAATACGGCAGTATCGAAAGCGGACCGTGAGACAGTTGTGACCCAAGGCATGTAACCAATGTTAATAGTGGCACTGATCGATTTCCACTAGCAGATTTCAATGAGCATCCAGCCATTTTCCCCATATTTTTTCGAATTTGCAGGGGCAGCCCCGCGCGTTATAGATCCGGCGTTCTGAGGCTGCGCATCTGTCCAATTCGTTACTCCAACAGTTCAGGCACAGTGGATCGGCAGAGCCCCATTTAGCGGCAATAAGTCTTTTGCCTGCCCCCAACGCAAGTGTCAGAAACATTTTCCCATATTTAGACAGTTCTACTTCCCCTCAGATGCCTAATAGTACCATATTGGGGTCTCTAGGGATTGGCGTCGCCAGGGCAGTAGAGATCATGTCAATACAGTTCTACCAGAAGGACTGTACCACCCGGCAGTTCCATATCATATGGTAAAAGGTAGCAGGTTCAGTGTTGCATCTAATGCATGTCTCGTCCTCTACCCCACCCATCTGGCCATTGCGGTACGTGAATGATATGAGTGATGAAGGATTCTCAATTGTATTAGTCTCAGTTTTGATTTTGAGGTGAATGTGCAGCCAGGGCCGAGCAACTTGCCTGGGTGGTTGCAATGGTGGAGGAGGCTTTGGTAGGGTTGGCTAATTCCTTGCAGACTTTGAAAAGTGTGTTTGTGTTATTGGATACTGCAGAGATGCGGGCTTGTATAAAGACTCTTTTCTGGGAGCAGATGCAGGGTCTATACTGCCTTTGGAGGAGGCGACAGGCCAGTTTGTCAGAGGGTGCGCCAGAGGAATCCCATTTCCATTTGGCTGCCCTGCTCTTGTGTTTAACGGAGGCTGATTTGGAGTCATACCAAGAGTTGCACTTTTTGGTAGGCTTCAGTCGTACCCTCATGACAGAGGCAAGAATATAAAGAGTATTGGAAACAAAGAGGCTAAAGTTTGAGAGGGCTGTGGCAGGGTGGGAGTCAGTCGCAGGAGCGGAAGGAGCATAAAAGGTGGAGGCAAAGGCAGCTACTGAGACTCCTTTCATGGGTCGGATGACCTTGTAGACAGGAGGCAGTGCCAGGCTTACCTATGAAAGGGGAGAAGAGAGCTTCAAGTGAGAGGAGAACATGATCAGTCCAGGAGAGAGAAATAGTGAGAGGGATAGATAGCGGAATGTCAGTTGAGAAGAGAGCATTCAAGGTGTGGCCAGCGCTGTGCGTTGGGCCAGACGGTAAAATGGAAAGAAAGGGAGAGTTGCAAAGGTTGAATAAGGTCTTAAGGAATCAGGTGAGTCGAGATGGATGTTGGGATCACCCAGTAGGAGGAGATGAGAAGAGGAGGAAAGGAGAGAGCAGGCCAGGTCAATCCATTACAAAA
This sequence comes from Ambystoma mexicanum, assembly GCF_040938575.1. Lineage (NCBI taxonomy): Eukaryota > Metazoa > Chordata > Amphibia > Caudata > Ambystomatidae > Ambystoma > Ambystoma mexicanum. The sequence goes on along the minus strand of NC_090931.1, from coordinate 1,418,555,241 downwards.
GGAAGAGGGAGGGCTGACCAGGTGGCCTATAGAAGGTAGACAGCAGCAGTGAAGTGCTTGGAGAGGGACAGCCTGCAGATCGGGCACTCAAAGGATGAGTAGGCCTGAGTGGGAATGACAGACACAGGGATACACTCAGGGAAGACCAATGCTACTCCCCCACCTGGTCTGTTTGGTCTAGGAAGAAAGAGTATTGTGTAGCCTTCTGGGAGAAGTGTGTCAAAACTTGTGACAGAGCAATCCTTGAACCAGGTTTCAGTGATGGCAAGAACATCACAATCCAGGAGATCAAGGAGCTTGCAGATGTCAGAGGACTGTTTGACAGCTGAGCGAGTGCTTACCATGGCAATGTGGAGCAGATTGCAATCAGTGAAAGACTTACGGGGGGAGCAGGGGACAGTGGGCCCCCCTAAGTGATGATAGTGCCTGAGGGACAGAGGAAGAAGGGGGCAGAGGAGCCAAGGCCGGTAAGGGAGCCGGGACCATAATGGGTGAATGGGTGAGGAGGGAGCCCCAGATACAGTGTTAGTCGGTGACTGGTTCACCCAAGAGGAGAAGGCAGACGGGTTGTCAATGTGTGGGGTGGTGGCAAGAAAGCCATGGCGAGGGTAGAAGGGTAGTTAGGAGGTGGCAAGAGAGCCAAGGTGGGCACAGCTGGCATGGGAGCCAGGGCAGCTGAAGGAGCTGGTGCAGAAGGCGGAGGGAAGTTGATAAGGCAGGGGAGGAGCCTATCAAAGAGTAGAAGGTTGGGTTGAGGACCCTGGACCATGATAGTCCCATTGCAGTAGACATTGATGATGACCCTGGAGGTGGAGAGGGCAAGAAAGGCCTCCCAGCGGGTGCCATCATTGACGGGCGAAGAAGAGAAAGGAGAGAGAAGAGCAATCATATGGAGAGTCCGTAGGACGGGTGAGGGAACGACATAGAGTATGTCTGTGAGAGTCTCTCTGGCAGAGGCAATGGCGTAGGTGCCTGCAAATGGAAGGCCTGGGTTAGAGCTCAGTATGTCCTTCTTGAGGTTCTTCCTGACAGACTTAGTAAGGGGTGCAGGATAAGAGATAGAGAAGCAGTTTGAGAAGATAGGAGAGATAGATAGCGCCATAGCAAACTGCAGAGAGTGAGGTACACTTAACCAGGCTGAGGCGAACAGAGGCGCAGCGAGAGCAGAAGGTAGAGGGGGGAGACAGGGAACAAGACTGGGAGAAAAACAATGGGAGCTGGGGGAGGTAATATGCACAGAAAAACGGTAAACACGCACATGAAGGGGGGTAGCAGTTGTAGGGATGAGGGGAATAACAGCACAGAGGGATAATGGGACTGAGGAAGGGTGAGGGAACCGTTAGCAGACTAGACAGAGTACAGAGGGGTGGACTTGTTAACACACTCTCATGAAAAGCAGGTTATGCACACAGCTAAAAATAAATGTAAACAGGAGCAGGACAATCAAGATGGCACACAGCTGAAAACGAATTTAAAAAGCAGCAGGACAATCAAGATGTGCACACAGCTAAAAACGAATTTAAACAGCAGCAGGACAATCAAGATGTGCACACAGCTGAAAATGAATTTAAATAGCAGCAGTATGAATCATCGATCTGACCATGCTAACCAGAGCTTTCGCCACAACTTCCACTGCATCCGATCTCGACGCCCGAAGACCTGGATAACCCAGCAGGTAGTCCATGGGGTTGCCAGCCACTGCATCGAAATGGACAGTGACCATGTAATCTGACAGTTGCAATCAAGTGCTCTAATGGGAGTGATGTGCGAAGAAATTACCCTTGGAAAATTGTCAGTAGGGGTTTTGGGTCCATCATGATAGGATGATGAAAAATGTAAAGGTGGACATGACAGCACCATAACAGACCAGGGAACACCTCTTACTCTATTTCTAAATGTCGCATTTCTGTTTGTATCAATGCTTTGGGGGCCCCAAATCTCTGCACCCCCTATTCCAGGGTAAAGGTCCTTCATTCTTCCCTTATGTAGCTCTTGAAATGCCTGGCCTGTTTAATATACCAGGGGACCCCAGGCTCCATCTAGCCCATGTGTCTCTGGAAATATTGTTTTTAACTAAACCCTGTCATGCTTTTTTTCTATTCTTTGACCCTCTGCTGAAATCCCACACAGTCACATGTAAAATGTGACTCAAAAGCAATGGGCCTCACAAAATGAACTACTTATCAAAATGCAACACATAACATAAATCTATGACTCCAAGAAATCAACAGCCTACAGAAGGACAAACATATGATACATAGATTTTAAGACAAAGCTATATTTCACATGGGCCTGCAGTATAAGAATATTGTTACTCTCTTGCCAACATGCTACCATTTCTTCCATAAAGCTGTGGCCCTGAGGGCAGTTGTCCATTTCATGCATGCCTTTGAAGGACAATAGAGGTAGGGCAGAGTGTGAGACATATGAGCCACAGCAACATTCAGAGGGACCAGTCTGTTGGGAAGTGTCTGGATTTTCCTCGGCTGAGGCTTAAGGAAAGTAGACATTAAGATGAAGTAGTCCATCCATGAAGCCTATCCCTTGACATTGACTGGGGTCCGCAGCATCGACGGTATACACGCATTTCGCCGACCTATTTTTGGTCGATGTACTTTTCATCGCCAGATTTTACATCGCCAGAATCCCCGTTTTTTATTTTTTTTTATTTTGGGGGGTGTTTTGTTGGGGTTGAGGTATTATTATAATAGCAAGGGGGGGGTCTGGGGGTGGACCCCCCCCCCAGAATAAAAAAAAAAAGAAAAATAGGTTTTCTGGCGATGTAAAATCCGGCAATGAAAAGTACCACGACCAAAAATAGGTCGGCGAAATCACGTAGAACCGCACCGACCTGGTAGTGATGAACTTTCACATTAAATCAATAAGAGAATTGCAAAGTCCTCTCCTTTCCTGATGTAAAATTAAAAAAAATGAAAGGTCTGTCTTAGAAACCCTAAACTGTGCTTCATATGAGACTGCAGGATGTGGTTGCTAATCAAATTTAGAATCAAAGCAAGAATATGTCCTGTCAGACACTACAGTCATGTTTGTGTGCCGGAATATGCATGTCAGACCATCACATGGGCTGTGTAGCCTCTCGCACACCACCTGTGCTGATATTACACACATGATCATCTTATCTATCCCATTTATCCGTCTTTATCCAAAGTTGCCACTGAGATCAGCTGGAAATTCAGCAGTCGAGGAGTACAGGACACAGCTTAGCCCCAGTCAGACCAGCATGTGCTGTTGAGTGCTGTGTTCAGCAGTGTGTTACTTCAACCCAGTGTTGCCACAAACAAAAGGGACTGTCTGAGGCACAGCTGAAGATCTTTGCAGATGTAGAAAGAAAATCATGCTCAAATACGAGAGTGCAGGTGTCTGTGTCCTTTTGCTAGAGACTCCCACGATTTTAGGGAGACTTGGCAGCTCTGTTGACAGAGAAATGTAGGGGGCACTCCATGACACGATATGGAATACATTGCCAGAAAAAAGGGACTAGCCAGAAATGCTGTGTGATGGTAAACTCTGAGGCAGTTACTACTGTGGTAGAGTCCAGATATTCCATACTTACTTTCAGGAAAGTCATGATTCTATTAAAGACACAGAGGCTCGTACTATGCATACTATTCTTTATTAAAACTCAAGCAGCAATCTTAAAAAAGAAAAAAAACATTAAACAAAAATCACAGAAAAAAACATTTTCTGTGACAATGTAGTCTTTGCAGTTTGAAACTCTATTGCCCTCAGGCATGACACTTGTCCTAGTCCATGAATCACAACGTTATGGTCCTATCACCTCACAATTCCTCGTCCCCAATTCCTCTTTCTTTTTCACTGTCTCGCTGTAGCTTCCTAATGAATGACTCCATCTCGAACAGGGTATAACGAAGAATAAAACATACAATGAACCGCCTCCAAATCCGGCAGGGATCTGCCCGGTGTTGTCTGCCTGTTTAGTGACCGCACCTGCTGTCAGGTTCCCTTGGAGGTGCAGCAGATTCCTTCTTAGATAAGTGACTGTAAAATGAATGACAAATGCAACTTGTTATGACATATGATTGATTTAAAATTGATCAGTTAGTTAAAAGAACTTTTAAACAGAAAAGGTGATTGAGCAAACATAAGACTGTCAAGTAAAGTTTAGTCTTTAATGGAAAGTCAAGACTGTGATGTTTCAAAGGGTCGTTCATTTTCTACAGGGGCAGAGATAGTGCCCCAGCTTTGAGCCTGTGATAAACCACAGGAACTCCATTAACTGCTTTGGCCTGGTCTCAGATTTCTCCCAATTGATGAGAAATCCCAGCTTCTCTAGGAGACCCGTCATTGGGACCATTTGCTCTGGCAGACGCATCAGATCCTGCGCCGTGAGACAACTATCCTCGATGTATAAAATCAGTCTGACTCCTGAGTAGCTTTGTGAACCACCACAGTGCTGAAGTTAGTCCGAAAAGGGAGACACATAAACTCCCACCTTTGCCATCACCAGAGGAATTCTAAAAATTGCTGGTGCATTTCAGGAATGGGTACTGCTAGATAGGCATCCCTCACATCCAGTGCCCTTTCTGCAAAATGTCCCTGAAGAGATGGATTTCCTCCATCTTGCAGTGTCGGTACACAAGAAAGGCGTTAAATTGTCTGAGATTATCACCGGCCTGACCTTTTGCTGCGCTGCCCTTATCGCCATTTTCTTTAGAAACACTCCTACTTCCTTTGTTCCTCCTCTGTGTTAGGGATAATTCTCAAAATGTGCTAATTTACCTTACCTGTTGAGACCCCCAGCAACTTTGGTGGATTTCTAGGATTTGATTTTTCTACCTGGGAAGAGTGTGAGCCTTTTTTTCCCTCGACTCTTTCATGTATTTTGATGTGTGTTTTACTTTTGTGTCCTTTGGTTATGGTTTGTGTCACACAACACCTTCAGTACAGTGGCACAGGTGTGTCTTTCAGACTCCCCAAGGTTTAAACACTTTTTCTGGGACTGACTACCGTCTCCCAGAGCATGTAAAGTTAAATTGACTTTCCTAGTCTCTTTATATTTACTGACCCAGCACACACTATCTTCCTATAGAGTGCTGGAGGGGTTGCCTAGCATCCCCTGAGTCAAAACACTCATGTAACAGTCAAATGTTACCCTTCCCTACTTTAAATGGCTGGTGGCAGTGGTTTAGATCAAACTACCATGATTTTACCCGACCGCGAACAATGGCAGCAAAAAATCGGGTCAGCCATGTTTTTCAAGATGGCGCCCAATACCGATCTGTAAAAACAGACTCCGGTTGACTTTTTTCGACATTTCTTTTAGGAAAGGTCCTTCTTGTGTTTAACTCTGCGTGGCAAACCAGGTTTGGTCCCTTTGTTCGTTGGCCTTTGGCGGGTTTCAGTGCTGAAGTGGGGTGGACAGGTGAGGTGCCCGAAACTCCCTGTGCTTAGTCTCCGAGGAGACCTGAATGCACTCTGGCGTGATTGGCTGGCTGGCTGTCTGGCAAGGACAGCCACCCTGCTGTGTGAGTGACAGCCAGGCTGGAATGAATGGGGGAAAACTGTTTAAAAGCAGGTCTCTGGGACTTGGAAAGCAGAGTTGACCAGTGGAACGAAAGAACCGAAGACGAGCTGAAGGAAGAGGACTGCTGCAACTCCTGGACGACCGGTGAAGCCCTGCTGCAGGTCCAAATTGCCTGAAACTCCATTGACAGAGAAGCCCTTCAAGGTTAACTTCTTCCCTTGAGGTTGTTGGGACCAACCAACTCACAAGCCGCCAGAAAACCGTCCCCTCCTGGTCGAAGTTTCTGCAGAGTGCTGTGGAAAACCAGATAGCCAGTGGGAAGGATACCAGTGTGTGGTCTTTAAGGCACTCAAACCTTAAACCAACGTTTATCCAAGCTTATGGCCTCTTCCCTGGGCAGTGCAGGGACCTCCCGACGTCCTCCTTCTTGTCCCCATTACTGAAGCACAGGAACAGCGAGGTCTGCTCGAACTGCCAGGAACAACTGCCTCAGCTGCATCTCTTCTTCACTTTAAAGGTACTGTGCAAAAGCGGGCCAGAAATCTTTCCACCACAGAGAACGTTTTTGAAACTCTCCCTTCTTTGAAGGCTGGTCCTTCCCTAAACATTCGTCTAACTTTTCGCCTAGCCAAATTCTTCTAAGAACCGTGGCAAAGACTTAACCATTATCTACAAGAACTATGCTATCGTATACAAAGACTCTGAACCATTGACTTTGGCCCAGGCCTATCAAATTGAATTGCTGGTTGTAGTTAACTGAAATCCTTTTCCCTACCTAGGAATGTATTTGGGCTGTATTTCTTATAACCTTGTTTTTTACCCCTTTTTAAAGTAACTGAAGTGCCATTTTGCTCCCAATTCAGGGGAGCGGAACTAGTTCAGTAACTTATTGGTTGTGTATTGTTGTGTATTAGTGTATGATATTAAGCTGCTTTTGCTAGTGTAATGTTTTCTAATTGACTGTGTAAATAAATGTATATTCTTTTACCAAGAAACCTTGAGTAAGTGTTTGTTTGAACCACTGTATTTGTTGGTCCCTTTGTGTAACTTGTTCTACTGCTCACTAAAACTCTTGAGATAAGTTGGCTGCTCAGCCAATGCTACCACATAACTGTGTAGTACAGGCGTGTACCAAAGGTGAAATGTTACTGACACTTGTAGTCTTCCTTGCATGTAGTGTTCCCAAAGGGTACTGCACGTGAGTCTGCCTAACACACTGAAATTGCAAAAGGTTGCTGCAGTTTCATTTTTCTGTGCTCTTTAAAAATGACAAACAACACCTCTGCACAGTCTCTGTGACCCAAGAATCTGCGGTAAGCTCCTCCCAAGCGCTTAGGTGCATCTCTAGCCTACCACCTATCGCGGGAATTGCATTGCTTGCTGCTGTGCTGTGTGCATACGACTGTACTCTAACCTGCTGCTGCAGTGCCAGCCCCGATGCCTGCATCTTCCACAGGAGGGGAAGGAAGGATTCAGCCTTCTGTCTTCCTGCTGTCACCAGCTGTTTCCTCTATAGGCCCTCTGGCCTCCTCAGTGGCTGGCAGAGACGTCTCTGCTTCTGCCGCCCTGGCGGATACACAGGGCACAAACACTCTTTTTAACAATGTCTGCCCTTTGTCCAGAGCAGCAAAGGTGCTAACAAATCTGGACATGTGTTTGACAAAAGCTTCTCCATACAAAAGCCCTTTAGCTGCTGCAGTGGCCTCAGAGGATGCCAACTTCCTGAGTTTCAGGTCGATCTTTACTAAAATCGATTGTCTGCACTCCGCTGCTATCGTACAGTTGGTATTACTTATTAAACAAACTGCTCTTTGTGCCCAATTAGCCAGAATATGCACATCCATAGGCAGTACCTCTTTGGTCTCTTCCACCATTTTAATGGACCTATGTAATCGGGGAGCGTGTCCTGGCATGCTATCCATGAGCGGTCAATGCCCTTTTCAGGTCCTTGGTGTGCTTCACCATGAATGAGTCCACCTCCAGAGTGTCCGCTACTTTATCCGGCAGAGAAGGTCTGGGATATTGTGCCTTCAATTAGACTCTCACCTCCTTTTTTAAAGGTGCACGCAGTCGCTTGATCAAGTACATTTTGGCCTTAAGTGGGGGCTTCCCCTCCAAGGATTGTGGGTGGAGTAGCAGGTTTGGATGAAAGGGGTCGACCAGTGAACTATCTCTGCATTTCTAAACGCTCTTATTGTGCCTTTTTCACGGTTCTCCTTCCTGAGGAGTGGCCAAGCTCACAGAAAAGTGAGAACTCTCAGTGCTGCTGGAATCCCATTCAGTGCCCTCTTGGTCTTTCTGTGGGCTAAGAGGTATGCATAGCTCTCAACCATTTGTTTTGCAAAGGTGGGTGAAATGACCCGATTTTGTTTTTGGCGGGTGAGACGCCCATTGGAATGAATGGGCGCGCAGGAGGCTTGACGGATGAGGCAGCCCTTTAGAGTTGAGAGCTATGGGTATGTCACCTTGTCCCTTCCATCACGCCTTTCCCTTAGCATGCCACTATTTTGTGTGTCCTTTGCATGATTCGGACAGTGGTTTGCCACTGGCCTTATGTTCCTCCTGCCATTGTCTCTTGCAGGCCCTGGGCCTCACAGTTGTCAGCCCTTGGGAAAAGGCGACCCAGCCCAGGAGAAAGTCCAGTTTATGGGATAACGGCCCTACCGCTGCCCATGCTGCTTTCTCCATCAGCTGTCCCAGAGAGGGGTCCTGCAAAATGTTTGAAGGCCCTTCTCTGCTTTACTTGCTGTCAGAGGATTCTACTTCTACCCAGGCCATATTGTGTAATGCACAGGAGACAGACAGCCAGCAGACGCAAGGTGACGCACAGAATTGTATTATTAAATTTGATTTATAACATCTCACAATGGTTGTGAGGCTATTTCTTCACTTGTTTAATGTCTTTGAAGTCATTTAAACTGCACATTTTACATCAGCTAGTCCCGAGATTGGTGGCATGCTGGAGTTCCAAGTGCTTTCAACCATTCAATTACTGTAAGTTATGAAATATAAGGCAAGAGTCTAAGAGGTGAGATGCCTGAAGTCATTTTGAAGCGATGAAAAAACGGATTTGAAGCAGATATAAATAAATATGTAGGTGGCATGCCACGTTAGAATTGACACTGAAAAGGGACTTGCAGGCCCTGCTGTCTGATTAGGTCATAAGAACTAGCACCAGAAACTTCCTATCTGAAGTGTTGATGCAGTAGGAGAACTTCAGACTACAGTCCATGAGGTTGGGAGCTCAAGGGAGCTATTTGAATGTAGCTATTATTATTATTTGATTTATAACTTCTCACAATGTTTGTGATGCTTTATATTCATTTGTTTAATGTCTTTGAAGTCATTTAAATAGTAAATTTGCCATCAGCTAGTCCCAGAGCGGTGACATGCTGTGGCATGCTGGAGTTCCAAGTGCTTTAAACCAATCAATTGCTGTAAGTTAGGAGATATAAGGCAAGAGCCTAAGAGGTGAGATGTCTGAAGTAATTTTGAAGCACTGACAAAACGGATTTGAAGCAGATATAAATAAATATGTAGGTGGCATGCCACTATGGAATTGACACTGAAAAGGGACTTGCAGGCCCTGCTGTCTGATTAGGTCATAAGACCTAGCACCAGAACTTTCCCATCTGAAGAGTTGGTGCAGTGGTAGAACTTCAGACTACAGTCCATGAGGTTGTAAGTTCATGGGAGCTATCAGAATTCAATATAAGGTTTTTTTTTAATTTGATTTATATCATCTCACAATGGTTGTGAGGCTTTATATTCACTTGTTTAATGTCTTTGAAGTCATTTAAACAGTATGTTTGCCATCAGCTAGTCCCGAGATTGGTGACATGATGGGGCATGATAAGTGCTTAAACTATGCATTTTCTGAAAGTGTTTTAATATAAAACAATCCCACAATGATTGAGAGGGTATTTTTCACTTGTTGAATGTGTTTGAAATCCCTTAAACTGTACATTTTACATCAGCCAGTCCAGAGATTGGTGGCATGCTGTGGCACGCTGTAAGCGATATTCAATCAACACTACAGCCAAGTCAATGCCTAGTCTGGGATGCTGAGGAAAACCCTTATTAATGTATTGTTATGTCTAGTTCAGTACTCTGGATGACCACCCTTCTATAACACCCCCCTCTTAGAATCCCCCTGACCCCACTGAGCCAAGAAGTAGGTTTGTTTTGCAAATTAAAAGGTTTATTTGAGGATTTAAACAATATATATATATATCACACTTTTATAATAAATTAATATCTGATAGTACACTTAGACATATGATGTTTATCAACAATGGGTAATCTGGCACTAGCACACTTCTTTACAATCAATGAGGAGTTAGCATAGGATGGATAAAGTAGCAAAAATACTTTTATGGTTTCAAATGGATGCAATGTTGAATGGAAATGCAGTACAGAAACTAACTGATATGGTTTCACAAGATATCATATGTTCACTTTTCCCCTGGTGGCAATTCACCCACCCCCCCTTATATGCAATGCAAGGAGGTGGAAGTAACACACACAGTTCTCAGGAATGCAATCAAATACAATACGAAATTCAATTCCCACCCCAGCAAGCTTAGAGAAAACAGGTATGAGTTTTAAAACACAGGCCCTAGTGCTTTGAATGTGGTGGCAGTGAAGTGAGAAATATGCTGAAAATGCTTTTAATTCCCTTTAGGAGGTTCAGGGTGAGTGAGAGATACTTGGGATGAGCTCAGGCTCACTTTAGCAATGATTCAGGGATGGTTATTAAGAGGCAAACGAATTTTTAGCAAAGGAAAGCAAAAAGCTGCTATCTTTTTACAGGTAAAGAAATCAGGCCAAATCGCAAATCGTGGCAAAATTCGGGAGTGCGTGAATCGCGATTACGGCAAAAGTTTAAGGAGTAGTCAGTTTTAGGTTCATTGGAAAGCCTAGATTCTAAGCTTTCATATGAAAGTTAAATTTCGTTCCTAGCCCAAACGGTTCCAGAGATACGGACGATTAAAGAAAGGTCGTTTTTCGGATTTAAAGTAAACTCAAAATGACAGGTGACAGCTTGCAGCTGCAGAATTGACAGGTGACAGTTGTGCAGCTTTAAAAATGACAGATGACACAATTTCTAGGAGGCAGTTCTACTTCGGTTAAAATAGTTTGAATTAGATTATTTTAACTACGAGATTGGTTCTGCACAGTTCTGCTAGGTACTCACAATATAAATTTGAAATAGGCCTCGCCGCGGATCTGGTCAGGTTTTGGACTGGACTCCGGTTCTGGTCTCGGCACTTCACAGTGATCTGGGTCAACTCTCTGGTTCTGCTCACAGCGGTCTGGGTCACTCTGGATCTCTGGTCTGGTCTCTGGCAATTGTTATTGGCAAAAGAATTCAAACAGCTCGCCCGGCTGTGGAATAGTTTGCAAATGATTTTAAGGATGCTGAGGCCTGCTGAGAAGAGTTCTCAGTTTGTGGGTTTAGGCCCTTGCTTTAAGTTCTGAAGTAAAGTTCTGGTCTTTGGAGATTGATGGATTTGAAGTCTGGATCTCTGGATGTGAAGTCGTCGGTCAGCATGCTCTGCGGCAAATGGAATTGAATGTCTCTACCTGTCCCAGCAGTCTCTTTTTATGTGTTTTGAAAATGGGTGTGTGCCTGGGCCTAGCTAAGCCTGCCCCTCTCTACTTGTCATTGGCCCAATTCTCCCCTCTCCCATGATTGGGGGAAGGAAATGGATTATCAGCATGATGAAGTCTGTTTATGGGTCAGAGGATCCTCCCCTGGTCAGTTTGCCCACAAATCTATATTTGATTCAAATACATCCTTCCCAGATATACAATTTGTTGAAATTACGTGTACCCATTATATATTCCTTATGGTCCATGCTTGTCCGCCTCTGATCTTCCTGGAGGCTTGCATTTAAAAATGACAACATTTTGCGCTTTTTAACTGGTTTTGCAATATCGGACATTTACCCAAAATTACACACATGTGCGCAAGGAGTATGGACATTAATTGATGAAGTGTCAGAGTTTTAACATGCAGACATTTGGAGTGAGACCCTATTTTCCGCTAGCAACCCCCCAGAATACACCACAGGGTCCTAACGCCTCTCAAAATGTTCACAGAAAAATCACAAAAATAATGATATTACTTATATAATTCTGACAAGTCCGCACTATGAGTTATCTATCTTTTTAAAATTATGCCCTGGTCAAAAAGGGGTGTGGCTTCCCACATCACAGGGTGGAATAACTGGTTTATCCACTTCCCCCAAGCTCAGCTGCTAGCAGAGGCACTGCCCCTCCCAGTTTCCCCTAAGAGGAAGCCACTTTACGACGCCCCCAATATAACATTTACCTGAGTCAAGGGAGTTGCATTGTTCTGTTCCTTCCAGTTCCCCGGTGCTCCACCCCTAATCTAATCAGAGAGGTTACAACTCCTTTTGACAAGGGGCAGCAGGATGCAGCTAGGCCTGGGAAGAGTGGCTGAACAGGTTTCTCCTGTCGGGGGTAGTTGTCAGGCAGAATCCAGTTTCACTAAGCCAGGTATCAGCTAAATGTCACTTTTTGTTCCCAGTTTTCTACATTCAAATCAAACTGACAATTTGTACCTATACATTAAATAATTACTTCCTTCAAGTCATTTCAGAATATGGTTTTACATTCTTCCACCTCTTAGCAAGTCTTTCCTTGGTCTGGTTTTGTTTCATTTGTGCAGTTTTACACAAAAGTCTGGTGGTTTTAAAACGCCGGCTTTCTGATAGTGGTGAGTACTGGTAATGCAACCATTTTTGGGATTAACAAAATGATTTCCCCACAGTTCTGGGTTGCTTTTGGCAATCAGCATTGCCATTCCCAATGGTTTCAGGCTACTGTGTGTTTAGCCCAATGGTGGTTTTAGGCAGTGCCCTCCTGTGCTCACAACATAGGCAAAAATGGGTGGCAGCCTATTCTTCATGTTTTCCCTGCGCACTCTCTGGGGAGTTCTGGCCATCATGATGTTTTCCATGCCAGTAAGGCACAGTTTTTGTGGTAGGGCTCGGATGCATGGGTAAAAACATCCCACAAGCCCCCCCCTTCTTGCGATGGCCATTCTGATCCTTCACAGATGGAACTTGCAAGATCTGGGATGTTCTCCTCATCTTCTTCCGGTAGATGGCACAGTTCAGCATCTTTTCCCCCATCCGGTTAGATCGATCGGTTCTCCTCGCCGATCCTGATGGGAATATTGGGCGGTACCCCGGGCCCCTTGGGTCTCTGCTCCCGGTCCCCGGTCGTCCTCCTTGGTCAGTCTCCAGGTTTAATCTCTCCTAGGACGACAAAGGAAAAGCGGCAATACCTATTCGTAGACATTTTTCCATCACTACTAATGGTGTGGCAGACATATACATTTTATACTTTAACATACCTAACATTTTACTTTTGAGATACAAGTTATCATTCAAAGACAGTGGCTTACAAGAGTATAATATTTTAGAGACTATATGTGGGATATTTTAGGGTTGGCACTGAATTAATCTGGAGCGGTCCCCTCTGGTATCGCAGAGGACTCCTGCAGTTGCTGCAAAGTGTGCCTGGGATGGCAACACTTTAGCTGGTTAATATGGACCCACTTGTCTTCCCCTTCCGCCAGACTGCCTTTGGGGATGCAGATCTTGTAGGCCACAGGGGAGATCTTGTCTATAATTTCAAACGGTCCCTTCCATGTAGGCAAGAATTTTCGCTGTTTGGCCTGGTTCCTTTGGAAATTGTATAGATAGACCCGATCACCCACCTTATATTCCTTTCGGGTCGTTTTTAGGTCGTAGTGGGTTTTCATGCTATCAGCTGATCTTTCTAGATTCCGCTGAGCATAGGCAAAAGCATGTTGAAGGTGTTTCCTTAAATTCTCCACATACTCATGAGTTGTGGAGGCATTTATCAACGTTTGCTCTTGGGTTCTGTAGAGCAAATGCTGGGGAAGCACCATCTTGCATCCAGTCATCAACTCAAATGGTGACATTTTGGTTGCAGATGAAGGGGTAGATCTGATGGCCATTAGGACCAGAGGTAATCGGATATCCCAACTTGGCCCAGAATCTGCCACAAACTTTTTTAAGATGCTCACAATGGTTCAGTTATATCTCTCCACTGCTCCAGAAGAATCTGTCCTGTAAGCAATATGTAACTTCCTTTTGACCCCCAGTATCTCCCCCATCTTTGTCATTACTTCACTGGTGAAGTGGCTACCCCTGTCTGACTCAATCCTTTGAGGTAGACCAAAACGGGAAAAGATGTGGTTAATCATCAGGGCAGCTGCTGTTTCTGCCTTGCAGTTTGGGGCTAGGAGACATTCCACCCACTTGGTAAACAAGCATGTAACGGTCAACGTGTACTTGTTTCCTCTAGACGAGCGAATCACAGGGCCTACAAAGTCGATTTGCAAATCTGACCATGGCAGTGTCATCCCCCTCTTTTGGAGAGGCGCACGGTGTGTGAGGGATGATGGCTGAAATTGTGCACACACAAGACACCCCTTCAAGTATTGGTCGAGGTCCTGCCCCATGTGTGGCCAGTATGCAACCTCTCTTAAGATTTCCAGTGTTGTGTGAAACTACCTATGACCGGCGGTGGCCGCATCATGGGCGTGACTTAACATCAGGCTTCGGAATGAGGTAGGAACCACCCACTGATCATGGCCAGCTTGGGATTTCCTTACCAACAAACCGTCTTGGATTTGGAACATTTTTGGACATTTCATCAACACTCTTAGGTCCTCTTTCCCAATGTAATCGGTATCTGTCAGGGGAAAGTTCTCAGGGTCCTCAAGGTGTTGGTAAAACTTACCAATAATTGGATCCCCCTTTTGAGCTGTAATTAAATCAGCATCAGGGGTCTCCTTACTCCATTGGGCAGTTGAAAGATCATTGTGAGCATTTGTCTGGGACCTAGTGATAGCAGTGACCTGGATTTCCCCCAACAGGAACTCTATTTCTATTGGATCCCCTTGGATGGCCCCGGTTTTGGCCAGCTGATCAGCTAAGTCATTTCCAGTTTTGTCTGGTCCCTCTACTTTGGAATGACCCTTGATCTTTTTCCAGTAGATGGTCATCCCCTTCGATGTGACCAGATCATCAATATTTTGGATTAACTTCCCATGTTTCAGGGGTTTGTTATTAGCGCATAACATGCCTCTGGTTTTCCAATTAACCAGGTGCTCCCCGAACCCGTTCCGTACATAATCCGAATCAGTGATTATGACCAGTTCGTGGAGTTGATGTTGGACAGCAGTGAGGAGGGCCTGATGCACAGCCATCAACTCTGCCACCTGACTACTTCGGGGACCAATTTTGTATCCAGCGGAGGGTTCTGGAAACTCCTTCACCCAGGCATTCCCTACGCCGGCCACCAGTTCTTTCTCCCCGTTGTTGTCAACATGGTACGAGCATCCATCCACATAGACAATGGGCATTCCCTCACACTTGTCTTCTTCAAAGACTTTGTGTGGGGAATTAAGGTATGCCTCCATGTTGTCCTTGATTTTTAGACTTCGAGACAGTTTTCTCTGGCACAATCATGCAAGTCAGCCAGACCTTGCGCGAGGGGACTCTTCTTGTTTTGGCCATATCTGACCTCCACAGGAAAGCCTTGCATTGACAGAATCCAGGAAGTAATTTGGGAATTACTCACATTTCCGGCCCGGATTCCGTCACTTTGGAGATATTGCAGAGGCTGGTGTGGAGTCTCCACTATGATGTGTTCCCCCTGTATAATCGGGCGGTAATTCTTCAATGCCCACACAGTTGCCAGGAGTGCCTTCTCACAATCGTTGAATTTTTCCTCCACAGAGGATAAAGTTTTGCTTGCATAGGAGATTACTTTATTGACCTTGTCATGCTTTTGGTATAATACTGCCGTCAAGCACGTATTAGAGAACCCCGTCTCCAGGAAGAACTCCTTGTTTCTGACAGGGTAAGCTAGGCAAGGCGCTTGTGAGAGGCTTCTTTTGAGTTGTCTTACCGCCTCGGATTGTTCTGGACCCCATTCCCACTTGACCCCCCTTCAAGAGATGAATCAGGGGTCTGGTGATCTCTGCGTAGCCTTCAATGAACTTGCTGCTGTAATTAGTCAGTCCAAGGAGGCTCCTTAGTTCCCGCAGAGTTGTGGGGTCTTTCAGTTTCTGGAGTGCTTCCACTTTCTTTTCTTGGGGACAGAGACCCTGAGGAGTAATCGCATGCCCCAAGAAATTAACACGGGTTCTACACCACTGTGCTTTCTGAAAGGAAAGTTTTGCTCCGGCGGCCCTCAACTGTGTCAGAACATAACAGATCTCTGCTATGTGTTCCTCCACAGATGAACTTTTGATGAGGACATCATCTACATAAGCCAGGTTACCCCTCGCACCCAGGTCGGGCATGGCCTTATTTAGGAAAATGTTGAATTCATTGCCGGAGTTGAGGTATCCGAAGGGAGTCCGGGTCCATGTGTACTGCTGGCCCCCAAAGGTAAAAGCCAGTTTGTATTGGTCCTCCCTACTGACAGGCACGGTCCAGTATCCATTGGTCAGGTCTATTGCAGTGAACACCTGTGACACCTGAATCTGGGCCAGCCCTTGGTCAATGTAGGGCAGAGGCCATCGGGAAGTATGGACCCGTTTATTGAGCTCCCTAAGGTCGGCGCAGAGTCTCCACTGGCCGTTTGGCTTCAATATTCCCAGCACCGGATTATTGAAGGTGCTGTGTACTGGACGGATTATTCCCCGGGACTCAAGGTTCTTAATTATTTCAGTAAGGGACTCCATGGATGCGAGAGGCAAACGATATTGCTTCACAAACACTGGAGTCATTCCAGGGTCCGTGGAAATTGTTGTGGTGTGGATGTCGGTGCGACCACAGTCAAATGAGTCTACCGCAAAGAGATCTTGGAAATCCAAGAAAACTTGTTTCAACTTTTGCTTCTGTTCCAGAGTCACGCAGGCATCAGCTAGGTTGACTCTCTCTTCCACCATCTGCCTGAAGCCTGGAAAGACTTCTGGTTTGGCTATCTCAGCAGCCTCCTCCAGCTGGGTGGAGAAGTCCCTGGTCAGAGTGCTGATTTGGACTGGAGGCTTCAGGTGGGAAAGGCAGCCCTCATGGATCTGGAAAATCACCTCATCCCTCCTGAAGTCACAAGTCACATCTTCCTTACCATAAGGGCAAGAAGTGTACACCAGGAAGTTCCCCCCAGCTTTGGCTGTCCTTCAAATGGAAAGTCTCCATCATTTGCTCATAGAGCTCCAAGTGTTCCCAAACAGAATACTTGGCGTTCTTATGATAAGGCATGATGACACTCCTTATTCCCTTTATTTATTTCAATGGGTCCTTAAGCAAGGTCCTTTTTGCCTTATTGGCCTTTTTGGTTCGGGTAACCCTTGTCCATTCATCCTCCGACTCAGAAGCCTCGAACAATGGGAAAATCCCATAGAAAATTATTTGCGTTCAAATATTTATAAAAAAGTCAAAAATTGACACTACAGGTAGCCTTTTGACAGAAGATGTAATTAAGGATATTGTCAATAAGGTATGCTCTACGCTACAAACTAAAATGATCCCCACCGCTAGTGAGGTCTCACATTACTATGGGGAGTATGATTTTGATGGGGTGGAGTGACTGGAATGTGTTGATGACAAGCAGATCATTATCCGCTCATGGAACACGAGGGGATACAGATCTTTTATAGCTAATCCATTGGGGTTGAATCTTTTGCTTAGTGCTAACGTAATCGGGCTCCAAGAAACCTGGCTAATGCATGATTTGTTTATCGATGGTTATGTGTTATTACAGCAAAAGGCAAGGAAAAACATGAGTGGCCAGACTTTTTGGTCCTGCTCTTTGCAGCGGTGATGAGACTAAAAGTGGAAGAGTTCCTCCATACTCATTCCTTAGAGAAATGGCAATTGCTATTGAAAGGGAAGATGATGGAACTAAAAAAAGGCTGTTATTAATAAATGTCTATAACTCACATGGTAATTCCCACTCTGAAGTTATAATTACTCATATAGATTTCCTGCTCGAGGCATGGTTTAGTATTTTCCTGAATGGGCAGTATTATATAGTTGGGGACCTAAATTATAGACACCCACAGCATCTTAATAACCAAGTTATTTTCTCAGAAGATTACATCTGTCTTCGAAACACCTACAATACATGGTCAATTAGAAGTGACCAAAATGAACTAATGCAAGACTCTAATACCTGGTTGCATGGTTCTCTTTCCCAGCGAACCTCATCTCTATCTGCCCCTGCTTCCTGTTGCAATGCAAGAGCCTGCGCTTTCAGTTCCTCAGTTAAGGACTTACTGGACTCTATCAGTCTCTCCTGCATGGCTACCTGTTGCTGGAGCCTATCTTTGTGCTGACAGAGAGCCTCATTTTCTCTCTGTGCCTCCTGATTGGTCCTGGAGTACTGGGCCAGTCTCTGCTGCAGGAGGGTTACCGCCTGAGCTGTGTCCCCATTTGCCTGCTCCCTTCTTGCCAGAGCATCCTCCACCCTCCTGGTGTGCTCTAACAAGTTCTGGTGTTCTTTTTGGAGGTCACCCAGTCCCTGGAGGGCCAGGTGATTTTCTTCCATTTTCCTTTTTAAGTGGCAGACTTCCTGGCCTAAGGTATCCCTTTCCTGACTAAGAGCCTGCATCTGTGCCACCAGGTCGTCCCTTTGCCTTTGGAAGGCACCAGCTTTCTGGCGCTCCTGATCAAACTCTGCCTGGGTATCCAGGTCTTTCAAAATCAGTTTATTGCTCTCTGCCTTCTCCCTATCTAGGTGGCTTTGCAGGGTGACTACCTGCTCAGCACTTGGCCTATTGAAGTCTAACTGTTGCTCCAGCTTTTTGAGGCTCTGCAGTAGGGAGTCCAAACCTTCTTGGTACTCCTTCTGCAAGGCCAGAAATCTGGTATCCTGGTCAGCCTTTTCCTGTTGCAGCACATCAATATCCTCCTTTATTTTAGTGATGTACTGTCTGCTGTCCTTTTCTGACTCCTGGCTCCTGAGCAGCCTCTGCTCAGAAGAGTCCAGATCAGATTGGGCCTTCTCTAACGCCATCTGTTGCCTATTTGCCAGATCTTGGCCTTCAGCACATTTGTCCTGCATGGCTCCCATATATAGATACAAATATGCCGCTATCCTGGCAATCTTATTATGTTCATCTTTGGCTTTAGGGGCCATATATAGTTCACTCAGGGCCACATGTAGGGGACCCTGATCTCTCCATATATCTGACCCTGTTTCAGTGGCCTGTTGCGCGATTGCCTGCAACCAGACCGTTTGGTCCTGATGAGTCCACTCACCTCTCACAAATAGCTTATGTAAGAAGTGCTCTCTGGCTATTTTGATGTCTACCAGTGTCGTCATTCTGGAATTTGAGTTCCTTCCTGACTTATAGAAGTTTGTATTTTATTTTTGCAAAACAGACCGTTTCCTTACAGCGTTTCTTTGAGGAGTGCTTTACAGCGTAACACAGCGTGGTGATCCGACCAGATGTATGTCTCCTGTCAGTTAGCACACTGTATTAATCTGCACAAGTGATAAATCTAACCCAGAATATCCCGGCTCCGAGCCCCCACTTCTGTAAGCGATATTCAATCAACACTACAGCCAAGTCAATGCCTAGTCTGGCATGCTGAGGAAAACCCTTATTAATGTATTGTTATGTCTAGTTCAGTACTCTGGATGACCACCCTTGTATAACACCGCCCTCTTAGAATCCCCCTGACCCCACTGAGCCAAGAAGTAGGTTTGTTTTGCAAATTAAAAGGTTTATTTGAGGATTTAAACAATATATATATATATATCACACTTTATAATAAATTAATATCTGATAGTACACTTAGACATATGATGTTTATCAACAATGGGTAATCTGGCACTAGCACACTTCTTTATAATCAATGAGGAGTTAGCATAGGATGGATAAAGTAGCAAAAATACTTTTATGGTTTCAAATTGATGCAATGTTGAATGAAAATGCAGTACAGAAACTAACTGATATGGTTTCACAAGATATCATATGTTCACTTTTCCTCTGGTGGCAATTCACCCCCCCCCCCCCTTATATGCAATGCAAGGAGATGGAATTAACACACACAGTTCTCAGGAATGCAATCAAATACAATACGAAATTCAATTCCCACCCCAGCAAGCTTAGAGAAAACAGGTATGAGTTTTAAAACACAGGCCCAAGTGCTTTGAATGTGGTGGCAGTGAAGTGAGAAATATGCTGAAAATGCTTTTAATTCCCTTTAGGAGGTTCAGGGTGAGTGAGAGATACTTGGGATGAGCTCAGGCCCACTTTAGCAATGATTCAGGGATGGTTATTAAGAGGCAAACGAATTTTTAGCAAAGGAAAGCAAAAAGCTGCTATCTTTTTACAGGTAAAGAAATCAGGCCAAATCGCGGCAAAATTCGCGAGTGCGTGAATCGCGATTACGGCAAAAGTATAAGGAGTAGCAAGTCGGTTTTAGGTTCGTTGGAAAGCTTAGATTCTAATCGTTCATAGCCCAAACGGTTCCAGAGATACGGACGATTAAATAAAGGTAGTTTTCGGATTTAAAGTAAACTCAAAATGACAGGTGACAGCTTGCAGCTGCAGAATTGACAGGTGACAGTTGTGCAGCTTTAAAAATGACAGATGACACGATTTCTAGGAGGCAGTTCTACTTCGGTTAAAATAGTTTGGATTAGATTATTTTAACTACGAGATTGGTTCTGCACAGTTCTGCTAGGTACTCACAATATAAATTTGAAATAGGCCTCGCCGCGGATCTGGTCAGGTTTTGGACTAGACTCCGGTTCTGGTCTCGGCACTTCACAGTGATCTGGGTCAGCTCTCTGGTTCTGCTCACAGTGGTCTGGGTCACTCTGGATCTCTGGTCTGGTCTCTGGCAATTGTTCTTGGCAAAAGAATTCAAACAGCTCGCCCGGCTGTGGAATAGTTTGCAAATGATTTTAAGGATGCTGAGGCCTGCTTAGAAGAGTTCTCAGTTTGTGGGTTTAGGCCCTTGCTTTAAGTTCTGAAGTAAAGTTCTGGTCTTTGGAGATTGATGGATTTGAAGTCTGGATCTCTGGATGTGAAGTCGTCGGTCAGCATGCTCCGCGGCAAATGGAATTGAATGTCTCTACCTGTCCCAGCAGTCTCTTTTTATGTGTTTTGAAAATGGGTGTGTGCCTGGGCCTAGCTAAGCCTGCCCCTCTCTATTTGTCATTGGCCCAATTCTCCCCTCTCCCATGATTGGGGGAAGGAAATGGATTGTCAGCATGATGAAGTCTGTTTATGGGTCAGAGGATCCTCCCCTGGTCAGTTTGCCCACAAATCTATATTTGATTCAAATACATCCTTCCCAGATATACAATTTGTTGAAATTACGTGTACCCATTATATATTCCTTATGGTCCATGCTTGTCCGCCTCTGATCTTCCTGGAGGCTTGCATTTAAAAATGACAACATTTTGCGCTTTTTAACTGGTTTTGCAATATCGGACATTTACCCAAAATTACACACATGTGCGCAAGGAGTATGGACATTAATTGATGAAGTGTCAGATTTTTAACATGCAGACATTTGGAGTGAGACCCTATTTTCCGCTAGCAACCCCCCAGAATACACCACAGGGTCCTAACGCCTCTCAAAATGTTCACAGAAAAATCACAAAAATAATGATATTACTTATATAATTCTGACAAGTCCGCACTATTAGTTATCTATCTTTTTAAAATTATGCCCTGGTCAAAAAGGGGTGTGGCTTCCCACATCACAGGGTGGAATAACTGGTTTATCCACTTCCCCCAAGCTCAGCTGCTAGCAGAGGCACTGCCCCTCCCAGTTTCCCCTAAGAGGAAGCCACTTTACGACGCCCCCAATATAACATTTGCCTGAGTCAAGGGAGTTGCATTGTTCTGTTCCTTCCAGTTCCCCGGTGCTCCACCCCTAATCTAATCAGAGAGGTGACAACTCCTTTTGGAAAGGGGCAGCATGATGCAGCTAGGCCTGGGAAGAGTGGCTGAACAGGTTTCTGCTGTCGGGGGTAGTTGTCAGGCAGAATCCAGTTTCACTAAGCCAGGTATCCGCTAAATGTCACTTTTTGTTCCCAGTTTTCTACATTCAAATCAAACTGACAATTTGTACCTATACATTAAGTAATGACTTCCTTCAAGTCATTTCAGAATATGGTTTTACATTCTTCCACCTCTTAGCAAGTCTTTCCTTGGTCTGGTTTTGTTTAATTTGTGCAGTTTTACACAAAAGTCTGGTGGTTTTAAAACGCTTGCTTTCTGATAGTGGTGAGTACTGGTAATGCAACCATTATTTGGATTAAGAAAATTAATTCCCCACAGTTCTGGGTTGCTTTTGGCAATCAACATTGCCATTCCCAATGGTTTCAGGCTACTGTGTGTGTAGCCCAATGGTGGTTTTAGGCAGTGCCGTCCTGTGCTCACAACATAGGCAAAAATGGGTGGCAGCCTATTCTTCATGTTTTCCTTGCGCACTCTCTGGGGAGTTCTGGCCATCATGATGTTTTCCATGCCAGCAGGGCACAGTTTTTGTGGTAGGGCTCGGATGCATGGGTAAAAACGTCCCACAACGCTGTGGCATGTGCCACATGTCACATTCGGCTCCTACCCCTTCTCTATCTAATTGTTTCGGGGCTCCAAATTGGAGCACGTTGAATTCTCACCACCCACCTTGCCCAGGAAACTTTACAAGGGCTTCGTCAGGGTGGCAAACTGGAGGATCTTGTCAACGATTATGGGGTGGGTGGGCACCAAATTTTTCAAACCCCTTTTTGAACAGCTCCAATCACAGAGCTAGGCACTTTCTCCCGGTGGCGGGAGAAATCCAATGCTGCTTTATGGCAATGCTACTGGGCTGTGGGCTTCCCCTTTCTCTGGCTGCACAAGAACCCTCTCCGCAGAGGGCCACGACCAAGTCTGCCGGCTAGGCCCTGGGCATTCTCCATCTCCTCTCCCGTGGCGATGGAGGCTGCCTCATTTCCATGATTGGGGAACAGCTCAGGCCCACTATCACCTTTCTCCCCCAGCAGAGGACAGCTCCTTTCCTCCTTTCCCTCATGGCAATGGCGGCTGCCCGCCACATTCTCTTCCCCAGTGTGGGACAGCTCCTTCCCTGATTCCCTCTTCAAAAAAATAAGAAAAAGGGAAGAAAAAAGAAAACGAGGGACAGCGGGGACAGGGGAACCCGCAGGGGTTCTTCCCCTTCGCCATTGTTATATTGGGCTCCTGCTATGTGCATGAAGCAGGCACAGGGGTGCTATGGGTCATCAGCACCTTAGAGGGTTGCCCGGGCGACCCCGTCTTAACTGGGGGCTGGGTAGGCCATACCCAGGACCATGTGGAACCTTGCCAACTTGCTGGCTCGAGAGCCCAAGAGCATCATGGCCTGCAGGTGGTACTCACACGGTGTGGGCGTGCAGTCCTAAATGAGAGAGGACTCTGTCATTCCTCTTTGGGAGTCTGCAGCTGTTCTGGTGCAGTGCCCACAGGGGCTCCTTTTATTAGCTTGTAAAAAGGGCAATACACATGGGAGGGACACAATCCCTTAAAGGGGCCACACACTTAGGAGGGTCACACAGCACAACACTGTATGGTGTCTGCTGTCTACATGTCATATTCTGATCCTAACCTTCACAGGGAATTGACAGCGGATGCCGATACAGTGGGCTTGGGAGCTGTACTGGCTTAGTGCGCAGATAATTCGTCATCGCCACAGAGAAGGTGATTTTTCTGTTTTAACTTTATTGTTCGCTTGCTAGTCCAAATGATGAGCATGCACAGAAAGCAACACTCTGCGTGACATTGCACACGCATGTGGTTCACTTCATGCATTTTAGACTTTATTTTTTTTAAATGAGGCCAATTGTGTGATTCTGGGCAAGTCACTTCGGTGCTCATTTTCCAAACGGTGCAAATTGCATTGAAGAGACTGCAACCACATGCACGTGCGTGCACTGCTGTCTCCTCCATGCAGTTTGCAATTGTTTCAGAGCAGGGTAAGACAGACATCCGGGCAGCCCCTGGTTTACATGTCAGTCTCCACCCTGAACGATGTGCAAATGCCACCCGCCAAGTCCGTGCCTGGCCGTAGGCATCCGCTTGGCTTCCAATGAAATCTGCCAGCGTTTACAGACATGCTAAAAGCTATGCGACTCCCCAAGAAACGAAGGCGTTTAGACCTGCATGCAAATTCATAAGGCCGAAAATGCATTCGTTTTTGGCAGGCGGATTAGATGGTGTGGGTGGAAACATGAATGTCTTCCAGGCCCCCACTCCGCCTGCTAAAAAGGTGAAAATCCTTCAGAGTGTTAATTTATGTGTCAATCCATGTGTAACCCTTTTACGGCTGTTTTTTTACACATGATTCAAAATCATGGGGACCTAAAAAATGAGACCCTCACACTGCCCGCTCATCAATTCACTTATCAGCTAAAATAGGGTGTTCATTCGCAGGCTAAAATCTGGTGTATAGATGCAGTGTGTGATGAAATCATAATGTAGATTCCGTGTTTTATTTTATACAAGTTTTTGTAAATCTTACACAAACATTTTTTCATACCACTTTTCTTCATGTAAGGTGGTGGAAAGACATTTATTTATTTATTTATTCATTCATTCATTCGTGTATATATTTAACCTCTGGAAAAAATCAGTGTGGACTGATAAAACATATGAACACACACCACGCCCATAGAGCATTCTGACAAAAGGCTCAGAGCCTATGAATGCAGTGAACACGCCTGGCCTAGGGTCCTCTGGGGGGCAATCAGCGTGCAACATTTAGGATCAACGAAGGGTTTTCCACACATTAGTAACTTGAGGCCATTATCGATCTGCCTTCTGGGCAAACCCCACACTTGTTTTTAAAGTATCTTTTCTGTTTATGACATGTTTTCTCTGGTGTGAAAGCCGTGACTCAGCATTATTTCTTCTAAACAGTGGTCACCGCTTGTTCCCGAGCCTGGGCTGGGATTAGGCTAATCCTGCGTTAAGGCGTGTTGAGTTTCCCATGGCATTTTCCCATGCACACCACGGGTTATTGTCATTGCACAGGGAATTACGCTCCCTGTAGGTCACCACCTTGCTAAGTAGGCTGCACGACGATGAAGTGTTGTGTTAGAGAACTTGGAGTTGGATATTTTAAGCAGTTCTGGGGTTTACTTGAAGTAAAACGCTGAAGGTGGCGTAACATAAACATTGGGGAGACCCCTCCGAGCCAATCTGAGGGACCACTCCCACCCAACCTTGGCAAAAAAGCATGGGATGCGCCACGCTTTGGGCCGGCCAGGGCCACCAAACATGCACAATGTGCCCCGTCCTTCCTTCCCTGGCACTGCTATTCCCCCTCACACCTGTGTAATCTTAATGACACAAGGCCTAGGAAGATCATGTGTTTTGTCCTCCTTCTGTCTTCCCTCCCTTGTCTTGTCGCGCCTAGAAACACTTGTGTACAGGCGTGTTATAAATGACATATCGTATATCATGACGATCATGCTGCTGCAGGGGCACGCTGCACACTGCACTAGGGGGAAGATATAGATATGTGGTTTAATCAAACCTTAAATCTGCCATGTGCATGGCTCCTGGAACCCAAATGCACCAGCCACCTCAGTGAGTGGCCAGTAATATTATGTACAGCAATGATACCAAAAAAAGAAATGTTCGTGCAGGCTGCACCAGTATATGCCAGTATCCCAATGTACATGAATTCTCTTGTTGGCTCTGCCCTTAATGCCAGTAAAAATCTCCTTCCACAGGAAGCAAAACATAGTATTGCTGCTGCACAAATGCTTGCCCAACCCCCACCCCACCATGTAAGAATACTCTTCATGTTGACTTTACCATCAACAAAAGTAAAACATGCAATGCCACAGTAAGGGGACATGTCCCTTTTTGAATTCACACATGTTTCCACCCACCATGTAGAAACACACAACATGCTCACGTTGTACTTAACATAAATAAAACATGCAATGCCGCAGTAAGCAAAAATTGACTTGCTCACTGAACAAGCGCCCACACCGCATGTAACAACACATGTCAAATTGGCCTTTCCCCTTATCTGAGTAAAACATGCAATGGCACAGAAAATGTCCAGTCCGCCTCCATTGCACTATAACCCCTCTACCCCAAACCCTCCTCCATGTAATAATATTCATCAAGTTGTCTTTGCCCAAAAATGTCAGTAAAATATGGAAGAAACATCCATGTTCCAATGCCTCTTGCTTGGGCCCCAAACTTCCACGCACACATTCATACCCATGCGCCCACAAGTCACTCACCCAGTGGTGGCTGGTGAATGTTTTATTTGGAAGGCCGTAAACATGAACCAACAATTATACCAGAGTGACCGAGCATAGTGAGGGAGCCCGAACCAACCAGAGAGGTCACCTTTAAGCCACCTTCCAACCACAATCCTCTCTTCGGTCCAGCATTATGCACATAGACACACACAAACAGACATTTACAGAATATTCCCATGCTCTTCTACACACACCATTCACTCGCTCATTCACAAGTGCACCCATTCACCATAAATTCACTCATTCAAAGGCAAAGCCAGCCACCCATACATCATACACTCAGTCATACTACATAATACACACCCTTGCATGCGCATACATACATAAAAACAGACATCATGAACATGCAACATGTGCACATATACAAACACACAGCTGAGTTTTGGTTGTGATTGCTCTCACCTCATCCTGTGGTCTTTGGATTATCAGCCTGACAAAGGCTACGTGCCTGCTCAGCTCTGATTTGGTTATGGTTTCTCTCACCACTCCTGGAGTCTTCGTATTATTAGCCTAGAGTGGGCTATGGGCCTGCTCGGTCCTGTTTTTGTTCTTGGTTCTCTAACCACCTCCTGGTGTTTTAGGATTATGAGCCTAGTGTGGGCTATGGTCCAACTCAGCCCTATTTTGATTCTTGGTTCCCTCGCCCTCTACTGGAGTCATCACATTTTCCGCCCAGAGAGGGCTGCAGGTTTCTCTAACCCTGTTTTGCATTTTATGTTATGTTATGTTATTTTGCACTTATATAGCGCCTTATACACCATTGGTATGGTCTGAAGGCGCTGGTAGGTTGAACGCCCTTGGGAACCGAAGTTTAGGTCAGTAGAGAGAGTAGGGAGAGTCAACAGCACATGTGCGCACCGGGTTGTTGGGTGTCCTGAGCCACGTTTGAGCTATCATGCTGCAACATTTGGTGTTGTGGGCTTAGAAAATCCAAGATGGCCAAAAAGCCCACATGTGCGCCAAAATCCAGGAGAACCACGCAGTTTGTGCACACTAAAATGGTTGCCTAACTTGCCACCCACCAGTGCGAGCAGGATGGGTTGGGGTGCCATGAGTGAAATGTGTGCCAAAGGAAAAACCGCACTTTAAAATCACCTTTTGTTTCCCTGAATGCCAGCTCAAAATGCCTATTTCAAACATTGCAACATATCCAAAAATCTCACTGAACACCAGCAGACATCTGGCTGAATGAAGTATGTGTGCATACAAAATCTGGGAAGTTGAAGAGCCCCAAAACAATGTTCATAACAAGACTGGCTGAGCTCTGCAGGTCTGCAGCAGCCTAACTGAAACTGGATTTAAAACTACCAAAAATCGAAAATGTTTAAATTAACTGAGTGACCTACTTTTGAGTGCCACATAGTTTGTCACTGTTGAAATGTCATAGTTTAGAACTTAGAATCAGTGTTTTAGCTGCATGTGTAAAAATTGTTAGTTTATTTGAATGCAGAAAACTGGGTAACTAAAAGTGACATTAGCTGGGGCCTGGCTTAAGGAACTGGATTCTGCCTGACAACTTCCCCCCAATTGGAGTGAAACTGGATCCACAGCAGTTCTCAGGCCTGGCTGCATTCTGAGGGGAGGTTACCCCTCTCTGATTGAATTACCAAGGGACTGCTAGAGACTAAACAAAGGACCCAGGCAGAGGGTTTATTGGGGGGAGGTCATAAATGGCTTCCTCTTGAACAATGGGCCTTCCAGGGCCCAGGCAGATGGTTTATTGGGGGGGCCGTAAAATAGCTTCCTCTTGGCAGAAGCTGGGAGGGGCAGGGTCTCTGAGCTTGGCAGAAACTGGATAAACTGGTTTCTACACCATGTGACCTGGGAAGACACACCCCTATTGGCCAGAATATGATTTTAAGAAAGATGTATAACTCATGGTGCGGACTTGTCAAAATTATCTAAATGATACCATAATTCTTGTGATTTTTCTGCCCACATTTTAAGAGGTTTTAGGACCTGGTGGTATTATCTGGGGGGTTGCTAGCGGAAAATAGGGTTTCACTCCAAATGTCTGCATGTTAAAAATCTGACACTTCATCAATTAATGTCCATACTCCCTGCGCACATGTGTGTAATTTTGGGTAAGTGTCCGATATTGCACAACCAGTTAAAAAGCACAAAGGGCCTCATTACGACCCAGGCAGATTTTTTCCACCATCGACGGACTTTACCGCCATGGCGTAAAGTCCGTTTACGCCATGGCGGATGGCGGACTTACCGCCCCATTCCGAGGTTGGCGGGGCGGTAAGTCCCCATTGTCCCATTTACCCTTCCCCATTCCCATTTCGGCCCCATAGGGCTCAATGGGAGTGGGGAAGGCGTTAATTACGCCACCGTAAATTACGGTGGCGTAATTAACACGAAGGTCCCTTAGCGCCATGGATTTTTCCGGCTGCTAAAAGCAGCCGTAAAAATCACCATGGCGGAAAGGGAAATCGTAATTGGCGGAAAGGGGTTGGCGCAGCTAACGCTGGCGCAAACCCCTTTCCGCCAGGGTCGTAATGAGGCCCAAAATGTTGCCATTTCTGAATGCAAGCCCCCAGGAAGAGCAGAGTTTGAACAGAGTATACCTCATGTGATATGTGATGGGTGCATGTAATTTTAAACAACTGTGTATCTGTGCAATATGTATTTGAATCAAATATAGATTTGTGGGCAAACTGACCAGGGGAGGATCCTCTGACCCATAAAACCTACAGCATCACTCTGACTCACATTTCCTTCCCCCAATCATGGGAGAGAGGAGAATTGGGCCAATGACAAGTAGAGAGGGGCAGGCTTAGCTAGGCCCAGGCACACACCCATTTTCAAAACACATAAAAAGAGACTGCTGGGACAGGTAGAGACATTCAATTCCATTTGCTGCGGAGCATGCTGACCGACAACTTCACATCCAGAGATCCAGATTTCAAATCCATCAATCTCCATAGACCAGAACTTTACTTCAGAACTTAAAGCAAGGGCTAAACCCACAAACTGAGAACTCTTCTCAGCAGGCCTCAGCAGGCCCAAAATCATTTGCAGACTATTCACAGCCGGGCTGAGCGGTTGATTCTGGCCTGAAACCCTGCGCCAGAAAGATCCAGAAGCAGTGCTGTACCCAGAGAAAGCAGAGCAGTATCCAGAACCAGAGGCCAGAGATCCAGAGTGACCCAGACCGCTGTGAGCAGAACCAGAGAGCTGACCCAGATCACTGTGAAGTGCCGAGACCAGAACCGGAGTCCAGTCCAAAACCTGACCAGATCCGTGGCGAGGCCTATTTCAAAAATATATTGTGAGTACCTAGCAGAACTGTGCAGAACCAATCTCTTAATTAAAATAATCTAATCCAAACTATTTTAATCTAACCAGAACTGCCTCCTAGAAGTTGTCACTTGTTATTTTGTAAAGCTGCACCACTGTCATTTGTCAATTCTGCAGCTGCAAAGCTGTCACCTGTCATTTTCTAGCTGCAAGCTGTAACCTGTCGTTTTGAACTTTTAAAATTTCAAATCCGAAAAACAACCTTCACAAAATCGTTCATAACTCCGTAACCGTTTGGGCTAGGAACTTGGTTTAACTTTCCTCTGAAAGCTTAGAATCTTACCTTTCCTACTCCTTATACTTCTTCCGCAATCACGATTCACGCATTCGCGAATTGTGCCGCGATTTGCGATTTGGCCCGATTTCTTTACTTGTAAAAAGATAGCTGCTTTTGCCTGAACTGCTAAATTTTGTTTGCCTCTTAAGAACCATTCCTGAATCATTGCTAGAGTGAGCCTGAACTAATATTAACTAGATACCACTCACCCTGAACCTCCTGAAGGGAATTAAAAGCATTTTCAGCATATTTCTCACTGCATTGTCACCATATTCAAAGCATTTTGCCTGTGTTTCAAAACTCCTATCTGTTGTATAAGCTGCTGGGGGGAATTGGACTGAATTCTATTTGATTGCATTCCTAAGAACTGTGTGCTCTCATCTTCATCTCCTTACATTGCATAAAGGGGGGGGGTGAATTGTCCAAGAAAGTGATTACATTGTCTTTTGCTGAAATCCTATCAAGTTATTTTCTGTACTGCATTTTCATTCCACATTGCATCTATTTGAAACCATAAAAGTATTGTTGCTATCTTATCCATCCTATACCCACTCATCATTGATCATAAAGAAGTGTGCTAGTGCCAGACCATCCATTATTGATTACTGCTCAGATTAAGTGTGATATTCAATTATTAATTTATTATAAAGTGTGATATATATATTGTTTACATTCTCAAATAAACCTTTTAAACTTGCAAAACAGAACTACTTCTTGGCTCAGTGGGGTCAGGGGGATTCTAAGAGAGGGGTGTTATATAGGGGTAGTCATCCAGAACTCCTGAACTGGACATAAAGATATATCAATAAGGGTTTCCATTCAGTATCCCAGACTAGGCATTGACTTAGCTGTAGTGTTGAATTGAATCTTCTTACAGGGTATGTGTGCAGCTGGTGCGGTATACGTGAAATAGCTGCTTTTTAGCAGTAGATGTGGTGGTTTAGATCAGGGGTATGTGTTCGTTCTGGCAGGATTTATCCAGTCCGACTGTGGCTGCATTAGGCCTGAGGAGAATGCCTGGCTGGGGGGTGTGTAACCAGCAATGTTTACTTAGAGTGATGGGGAGTGAGCGGGAGGTTTTGGTATGAGAACAGTTATACCGAATGGTGTCATAGTATCTCTGTGTTCTATTTGAGTGGTGGTGTAAAGAAGAGAGTACGCGTGGGGTGTGATATGATGGGTTACATGCTCTTTCAAACGTTCCCTGCATTCCAGACCATACTATGTACTTTGCGCAGTTCTATGCGCTCCCGTCCGTTTTTAGCTTGTGGCATTTTAGCTTGTGGCACCCTCTTATGGGACATTCAGATGTGAAGCCTTGCTTTGCTTGTCAGTTCAGGAATCCTCTTATGGGATATTCAGATGTTTACCCAGTGCGTGCTATGACAGTTTCTAACCCAGCATTGCTTCTCTGTTGTTCTCCCCTCTCGTGGTGTACATGTATTTTCAGCCATGCTTCGTTGTGGCCTCACTGCCCTCCACCCAGTACTCGTATGATGCAGCATACCTTTTCTCCAGTGGCAGTGCTTGGTAATGGAGGCCGTCTCTACGGTCAGTACAGACCGTTGTTCTTACCTTGCTTTGATCTGCGTGGTTGAATTTCTTGTGTTTATCCTTCCTTTGTGGGAGATTGGCATTTTAGAGGGAGGACAGTGGTATATCTGTTTTGGGTTTGCATTGATTAATTTCTAAGCAGCCCCAGGCAAGTCAGGATTTTCACCTTTGTTCAAATGGCAGCGTTCTGTGGGCTACTTTGTGGCTCCATCAACCACACCAACTACTTGACTCTCCAGTTCTGCTCCTCTAGCAAGGGAGTTACTCCCTTCTGCGAGCAGGTGTGCAAGCCGGAATTTCTCCCTCTTCCTCTTGATTCTCTCCTGCTCCTTTGTCGTCCTGGTCTATATAGGTCCGTCCCTCAAATTGATGGCAAGATTCCATTGGTTCCGGTTTACACAAAGTGGTGCAACAAATCAGTTCCCATATAAACAAAAAAACTATTGGTACTGAGCAGTGAAGGGAACTGGAATTAAATCCTTACTTGGGCTTTCCTTATCCCCAGGGAGGGGGTAACCCTAAGTCTAATCCCGCTTGTCATGTCCACAAGGGAGAGTACAGCCTAGCGCGCTCACCTCCATAGTTCCAAGGAGGGTATCTACCCCTTAGATAAAATGCACAAATTAACTGGATATGTCATATACCCCTTCCTTTGGTTTGGAGCCCCTCTCTATTCGGCCTAGAGGATATTGACTGAAGTAATCTACCCTCTTGTTCTCTTCACCACATTTTTCTGCAGTACTCAAGGATGTTGATTGTGCATCATCTGCTAACTCCTCCATGGTATTAGAATCATCAGACTTTTCCTCCTCTTGGGCTACTGGGCGAAACCCGGTGTTGTGATCTCTTTCACAGCAATACAGACAGAGTCAATCGACTTCCTTGAAAATCTCTAAGGAAACATCAGCAAAGTTTGTATTTATTGTGCGGTTGACCTTCCCATAATTGGTTTGGAATGGAATCCTGCTTGGCACTATCTTTGCCCTAGTTAGTGGTGGAATGTCCCTGTCTATTGTGTAGGGCCGGATATTCTTTGGACATTTTCTAGCTCGGTATCCTAAGTCCCCACATCATAGGTGTTTTGGGAGTTATCCTCCTTGTAAATGGCTTCAGGCTAGGTTGAAAATATGTGCCTAGGCTGGAAAACTTGGTGTGATGTGTACTACTTCCCTCTCTGATGTTCCAGGGATTTATTCATGCCCTCGATAAACGTTGCGTCCACTCTGGCCTTCGAGGAGCTCACCTGGGAAGTTGAAGGTCTTCTAGATCTTTCCTGTTTCAAGTGCTAGCCGTCGTCGGGTCTTGAGGGGAATTGGGGTTATATATGGAGGGTGCTTTGGTATCCCCTTGTAAGAAGAGGTCAGTATTCTCTGAAGGAGGCTGCACAGTAGGTCTGATGGCTGCTTTTGGGTAACTGGCCAGGCTTGGGTGCTTCAGACTCCCAAGGGGGTTGCTTCCCGTTATCTAGTGGGTGTACCTGTCTCTGTTATCCGTATACACATCTTGTTATGGGACCTGTTTCTCTATGGGGGTAGATGGCCTTATCCTCACCACTGTCTCTACCTCACACAGGATGGAAAATACAAATTCCTGGATAGAGTACCCCCATCCTGGATGAAGCCATCTTCTTCTTCTTCGTCTTCTTAGGATCCTCTCTTCCTTCATTCTGAATTCTTTGGCACAAGGTACCTCCCGGGGATAATTTGCAACTCACATAGCCCAGTACGCCATACCTCTTGATCTTTATGTCATGCCGAGAGAAATTGAGGAGGATGATGGAAAAACCTCTCTCAGAGGCCAGTACTGGTAGAGATACTAGGCCCTTCCTCTGCCAAGGTTTTGCCAGTGGGGTTAAATGCACAGAGAGTGTTTTTCTGTGTCTGGAACCCAATACCCTTGCAGGATGACTTTGGATTTAAGGGGGAAGTATTTTATGCCTAGGGAGCTTTCTTGGGAAGGAGTTGGACTGATAACTGGTTCGTTGATAAAGGGTGAAAAACCGGTTAGATGTCTTTGCATCAAATTTTTTCCATCGAGGATGTTTTTCATCGAATTTTGTCCAACGTAAAAATGTGCATCGAATGCATATCATTTGTTTTTTTTTTTAGGGGTGGTCCCCCCTTTTCCCCCCACATTGTTTACCCTTAAAAACCCACCCCAAACTAAATTACCCTTTACCCCACAAAAATAGGCATTCGATGCACATTTTCTAGTTGGAAAACCCTTGATGGAAAAACCTTTGATGGAAATACTTTTGATACAAAGACTGCATACTTTCCCCTTTGGTTAAATCAGTGGTTGCTGGTTTTCTGACCCCACCAAACAGTACTCAAAGTCTTTTCCAGCTCTTGGCATGGTAGTTCCAACAAACAAACACAAACATGTCACTCAGCTTTCTTTTGGCAAAATAACAGCCTTATCAGCCAGTCTAAACAGTTTCTAGTTGATCCCCTCTTCATGCACGTATCCTCTAATCTGGATAGGTCGATTTTCACAAAAACAAAATGTTCATTTTATCCTTGGCTGGATATCTCTATATAAAGCCTCGGATAGGCTACAGGCCTGCTTACACCAACTTTGGTTGTAGTTTCTCTCACCCCCTCCTGGGGTCTTTGGGTTCCCAGCACAGCGTGGGCTGTGGATCTGCTAAGCCTGCTTTCGATAGTGGTTTCTCTCACCTCCTCATGGGACTTTTGGATTATCAACCCAGCATGGGTTATGGGCTGGCTCAGCCCTGCTTTGGTCATGGTTTGTCTCACCCTCTATGGGGGTCTTTGTATTATCACTCTGGCCTTTGCTATGGGCCTTCTCATCCCTGTTATGTTTCTCTCATCCCCTCGTGGGGTTTTTGGATTATCAAGCAGGCATGGGCTATGGGCCAGCTCAGCCCTGTTTTGGTTCTTGGTTTTCTCATCGCATGGTCTATGGATTATCAGTCCAGTGTTAGCTATGGACCTGCTCAACCCTGTTTTGTTTCTGGGTTTTCTCCCTGTTCATGGATTATTCATATTATCAGCCTAGCTTGGGCTACTGGTTTCGCTAACCCTGCATTGCTTGTCAGTTCTGGCCCCCTCTCATGGGGTATTCATATTGTCAGCCCCCGGTGGGCTACCAGTGTTTCTAACCCTGGTTTGCCTGTCATTTCTGGCACCTATTGTGGGGTTTTCAGATTTATAACCCAGTGTGGGCTATGGGTGTTTCTAATCCTGATTTTTCTAACAGTTCAGGCACCTTCTCGTGGGGTATTTATATTCTCAGCCCTGTGTGGCTGTAGGTGTTTCTAACCCTGTTTTTCTTGTCAGTTCTTCTTCCCTCTAGTTAGTTATTTGGATTTCCAGCCCTATGTGGGCTTTGTTGTGGCCTAGCTGACCTCCATCTGCTACTCGAATGATGCTGCATACCTTTTCTCCAGCGGCAATGCTCGGTCGTGGAGGCGGTCTCTGTGGCTGGAATGGTTACGCATTCTCGACCTTGCTCTGGTCTGCGTGGTCATATTTCTTGCAATGCTTCTTCCTTTTTGGGACTTGGATGCAGAGAGGGAAAATGATGGTATGCCTTTTTGGTTTGGCTCTGCTTCGTTTCACAGCAGCAGCGGGCTCATTGGGATCTCTACCTTCGTTGTTGCAGAAACATTATGGGAGCTACTTTGGGTCTCCACCCACAAAACCGACTGGGTGGCTCTCTTGCAATTGAGAGACTCCCTCCTCTCTGTGGCTGCCAGGCTGGCATTTCTCACTCTATGGTTGATTCTCTCTCGCTCTGTTGTCATCGTCCAAGTGTATCAAATCCCCTCCCTGCAATGGAAGAGGAAATTCCGTTGGTTGTGGTTTTCAAAAGGAGGCAGCAACAAATACTGGTCAGAAACTTCTACATGATTGCTCTGTTGAGTTCCCATGTAACCAACACACACGTGGGACTTGGCAGTGAAGAGATTTGGAATGAAATCCTTACTCAGGCATTCCATGTCCACAGAGAGGAGTCACCCTCATTGGGATCCTGCTTGCTCTTTCCCCAAGGGAGGGTATTGCTTGGCAGGTTCACCTCAAAAGTGAGAACTCCTTAAGGAGAACCAACACAGTTTCTGAATTCATCACACCCCCACCACCATGCCAAGGCTTCTAATCTATCTCAGTTCGAGCATGTGAGGGCAAGTGTCTCCTACGACCTATGAAAATGGGTCTCCATGGAATTGAAAATGAGACACAAAGGACAGAATTTACCAATCACGGATAAGAAAAAGAAGTGGGGGAAACTTATAAACCACTGAACTCCAAATCACTGTGAAATTGATCCGTAATGTGTCAGAAACCCTAACTGACATCTCCCTGCTCACTCTCCACACTGAATCTGTTGGCTGTCTCCATGATCATCAGTCTGGCTTCAGAGTAGTCAGAGGCACGGGGACTGCTCCCCTGCTCTCCTGAACACCCGTGAAAACCTGCTCACTAATCTTGATTCTAGACTTCCTTCTGTCCTCATCCCCATCTGCATTGCACTTTATTGGCCAGGACGGACTTCCTACACCATGTCATCTTGTGTGCCTATTAGGTTAGCCATTTTAGCTTCAACATAGTTCTTCCAAACAGACACAGCAATTGGATTCATTATTTTAAGACTTTTCTCTCCTCTTGATAAAGATGGGACTTGCCATAATGTCAGTGGATTCAGACTCTGCAAAGCCCCAATCATTTGTTGCCAGTTCACATTAATATTCATCGCCTTTCTCCTTTTCAACCAGTTTCGATATCTGTTCTTCTCTATCTTAATCTCCTTAAGCATAACATTCAAGGGGCAAGAGCTAGCCTTAATTGCACGCACATCCCCCATCACCCTACGCTTAGCATCGCAAATATCTGCATCGAAGGGACGTACTCTCGGCTTGACGGTGGCAATTTCCATTATCCCTTTCACTACACCCACACTATGTGCCATATGGTGCAGCCATGCCTCAGTCTCGTTTGCTGTATACCTGCTTAGAATATAAGACACACCGTTAGTGGTACCTTTGAGAGCTGTACAGGCTTTCTGTATATTTGCCTGTGACAAGAACAGGGGATTGCCTTCTTGATTTACATCAGCATTCCTCAATAATATTTCTGGTCTTAGATTTAAGGTGAGGCTGAGTAAGGCGTGATCACTATACTCACTAATTATCACTTCCAGATCATGAACACATTCTAGTAATGCATTTTTACCACAGACATAATCGAGAGTTGCCCGTTTGACACCTAGCTGCCAGGGTATCTGTCCCGGCAATCACTCTGGGTTCTACCATTAAGTATTGTTAAGTCTCATTCGTTACGAAACCCTAATCACTGTGTACCACGTGCATTACATAGTTTCTGAACCATCTGTCTGTGAGGGGCAACATGTTGGTAAGATGCCGATAAAGGTGTTATTCCAAGTTGTGCATTATAATCCCCCCCAATCATAACAATATCGCTGTCAGTGGTAGCTCCTCAAGATGTGATAATTGCATCTACGCAGTCAAACACTGCAGCAGTTTTTATCTCAATGAGGCAGCTCCTGAGAGGAAATGTGAACGGCCCCTGGTGTTCCAGCAAGCCACCTTGCATGTTCAATCCCGTGAGGTCCCCATATTCGGGAGACCAATTCCACCCCTTCATGCTGTCAGAATGGTGGGGGTCATGTGGAGCCACCCTGGGTGCAAGGAGTAGATCAGATTTCCCAGTGGAAGTCTCACAGCGTGTAAAACAGACATTCACATCCTTAACATGAATTTCCTTATCTAATTCAAACCCCACATATGCAAGTGATTTTTGCTGGGCTTGAATCAAGGTTGCTGTTTTCCGGGAGACAACAGTGGACTCTTGACACATTGGGCCTCATTACACGGATGGCGAAGAACCATGGCGCCATTAGCGCCATGGTTCATGCCAGTAAAATACCGGCACCGCCTTGGCGGAAATGGGAATTACCGCCCCATTCCAAGGTTGGCGGGGCGGTAATTACCCCTTCCACCATTGCCCTTCCCCATTCCCATTTTTGCCCCATAGGGCTCAATGGGAATGGGGAAGGCGCTAATTACGGTACCGCAAATTGTGGTACCGTAATTAGCTCCCTGGGTCCCTTTGCGGGTTGGTTTTTAACGCCTGCAAAAAGTAGGCGTTAAATCCCCCAACCCGCAAAGGGACCTCGTAGTAAGGCGGTAAGGATTTACCGGTACCGGTACTTTACCGGTATCGGTAAATCCTTACCGCCATCCGTGTAATGAGGCCCATTGTCTTAAACCTCTCCTAGTGGCCAAATAAACTCAAAATCACTGGAGTTTAAAATGCACAAAGATGGAATTTTATGGAATAGACTTAAAAGATCAGATCCATTTATATTTTTCTTTTTGCATTACTCGTCAATTTCCCATGAATTACCATTAGTACCTGGCGGACGTGTGTCCACGAGATACACTTAACGTGATTGGCTTGTTTCCGAGCCATACCACGGTGTAATCCCGTGGATTAACGTACGTGCCTGGGTTTGTTCCTGACGGGGGGAGTGGCAGCCCCTTGGCCAATGAGGAGGCTCGAAACAGGGCAATCCCCGCTCCGAGCCTCTCCACGGCTGGAGGCTGCCTTCGTACCACTCTGGAGAATCAGGTATGTTTTTTTCCCTCCACCCTCTCCCCTGCAAACTATCCCCTCCCCCCCAACCCCACTTACCTTATTTTTTCTTCTTGTTTTGGGAGCAAACGCGCTGGGAACACTTCTGTTCCCAGCGCGCCCGCTCCCGATGGCCGCCATGGAAAGGGAAAACGACTAGGTTTTCCCTTTCCTGGCGGCCATTTTATTTGACTTTTTATTTCTTCTTTTTCTGATCCGAAACGCGGCAGCATTTCGGAACAGAAAAAAAATGCCATTAGTAGCCCGGTTTAACGGGCTCGGGAACTAATGGCTATGAGCCCCTCGACAGCGGGCCAATACCACCCACGGTAATGCCCCCGGGGCCTGGTTAACTGTAAGTACGGGCTGTGGGAGCATTACCTTGGGTGGTATTGGCTCACTGTCTCGGGGCTTATTGCCACAGTAAACAGCAATTGAGTGGGTTTGGGACAATGGGCCCCATTACATGTGTGCCGGTCCGCCTAACAACAGTGTCGATGCTTCCGAGGTCTCCCGTAGGACTCTATGGGAATTGGGACTTACAAATTGCCAGCACCTGACTTCCCAGACCGCCGGAGTTGTAATCCCCTGGTGTTACTGGGAAGTCAGGCGCTGGTAATTTCTTTCAGGTCCGACAGCAACCCGCCAGTATCACCGCCAGGATTACTGCCGGACCCGTAATGAGACCCAATGTTGTCTTCTTGTGTGCCTATTTAATTATGGCGCTTGCCTGCTGCTGCTCTAATTGTTCATTTGTAGCCACATGGATGTCGTACAAATTATGATTTTGGTTCACTGAATTTTGGAGGGAACTAATCACCTCCCCCTGTTTGAATAGATCCTCGTGAATACGTGCACGCAGTTTTAACAGTATTTTTACAGCAAAATGGAGCATCTCGTTGTTCGCTGCCAAACCTGTTTCAGCCGTATTAACTGAACAGCTAAGTATAGATGCTAAGTATAGATGCAGCATCATTCGAGCCCGCTTCTCGTGCTGTTTTTACATCAAGGACGGACTCAGGGCATACATTAGGTGTTGCAGACTGGATTTCTCCATTAGCCCTTCGAGGTTGAAGTCAAGTTACTTAGGAGTGCTTTCCCCGTCCCCTCCCCCAGCAGGGCCTCCATTGGGCTCATGGTTACTCATTGGAACGCCGGGGCCGTCTCTCAGTGTATAACACAGCTGCAGGAAGGAATCGTTATCTATGTCGACCAGGAAGGAGTTGGTACTTTCCGGATGCTGAGGCACTGGTGAAGTAGACTTCTCGACACAAGTGCTCTGCACATGTCGTTTCTTCTGCGTTTCCAGGAATGAATGCTGTAATGTTGCCATCGGCTGCTGGCAGCTGTGCAGGAGAACGAGTGCTTGTTTCCAGCACCTCACGTCCATCTCTCTGGGTACTAGTCGGTTCAATCGCTGCAGGAGGGCCCCGTTTATATCCATTTACCTTCCCATATGGCTTGCCTTTCCGTAGATTATAGTACCTAGGGGCAGCGGTGTTGCTAGGTCTGGAAAAGATCAGGGGCTAAGCTAATGTCGGGAGTGGCGACATTTGGGCCTTTTGGTTGTAGTCCCTGCGCTTCTATCCGGGGCTACAACCAAAAGACCCGGGTCTATAGCCCCCTCAGCCCCCCACTAGCAACGCCTCTGCCTAGGGGGCCGATTCATGGGATATTTGCCTGGTTCAAAGTGACTTTGCACTGCCGACACAAACCCTGATTCATGGAATCATGCAAAGTGTACTTTTGCAGTGCAAAGTCCGGGCAAAGTAAGCGCAAAGTCAATTTTTGGTGGACAAAATAACTTTGCCCGGACTTTGAAATGCAAAAATACACTTCGCACGGTTCCATGAATCAGGGTTGGTGTTGGCAGTGCAAAGTCACTTTTCAGCAGTGCAAAGTCACTTTGAACCGAGCAAATATTCCATCAATCGGGCCCAATGGGTTTACAAGGCAATTTGCCCATCATGTTTTTAAAATGAACTTTATTACGATCCTCACCTCAAAGATCTTTCGGTGTCTCCAGTTGTTGGTGGTCAAGCCTCAGTCCTCGCCACTGCCCCTTCAACGGACGACCGAGTAACACCCCTTGCTGCACCGCTCAAGTTAGATGGCAGAAAAAAGCTGCGAGGTGCTGCTACAGTAGCGGACTGGAATACAAAATGTTCAGCCTCACATTAAAAGGTTTTGTGTTTCACAAAGAGGGCACAGCAGGCTGGCACGATGATGTAATTACAAAGAGACTTCAGATGCTGTTTTGCCCTTTTTTCCGAATCGGCTTGAAGGGTACTCACCACTCACTAAATGTTCAGCCAACAGAGGCAGTTTTCGGCCAACTCTGGGACATGTTCCTCGTGCCCCGCTCTCTGTCCGACAGTTGACATACACAAATACTCTGCTCCAGGAGGAGCTCCAATGATTAAACGGCCAGCTTCGTCTGGAAAAGGTGAGCAGTAAAAAACAAAAATGCAGCAGCACTCCAGCAGGTACTCCAAAGAGGCACTGTTTTAGATAACTCTCACAACAGGTCCTGTACAGGGCCGCCGCCACATTTACCTTAATAGGATTAAGGTAAAAATCTGACACCGATTTCGCTTTGCTGGCCTCCTGGGCCGCACAGCACCCCCAGCAATGGTGGCAACCACAGCAGCGCACAGCTCACAGCAGCTACAATGCAGAGCTTGCCACACACTCCTCAGGAGTTGCCTGCTGCCTGCCGTCTCGACAACCTCATGCGAGGAAGGATTTACATTTGTTTACATTCATAATTCAACACCAAATAAATGCTGCAAAATATAGACACAATGCACAAAAATCCTGTCTAGTCAGCAAATCATATTGGTAGCAATGTAGCCATCCTATCTGCCAAACATCCGCTTCTGGAAGAAGTTGGCAGCCGCGACTAGTCTGATTGGCAAAAGCCTCCCATGAAAAAAGTTAAAAGGTGTGATAAGTAGTCAGGTGCATTGCGTTTTATTGTATCTTCATGATAAACTGAGGCTAAGACTATTCTGGGAAACACCTTTGCATTAAGGTCCTTGAAGAGACCCGTGGGGTGCATTTAAAGGCTCCAATCAGAAGTCCCTTTTACATGAATAGCAATTTTTTTAAACACTAAATAAAAATAGCCCTGGCCTTTGTTGTGGTTTTTAAAGTACAATTAAAGAGCCATGTGGAAAGGGGCCTAATTGGACACTGTGATGCTGGAAATGCATCAGAGGGACAGGGCCTCCGTATCCTTCTCCTTTACTGCTTTGTATCGTGTGTTCTGTCGTGTTTTCCACGCAGGAGTTCATGTGGGACTCCTGGCGGTGCAGCACTCTCTTTTGGTTTGGTGTACAGACCCATGGGATACCCTTATGGCACCCATGGGTGGAGGTACAACCCTGTGCCCCTAGTGTATGTTTTTGGGCACCTGTGTGTGGCCCACAAAGCAGGGTACGGGCTGGTGGCAGCTCCGTGCTGAATTGACAGGTGCTCTGAGTATCCTCCATTTTGGGATGCCCAGGCCTTGTCAGTGGAATCGGTAGATTCCTGATGGAGACAAGATGGCCCCCGTGGCCTCTTGCCTTCCATCGCCTGTTACCTTGATCTTCCCAAAGTCCTAGGAAGCACTGACTCTGTCCCTTCCACCTGACTGGCTGTTGGGTGGAAGTTCCATATATGATAGTGTGGGGAAGTGCCGACCAGACTGGCTGGAGCCTTCCCAATGACTGTATGTTGTGGGTATGCCTGTGGATGGGATCTGGGTGAATGGAGTGTG
The DNA here is from genome assembly GCF_040938575.1 of Ambystoma mexicanum. NCBI lineage: Eukaryota > Metazoa > Chordata > Amphibia > Caudata > Ambystomatidae > Ambystoma > Ambystoma mexicanum. Next base: position 1,418,513,914 of record NC_090931.1, on the reverse strand, counting down.
TGAAGAATATGCACTTCTTGTTGTGGATGTCTGGTATCTGGTGTTTGACACAATGACTGAGACAGCCCTGCCCGAAACAGGTATGAATGCAGTGTGTAGTGCTGAATGGCGTGGTACTTGTCCAAATCCATATTCTGTGTTGTGAGTGTCTGGATGGAGAAGAATGGCCTGAATGCACCGTGTGCCTGATTGGCTGACTGACTGCTGAATGGCCTTCGTAGTGATTGGCTGCTTGAGTGTGACCCTGCAGAATAAATGGGAGATCAACAATATATCCGGGGTCCTCTCACTGCTAGGAATCGTGTTCAGAAGTGTTCAGCTGAAGACCAAACTACGAAGAGTAACTGGAGTGAAACTGAAGCTTGACCTTGAGGCTCTGCTGGAAGAGAAGAATTGCTGTTGCTCTTCTTCATCAAACTGAAATCTACTCTGTCTCCAAGGACTGACCCAGAGAGGACATGGTAAGGCACCCTCTTCCCGAGCTACGAGGGACCATTGTGCACCAGCTGATCTTTGCCAAAGCTCCCTGTTAGACACACCTATGACAGGCTGCCGACCGGAGATGGGGACTGCCGCGGAATCCTAAAGAGAAGCTCCCGGACTGTTGTCCACCACTGTCGATGACCGCCGTCGGCGACCGGAGCTGCCGTGCTCCCGTTGCCTAAGAACTTTCAAATTACGGACGCGTTTGTCTGCACCTCCGCCTGTCTTATCCCGCCGGTGAAGGCCAGGCCGTCAACGTGCCGAGGAGCATCCGCCAGGGGGTTTCCCGCCACCCAAGAACCACGAGACGCCATCGACTCGACACCGATGCTGGGCCACAGTTCTTCAAACTCTTTGCGGACCAGAACTATCGACACTGAGGTGCCCCGCACGCCTCTTCCTTGCAGGATGTTTAAGCTTCACCGTCGATGAGCACCGCTAGGAAAGAAGCTGCCACCTCACTGCCGCAGCTCACTCTGTTCTTCACCGGACGTTCGACGACCTGTGACTCCTGCCTTAAAGGGAGGGCTCTCAAGAAGGGCCGTTGATTCCCTGACGAGGAACGCTACAACACCAGGTACTTTGGGGTTGCAGAACTATTAGGAAGACTCTTGTGAACAGTACATGGACTGGGCTTGTGATATATCTTTATTCCACAGGTTGCCCAGGTAGGGGGATCTCCACACAGAACTGTGTCTAGGTAACGGGGCCAGTATTCTGCCAAATGCTCTCACCAACTGCTTTCCTCTACTATCTATCGTTGGTTTCCTTTACGACCTGATTTGTATAACATTTAACCGTACAGTTGATGCACTTTAAAGAGATCTAATAGTAATTGTGGTACCATGTAGAACTGTATATTTGCCATTATAGATAACTGAGTACAAAATGAGTTATTGTGATATTGTACATAACCTTGAATATTAATGATATAAAGACTGTGTTTGAACTAATAGAGTGTGCGGAGATTCCTTTGTGGATGCTTGGGGACTACACTTTACTTAAGAACCAGCCCGCATCACCTCCTGAGAAGCTAGGCCTTGATTGCTCGACCACGTACCAATAATAGAGAATCTTGGCTGGGGTCCTCTGTGCCTCTCCTCTGACATATAGAGAGCAGGAGTACAGACATCCCCGTCCGATCTTTACAACTGGCGGCAGCAGTGGGATGCTTATGGTTTTAAGAATCAGTGCATAACTGTGCCACTTACAAGGATATCTGCACTTTGTTAAATTAAGGTTTAGTTGTGTATAAAATAACTGTATTACAAGCAATGGAATCTATTGTGAATGGTAAATTGACTCGGATGAGCTTAGAGGCTCTCCAGAGTGCTTGTGAAGCCAGGGATTTAGGCTTTGTGGATAAATCTAGGGCTGAGCTGATAGCTGCCCTGGTGGACTACCAGGCTGACGGTGAAAATCTTGAAGGGGGGGATGCAACCAATGAGGATTCTGCCCCGGGGGTTGTCGCTGAATCTGTTTCTGGGAATGCCACCATTCCTGCTGCCTCCGTTCCAAACCCCAGCAATTCCTTGGAGCTTGAGTTATTAAGGATGAAATTGGCCTTTGAATATTACAAGTTGGAAATAGATGCTGAGCTTAAGAAAGATGAATTGGCACAACAGGTGGAGCTCAAGAATATGGTTCTTGAACTCAAAGAGAGGGATCTTGAACTCCAAGATAAGGACCTTGAACTCAAGAACCGGGACACTGAATGTCAGCAAATTCAGTTAGAGAAATCTCGAGTGGAGACATCAGCTAAACCAATTCAGAGTGTCAGGTCCCCAGCAACCAAGTTTATGAAAGATTTGGTTGGTGTGCATGCAGAGGGTTCTGATAATCCTCCAATGGATTGAAGCGTTTGAAATGGCTTGTGCAATTCATGATGTAGATAAAAGAGATTGGGCTAAGTGTTTGTTAAGCAGAGTGCCTCAGAATGGATATGACTGTATTCTGAAACTGAGTGTGGAAGAAAGGGGTCAGTATGAGTGCATGAAGTCTGCTTTGATTGCCAAGTTTGGCAAGGCACCTACCCAATACCTCAAAAGCTTCAGGGAATTTAAGAAAAGAGAGAATGTGTCTTGGGTTGACTGGGTGAGTGCTGCGCACATGAACATGATGGGGTGGATTGATGGTTACAAAGTGAAAACGATTGGTGAATTGTCCCACCTTTTGTTTTTTGAGCATTTTTCAGAAGCCTGTTCACCAGAGCTGCATCAGTATGTTGCTGACCAGAACATTTCGGACCCCTTTAAGCTGGCTAGGTTGGCTGACAAGTGGGTCTCCCACCGGGTGTCCCCTAAGGACTCCAGTGGGAAGGACAAGGACAAAGAAAAGAGGACCTCTCAGAAAGCTGAGGAGTCCCAGAAGCAATCACAGTCAGGTAAACCAAAACCTTCCTCTCCTAAAACCCAAAAACCTAGTGGGGATAAGTCTGTTATAGATGGGAGTAAGAGTAGTGGTCCGCCTGCTGCAAAGCAGGGTTCCAGTGGTTCCAGTACCATACCCCACACTCCCGGCACTTGTTGGGATAGTGGGGCTCTGGATCACAGAAGGGGTGACCCCAAGTGTAAGGGTAAGGCACTTGGAGTCCAGGCTGTCAGCCTGACCTACCTGTACTCCGTACCTGAGGTGGAGGCCACTGTCCTCCCCTCCTCTACCCAGATCACTTTCAGTGCCCTCGTAGAGATTTCCTTAGTGTCCCTTGGGGCCTGGGACCAGGACGCAGAAGCACTGCCACTATCCCACAGAACACCCATAGGTTTTTGAGAAGTGTCCTCTTGAACGGCCAGCCTTCTACTGGTTTGAGAGACAATGGGGCAAGCATGACAGTGGTGGACAGGACCCTGCTCAAGCCAGAGGACTATGTAGGTGCTCCTTTGAGAACCACCAGGTTAGCTGGTGGGTCTCCCAAATTATCGCCTGTAGCCATAGTCAACATTACGATTGGAGACAAGGCAGCCAAGCTTCCGGTCCAGGTTGAGGACAACATGCCTGCAAACATCTTGTTAGGTAATGATTTGGTCGAGTTGGGGATGATCACGGAAGGTCTACCCATGACTGCTGTGGCGGTCACCGGATCGCAGGTCACACAGGGTCCGGCTGTGAGTCCAGTACCCTCGCCGACGGGGAAACCCAATTCACGAAGGAAACGGAAGAGTAAGAAGGCCACCTCTGTGGAGGTGGCTCCCGCTCTTCCTGCTGTTCCGACAGCGCCCATTGGGATCCATGCCCCAGACGGGCTGGGCCCAGTGGTGGACCCCGTCTCAACTCCTGTGGGAGAAGAGCCAGAAGAATTTCCTGTGGGAGAGGTACTTAACCCGGAGGACCACCCGACCTTCAAGGCTTGTTAGCTGAAGGGGGACCCTCCCGGGTGGACTTCTGTAAGGGACAGAGAGAGTGCCACTCTCTCGAGGGTCTGAGGAAACAGGCACTGTCCCAGGCACAAGGAGAAGTGCCTAGGACATTCCAGATCTATTGGGAGGGTGAGCTCCTTGTTAGTGAGACCACTAAGCCTGAACCTGGTGCCCTCAAGAGGTTGGTGGTACCCCAGGTTTACAGGTCCTTCCTGCTGCAGTTGGTGCATGTGGTGCCCTTAGCTGGTCATATTGGTACCAAGAAGACTAAGCAGAGGCTCTCTGCCCATTTCTACTGGCTTCGGATGGGACTAGAAGTGGAGTCCCACTGCAGGACCTGCCCAACTTGTCAGTTGTCTGGCAAGACTGGAGGCAGTGCCATTGCCCCACTGCAGCCGTTGCCAGTGGTTGGCACATCATTTGAGAGGGTGGGCATTGACATAGTCAATCCCTTGACCCTCCCACTTCAGGTGGCCATCGGTTCATCAAGGTCCTGGTTGATCATGCCACCTGGTACCCTGAGGCTATACCCCTTCGGACTGTAACTGCCAAGGTGGTTGCCATGGCTCTCCTGGACATTTTCACCCATGTTGGATTCCCTAAGGAGGTTGTCTCAGACGGAGGATCCAACTTCATGTCTAGTTACATGAAAACCATGTGGAAAGAGTGCGGGGTAACCTACAAGTTCTCCACCTCTTACCACCAACAGACCAACGGTCTGGTTGAGAGATTTAACAAAACTCTCAAGGGCATGCTAGGCGCTTTGGAAGAGCCCCTAAGGAAGAAGTGGGTTCTTCTCCTGCCATGCCTGCTGTTCGCCTACGGAGAAGTACCTCAAGAGGGTGTTGGTTTCACCCCCTTTCAGTTACTCTTTGGACATCCCGTGAGGGGGCCCCTTGCCTTGGTCAGAGAAGGTTTGGAGGCCACCCCTCCAGGTCCCGCCAAGCAAGTTGGGAACTATATGTTAGGCCTCAGAGGGAGGATGACACAGATGATGGGTCAGGCGACAGTGAATCGCAAGGCCAGCTAGGAACTGAATAAATACTGGCATGACCTTAAAGCCTCGCAAGTGGATTGGACTCCAGAACAGGAAATCCTTGTGATGGAGAATACCAAGCCTAGAGCTTTGGCAGACAAGTGGACTGGACCCTTCCGGATCATCTCCAAGATGGGCGAAGTCAATTATCTGGTTGACATGGGAGTCCCTGGGGTAGCCCCTCAGGTATTCCACGTTAACAGGCTCAAGCCTTTCCACAGGCAAGCAGAAGTCTCATGTCTCTTGCTAGCTTCAGTGCAAGAAGAGGATGAGAGTGAGCCCCTTCCTGATTTGCTGCACAAGAACCCTCAGGATGGCTCCATGGAGGGAGTACATCTCTTGCCCGATCTGACAACAGACCAGCAGAGGGCCTGCAGGGCTTTGCTCCGGCAGTATGCCTCTCTGTTTTACCTTGACACAGGCCTTACACCGTGGTGTAGGCACGAGATTGACACTGGTGACAGTGTGCCTGTCAAAAGCAGGTGCTACCGTATGTCAGATACCGTTGAGAACCACATCCAGGCTGAGGTCGCCAAGATGTTGGATCTGGGTGTTATTGAACCCTCAACCAGTCCCTGTTCAAGTCCCGTGATCCTTGTCCCCAAGGCAAGTTCCCAGACAGGTACCAAGGTTTGGAGGTTCTGTGTGGACTACCGAAGAGTCAATGCCATCACCAAAACTGACAGTCACCCATTGCCCAGGGCTGATGAGCTCATAGGTGCTGCCAAATTTGTGAGCACCTTTGCCCTTACCGTAGGCTATTGGCAAATAGCTCTGATGGACCATGCCAAGGAAAAGACGGCGTTCTCAACACCAGAGGGACTCTACAAGTTTAGGGTCATGCCTTTTGGGTTGAAGAATGCCCCTGCCACCTTACAGAGGTTGATCAATCATGCGCTCAGTGGGTTTGAGGCCTTTTGTGTGGCCTACTTAGATGTCATTGCTGTCTACAGTTCCACCTGGGAAGAGCATTTGACACATCTGGATAAGGTGTTGCAGGCCTTGAAAAGGGCTAACCTCACTATCAAGGCCACCAAGTGCCATACAGCTCAGGGGTAAGTCAAATATCTTGGTCATGAGGTAGGAGGGGGTCAAATCCAACCTCTCCCCAGTAAAGTACAGGATGTACATGGCTGGGAGACTCCCACTACTCAAACCCAGGTGAGAGCCTTTTTGGGCCTCTCTGGGTATTATCGCAATTTCATGGCGAACTATGGACCATAGCTGCACCCTGACAGCTCTGACTTTACCCAAACAGCCTAGGAATGTGAAGTGGACTGAAGACTGTCAGAGGACCTTTGATGGCTTGAAAGAAAGTCTGTGTAGGGCACCCGTGTTGTGTGCGCCTGATTACAGCAAGCCCTTTATCGTTCAAACTGATGCCTGTGACACCGGAATTGGAGCTGTCTTGTCCCAGTTAGATGACAAAGGAAGAGAACATCTGATCATATTCATCAGTAGACAAGGGTAGAGAACTTAGGTGGGCTACTGTTGAAAAGGAATGTTTTAGTATAGTTTGGAGCCGTAGGCGTTTTAGACCCTACCTTACCGGGCTTACCTTCAAGGTCCATACAGATCATAAGCCCCTGAAGTGGCTTATGCAGATGGAGGGTGAGAACCCGAAACTGCTCAGGTGGTCAATTAGCCTGCAAGGGCTAGACTTCACCATAGAGCATAGACCAGGGAAGAGTCACGATAATGCAGATGGACTTTCCAGAAGGTATGTTGACCATCTGGATGAGGGTGTCTATCTCGTGGGAGATTAGGCACCCTAACCTCAGTCTTGGGGGGGGGGCAACTGTGATGCTGGAAATGCATCGGAGGGACAGGGCCTCCGTATCCTTGTCCTTTACTGCTTTTTATTGTGTGTTCTGTCGTGTTTTCCGTGCAGGAGTTCATATGGGACTCATGGCAGTGCAGCTCTCTCTTAGGGTTTGGTGTACAGACCCATGGGACACCCTTATGGCACCCATGTGTGGAGGTACAACCCTGTGCCCCTATTGTCTGTTTTTGGGCACCTGTGTGTGGCCCACAGAGCAGGGCTGGTGGCAGCTCTGTGCTGAATTGACAGGTGCTCTGAGTAACCTCCATTTGGGATGCCCAGGCCTTGTCAGTGGAATCGGTAGATTCCAGATGGAGACAAGATGGCCCCCGTGGCCTCTTGCCTTCCATTGCCTGTTACCTTGATATTTCCGAAGTCCCGGGAAGCCCTGACTCTGTCCCTTCCCCCTGACTGGGTGTTGGGTGGAAGTTCCATATATGGTAGCTGCTGTGTCTCCAAGTACTGACCCAGAGAGGACCTGGTAAGGCACCCTCTTCCCAGGCTACGAGGGAACATCGTGCACCAGCTGATCTTTGCCAAAGCTCTGTGGTAGACAGACCTACGAAAGGCTGCTGACCGGAGACGGGGACTGCCCCGGAATCCCAAAGAGAAGCAACCAGAATGTTGTCCACCACCGTCGATGACCGCCGTTGCTGACTGGAGCCGCCGTGCTCCCGTTGCCTAAGCACTTTCAATTCACGGACGTGCTCGTCTCCACCTCCGGCCGCCTTATCCCACCGGAGAAGACCAGGCCGTTGACGCACCGAGGAGCATCTGCCGGGGGGTTTCCCGCCACCCAAAGACCACTGAGACGCCGATGACTCGACGCCCTTGCTGGGCCACAGATCTTCAAACTCTTTGCAGTCCAGAACTATTGACATCGAGGTGCCCCGCAAGCCTCTTCCGTGCAGGACGTTTAAGCTTCCACGTCGATGAGCACCACTAGGAAAGAAGCTGCCACCTCACCGCTGTAGTTCACCCTGTTCTTCACCGGATGTTCGACGACCTGTGACTCCTGCCTTAACGGGAGGGCACTCAAGAAGGGCCGTCGATTCCCCGACTAGGAACACTACAACGCCAGGTAGTTTGGGGTTGCAGAACTATTAGGAAGACTCTTGTGAACAGCATATGGACTGGGCTTGTGATAAATCTTAATTCCACAGGTAGCCCAGGTGGGGGCATCTCCACACAGAACTGTGTCTAGGTAACGGGGTCAGTATTCTGCCAATTTCTCTGACCAACTGATTTCCTCTCCTATCTATCCTTGGTTTCCTTTACAAACTGATTTGTGTAATATTTAACCGTACAGTTGAAGCACTTTAGAGAGATCTAATAGTAATTGTGGTACCACGTAGAACTGTATATTTGCCATTATAGATAACTGAGTACAAAGTGAGTTATTGTGATATTGTACATAAACTTGACTATTAATTAAACAAAGACTGTGTTTGAACTAATACAGTGTGCGGACATTCCTTTGTGGGTGCTTGGGGACTGCACTGTGCTTAAGAACCAGCCCGCATCACCTCCTGAGTAGCCAGGCCTTGATTGCTTGACCACGTACCAATAATAGAGAATCTTGGCTGGGGTCCTCTGTGCCTCTCCTCTGCCATATAGAGAGCAGGAGTACAGACACCCCCCTACGGGCTTTACAGCAAGCAGCATTTTAATTGACAAAATAGGAAGGAGTCAAAGATCCCTGTCACATGGAAAACAGGATTTTCACAACTCACAGAAAAATATCTGCAAAACAAAACATGTTGACCAAAAGCAATTTATATTATGTTTCACCTACAAAACTCCAGTGACATTTGAAGAGCCACTTTGTCTTCATGGAAAATGTCAGCCCAAGGCAGACCCTTTTGCTGGCTGTGGGCAAAACTTCACAAGGGCATCTCCCATGTCCAGCCTGGATGTCACATATCCCATCTAATGAACAACTGCCATAAAATGTCCTGCTAAAGGTGTGGAAGTGTTCTCCAGACCTGCTGTCTCTGAAAGCATTGACTTCAGAAAAAGTCACCCTTGGCTGGAGCATGACTAATATGTGAGACAATGGGTTCACCCACTTCAAAGAGCAGGCTTCCAGCACAAAGGAGACTGATAATAAAAAAAATAAAACAACTCTGGGCACAGGCTGTCCCAGTGAAAACAAATGGACAGAACGCAGGAGTCAGGGCCATTTGTCCCGCACGAAGATTCATAATGAATGTAAAAGGACTACTATCATTTAGGCCTTTTTCTCAACAACCATAAGGCGGATTAATTTCATTGTTGTACAGTGTTTATGTAATTTCCAGGCAATGTTGGGGATATAAAATCCATCTACCTGTGACTGTGGGAACTGTAATGGCCAGTTAAACTATGTTTCTGGCTTATTTGAACATGCTCCAAATGTGAGAGTTGGTGAGCGGGTGGAAAATGAAATTACGGATATGCTTAATAACTTACATATTCATAACTGTTGTGCTTTTATATGGAAATGGCAGAAAGGTGCCACATGGCCGTGCTAAGTGGTACGGATTTGGTTGTCCGCTTATCTAATTCTCCATGATTAGTTGTATCAGAAAATATGTTTAGTATGGTAGTTGCTAGTAAAATTATGAAGTTGTGATACATAACTAGTTTTTCTGAAAAAGTTGAAAGGAGAACAAAGGGCGATTTCAAATAGAAATTGCCATATGTTGCTCCAGAACCCTTTACCAATCCTGACTTGGAGGCTGGGTTTGGGAGGAGAGAGAAGGGTAATTGTCTAATCATATTGGCAGGAATGATTGCAAGGTACTGCCCCACGATTCTAAAATTGGTGGTGTCATCGCTGCTATATAACGGTGATTGCACTAGGACAGAATGACACAGAAAAAGGAGAAAGACAGGAGCAGACAGACCATCAGGAAGGCTGCTGAAACTGACCATCTGACAGCTGTAAGGACACACCAGACGAGATTGCTGAGAGCGGATCTGAGTGGAGCTATCTATTCCAAGGAAGGCCACAAAGCTGACTAGGTCCTATGGTGGAGAGCGGTAGGCCATCTTTGAGAGTGGAGTGACCAGACCCCTGCTTTATCTTTCCAGACGGTCCTGAGATGCAGCTGGCTTTCCTGAACATTAAACAGAGGCTTGCTATTTAAGTAGAACTGAGCAATGGGAAATCAAAAGGTTGGGAGGTCTGCTTGCCTTGAATCCCTTCCCTTTATAGTGGGCAGGGGGGCAAAACTGTGTAGAGCCTTAGCCTATTTAACCAAAAAAAATAATTTAATTAATTCCATATTTGGCAGAACACTACACAGTTAATTTTGTTAAAATTCAAAATTAGCAAAGCTCACCTCCGAGTGTGCACTGAAAACTATAGCCTATACATTGATTGGGTAATCCTTGTTGTCCAGCTGACCCCGAGTTCTTTAAGGAAGAGGGTGTCTTTGTTCTTAAATCCGTCCAACCTTTTTATTCAGCTTCCCCAAAACAGGCCTTTCAGTAAGGAGGGTCTGAAATCCAAAATTCCCCAAATCATTCCAATTATTCTGTCTGACTTCCCAACATAGACCAAAACATGGGGGGTCTGAAAAACAAACCACTATATCACCCTGTGTTTATTTTAAACCAGAAGTGTGGGTGAAATTATAATTGCCATATGGATTTGAACCAATCTTGAAATTCTACTGCTAGCCTTTTAAGCCGGCAGGAGAATCAAAATTGCACAACATCGCATGATAACTGCCTTCATGACTAATCAGTGTCATTATTTTGTGATTTGAAATTTGCAGACAGGGAAGAATTGTGATTGTGTTCTTTTTAACTAACATTTGTGATTTACTTATGCTGCGAGAAGTTCATTTCGTTGTGCCAAGGATAAAGTGATTTTTGTCATTTTCGTGCTGATTTCTATTAGTTTTAATTTAAATAAATACCAATATATTTCCCGTACACTAGCCTGGTTCTTGGCTCATTGTTAGATCAGGCCAGAGGTATCCAAGGGGCATGATATGTGTCTGAGATAGGGCTAACAAAAGAATCTGTTAAATAGTTTGTTGCTTAACCAATGAAGTGGGGATGGAAGGAACTCCCCGTATTGAGGTTGGCTTGTCAAGAAACCGTTACAGACCAAACAAGGCTCACACACCAATTTAATATGATGGTAAACAAAGTTGATTTTTTCCTTGGTTTGCAAATCCAGGAAAACATCATAATGTACCAAACCAAGACCCCAGCTAACTGTCTTGAACCACCCTCCAGTCCTGTTACCTTTATAGGTCACTGTTCACCTGACAAGGGCAGCTTTGATAACACTATGGATAGTCCTTCTTTAGTGTCCTCTTCTAGTTATGATGTAATCTGATATTTGCCGGGCACATGATCAGTTCCAAGCGGCATTGGGCATCCACCCCATGACCATTTCCAGTCCAAAATAATCAGCTCCATTGTCCGTACCTGTTTTAACCAGTTCCAGCTCAGATATTTTTTGTAGGGCAAGTACGATTTGCATGGTACTTGACCTTGTTGGTGAGTATGGGGATGATTGAAACATTTATTTGACATTTGCTGCAAACAAAGTTTGTTTGCAGTCAATGGCAAATAGGTTTCACTGTGCAGGGATGACCTTTCAGTGGCAGTATTCGCCCAAATCTGACGTGTGCTTATGGTGACACGGTCAACTTTACAGAAAGCACTGGCAAATATGTTGCCACTCGTCACCATGGTCTGAATGCCTTTCTCTTAGGTAGAGTAGGTAATCTAAGGAACTCACCCTGCAGGTCTAGTGGAATTTTTAATAATTTGCAAGACCTGGCTTATTCCTCTGTGTTTTACTGCTCTGTATCAGTGTTGGGGTTTAACTCACTGTTATTGCTGGAGCCAGGAGCACCCTCCTATTACTAGAGCAGGGGTCTTCACCTCCAGGCTTTGAGGTCCAAAAACTTGTTGGGTTTTGAGGATATCCTGCAAATCTGACATGTTTCTGGCCTTGAGGCCTGGAGTTGGACAACTAGAGGGAGGAAAATATGCCATATGTTGATCATAATCATCAGCACTGCCATAATCAAAATCAAATTCAACATTACTGTTAATTTTGGAAGATGGAATGAGTTTGCAAGGCAGTACAATATTGTTATTTTCTAACATGGATGATACATGTTGGCCCTGTTCCTTACCAATCATTGTGAACTGCATCCCCAAACCCCCCGTCCCCATGCGCCAAGCACATCATATTTTACAACATATTTAGTAGACGTATCCAGATGCATGCCTTTACTTCCACTGCATTCACTCATCCATACATTCACTGAGTCCCATTCACTTCTCCATAGCTTTACCTTTGCTGTCTTTCACTTCCCCTAGCAGTCGCTTTGTCATTAGGGGGGGAGATGCCATACACCCCTTTTCGTTTTTAATCCATATTCTACCTCCCTGCCCGCCCTTTGACCGCCCTTTGACCCCAGCCACAAGATACCATTTACCACATGCATTGCCACCTACACCATGTGAAGATGCAGGAAAAGTAAAGGCATGAAGAAGTAAATGTACGACAAAGTAAATGCCTGGCAAAGTGAAGGTAGAATTGCTAGGTTTAGGGGAAGGGGTCTCGGCAAAGTAAAGGAGGGATACCAACATACCCTCCCTGTTTATTAGAAAAGGCCACTGCAGAACTTGGGTGTTCACTGTTATCCTTAACAACATGGAAGGTTTGGGAACATTTCCATTTGTACGAGGCTCTGATCCTATGGCAGGTAGGCTATGAGCTGTAGTAAGGTTTTGAATGCAGTCCAGACAGTGTGAGCATTCAATATGGCAGAGTTAGCCACTGCAAGTGGCAGCTGTCACTAGAGTAAGCCGTATGCAATTTCCCTCCCTTCCTGTCTCCCGCACATATTTAGCCAATAAGAACCTGTTATTAGGTGTACTTTATTTCCATCACATACAACAGACAGCCATGAAAGAGTGAGGTTTCCAAGGGTATGTTTGTATGTCCTTTTGTCTAACCCCAAATGATGACATGCAATGCCTTGCTATAGCATTGTCCTTTCAATCATGCACTTGAGCAGAGAGTATTGCCTCACATACCCAAAATGTCTACCATTGCCACTCTTTGCTACCATCATGACCTGCTTCAAACAATATAACTGCCCGTAAGGACAGTTCAAGTGCACGGATTTTCGGTATCCAGTCATTTTATTGCGAACAAAACAGAGTGGTACATAACAGAGCGGACAATAACACTGAATAACACCAAAAAGATTAACTAAATATATAAAGGGTAGTGGGTTAAGAGCTTAAAATGGGTCGAGATGGGGTTGGGGTGGCTTTAAAAGTGCAGAAAATAGGTGGGCCTTGGGGGGGGGGAAACGTTTTTTTGATGTTTTGTTCGCTCTGTTTTTGTGGTCGGTAAGATCACACATAACCACATGTTCTAGTGCCTCTGTAATATGCAATCAATGAAGTGACAATTGCAGCATTTGCAAGCTGGCTTGTGCAAGATCACCTGACAGAGAATGTGAATTCTGTCTATATTTGTGATGAAAGAAAAAACAATCCCAAACTTGCCTTTCTTTGAAATCTAGATGAAACACCCCTTATAAATGTTATTTTTTTCTCGTTCTTTAACAAATATGTGTTCGTTTGATCCCTGTTTGAATGCTAGTTAAAAGGTCCTGCCTTCCCTTTGCAAATTGAAATACCCCTTTGAAAACAATCTTCCATTTTCTGTCTGTAAAGATAACAAATGACATCTAAAAGCCCTGCCTAAAATGGTCCATTTAGAAAAGTACCATACATTCACATTTCTATGTTTGAACTAAAATAACAACAGACATTACCCTCCCCTCTCTGTACAGGTTTAATGCAGACTAAGGAGAAACTACAGAAGAAGCAGAGTTTGATATCCTAAAATCCTTCCATGAATCCAACGACCAAACTTCTTAAAAGTTCATGAATAGGGAGGAATCTCAAATCCCCTAGAATTTCATGTGAATGGAGGTCCGCGAGAATGTGTTTGCCTGGGCCAGTGGCTGACTGAACAATTATGGAATGGTTGTTTGACATACAGTCACACCAAAGATCCACATAGAGTGGCTCCTTTCCACTGGCTTCACACCAGCATTGTATTAGTACATTCCAGAGATGATGTTTAATTCAATAGGTATTACTAGAGCCTGGATTTCAGTAGCAATGTTATGTGAAACAGTAACCATATGGCTCATAAGACCTCCCCAGCTATTCAATGGCTCTAGGACCATGGTCCAGCTGAATTTGTGTTGGATACATTAAGCTTTGTAAAACATCTAGGTCAGTGAACTGAAGAATGTAATGTTTTCGTTAAGGTGGACAACATCCAGAGGTGGACAACATCCAGGTTCTGACCATAGTGCCCTACAGTAGTTCAAACTTCCTAAATGAACACATTTTTTAAAATCTAGAAACGATACAGGGCAGAGGGGCCAATTAACAGGGATTAGCACGGTCAGAGAGGGCGTCTAAGCAAACTATATGTTTTGATATGTTATTAGCTTTTTGGAAGCGCACACAACCATTGGCACAGATTTGTAAAGTCTGTCAGGCTACCCATGCCTTACTGTATCTCCACGGTGCTGAATGGTTATAGAGTAGAAGCCGAGCTCTCACGTGCCCCCATAGCATGCGTGATTATGACATTGAGTCCTGATTTTATCCTTCACATTCTGGAACATGTAATTTTGCTTTTCAAATTTTATGTTCAGGACTACAAGTTCCTGTATTCAAAGGAAAACACAGAACTGTTTTACATGGGGAAACACAAATGCTCTGTAGGCGCGCAGATTCCTGGGTGTTTGCTGGAGCAGGTCCTATGTTGGAAAAGAATTTGGTATTGTGAATTTCTCACTATGATGTACATTGAAGGCATGTGTTTTCAGGTTGCAAAAACATGAAAGGTTGACAAGTCCTGGTGCCTAGTTGAGTGTGTAAGGAGTTCCATGTGAGGGCAGTGTTACTGTAAAATACACTAGGCACTTAATTTTGCTATGTGCGGACATGAAATGATGGTCTTTCTTCAGTAATACCTCATGCCTTCTGATACAAGCATTTCAACCTAGTAAGTAGCTGATTGGTGATGGAGATGTGTAGCTCACAGAGGGTCTATTTGGGATAGATGTAATGGAGAGCTGGGGAAGAGGGATTGTAGACTGTAGGGAACTCTGGCTGGGGGAGTGGTTGTAAGCGGTAGCAGGATATCGGAATGTAATTCTTGAAGTGCACATCAACTCAAGAAAAGGCTCTACTTTCTGGGGCGTCGAAGAAATGGGAGGGGCCACATAGTGCAGCTTGTATTTAGAAGATGCAACTATGGTAACTGAAGGAGATGACTCAAACTTCAACAGAATTTTCCACCTCAGGATTACTCAGATCAAACAGGATTTAAAGAGTTGTGGAGTTTTGCAGTGATGGCAAAAGGCAAATAGAGGGCCAGGTGGCAAAAGGTTTAGCTAATAGGGCAGAAGGTAAAGTTAGCCAATATTACATTTTTTTTATTGATCTGGATTTACAGCCATTTTGGGAAGCACTACTTGCAAATTTCCTGGATTCAAATTGTCAAGGTACAATGTAATTCAAGGGCATGAATAATTAATACAGTCAATACTACAATCTGAAATATTTTCAGGAGGTCCACAATGAATATCTATGAGAACAAGTTATCTGATGAATTTCTCTAGTGGCCATCTGCATTTATTTTGTTTTCTAAAAGCCTGGCTGGATTTCAGATTGCATTTGTCGAAGATCCCAATATATCTGAAACTGTCAATATCTGAACTCAGGACGTCAATGCAAATTATATACCGCCTGACAATGCTTGCTTTGAATTAAGATAAAGATTTGCATGAATGTATTGGTAGCTTTAAAAGTGCAAACCTGGTCATGTAAAATGTGAGCATAGAAGAAGGGAGGGGTAATTCAGGATCATGTACTCAGCGGGAAGGGGAGAATTTAAGATCGTCTACATGCAAATAGGAGTAGTATCTTGCAGCTCCAGGAACCTGGAGAAAGGGCTAATCTTTTTTTTTGGGTGTTAGATGTTCCTTGTCAATCCCTTTCAAAAGTGCAGGTGACATCAGGTTAATGCAACCCGCATCGGGATATTTTTCCACACTCTGGGCGTGTACCATGAAAAGCTACTTTCCTGATCTCCTTTTTCATATATATCACTCCTCTGCCCCCTGGACAACAGAAACAGTGACAAATTATTCCAACAAGTTAAGATTAGAGGAGCACGTCAGTATGTAGGGATGAAGGTTTTCATGTAGATATGTGTTTTGTGACCCTCAATTATCTATTTTGGGTACTTTGCAAGAACAAAAAGCTGCATTATACTACTTACATTTATTTTGCTTGTTTTCTTGGCTCTTATTTTACCACCAGAATGTAGATGGTGGGAGGAGGGGTAGCAGGCATACTGAACAAGTGTGATGCCCTATGGAAAGGAAACATCAATAAATGTGTTTCAAAAATCACATGATGAGGTGTAGAGACTGTATCCTTTTGAAAAATCATTTTATTCTGTAGAAATGTCATAAAATATATAGATAAACATCTCTAAACATGCAATATCACTACATATACAATGGCTAAAACAGCAATTCATTTTAATCAACAATATTCATTTATGAGAACTTTTTTTTTGTGTGCAAACAACTCGAAAAATTACAATTCCTTTTCTCTGCAGTAATTGATTTTGAAAATTTGCATTCATGAATGCCTCATTTCTTAGTCATGATGCAAGTCCACCATTATGCATCAAGTATAGGTGCCCGCACTTGTTTTAACAATGTTTTTTTCATTATTGGACTTCCCTTTTTATAGTTTCGACATGACATCAATTGGTTAATGCTTTCACAACCACTGGTCAGCGTCTTCTTCAGGATTAGCAGACTCTGGCCCAATAGCTATTCAAGGGCTTTAACAATACTAAAATACAAAAAATGACAATACCACAGTATTTAAAAAACTTAAGAAACACTTGCGGGGGGGTAGCAGGAAACATTGGTGGGGATTGGCAGTGTGGGTAGTGGGGGTCTACCCCACATTATGTGGTAAGAAATGAGAGCAACAAATGTTCAGATGAATGATGTTTTTTTTTTATAGCAATCTCATTGTTTATTCTTGCCCCATGAACTGAGCCCGTGCCCACTGCCTGTGAAGACAGTGTCAGGAATTGAGTACCCCTGCCACCAAATCCTCAAATGACAGCTCTGGTCCCAACCGCTTCATGCACCTACACACATTAAACCTCACTGTACCATTTTTGGACTCTAAACAGAAAATGTATAGCATTGGTTCTGCCCAGGATTGTCTGTGCAAATATCTTACATCTGGGGTTCCCAGCCGATCTAACGGCACACCTTCAATTCCTCCAAACCCCAGAAACTAGCAAGATGGAAAGACCACATCAACGCTGTCGCGTCAAACTCTGACGTGGCTACACGTCACTGCAAGAGTTCATTTTAAGATTCGCTGTGTGGTCTTCTGAACCTTCCATGCTTGTTTTTTGGGCAACATTTATTTGACATTACCACTTCAGTAAGGCCCTCGGGATATCTAGATCCCTGCTCCAAATCGCAAAATCAAGAAAGCACAAGTAGGCTGCAGGTTCTTCTATCCGTCTCGCGCTCCTACCAATCCATCTGTTCAGTCTTTCGATGTAAAACAAAAAACTATCTTATCTTGTCCCATTATGCATCTTTAAACGTGTCTCACTAGCATCAGTTTGCTGGAGCCTTTGTTGGTGAACGAACGCCTTATATAAAAGCCGGCATCCTAACATAGTGCCCAGATGCTCCCGGATTCGATGCGCTTTCTAAATGTCTAAATATATAAATAACATACTGCTCTTCCATGTGGCATAGTCTCACTTTTGGAGGCTGCCATTTGGTAAGAAATATCCGATGAGAGAAGTAACTCAACGCAACCTTGCTTAATAGTAGTTTAGCATCCACTCACTTGCAATGAATCCGCTTCTGCGGTTCCATGTAACAATGTCCCCGCATAAATGTCTCCGGGCAAAAAAGTTGCTGTTTGTTGCGGAGACATTATTACATTGAACATGTAGGGGACACCGCCACAACCCCCATTTTTTTTTTCAAGGGGAGCAGGGGACATCCCGCAACCCGTCCCCACACATAATGCCACCATATATAATGTCGTCAATGGCTTTTCCCGGTGACATTATGCATGGGGACATTATTACCTGCTACCACTTCGCAGCCGCCTGAACTGAGCTACTGGATTGCACGGAGAGGATTGCAAAGAGAATTGGGATCCACTTAAGAACCTGGAGAGCTTAATGCAGGCCCATATGCCAAGAGTGGATTGGTGGCATACCTTTAGGCTTGTCGAAAAAGCATTTGGCCTCTCTCCAGCACAATCTAAATATATTGAAGCTTGACAGCGGGCTGTGGCGCAGGGCCAGGCCAAGGAGAGTGGGTATTGCAAACGCCACTCAGTTTCAATGTGTCAGAGGAGCCCAGCACGAGGATCTGGGTAGGATTTATGGAGCACCTGCTAGGATCTGAGGTTGACATAAATTAGGGACTGGTGGTGAGTGCTGAAGGCATGGCGACCACAGGAACACATTTGTCCATATATGGAGGTGACCCTCAGAAGTAGCAGCGTGCAAGGTATTAGCATAATTGACCTAAAATCATTTGACCTAAAGCATTTCATAGACTGTTTTGACCATTTTTTTTTTGTCAAATGTTATTAAATATATATATATGTATAGATTAGGTTGAGGGTAAGTGGGAGAGTTGCGGGGGTCTCCCCCCACATTTTAGACTGCAGAAAAGGTCAAATAAATTCAATCAAATGTGACTAGGTCAAATAGACCCAAACTGCGTGCAACAATATAGTTGATTTGCACTTCAATGGGACACAGCACAGTTGAGGTGACACTGAAACCCTCTACGGCGCTATGAGGAGGAATCAGGGGAAATGTGCCCTTCGTTTTACTTCTCAGTCAACCGACAAGTAAAAAGTGAAAAACACTCAGCCTCATCATACAACTTGGTGACTTATGTCCTTCGGCCATGGCAACAAACAATGCAGAGAGACAAGCAATATTGACACATTTTGTGGCTGTCTGTAAAGAGAGATGCACACATAGATGGAGTTTCGCATAAGAATAATCTGTATTTTGATTTCGGTTCTGAAGTTCACCTGCTTTTTACCACATTTCTTTCTAGACAGAATAAAGAGAGGTTGTGTGTTTTTGTGGTCGAAAAAAGAACATATAACATAACAGGAAGGGGACCAGGAGGGTAGGAATGTTTAAAGAATTTGTGAAAGTGTGGGGATCTGAGGGGAAGGATGAAGAGGATTGGCGGGATTTTAGAGATCAACCCTGCCACTCACTCTTTTTTTTTTTTAACTTCTAATTTCTGAAAAAAAGCATCAATCACACAATATTGAGCCATCATATCAACTGGGTTAATGCTGATTTAAACATTGCAATTGACCTGACAGATTGTGATGATGCAACTGCTGACACTCATGCTGTTATTGTTATTTTTTTGTTGTTCACTACTTTACCCAGATATTAGTGTCTTTGAGTGTGGTGGTGCCTATATAATAACAATGTTGCATTTATATAGCGCTACAAACCCACAGGCATCTGAGCGCTGCTTATTATTACCCACGGTGTGCGGTGCTCATTTATCGACCCCAGAAGGATGAAAGGCTGAGTTTGGCACTGCCGGGATTTGAACCTGCATCAGCAGGCTCTGCACAGATGTCAAAGCAAGGCGCTATTTGCACATGACCGGATATATGATACCCTAGTGGAGTTTGAATGACATACTGAGGTGGTTTTTCTGCCTCTGGCAATCCTCCACTGTTTGGCAGTAAAGCACATGGCACTTGAACTTGACCACAGGTCCACTTTAATTTGGTGGGACAGCAAAAGAGGCAATAATTAAATGCCCAACAATGTGGTGACAAGAGATTTACCAGCATTTTGCACCATGCCACCAAAACCAGAATGTGCCCCTAAGCCGATGCTCTGCCAGAAAGCTGCCCTTTTTTCTGCTATGTCTTTTCATTTCAGAACATTTTACATATTGATGTGATAGGTTATTTATAACACGCTTGAGACACAGAGCGAACCTGTGTTGCTCTGTGTCTTCTTGTTTCCAAGGCGAGCACGTTGCCCCTGAGCTATCCTGCTGAGGAATTTTTTTTTGCCTCTTTTGCTTTCTCTACAGAGTTTGACCCGACTGGACAGAGATTGGAATCCTCATGTCTACTGTTCGTGAAAGTTTTAACCCAATTCACTCCTTAATGGGCGGTTGGAATTGAACTATTTTTGCATTGTTCAAATAATCATTGGATTCCTGCACTTCAAGTCTTGCCCTTAACTCATTTATTTGACACACCAAAACTGGCAAATTAGCTTTTTTCACATGTCCTTCCCATGACATATGACAGCAAGCAGCATGCCTTTCTCAAACTGGCTGCAACCAGTAGACACAGGGCCTAATCACGAGTTGGGCAGTAACGCTGGCTCTATTACCCCCAGTGCTATTAGCCCTACCACCAAACCCCCCGGCGCTATTAGCGCCGGATCACGGGTTTGGTGGAATGGTTAGTGCCCATTCCCCATTGGGCCCATTCGCGAATTCCTCATTCCCCATTGGGCCCAATGGGGAAAATTTGCGCTATTACGCCCAGTGGATTTCCCGCCGGCGGCAATAGTGCCGAAATTCAGCAATTTTGCCACGGATTTCCCCTCAGCTAAGAGCTGGGGGGAAATCCGCCGAGGCCATGATCTGTCGAACCCTTAAATGCGGCGGTAATAGCGCTACCACTGCATTTAAGGGTTACCGCCAGACTCGTGATGAGGCCCACAGTGTTATCTGTCGTTTGCATTTCACTCTTAAAAGTACATTTGCAAACCCACTGGACATTGTTATGCTTGCATTACTTTGTATGCTGGTGTTTTAAGTTGTTGGTTTTTTTTTTCCATCCTGTGGAGATGTGTAGTGGAGTCCTGAGTTGAAGACTTGCCTCAAATCCCAGTTTAACTAAATTGTGTGATATTTGGCAGATCATTTTATTTCGCCGTGCTTTGTCTCTTGGAATCCCAATGCAAAGTAGTTCAATCTTATTTTTGCACCGAATAGAGGATGATCTAATCTTTAAACAGGAGACATGTGTGCAGTTGTCTTTAATTATTAAAAGAAAACAACATCTGTGTTTACACAGATGGGAATAATTTACACATTATGATACTAAGTGGCTATCTCTGCTTTTCTTTTTCTTTTCAGATTTCTCTATATTAGAAATCTTCAGGGTGGTGCAGGGGATCGGGGGGGGGGCTTGATCCCTTATGATCAGTGGTAGGCACTCACAAAGGGGAGGGGGGAGTACAAGACGTGCTTGGTGTGCACATGCAGAACGTTTGCACTGCATGCCAACTTACGCGTCCACATTCAAACTGAAAACTGACCACAAACAGGTGGTTGTTATTATTCTCATGATATTTATTGAGTGATAACCTACTTTCAAGAAGCTACGGAGCGCTTTACAGAGGTTGACAACAATAAAGATACACAACAGAGCGCTTTACAGGGGTGTACAACAGTACAGGTGTCTAAAGGAGCTCTTTTCAGAGGTAGCATCATAACAAATATACAGCAGGGAGCAGGATACAGAGGGGCACAGAGGAGAAGTTCTGCTGTACTGGGTGGCAGGGAGGAGAGGGGCAGGTGGCATCTAGCGTGTTAGGTGGCATGGCAGAGTGGAGAAATCACCCCAATTGCAAAATGGGTGCATCCAAACAGGGCCCTGGGAAAGGAAGTGGCATTAGTGTGATTCACAAACTTTGAACTGATTTGCACAACTGCCCCAAACTCAGGGGCCATTTCATTGAATTTTTCATGCAGAAAATAGGATGCTTGCACCCAATCTGGACGCGCAACTATATTTGTTGAATCATGGAATCGAAAGTGCAGGACTTTACTTGGACATGCGTGTATTTCGCGCTGGCCTGGCACACCTGTGTGAGCTGTCGAGGGCCTTGCACGAGCCTCCGAACAGTGCGTGGGTGTGGCCTGTGCAGCAGGCTGTCAAGGGAGCTTAACAACAGAAATGGGGAATAACTTTTGAAGAAGTGGGCATTCCAAGGGATGGCCAGCAGGCAGTCCCTCACATGCCCACTGATGCGCGGCAAGAGACATATTCATGGAATCAATCACGCAACGTCTTGGCTGGGAAATGCCCATGCAAGTCCTTCATAGTATCCACCACCCAAAGGCTGGCGTAAGTATACTTGTGCATAGTATAAGTCGCAGGCCTGCCTACGGGGGACCCCACAAACGTGCAAAGGTAGCTGATCTTTGCGTGTGGGCGTGTCTGGGGCGCTCCAGGCGGGGCTTATGAATACGATTACTCTGCGTGAACAATCCATGAACATGTGTTGCGTGCAGATTTTCTTAATCACGCAGGCTCACGCAGTGGCCTTTTTGGCGTGCGGCCATTGCACGATTTCTGCGCATAATTCCATGAATCTGGCCCACATTGTCTAGAAGGCTCTTAATCACAAGGCTGTATTTAGTAAGCTGACTGGATATTATATGAGTCTCGGGAGGACAGTTCAGGGGCAACGTGTTCATCTTGGAAGCAAGAAGACCTCTGGGCATTAAGCGCGTTATAAATAACCCATTACAATGGCATTATTGTCTGAAAACCTGCGGCTTATTGCGCAAACGGTGCATGTTGAGACTGCATGCACATTTCAAGCTGCACGTGTCCTGTTCATAGTGTGGCATGTTTTAAAACACCAATCAATTAATATGTTGCCTGCCTTAAAACATCACATACAGTTATCTTCACGGCTCGCACGATCCACATTTTAGACACACTTATCTTGGACATCTTTTTAAAGTCATGACAACATGCTGTTTTTCATACAAGTGCATTTCGCACCTGTGGCCATAAAATATGTTTTTTTCGAATTGGCCCCTTGAGAATAACTTTATTACAGCCCGCAGCTTCTGTACATGTATCCGAGCCTGAAATACAAGCTTTAAAAACAGTTTATGCAAACGTTGCGAATCTTGAATCAAACGAGGGCAAAAAAAAAAAAAAAGAAAACGGATTTTCTGAAACTATTCTTAGCAAAACATTCCCATCCGGCCCCGTCCTTTTGTATATACAGAGAACGAGGGAGAGAAACTGTGGGTAGTGTGGGTGACACAAGCACAGACACATAGAGGGGAGAGTGCGAGGGCTAAACAGGAGCGACACTGACTACCCAGCTGCTCTGCTATGTGCGACTCGAGATCAGGTTCAACAGTTTCTCAAGTTCCACGTTTCCTTGTAAGAAGGGTGTTGACATATGTTCCAGGAACAAAGAGCAGAAGGCAGCACCTCGTGGAATCCCCATTGACCTAGAGGAGCTGCAGCAGCTGTGGGGTCGGGCTAAGCAGAGCGCTCGGGTGCTTTCCCGGCAGCCTTGGCTCTGTCAGGAGCCTGCACAGCCCTTGTGCGTCCTCCTCCCTTTGGTAGGTGCCCTTGCGGTGTAGCGGTAACCGGACAAAGTGGGCGAATCTGGCTGTGCCAATGCAAGAGAATAGACATGTGCAGGCGGCTGCTGCAGATGGGAACAGCTCCACTGCAGTGCAATAGTTAAATCTTAGCGTCCCCTCTTGCCAAAAATGTGTGACCTTGGTCTAATCACTTTACTCCCTTGTTTCTCAGTACCTTTATGTGTCAGAATTGTACTTATTTATTAATGACCTTTCTCCCAAGGAGTGTGTCCTTTATTTAAACACAGAGCGGGTCATTCCGACCTTGGCGGTAGGGGGTTAACGGCACCGGTAAGGATGCCGGTGCCGTTAACCCCCTACCGCCCTATTACGAGGTCCCTTGGAGGGACCCACCAGGGCTGTCTGGTTTTACCAGCCACCCTTAGAGGGACCCGTTAAGGGACCATGGAGCTAATAACGGGCCCGCTGTTTGCGTGCCCGTTATTAGCTCCTTCTCCATTCCCATTGAGCCCTATGGGGGCTCAAATGGGAATGGGGAATGGTTTTCAAAATGGGGACTTACCGGGTCTGCATAGGTCAGAATGTCTCGGTAAGTTCCCATTCCGACACCACGGACCTGGACTCGAGTTTGGAGGCAGCCATGGTGCTAATAACACCATGGCTGCCTCCAAACTCAGAATGACCGCCAGAGACTACAAAGTTGAATAACAACTGTT
Organism: Ambystoma mexicanum; assembly: GCF_040938575.1. Taxonomy (NCBI): domain Eukaryota; kingdom Metazoa; phylum Chordata; class Amphibia; order Caudata; family Ambystomatidae; genus Ambystoma; species Ambystoma mexicanum. The sequence goes on along the minus strand of NC_090931.1, from coordinate 1,418,489,996 downwards.
GAGGATGTGGACATGCCTTGTACTCAGATCACAATGCAAAGAAGCCCTTCACTGCCCAGGTCATCTGGGGTCCATTTATCTAATTGACTGCCCAACAGAGCACTTGCAGCGAGGAAAAGCAATACACCAATGAATGGGGGGGGGCACAGGGAGTAGGAACATGTTTTTATACCTTCCGTGATGGCGACAATCCCCCACAAGCCCAGTGACGTCATTTACATTTACATGTTTTACACATTGAAGCTCCTGGGCTGTGGCCAATGCCATGTGTATCTTTGTTTCTGGAGTGGCTGATTTTCTTGTTCAGGCCTCTTTAAAAAAAGAGGATTCCAAAAGACCCTCAATAAGAAAGAATAGGAATGACAAATAATTTGTCTTTCTGGAATTCAAAAAAATAATTGCTAGACTCATTAAAGGTTTATTTCAGGCACACTTCAGCGACCAAGTCACTGATTTACAGGGTAATTCATAGAATTTCGCAGAAAAGTGTCGCAAGCGGCTGGCGCAGAGTGTCCGTGTGCGATTGTCTGCGCCAGGCACGTGCGATAAAACCGATTTCCGCGCACAGCGTATTCATGGATTTCATGCTCCCAAACCAGCCGTGGCGCAGAGTATCGCAGCGAGCCTGCAGCAGCGCCAGTAACGCCCCCAAGAACGCCCTCGCGCAAGGAAAAGCCATCAAAATCGCTAAATCATCGCAAAGGGCTGCGCTAACCCTGGACCACTTTACAGGGCTGCCAAACAAGGAACGCAAAGCGGACAACCTTCATATCAGGAGTACGCGTGAAGTTCAACACGCGATTGGCCAGGGTACGTGTATAACAGGGGTACGCGTGAAGTTCAACACGCGATTGGCCAGGGTACGTGTATTACAGGGGTACGCGGAAGGTTCAACACGCGATTGACCAGGGTACGTGTATTACAGGGGTACGCGGGAAGTTCAACACGCGATTGGCCAGGGTACGTGTATTACAGGGGTAGCGGGAAGTTCTACACGCGATTGGCCAGGGTACGTGTATTACAGGGGTACGCGGGAAGTTCAACACGCGAATAGCCAGGGTACGTGTATTACAGGGGTACGCGGGAAGTTCAACACGCGATTTGGCAGGGTACGTGTATTACAGGGGTGCGTGGGAATTATCACACGCGAATAGGCTGGGTGGGCCCTCACAGGTGTACCCTGTACACCCTCCACGGCCCCTGCAGGCAGCCCACAAAACAGGGGACTACCCTGCACACCTGATCATGTCCCCCTGCACCCCCAGCCACCAGGGGCACCCTCCACCAGGCCCCCACACATGTCTCCCACCACCCCCACCCCCCAGCAGGGCAGGGGCACCTGCCAGCAGGCCCCCACCCATGTCTCCCACCACCCCCACCCCCCAGCAGTGCAGGGGCACCCTCCACCAGGCCCCCACCCATGTCTCCCACCACTCCCACCCCCCATCCACCAGGGGCACCCTCCACCAGGCCCCCACCCATGTCTCCCACCACCCCCACCCCCCAGCAGTGCAGGGGCACCTGCCAGCAGGCCCCCACCCATGTCTCCCACCACCCCCACCCCCCATCCACCAGGGGCACCCTCCACCAGGCCCCCACCCATGTCTCCCACCACCCCCAACCCCCAGCCACCAGGGGCAGCCTCCACCAGGCCCCCACCCATGTCTCCCACCACCCCCAACCCCCAGCACTGTGGGGAACCTGCCAGCAGGCCCCCACCCATGTCTCCCACCACCCCCACCCCCCAGCAGTGCAGGGGCACCTGCCAGCAGGCCCCCACCCATGTCTCCCACCACCCCCACCCCCCAGCAGTGCAGGGGCACCTGCCAGCAGGCCCCCACCCATGTCTCCCACCACCCCCACCCCCCATCCACCAGGGGCACCCTCCACCAGGCCCCCACCCATGTCTCCCACCACCCCCACCCCCCAGCCACCAGGGGCAGCCTCCACCAGGCCCCCACCCATGTCTCCCACCACCCCCAACCCCCAGCACTGTGGGGAACCTGCCAGCAGGCCCCCACCCATGTCTCCCACCACCCCCACCCCCCAGCAGTGCAGGGGCACCTGCCAGCAGGCCCCCACCCATGTCTCCCACCACCCCCACCCCCCAGCCACCAGGGGCAGCCTCCACCAGGCCCCCACCCATGTCTCCCACCACCCCCAACCCCCAGCACTGTGGGGAACCTGCCAGCAGGCCCCCACCCATGTCTCCCACCACCCCCACCCCCCAGCAGTGCAGGGGCACCTGCCAGCAGGCCCCCACCCATGTCTCCCACCACCCCCACCCCCCATCCACCAGGGGCACCCTCCACCAGGCCCCCACCCATGTCTCCCACCACCCCCACCCCCCAGCAGTGCAGGGGCACCTGCCAGCAGGCCCCCACCCATGTCTCCCACCACCCCCACCCCCCAGCCACCAGGGGCAGCCTCCACCAGGCCCCCACCCATGTCTCCCACCACCCCCAACCCCCAGCACTGTGGGGAACCTGCCAGCAGGCCCCCACCCATGTCTCCCACCACCCCCACCCCCCAGCAGTGCAGGGGCACCTGCCAGCAGGCCCCCACCCATGTCTCCCACCACCCCCACCCCCCAGCAGTGCAGGGGCACCTGCCAGCAGGCCCCCACCCATGTCTCCCACCACCCCCACCCCCCATCCACCAGGGGCACCCTCCACCAGGCCCCCACCCATGTCTCCCACCACCCCCACCCCCCAGCCACCAGGGGCAGCCTCCACCAGGCCCCCACCCATGTCTCCCACCACCCCCAACCCCCAGCACTGTGGGGAACCTGCCAGCAGGCCCCCACCCATGTCTCCCACCACCCCCACCCCCCAGCAGTGCAGGGGCACCTGCCAGCAGGCCCCCACCCATGTCTCCCACCACCCCCACCCCCCAGCCACCAGGGGCAGCCTCCACCAGGCCCCCACCCATGTCTCCCACCACCCCCAACCCCCAGCACTGTGGGGAACCTGCCAGCAGGCCCCCACCCATGTCTCCCACCACCCCCACCCCCCAGCAGTGCAGGGGCACCTGCCAGCAGGCCCCCACCCATGTCTCCCACCACCCCCACCCCCATCCACCAGGGGCACCCTCCACCAGGCCCCCACCCATGTCTCCCACCACCCCACCCCCCAGCAGTGCAGGGGCACCTGCCAGCAGGCCCCCACCCATGTCTCCCACCACCCCCACCCCCCAGCCACCAGGGGCAGCCTCCACCAGGCCCCCACCCATGTCTCCCACCACCCCCAACCCCCAGCACTGTGGGGAACCTGCCAGCAGGCCCCCACCCATGTCTCCCACCACCCCCACCCCCCATCCACCAGGGGCACCCTCCACCAGGCCCCCACCCATGTCTCCCACCACCCCCACCCCCCAGCAGTGCAGGGGCACCTGCCAGCAGGCCCCCACCCATGTCTCCCACCACCCCCACCCCCCATCCACCAGGGGCACCCTCCACCAGGCCCCCACCCATGTCTCCCACCACCCCCACCCCCCATCCACCAGGGGCACCCTCCACCAGGCCCCCACCCATGTCTCCCACCACCCCCACCCCCCAGCAGTGCAGGGGCACCTGCCAGCAGGCCCCCACCCATGTCTCCCACCACCCCCACCCCCCAGCCACCAGGGGCAGCCTCCACCAGGCCCCCACCCATGTCTCCCACCACCCCCAACCCCCAGCACTGTGGGGAACCTGCCAGCAGGCCCCCACCCATGTCTCCCACCACCCCCACCCCCCAGCAGTGCAGGGGCACCTGCCAGCAGGCCCCCACCCATGTCTCCCACCACCCCCACCCCCCAGCAGTGCAGGGGCACCTGCCAGCAGGCCCCCACCCATGTCTCCCACCACCCCCACCCCCCATCCACCAGGGGCACCCTCCACCAGGCCCCCACCCATGTCTCCCACCACCCCCACCCCCCAGCCACCAGGGGCAGCCTCCACCAGGCCCCCACCCATGTCTCCCACCACCCCCAACCCCCAGCACTGTGGGGAACCTGCCAGCAGGCCCCCACCCATGTCTCCCACCACCCCCACCCCCCAGCAGTGCAGGGGCACCTGCCAGCAGGCCCCCACCCATGTCTCCCACCACCCCCACCCCCCAGCCACCAGGGGCAGCCTCCACCAGGCCCCCACCCATGTCTCCCACCGCCCCCAACCCCCAGCACTGTGGGGAACCTGCCAGCAGGCCCCCACCCATGTCTCCCACCACCCCCACCCCCCAGCAGTGCAGGGGCACCTGCCAGCAGGCCCCCACCCATGTCTCCCACCACCCCCACCCCCATCCACCAGGGGCACCCTCCACCAGGCCCCCACCCATGTCTCCCACCACCCCACCCCCCAGCAGTGCAGGGGCACCTGCCAGCAGGCCCCCACCCATGTCTCCCACCACCCCCACCCCCCAGCCACCAGGGGCAGCCTCCACCAGGCCCCCACCCATGTCTCCCACCACCCCCAACCCCCAGCACTGTGGGGAACCTGCCAGCAGGCCCCCACCCATGTTTCCCACCACCCCCACCCCCCATCCACCAGGGGCACCCTCCACCAGGCCCCCACCCATGTCTCCCACCACCCCCACCCCCCAGCAGTGCAGGGGCACCTGCCAGCAGGCCCCCACCCATGTCTCCCACCACCCCCACCCCCCATCCACCAGGGGCACCCTCCACCAGGCCCCCACCCATGTCTCCCACCACCCCCACCCCCCAGCCACCAGGGGCAGCCTCCACCAGGCCCCCACCCATGTCTCCCACCACCCCCAACCCCCAGCACTGTGGGGAACCTGCCAGCAGGCCCCCACCCATGTCTCCCACCACCCCCACCCCCCAGCAGTGCAGGGGCACCTGCCAGCAGGCCCCCACCCATGTCTCCCACCACCCCCACCCCCCAGCCACCAGGGGCAGCCTCCACCAGGCCCCCACCCATGTCTCCCACCACCCCCACCCACCAGCACTGTGGGGCACGTGGCCAGCAGGCAGTCAGGCAGCAGCAGATGGCAGGTGGGAGCGTGCTCAGGGCTCTGGGGGGCAGTAATTTGGCCTCCTGGCCAGGAGCGTGGTCTTTCGTGTGTGAACGCGTGGACAGCCTGATAGGGAGTGATTTTGCACGTGAAAATCCCACACGTCAGCGAATCGCGCGAAAACCCGTCACCAGCATATGTGCGTCTATAGTCACCTGCACGTGCAGTGTCAAAGCGTGTGATTGGTGAAAATGGATCTACACGCAGGAGTGACAAAGCGTGTGATTGGTGAAAATGGATCTACACGTAGGAGTGACAAAGCGTGTGATTGGTGAAAATGGAGCTACACGCAGGAGTGTCAAAGCGTGTGATTGGTGAAAATGGAGCTACACGCAGGAGTGACAAAGCGTGTGATTGGTGAAAATGGATCTACACGCAGGAGTGACAAAGCGTGTGATTGGTGAAAATGGAGCTACACGCAGGAGTGTCAAAGCGTGTGATTGGTGAAAATGGATCTACACGCAGAAGTGACAAAGCGTGTGATTGGTGAACATGGGCCAAGCACGTACACGCCGCGTAAGTGACGCTGTACGTGTGGGCCTGTATATAAGGTAGTGTAGAACACCATTTCCTTGTACGTGCTTTTCGTGGAGAGCGAGTGGGTGAATTCTGTACTTCTTGTCGTTTCACACGCGATTTACTTCACAGCGTTTCCAGTTCGTACTCCCTGTTACCTCTGACAGCTTTTTCTCTTTTTTCTCTTGTACTGGTTTTCCTGGGCCTGTTCCCTCAAACAGTGTCCCCTTCTACTGTTGTCCTGTCTCCTCAGACAGCGTACACATCTTCTTTTGGCGGGGGTGTTGCCAACCAAACGCGCTCATTTTTCACGCTCTTTTACCTGGCAGACGGTGAGTCACGCACGTATCTAACTTCTGTGCTTACCCCGTGTGTAGCCTACCCCTTCAGAGGTCATTCTAGGCTGCGTGTGACACGCATACGTTCATTCTTGTGTTACTGGGTGCCACAGCGTAGTGCAGGTTTTTCTTTCTGCACACGTGGTCTAGGAGGGGTTGCGTGCACGTCATCTCCCTTTTTTGGGCCTCCTGTGCGTTGCGTGACCCGTCATCTTTCCCCAGGGGTTACAATCATCCGTGCTAGAGCACTAGGGTACAATTACCATCTGGTACCCAACCCCTTTGACCCCCAATTGCCCAGGACAATTGTCTACAGCCACTCCCATACGCACATTAATATCAGTGCCATGGCTGGGAGGCGAGGATTCCGTAAGGGTGGCAAAGGTGGAAGAGCCACAAGTGGTGGCCGTGGTGGATCCGGTAGGGGACGTGGTCGTAACTTGCAGGGTGAGCCTGTCCCCCCATGTGTGGAGGACCAGTCAAGGGCACCCATCATCCCCCCCCTCCCCCCCCCCCGTTGAGGCTGATGTGGCTGACAGCATCCATGCTCAGCCCTTGTTGGACCAGCCCATTGTGGCACCAGACCTGGCTGACTCCATGGCTGACTTCCAGGTCAGCAGGGCTACAACACGTGCGCTGGTGCACGTTGATGCTATCATGCCACGTGGATCTGGGGCAGCAAGGTCATCTGCTGCCCCAAGTAGGCAGGGCGGAAAGGCTGCAGGGGCAGCTGCGGCTCCATCCACCCCAGCTCCCACACACCCAGCCAGGACAGTGTCCGTCCTAGTCCATCCTGCTGACATTCCCCCTGACACCATTACACTTGAGCCAATGCCTGCACCAACTCCCATGCTGAGTGTGCAATCCCACACACCTGATACAGAGCCCACCAGGGCTCCTGCCCCTAGTGTCCAGAGCGGCGCAGGACACTCAGGATCACCACCACCTTCCAAGCGGAAGAGGAAGAGTGCTCGTCCGGCACAGGCTGATGCCCCAGACACGGCTACACAGTCCGGTCCGTCGAGGAAGCCCAGCTTCACGGATGCCGAACTGAATGCACTTGTCGAGTATGTGTCCGGACATGATAACGAGATGGTCATTGTTGCAGGATCCAAGACCACACCTGCACAACGCCAGGCACACTGGCAGACCGTTGCGGACATCGTAAGTGCCCTTGGAATCGTGAGGCGCTCAGCCAATGATTGCTACAAGCGCTGGAATGACCTAAAGCGCAGGGCAAAGAAGAAGCTGGCCTCAAGTCATGCCGCAACTCTAGTGACTGGAGGTGGGTCTCCAGTAGAAGACATGGAACTCACTCCACATGAGTCAGTCGCTGGGACCTACGTCACGGAGGAACATATCCAAGGCGTGGGAGATCTGCCTGATTACGAGGCATTGTCCGGTGAGTGCACATGCATGTGTGTGTCATCCATGTGCATGGTGTGTGTGTGAGGGCATCTGTTTGTGTGCCAGGTGATAGTGTGTGCGCCTGAGTCGAATGGGTCAGCCATGTGCTTCATGCAATACATCCTGCGCAGCTGCATTTCGCCATTGCAGTATCCCTTCTGCCAACAGTAGACATCTAGCCCAACAGCACCCCAGTTGGCCTTGAAGTGTCACCTTGCCACAACATTGTTGCTTATTTTCCTATGTTCAATCAGACAGATTGTATGCATTCCACCACTTATACTAGGCATTCCTCGGTCCTCTAGTCACATGTATGGCATGGCCATGGTAAAGTGGAGTGACTTTGTTACCTGGATATCATATGTTCACACATGTCCCTGTGCAATTGGACCATATTGGACTGGCAGCTCCAGGTGATAAAGCAGACCTGTTTGAATTAGAAAAGCTATAGCATGTGGGAACTGGACAGAATGAATAAGTGCTGCCCTCCTCTCCATCTACACTCAATAGCAATGGCACATGCCATCTGTCTGATGGCATGTGTGTGTCACCTGGCAATCACAGGGCAATGTGTGATGCCACTGCCAGGCAGCATGCATGAAATGTGTTCATCTTCCATCTTTGTGTAATGAGTGTGTGCCATTTGCCTGCCCTTCATACTCAGTGAGGGTGCATGCATGGGAGGGTCTTAGTCATGTGGGACATGTGTCAATCATGTACTGGTTCTCTTGCTTCTCAGCCCTCATTGTGTGCCATGGTGCTAATGTGGGTTTCCATTTCTTTGTCATTATGTCATTGCAGGGGAAGACGCACCTGATACTGCTGGGGTTGTGGAGATGGTGCAGAGCCAGGAGGGGTCCGAGGGCCGACCAACCACCAGTGAGGGACGTGGTGTGCTGGTGGGTGAAAACCCACAAGTGCTGCAGGTCGTGCTCTCAAGGGGTGTCTCTGGCTGCACCTCCCCCGAGCTGTACTCAGCTGTTGACTCGGATGATGAGACCTACGTGCCGTCGCAGGTGAGTGTTCCAGGGAGGGAATCTGTTCTGTCCCACCCACCTGCACCAGGGTCAGAACCCTCAATGGGGATGTCAGTGTTGGCAGCTAGGCCTTTGGTGGTTACGGATGCAGGGTCACACTCCGCGACATCTGATCCTGTTCCTGGGCCAGCAGATCAGAGGGGGAATGCAGTCCTGCAGCCTCAGGCAGTGCCGGCACAGCAAGGCGCAGTCCGCCTTGCCCCAGACAGGTGTGGTGCCCGCCGACGTGGTGGCCGTACGCCACCTGGCAATACCGCATGGGAGCAATCCATTTACGGTATGGCTACCCAACAGGCAGCATCATCTGAGATGATGGCTCAGGCCATGGATAGGGTGGCCACTTCCATTGTCCCCCCTGAAAGGCTGATGGAGCGACTAGAGCAGGCAACCGACTCCATCTGCCAGTCACACAGGGAGGACATGTTGGCGTCCAACAGGGACAGGCGGGCGGCACTGGCGACTCTGCAGGAGGCCATCTCCATAGAGTCCCAGGGCCACAGGGAAGCCCTGAGGCAGGAGCTACATCAACTCAGGACGACTCTTGTTGAGCTAGAGGCTTCAACACACCAAAGGACAGAACAGCAGCTGGAGCGTCTCACCCGTACGCTCTCAGCTGAGATGCAAGCAACGAGGGCGGAGGTCCGGGCATCCCGTGAGTTGTTGCATGGGGACCTCCGCACCCTCATCCTCCAGAACGAGACCTACCACACCCGCATGCTTGCAGCCATGGAGGAACAGAGTAGGGCCTTGCGTGGGCTGCCTCCCATAGTGCAACCACCTCCGGATGCAGCTGCACAGGGTGATAATAGCGACAGCAGTGATACTCCCACAATAGGGTAGCCGTGTGGGCCATGAGCCCATGGAGGTGTTTTTTTTTCCCAGGATCCACACAGGTGGTTTCTGGTGTGCACCCTGACCTCGGACCTCCTGGGTGGCCTCCCCAACCCCCCTGGGCCCTTTAATGGCCATTTTTTATTTATTTTTATTTTTATTTTTATTTTTAATTTTTATTTTTATTTTTATTTTTTTATTTTTATTTTTTTTTAATTTTCTATTTTTCCCAATTTTTTGGGACAATTTGTTGGCTTCCGTGGTTCCTGTGGGCATACGCTGCATTGTGGCTGGGCACATGCAGGCTTGTAATGTATTTGGTTCAGATGCTTGGGTTTGAGTCACACACACCCCTCCTGCTTCCCGTTTCCATGGGCTTGCAAAGGGTGTGCCCAAGTGACAGTGAATTACACAGTGACGTTGGACTCCCATGAGCTGTGTGGGCAGTCTGTAGTCAATACTGTGTATACATTCCTAGTTCATATTGCTGTTGTGTTGTACACTGCATGTTGCATTGATGTGTAACACATCTTCTGTGTCTACCTCCCAATTTGCAGGTCCCTTCCTCATGTCTACACAAGGACCTCTAGTCTGGAGATGGGGTCCATGTTGGCAGCAGTGCACCTACAACTCTACATGGCGCCAACACTGCACAGTTGGTAGTGGTGGGAGTGCAGGCATTACCAGGTGGTGAGACTACTAATATGTAACATTTGTGATGTCATGTTAATGGTAGTACGTGCTCAAGTATGTTGTTGGTCCGGCATTGCTGTGAGCATTTCAGGTGTTGCAGGTTTCTAATAGGGACACTGTACATAGTGACACTAGTGTCATGTTGTGGGGATTACTTTGTTTAGCTGCAAATAGCATGACATGGCACGGTGTGTCGTGTGGCGGTGCTGGGGTTGGGTTGGCTGACATGGCACTGTCCTCTTGTTGCATTTTGCAAGTGGGTATTCTTTTTAGCTGCTTGAATGTGTAACTCCACAAAACTGCATTGGTGGTGTCTGTGTGGGTAGGGATGCACACATTGTGACACTTCCAGGTGAACAATCTCAGGCTGATATGGTATTCACGGTTCATTCTCCAGACATTCAGGATCAGTGTCAGGTTGAGTCATCATTGATTGTCAGATGGAATGTGCCAGGGCAGTGTGCTCTCCACAGGGGTGTGATTTCTATGTGAAGTAATTAGCCACTAGCTGTGTACGGGCTGCCTCCCCCCGTGCCCTTTCCCCTCCCATGCGCAGCGGCTGTGCATGTGGTTGGGGATGTGGGGCCACCACCATGTCCACGGCCAGGCCCCGGCGTGTTGCAACAGCAACGTTGTGCAGGACACATGCTGCCACTATGATCCTGCACACTACTGGGGGAGCGTATAACAGCTGGCCGCCAGAACGGTCAAGGGAGCGAAAGCGTGACTTTAGCACTCCGAATGTGCGCTCCACTATGCCCCGGGTCGTAATGTGGGCTGTGTTATATCTTACCTCGGGTGGCGTGGTGGGGTTCCGTATTGGCGTCATCATGTGGGGGCTGAGAGGGTAGGCACTGTCCCCTGTGGAGGTGGTGATTGGTATCATTGGTGGGGTTGTGACCTTGCTCAGTATCCAACATGCATGCATGTGCAGTGGCATACATACTCACCAAGCAGCCATGAATCGCCATGCCGCCAAGCTTCTAGGTCCCGGCTTAGGGTGGACATTCGGTAAATGAAGCTGTCGTGGGTGGAGCCGGGATAGTTGGCATATACTGAGGTGATGATTCCCTTGGCATTACATACTACCTGCACGTTGATGGAATGCCAGTGCTTGCGGTTCCTATAGATGTGCTCAGATGCCCTGGGGGGACGTAGAGCCACATGGGTGCAGTCGATGGCACCTAGCACTTTGGGGAATCATGCCACTCCGTAAAAATCCAGGGCGGCAGCATGCCTTTCAGCAGGTGTTCTGGGCAGGTATATGTGCCTGCGGACTGATGGGCGTGCAGTGATGATGTCCAAGACCTGGTGTAGGCAGCGTGACTGGGTGGCCTGTGACACCCCACCCACTATGGCACTTGTCCGCTGAAATGATCCAGTGGCTAAGAAGTGCAGTACATTGAGGACCTTCTCCAGGGGGCTGAGTGCTTGAGAACACAGGGTGGGTGATGTGAGGTCATCCTCCCACTCACTGACCAGGTCCAGTATTATGTGTGGTGGAAACCTGTACCTTCCATACACCTGGTCATCAGGCATCCCGAAAAGGCTGGTTCTGGGTGTGAATATTCTGGCCCTGACTCTCCTCCTCCTCCTCCTTTGGTAGCCCACTGCCACTGCTGCTAGGAACGGTATGTTCATCCTGGCATCTGGCTTGTTTTTTGAAAAGTGCGCAAATTAATGCTTTGCGCGTGTTCTAGGCGAGCGTGTGACCCTCGCACCCCTGGAATCTAGTTCCCACTCCAATAGCGTGTGGAAATTCCCACGCAGCAGGCATACAGGTGCGCTGACGTACTTGCGTGTGTAAGTGCCCGCGCACCCCTGAAATACACGTACATAGGCCAATCGCGTGTACGCGCACTTTTGGCCAATTACACGCGATGAAATACACGTACATAGGCCAATCGCTGAAATACACGTACATAGGCCAATCGCGTGTACGCGCACTTTTGACCAATTACACGCGATGACACTCTGACGTGCAGTATTTCCACGTGTGCTCCGTCATCACGTGCTGAGTGGGGAACACCCGTGCGGGTCACGTCAGACGCGCTTACGCGCTGAGGGACTCTGGTCCAATAGAATCGCGTATGCGTGCTGACGCGCTTACGCGCTAAGGGCCTTTCCTCGGATTTCACGCTGACGTGCAGGATTTTCACGTGCCAAATCACTCCGTATCAAGCTGGCCACCCGGAAACACACGGAACACCACGCTCCTGCCCAGAAGGCCGAGTTACTGCCCCCCAGTGCCCTGAGCAGCCTCCCACGTGCTATCTGCTGCTGCCTGCCTGCCTGCCTGCCTGCTGCCACCGTGCCCTGCCATTTGGTGCCTGCACATCAGCCATCTGCAGGGGTCCAGTTGCTGTGTCCACCCCTGCTGGAACTGAAGACTCCCAACTGGGATTACATCGCTCCACAGCCCAGCCCCAGGACCCAGTTGCCCACCCACACCTGCCTCTGGGGTTGCCATGTCGGGCACTTCCACATCTGGCACCAGTGGCAACCCCAGGCCAGAGGGGCAGAGGGGCACCAGCTTCACTGCCACCGAAGTTGGTGTCCTGGTGGAGCATGTCCTGGGGCAGTATGATGCCCTCTTTGGATCGTCCCGCGCCAGCAAGGAAGGACGGGAGAGGATCTGGGCCGACTGTGTGGTTGCCATCAACGCGGAGGGGGTGGCAACCCGCAACGTCCAGAAGATCAAGAAGCGCTGGGAGAACTTGAGGTCCAGGACCCTTGTGAAGGCCCGGCGCCTCGTGGAGGGGGGCCGGGGCCGCATGAGTTCCATCCAGAAGAGGGTCCTGGAACGCGTACGCCCAGCGCTCCACGCCCAGGTCCTTGAGAGGGAGGCCCGTCTGGAGTTGAGCGGTAAGTGTCCAAGCATTACTGTGTGAGACAGGGCATGTTGCGGTGTGCTGGTTCTATGATACTTGCCTGTATGTGTGCCATGGGCCATGTATGCATGTATGTGTGCAGGGACATCATGGTAATGCATGTGCGACCAGTGATGTGTGACCCACATGGTTGTTGCATGTGTTGAAATGCGGCATGGGGAGCCCTATGCAGATTTTGGACATGAGAGCATGCCAGTCTCTGTACCTGGACATGGATGGGGGTGAAGGATGGGTGCTGATGCCAGGTACATATATGGTAGCCATGTCTGTGTGCCTGACCTGCGTGTCTGTGACTTGTGCATGCCATGGATGCATGACACATGTGTGTGACAATGCACAGATTCAGTGAAGCACCCAACTTACCCTTGTTTCGCCTGTGTTCGGTGTGTTTGGGGCCATATGGATGTGACTGAGGTGAAGTGTGTGCATGTGATATGCATGAGCCATGATGCATGTGAGTTACATATCATTGAATGTTTCAAGAGTCAATTGGACATGCATGGAAATGTCCATGGCATGCACCATGCCTGTTACTGTGTGTGTTTTGCCTGGACTGACCCATGTGTTGTGGAGGGACATGATGGAAGTGTACTTTGACAGTGGTGCTCATCTGCTATTGCTTCCTGTCTAGGGGACCATTGTACAGTAGCCTGATGCTTGTGTCCTTTGTCTCCCTCTACGCAGCGGCTAGTGAAGAAGAGGGCGGAGACGGCGCTGTGGAGCAAGGCGGCGGGGATGCCCCCACGGCTGCAGCGGAAGGGGTGGGTGAGCCCCCACAGGGGCCTGCTACGGCGGAAGACGGTGAGGAGCCATCCAGGTTGGTGGTTTGCACAGAGGAGGAGGAGGCCGACACTGGTGCACACATGGGGCCTGGTGGGAGCATCCCTGCTGGTGCAAGTGGTGCAGTCCAGGGCCAGGGGCAGGAGGCAGCACAGGTCACCGTGGAGGTGCCTGTGCATGTCGCTGTCCCTGACCCTGTGAGTGCACCACCATGCACCAGCAGGGATGCCCCGTCCCAGGCCCGTCCGCAGGTAGAGGGGATGTCCATGTCAACTGACTCCCCTCCACCTGCGGACGTGGGAACCCCTGGCCGCGTGGAGAAGGTCCTGATTGGGGTCGCGATGCGCACGGCTGTGATTCGTGATGACGTGCGTGCTTCCCGGGAGGAGCACGCACGTCATCACGAAGTGCACCGTGCCGACGTGGCCCAATTGGGATCGGCCATGTTTGGGGGTTTCCTGCATGTGTTGGCCAATCTGACGGCCCTCTCCTCCTCTGTGCAGGCTATCCACCAGTCGTTCTCCTTGCCGTCTTCCGGCCCAGATGCCACCATGGCCCCCTGTGGACCTGCCCCGACCAATGCAGCCAGCTCGGTGGGGATCCCATCCCTGCCACAGTTGGGAGTCGGAGGTCCAGCAGGGGTGGACAACACAGCAAGTGGACCCCAGCAGATGGAAGATGTGACGGCATCATCGGGCAGGGCACGTGCACGACGGCGTCGGTGGTTACCATCAGCCTGGATGCCGTCGTGCTGGCAGAGGCAGTGGCGTCGGAGGCAGCAGCGGGCTCGACGTGGGAGGCATCATGGCTCAGGGCCATCAAGATCAGAGGGGCAGGCATCGGCCGGAGGGCAGGGCAACCCTGGCATGGTGGTGTGTTCCGTGTGGGAGGAGTTTGGCCAACGGAGAGGTGCGGAGCGGCAGTGGGCGGAAGAGGAGCGGCTCGCCATGGCCAGGGCGGAGATCTCCATGCGTCGGGCATTGAGGCGGGCTGAGTGCCTCGAGGAGGCTCGCAGGGAGTTTGACGTGCACATGGGGTTGTCCCTGCGAGACCTCGGGGCCAGGACAGAGTCCCGCCTCCAGGACATCGACATGGAGTTCGAGGATGCCCTGGCCAGCATCACCAAGTGAGCCGCAGGACTTGCCCGCTGCCTTTGTATATAGTTATTTAGTTAGTTAGTGCTAGGTTTCCTTTATTTATTTTTATTATTTTGGACCGCTCGGACAATGGCCACTTTTTTGTACATATATTTTTCATTAGTTAGTAGTAGGTTTCATTTATGGTGTTGGGCTCATGGACCCTGGAACATTCCTGTATATAGTTTTTTTTTTTGGGAGATAATTTTTTTTAATTTCTTATTGTTTACACCATGACGTAATGGTTTTTCTTTGATTTCCTACTACATGGTATTGCTTTGGACAAAATCTATTTATTTTTTATTCCTTTGTTTTTTGGTTTATCATTTTTGTTCTCGGACATGGACCTTTTATTTACTTAGCCACATAGTTGTATGTTTGAAAAGTTAACTTATTTTTTGTTTTTAATACATTTTTATATTTTCTTACACTTGTGTTATTTTCTCATTGGTTTCTTACATGTCATGATATGGGTTTTGACATTCACTTGCACCCATTGTGTATGTGTGTGTGACGGACATGTGTTCTTTTGCATACTTGCCATTGGGGTTGTGTCATGTGATTGCATTCACTATGTGGGTGCATGCAATCCTTGCCTGGGTGTTTGTGCTGGGTATGCTGGCCATTACTGCCATGATTGTGTATCGTCAGGACCTGGGGCCAGGGGGACATGTGTGGGGGCCTGCTGGCAGGTTCCCCACAGTGCTGGGGGTTGGGGGTGGTGGGAGACATGGGTGGGGGCCTGGTGGAGGGTGCCCCTGGTGGCGGGAGGGTGGGGGTGGTGGGAGACATGGGTGGGGGCCTGGTGGAGGGTGCCCCTGGTGGATGGGGGGTGGGGGTGGTGGGAGACATGGGTTGGACATGGGTGGGGGCCTGCTGGCAGGTTCCCCACAGTGCTGGGGGTTGGGGGTGGTGGGAGACATGGGTGGGGGCCTGGTGGAGGCTGCCCCTGGTGGCGGGAGGGTGGGGGTGGTGGGAGACATGGGTGGGGGCCTGGTGGAGGGTGCCCCTGGTGGCGGGAGGGTGGGGGTGGTGGGAGACATGGGTTGGACATGGGTGGGGGCCTGCTGGCAGGTTCCCCACAGTGCTGGGGGTTGGGGGTGGTGGGAGACATGGGTGGGGGCCTGGTGGAGGCTGCCCCTGGTGGCGGGAGGGTGGGGGTGGTGGGAGACATGGGTGGGGGCCTGGTGGAGGGTGCCCCTGGTGGCGGGAGGGTGGGGGTGGTGGGAGACATGGGTTGGACATGGGTGGGGGCCTGCTGGCAGGTTCCCCACAGTGCTGGGGGTTGGGGGTGGTGGGAGACATGGGTGGGGGCCTGGTGGAGGCTGCCCCTGGTGGCGGGAGGGTGGGGGTGGTGGGAGACATGGGTGGGGGCCTGGTGGAGGGTGCCCCTGGTGGCGGGAGGGTGGGGGTGGTGGGAGACATGGGTGGGGGCCTGGTGGAGGGTGCCCCTGGTGGATGGGGGGTGGGGGTGGTGGGAGACATGGGTTGGACATGGGTGGGGGCCTGCTGGCAGGTTCCCCACAGTGCTGGGGGTTGGGGGTGGTGGGAGACATGGGTGGGGGCCTGGTGGAGGGTGCCCCTGGTGGCGGGAGGGTGGGGGTGGTGGGAGACATGGGTGGGGGCCTGGTGGAGGGTGCCCCTGGTGGCGGGGGGGTGGGGGTGGTGGGAGACATGGGTGGGGGCCTGGTGGAGGGTGCCCCTGCACTGCTGGGGGGTGGGGGTGGTGGGAGACATGGGTGGGGGCCTGGTGGAGGGTGCCCCTGGTGGATGGGGGGTGGGGGTGGTGGGAGACATGGGTTGGACATGGGTGGGGGCCTGCTGGCAGGTTCCCCACAGTGCTGGGGGTTGGGGGTGGTGGGAGACATGGGTGGGGGCCTGGTGGAGGGTGCCCCTGGTGGCGGGAGGGTGGGGGTGGTGGGAGACATGGGTGGGGGCCTGGTGGAGGGTGCCCCTGGTGGATGGGGGGTGGGGGTGGTGGGAGACATGGGTTGGACATGGGTGGGGGCCTGCTGGCAGGTTCCCCACAGTGCTGGGGGGTGGGGGTGGTGGGAGACATGGGTTGGACATGGGTGGGGGCCTGCTGGCAGGTTCCCCACAGTGCTGGGGGTGGGGGTGGTGGGAGACATGGGTGGGGGCCTGGTGGAGGGTGCCCCTGCACTGCTGGCGGGTGGGGGTGGTGGGAGACATGGGTGGGGGCCTGGTGGAGGGTGCCCCTGGTGGATGGGGGGTGGGGGTGGTGGGAGACATGGGTTGGACATGGGTGGGGGCCTGCTGGCAGGTTCCCCACAGTGCTGGGGGTTGGGGGTGGTGGGAGACATGGGTTGGACATGGGTGGGGGCCTGCTGGCAGGTTCCCCACAGTGCTGGGGGTTGGGGGTGGTGGGAGACATGGGTGGGGGCCTGGTGGAGGCTGCCCCTGGTGGCGGGAGGGTGGGGGTGGTGGGAGACATGGGTGGGGGCCTGGTGGAGGGTGCCCCTGCACTGCTGGGGGGTGGGGGTGGTGGGAGACATGGGTGGGGGCCTGGTGGAGGGTGCCCCTGGTGGATGGGGGGTGGGGGTGGTGGGAGACATGGGTTGGACATGGGTGGGGGCCTGCTGGCAGGTTCCCCACAGTGCTGGGGGTTGGGGGTGGTGGGAGACATGGGTGGGGGCCTGGTGGAGGCTGCCCCTGGTGGCTGGAGGGTGGGGGTGGTGGGAGACATGGGTGGGGGCCTGGTGGAGGGTGCCCCTGCACTGCTGGGGGGTGGGGGTGGTGGGAGACATGGGTGGGGGCCTGGTGGAGGGTGCCCCTGGTGGATGGGGGGTGGGGGTGGTGGGAGACATGGGTTGGACATGGGTGGGGGCCTGCTGGCAGGTTCCCCACAGTGCTGGGGGTTGGGGGTTGTGGGAGACATGAGTGGGGGCCTGGTGGAGGGTGCCCCTGGTGGCGGGAGGGTGGGGGTGGTGGGAGACATGGGTTGGACATGGGTGGGGGCCTGCTGGCAGGTTCCCCACAGTGCTGGGGGTTGGGGGTGGTGGGAGACATGGGTGGGGGCCTGGTGGAGGCTGCCCCTGGTGGCGGGAGGGTGGGGGTGGTGGGAGACATGGGTGGGGGCCTGGTGGAGGGTGCCCCTGGTGGCGGGAGGGTGGGGGTGGTGGGAGACATGGGTTGGACATGGGTGGGGGCCTGCTGGCAGGTTCCCCACAGTGCTGGGGGTTGGGGGTGGTGGGAGACATGGGTGGGGGCCTGGTGGAGGCTGCCCCTGGTGGCGGGAGGGTGGGGGTGGTGGGAGACATGGGTGGGGGCCTGGTGGAGGGTGCCCCTGCACTGCTGGGGGGTGGGGGTGGTGGGAGACATGGGTTGGACATGGGTGGGGGCCTGCTGGCAGGTTCCCCACAGTGCTGGGGGGTGGGGGTGGTGGGAGACATGAGCAGGTGTGCAGGGTAGTCCCCTGTGGTGTGTGCTGCCTGCAGGGGCCGTGGAGGGTGTACAGGTAATGCCTGGGAGCACACAGCCAAATCGCGTGTGGAACTTCCCACGCACCACTGAAATCCACGTACCCGGCCATATCGCGTGTGGAACTTCCCGCGCACCCCTGATATCCACGTACCCGGCCATATCGCGTGTGGTACTTCCCGCACTCCCCTGAAATCCACGTACCGTGACTAATCGCGTGTGGAACTTCCCGCGCAGCCCTGCAATCCACGTACCCTGACTAATCGCGTGTGGAACTTCCCGCGCACCCCTGAAATCCACGTACCCTGACTAATCGCGTGTGGAACTTCCCGCGCACCCCTGAAATCCACGTACCCGCCCATATCGCGTGTGGAACTTCCCGCGCACCCCTGATATCCACGTACCCGGCCATATCGCGTGTGGAACTTCCCGTGCTCCCCTGAAATCTACGTACCGTGACTAATCGCGTGTGGAACTTCCCGCGCACCCCTGATATCCACGTACACGGCCATATCGCGTGTGGAACTTCCCGCGCACCCCTGATATCCACGTACACGGCCATATCGCGTGTGGAACTTCCCGCGCACCCCTGATATCCACGTACACGGCCATATCGCGTGTGGAACTTCCCGCGCACCCCTGATATCCACGTACACGGCCATATCACGTGTGGAACTTCCCGCGCACCCCTGATATCCACGTACACGGCCATATCGCGTGTGGAACTTCCCGCGCACCCCTGATATCCACGTACACGGCCATATCGCGTGTGGAACTTCCCGCGCACCCCTGCAATCCACGTACCCTGACTAATCGCGTGTGGAACTTCCTGCGCACCCCTGCAATCCACGTACCCTGACTAATCGCGTGTGGAACTTCCCGCGCACCCCTGAAATCCACGTACCCGGCCATATCGCGTGTGGAACTTCCCGCGCACCCCTGCAATCCACGTACCCTGACTAATCGCGTGTGGAACTTCCCGCGCACCCCTGAAATCCACGTACCCGGCCATATCGCGTGTGGAAGTTCCCGCGCACCCCTGCAATCCACGTACCCTGACTAATCGCGTGTGGAACTTCCCGCGCACCCCTGAAATCCACGTACCCGGCCATATCGCGTGTGGAACTTCCCGCGCACCCCTGCAATCCACGTACCCTGACTAATCGCGTGTGGAACTTCCCGCGCACCCCTGAAATCCACGTACCCGGCCATATCGTGTGTGGAACTTCCCGCACACCCCTGCAATCCACGTACCCTGACTAATGGCGTGTGGAACTTCCCGCGCACCCCTGAAATCCACGTACCCGGCCATATCGCGTGTGCAACTTCCCGCGCACCCCGGTATACACGCACACGTTTATTTTTTCTCTCAGCGCGTGTCTGTGTTTGTGGGTACCCCTTTGTACGTCATTTGTCCTGGAGGGCCACAGTATTGGACATTGATCATGGCTGTATATAGGTGCTATTTGTTGGCGCACCTTTTAGCGCACATTTCTTGCAGGCGCAGAGACGCTACCGCCTGCTTTCTTGTGGCGGTCGTGTTCGTGCCTGTTTGTGCCTGTGCGCTGCTTTGAGCGTGCGCTTTTTTGCCCTATTCTATTCCATGAATACGTGTTGTATGCGAGCGTGTGGGCGTTCTGCGCACTTTTACCCTGTGCTTCCCCCGTGACGCCCACAATTTGGCAAGTTGTTCCCCATTCTGAGTGTTACGCCCCGTGTTCCGCCTACTTTTGTTGCGTGCGCCGCGCTATGTGCGATTTTCGCTGTGGACTGTGCGATTTTCGCTGTGACCTGGCGCACGCCGTTAGATGGCCTGTGCGCCAACGTGCGCCGCGCACTTTCTTATCGCACGTCCGATGGTTTTCTCGCGCACGGCCTTCCATGAATCGATGTGCGCTGCTTTTCGTGCGATTTTCGCTATTCCACTGCGATTTTTGCTATTCCACTGCGATTCGCACGTTTTTGGCCACTTGCGCCGCGCTAATTATTCCATGAATCGTACCCTTAGTCTTTTCTTAAACACCTCAAATTCACAATGCAGACACAATCCTCCAAATAGCAATTAG
Source organism: Ambystoma mexicanum (assembly GCF_040938575.1). NCBI lineage: Eukaryota > Metazoa > Chordata > Amphibia > Caudata > Ambystomatidae > Ambystoma > Ambystoma mexicanum. Next base: position 1,418,469,851 of record NC_090931.1, on the reverse strand, counting down.
AATAGAATAAGCACCCACTTCGTACTATGTATTTTTCTTTTCGCATTTTGCAGTTATAACATGTTTTTTTTCTGCCGATACATATAGTGATCCATTCTTGTACGAAATGTATATCACGTAACAGTGACATTGTAGCCATATTTTTCATAGTGTACTTACAAACGATGCTATGTGATGCAACTTCCTATTTTGTCAAGGGGTACGTGGTCGTGTTCCATCGCTTCCTGTGATGTCACTTTGCGGTGGAGTCATATGATGTCACTTCCCATGAGTTCATCAGAGGTCAAGGGTCACATGATATCACTTCCACTACCCCAGGCATTTTTGGGAAATGACGTCCCTGCACAAGCCCTCCCACACACCTCTGCGTGTGGCAAGGAATCTCATGGAATCCATTGTCCATAAGAAAGGGCAACTTAACAGCATCCTCTCCATGAGGAGCCACCACCCACGAGCACTGCCCTGTGACAAGTGAAAAGAGGACCCGCCACTGTTTTCCTTCTCAGCATAGAATCCTCTGTGTAGGTAAGGGCTGCATGGGAGACATCCATCCTGCTAAAGACTCATCTGCAAGCACGCAGGCTTCAGTGAGCTGATCAGACCAACCTCACGACAACCTGAACCATCTACGACAGCACACCACACATCCTCTAGGAGGCATCGGCAGGGAATATGAAGAGGACTTCCATCTGTTCCCTTTCAATCCCCATCATGGTCCCTATGGCACCTTGGTCTTGGTGGAAGTGAGCACATTCTAAAGATGTCCCTCCCTCCTCTACTGCATTTGCATCCTAAGAATGTCTCATTCCTCAGGACATGGTGACCCGTGAGTTCAGACCTGCAGGTCATCTTCTGTTATTTACTGCAGATTCATGGAGGATGTTTGTACCGTGCCAAACCTTCTACCCTGCGGCCAAGGTGGAGCACTTCCAGATCCTATGGATGACCCGGGTTGCTGGCCAGAGAGCCACACAGTGGTTCGGAGATCTATAGTGGGAATTGTCTTCAGAAAAGAGATCCCTCCAGTGAGAAAGCACGCTGCCTTTTTAGGGCTGTATCTGTGTTTGATTGATCAGGTTTGAAGGGTTGTGGCCCTTCTGGTCACATGGTCCTTTACATGTCAGGTTTCAGTCTCTTCCACAAGCAGGGCTGCCCTACTGAGGCTTGCTTACTGCCAGAGGAATATGTGAACAGGTTGTAGTAAGGTTTATCATGAATGTCTCGTTGTTTATTAGTGTCCAATGAAGCAGTCAATGTTGCTAGAAAGCCAATGTCGCCGTGGGGCCTTTACAAGAGGACTGTGTGCATACGCCTCTATTGTGCATTTTTGTTGGGAAAGTATAAAGGCACCTCTCCACCCACGTAGGCCTTTCACGAGTCACCCATCACTTTGCATGTTGTGTTGATTTCTTGTGAAGCCAAAGGAGGCATTGCAAGGCAAATGTAATGCTCTGACATTTGAGCACAGTGAGGCATCTCCCGGCTGTCTAGTCTAATATTCTCTGAAACATTTTGAATCTGTGTTTTGGTTAAGCACATGCAGAGGATCTTTAATTAGCACCCGGGGCGGGAGAAGCAACCAATCAGGTTGCTTGGATCGCAGGCTGAATCTACGTATGTTGTGTGTCCCCAGGGGCTCTGCCAGAGGGGCATACTGTTTACTGTGTTAGCACATCAAGCCCTGTGCAGCGTCATCAGGAAGCTTTGCATGGGTCAGTGTTGTTCAGCACCATTGTTGAGAACAGGTTTTTTTTTTTATCAAGGATGCGGTACAGTGGATATCAGTCAGGTTGGATGGTTCGATTTAGATGGTTATCTTCTGGACTCAAACCGGGCTCAATGCTTATGATAAGGAGCCAGTGTGTTGGAGTGCAGCAGGGTTATGGTTTGTGCATCTCCTCATTTTAAATGTGGATATGAAGAATAATTAGATAAGGTGACACTCATGTTCCAACGTACATGCTAGAGACAATGTGGTATGCAGTCCATATATCAAATATTTTATAAATAATGAACATGTATCGAACATTTTATAACACATTCTTTTATAGAGAATGCATTTAGGGGTGGGGTAAAGGGTTAAATATTATTGGGAAACGGTTGGGTTGTTTTTATAGGGGTGGGAAACAGAGGTGGGAGGGGGGGGCCCCCAAAATAATCCCCCAAAAAACAAGTGCATTCTCTTTAACATTTTCCGTTGTAAAATATTTGATATATGTTCATTCTTTATAAAATATTTCAGTATAAAGGCATGCAACCGAAAAATATGTTTGACCTGCAACCATTGGAAGATGATCACTCAGAACGTTTGATCAATCAGTGATTGAGATCAAGCAATGTTTCATGGAAGTAACTTTACTCAATCAGCCAAACTTGAAACTTTTGAAACACATTAAAAAGAGACTTGAATTTTCATCACACTGTTTTTAGGGAATTTTCTATTTTCATTGAGGGACAGTAACCGCTTGTTCAATCTCAGATCACTGCATCGGGCAAATAGAACCCTTTTGTTCCAATTACGGTTCTCGCTCACTCCAAATAAGGGCGACAAATCCAAAGGCGGCACCAAAAAGGGTGGTGCCCATTGATGATCTATCTAGAAGAGCATTTTGTGTTGAGTAAATATGTTTTCTCTGCTGTACATAGCAACCCAAGGGCCTGGAGGTATCTTATATTATGTTCAACAAAATCACCAGACACCGGTTGTTGGGTGAACGCTGTGACAGGGCTGCCTGTCCAGAGAAGAAGTAGGTCTTTCTTCTCTTGCAGGCCTGCAAGCCAGCACTTCAGAGACACTGACAGGCGCGTCAAGCCTCACATGAGCACCATCATGCGAACGTGTCTCTCGCCCGGTCACATGACTTGTTCCGGCCCTGACTCAATAGCTTGAACTTTCATATTTCCACGCTGGGCTTCAGGATCTGGGGTGGAAAACACGTTTGATGGCCACGAAGTAGGCTAGCGGCAGAACCTGATATTCCAATGTGACCTTTTGCAGGACCGGGAAGCCACACAACCAGCTTTGTTCACCTCTTGGCAATGTGTTCGGCAGACGTTTGGTTATGTTTTCCCGTGGCCATGCCAAGACTGTCCTTCCCTACTCAAATGAAGAAGGGCCCTGTTCTCCATGGGATTTCGCAGAAACGCAGATGCTGGCAGGCACAGGCTGGCCTATAGGTCAATGCCTGAACAAGACACTGAAATTCTAGTGTGGGCCAGGTTTTTTGGTCATCAAAGTAGGCCATTGTGTTGGCCAATACGGGCCAGTCTGATGAGTTACTTCACTAAGCGGCTAGTAGTTTTGACCAGTGTTACTGAATAAATATTCTTTAAATTGCACAATTTGCATCACATTTTATCAAAAAACTCCTTCTTGGGTACTGTTCAAACAGTGTCACAAAAGGAATAAATTGCCATTTTCAACTTTGGGGCACTTTTCATTGGTGCCCATGACAATTTAATGCCCCCGTCCGATCCTGCATGCGGGTACTAATACCTTAAAGCATCTCCGTCTCATGGGTGACTGCTTCCCCCTATCACGTGGCAACGTGTGCCCAACAGCAGACTGAGGCCTCATTTTGAGTTTAGTGGCATTGAAAATGCCAATATCGAAAAACTATTTTCATGTTTTCAGTAGTGGTAACAGGTGACTCTCTGCCTGATTATCAGGGAATGCAGGCGTATGCTGAATGTATTGCCTCCTTATGGGCATGAAAACTCATCGGGCCTCATTACGACCCAGGTGGTAAGTTACCGCCTGGGTCGTACCTTTACCACCATGGCGTAAACTACATTTACGCCATGGTGGTTGGTGGAATTACCGCCCCATTCCGAGGCTGGCGGGGCGGTAAGTCCCCAATCCCCATTTACCCTTCCCCATTCCCATTTTTGCCCCATAGGGCATAATGGGAGTGGGGAAGGCGTTAATTATGCCACCGTAAATTACGGTGGCGTAATTAACAACAAGGTCCCTTAGCGCCATGGATTTTAACACCTGCTAAAAGCAGGTGTTAAGTCCTCCATGGCGCTAAGGGACCTCAGAATCAGGCGGTAAGGGTCGGCGCTGTTTACGCCGCCGTAAACCCCTTACCGCCTGACTCGTAATGAGGCCCAATATCACAGTGAAAGAGTAAGGCAATCATCACTTTTTATCATCTAGCTCCAACTGGAGCCTTTCAACTTCTGATCCATGTGCTCGGAGGATCACATTCAAGCTGGAAACAAAAGCACAGACAAACTAGTCACAGAAGTTAAATGAGTTGCCAAACCATGATTGGTTTTTACTAGTTGTATGCAGTGGTCGAAGTGAGCGGGAACGGTCGGGAGCGGTGTTCCACTACTTTTATTTTTTACTGTTAACAGCTCAAATACTTTTTGCAACCCTTTTCCCCGTTCCGGGACTGCTCTTTGTGAAGTTGAAGCACACTTCTCCACTTTACCACCGGATATCAGCTACAGCGGAAGCTCAAATACTTTTTGCAACCCTTTTCCCCATTCCCGGACTGTTCTTTGTGAAGTTGAAGCACACTTCTCTACTTTACCACTGGATATCAGCTACAGCGAAACTGAAATCTATTTCAACTCAATTGGCTGTCAACCAGCATGGCTGCAGCCCTTGAAAAATGTGTTGCACGTTGTTCCCTTCCTTCCTACTCAGTCCCCTGCCAGAGTCACAGTTTCACTACTTTTTTGGTACACTTCTATCACTGGTTGTATGCCTCCACCAGACGTGCAACGCCATGGACCTAACAAGACATCAGCCTCCGCGCCCCCCGAATTGTGAGTTTAGGGGCAGGGCTTCCTTCAATGTGCCATCTCCCATGAGCCTTTCTGAAATTGGCAGGTTTACCGTTTTACTGTGTTTGTGCAGTAAAATGTACTTGCACAAACGCAGTGAAACTTTAAAGGTGCTACTATCAGGAAAGGCTTCTATCGCCTCTCTGCCTCAGGAAAAATGAAATGCACACATCAGGCAGCCCCCTCCCCACGGATGCGAGCCAACATATAACAATATTATGTGCTCTTTCACATCTGAGTGGAGGGTGCTGATGTGCACACTTGCATTTTTCTAGCAAGAGCAGTGAGGGAAGCATTTCCTGAAACGGGCTGCATTTAAGTTTTACTGCCTTTGTGCAGACAAATGTTCTTGTACACAGTGCTGGAAATGGAAACAATTTTTGGGGGAACTGTCACCTCTTTGGAGGGGCGTGGGGCCATGTGAAGGTAGGGGCAGCATCCAGGGGCGTGGCACCTAGCCAGATTGCGCAGCACAGTATCTCTTCATCGAACCCAATCCTAGCGATTTGCATAAAATGAAAAAGCATTATGGGAATGTTAAATATGTCTTCTATTGATTCAGTTAGATGCCCTTTCAAGTGAATAATGGACTCTTCTGTTTGGATTGGTCACAATATTCACCCCAATAAAGAGATGTCTGTAAATTGCATGGCACATGTATCAGTCTGGACAGCGGCAGCACTGTTTGTGAGGGTGTGCCAGTTTCCAGTGCCTAGACTTCTGAAAACTCGTTGAAGAGCTGGTTACTCATCCATGCGATAATGCCGCTTGAGATCTGCCTGGTAGATTTCTGTAAGAGCCCCTGGGTCCGAGGAAAGAGCAGCACCCGGTACACATGGGGCGACCTGAGCTTTGACTAGCAGACTGCCCCGTGCCGCCGGGTATTCTGATAGCGGTCTGCTCGTTAAGGCGCAGGAGCTGGGAGAGACATGTGATGGCCCCTGGGTGAGTCACGTGCTGGCCCCTGTTCCTGGGAGACGGAGCAGTGCTCCGGCAAGATGTTTTTTGACGAAGCGCCGCTCCATCGTGTTCCGGCTCCATTCCCTGCACTGCTTGTACAAACAAAAGGCTTCCATTGCCTCTCTGCATAAAATATGCTTTAAAATGTACTATTTCAAAATTGGTCCCCACACCAGACCTTGGGGGTAGAACAGTGGGGGCGGAGCTTTCCAGCTTGTACTGCCCAGTTTCTGAAGTGGCCCCTCACATCACCAGTTACACCCTGCATGCCCTTTTAGAAATGTAGGTTTTGTTGTGCACCCGGCCTCTTCTGTATGGAAACAAAACAAAAGCGACTTGACCAAATCGCTCCTGACTGGTCCACAGAAAGTATCAGATAAACAGGTCCACCTTTAAATGACTATGTTGGCAACATTTCCATCGTTGCCAACATGACCCATTCCAATCTCTAGGTCCTTATACAGTCCAGGAATTTTCTTTGCATTCTGGGACTTGTAGAATTTATTTTAGAATTGGGAAAAGTCTCAGAATACAAAGAAAAAAAAAACAGGACTGGATAAGTACCGATAGATTATAACGGGCCATGTTGGCAAGTATGCATTTCAAGGCTGGAAATTCCGAGATATAAGTGTTCCTGGGCCTCCTGTTGTTCTTTGGACTTCTGCTGTTTGTACATTGCAGTGAGAAATTATGGAAAAGCCTCTGGTCGATTTGCCTAAACAAACGAGCACTGGAACACTCCATCTATTTGGCTTTTGTTAAGATATTTGTTTAAATATCTGTGAGGCCTTTCCAACATACAGGGTAATTCATAGAATTCAGCGCACAAGTAGCGCACGCGGCTGGCGCACAGCGTGCGCGTGCGATAGTCTGCGCCAGCCGCGTGCGCCAAAACCGAATCCGGCGCACAGCGTATTCATGGATTTTAGCTTCCCCAGGCAGCCGTGGCGCACAGTGGCGCAGCGACTCGCTGCTGCGCCAGTTACGCCCCCAGGTACGCCCCTTGCGCTGGGAAATCTCATCAAAATCCCAAACCAGCGCAAGGGGCAGCGCTAACCCTGGACCATCACGGCAAGCGGCCCATGTGATTTCCAAGGGTGCGCGTGAAGTTGCACACGGCATAATCCAGGCTACGTCCATTACATGGTTGCGCGGGAAGTGTCACACGCGAAAAGCTAGGCTACGGGAATTCCAGGGGTGCGCGGGAAGTCACACACGCGAAAAGCCAGGCTACGGGAATTCCAGGGGTGCGCGGGAAGTCCCACCCGCGAAAAGCCAGGCCACGTCCATTACAGGGGTGCGCGGGAAGTCCCACCCGCGAAAAGCCAGGCCACGTCCATTACAGGGGTGCGCGGGAAGTCCCACCCGCGAAAAGCCAGGCCACGTCCATTACAGGGGTGCGCGGGAAGTCCCACCCGCGAAAAGCCAGGCTACGGGAATTCCAGGGGTGCGCGGGAAAGTCCCACCCGCGAAAAGCCAGGCCACGTCCATTACAGGGGTGCGCGGGAAGTCCCACCCGCGAAAAGCCAGGCCACGTCCATTACAGGGGTGCGCAGGAAGTCCCACCCGCGAAAAGCCAGGCCACGTCCATTACAGGGGTGCGCGGGAAGTCCCACCCGCGAAAAGCCAGGCCACGTCCATTACAGGGGTGCGCGGGAAGTCCCACCCGCGAAAAGCCAGGCTATGGGAATTCCAGGGGTGCGCGGGAAAGTCCCACCCGCGAAAAGCCAGGCCACGTCCATTACAGTGGTGCGCGGGAAGTCCCACCCGCGAAAAGCCAGGCCACGTCCATTACAGGGGTGCGCGGGAAGTCCCACCCGCGAAAAGCCAGGCCACGTCCATTACAGGGGTGCGCGGGAAGTCCCACCCGCAAAAAGCCAGGCCACGTCCATTACAGGGGTGCGCGGGAAGTCCCACCCGCGAAAAGCCAGGCCACGTCCATTACAGGGGTGCGCGGGAAGTCCCACCCGCGAAAAGCCAGGCTACGGGAATTCCAGGGGTGCGCGGGAAAGTCCCACCCGCGAAAAGCCAGGCCACGTCCATTACAGGGGTGCGCGGGAAGTCCCACCCGCGAAAAGCCAGGCCACGTCCATTACAGAGGTGCGCGGGAAGTCCCACCCGCGAAAAGCCAGGCCACGTCCATTACAGGGGTGCGCGGGAAGTCCCACCCGCGAAAAGCCAGGCCACGTCCATTACAGGGGTGCGCGGGAAGTCCCACCCCCGAAAAGCCAGGCCACGTCCATTACAGGGGTGCGCGGGAAGTCCCACCCGCGAAAAGCCAGGCTACGGGAATTCCAGGGGTGCGCGGGAAAGTCTCACACGCGAAATCCCAGGCTACTTCCATTGCAGTGGTGCGCGGGAACGTTTCACACGCGAAATCCCAGGCTACCTCCATTTCAGGGGGGCGTGGATAGTTCAACACGCTACTCGGATCGTTGGGTCTTCACAGGTCTACCCTGTACAGCCTCCACGTCCCCTGCATGCAGTCCACACCACAGGTGATTACCCTGCACACCTGCTCATGACTCCCACCCCCCAGCAGTCATGGGGCACCCTCCACCAGGCCCCCACCCATGTCCCACTCATGCCTCCCACCACCCCCACCACCCCAGCAGTCAGGGACACCTGCCAGCAGGCCCCCACCCATGTCCCACTCATGCCTCCCACCACCCCCACCTCCCAGCACTGTGGGGCACCTGCCAGCAGGCCCCCACCCATGTCACCCACCACCCCCACCCCCCAGCAGTGCAGGGGCAGCCTCCAGCAGGCCCCCACCCATGTCTCCCACCACCCCCACCCCCCAGCAGTGCAGGGGCAGCCTCCACCAGGCCCCCACCCATGTCTCCCACCACCCCCACCCCCCAGCAGTGCAGGGGCAGCCTCCACCAGGCCCCCACCCATGTCTCCCACCACCCCCACCCCCCAGCCACCAGGGGCACCCTCCACCAGGCCCCCATCCATGTCTCCCACCACCCCCACCCCCCAGCAGTGCAGGGGCAGCCTCCACCAGGCCCCCACCCATGTCTCCCACCACCCCCACCCCCCAGCAGTGCAGGGCCAGCCTTCACCAGGCCCCCACCCATGTCTCCCACCACCCCCACCCCCCAGCCACCAGGGGCACCCTCCACCAGGCCCCCATCCATGTCTCCCACCACCCCCACCCCCCAGCAGTGCAGGGGCAGCCTCCACCAGGCCCCCACCCATGTCTCCCACCACCCCCACCCCCCAGCCACCAGGGGCTGCCTCCACCAGGCCCCCACCCATGTCTCCCACCACCCCCACCCCCCAGCAGTGTGGGGCACCTGCCAGCAGGCCCCCACCCATGTCTCCCACCACCCCCACCCCCCAGCCACCAGGGGCTGCCTCCACCAGGCCCCCACCCATGTCTCCCACCACCCCCACCCCCCAGCAGTGCAGGGGCAGCCTCCACCAGGCCCCCACCCATGTCTCCCACCACCCCCACCCCCCAGCAGTGCAGGGCCAGCCTCCACCAGGCCCCCACCCATGTCTCCCACCACCCCCACCCCCCAGCCACCAGGGGCACCCTCCACCAGGCCCCCATCCATGTCTCCCACCACCCCCAACCCCCAGCAGTGCAGGGGCAGCCTCCACCAGGCCCCCACCCATGTCTCCCACCACCCCCACCCCCCAGCAGTGCAGGGGCACCCTCCACCAAACCCCCCACCAACCTGGATGACTCCGTGCCATCTTCCCCCGTTGGGCCCTGCGGGGTCCCAGCTGCCCCTTCTGCTGCCGAGGAGTCCAACTCCGACCTCCGCCTCTTGGACCTCCCCCGGCAGCTGCGGCCTGGGACGCGGCACCAGACTCCTCACTCCCCGACGAGATCACAACTTGGGAGGGGATCCGGGCCTTGCGTCTCCGGCTGGTGGTGCGACCCCTGCCGCTGTGCTCCACAGCACCTTCTCCGCCCTCTTCATCAGTTGACGCTGCAGACAGGGAGAAAGAAAACACAGGCATCAGGGCACTGTAAAATGGACTCATACACACATGAACGTTATACATGAGTGGCACTGGTAAACCTCACACATGGCATCACAATCCCCAACACACATGTCATTTCAACTTGCACACATGAGCCATACCACAGCCATAATGCAACAGGCAGCACCATCCATTCACATACAACTGCATGAGCAGCCAAAGGTCATCCACACATCACATGCAACATAGGGAGTACACTACACATGCACACACAACACCAAACCTGCATGCATGTGTACACCTCCGCCAACTGTCGCAGTGTCTCGATCGACATCCATGTCACACCTGACAATCATTCCTCCACATCCTGTGCCATGCAAGCCCACACACACAAGCACCATCCATGTTTCACACATGAGACCCCTCGCATGTGTCACCCTCACAGCCCTGTACACCCCCCCTACTTGGCCACATAAAAATACATCTTCAACCTGCACACTCCTGGCACACCACCACACGCACAGCTTACAATCAGTTTGCATGTACACTTACAGCTCGACTCCAGACTGGTCTGCTTCTCAAGGACCTGGATGTGGAGCGCTGGGGATATGCGTTCCAGGACCCTCATCTGATCTTCCGACAAGTGGCCCCGCTGCCCCTTAGCATCCGCTGCTATCATGAGGCGCCGGGCCTTGTTGAGGGTCCTGGACCTGAAGTCCTCCCAGCGCTTCCTGACACGTTCGTAGTCGCGGACTGCCACCTCCTCCGCGTTGATGGCAGTCACGATGCCCATCCAGATCAGAGTCCGTCCTTCCTTGTCGGCGCGCAACCTTCCGAAGAGGGCATCATACTGCCCCAGGACATGCTCCACCAGGACACCAACTTCCCTGGCACTGAAGCTGGTGCCCCTCTGCCTCCTTGGCCGGGGGTTGCCACTGGTGCCAGATGTTGTAGTGCCCGACATGGCAACCCCAGAGGCAGGAGTGGGTGGGCAACTGGGTCCTGGGGCTGGGCTGTGGGGCGACGGAAAAGGAGTCGGGAGCCATTGGTTCCAGCAGGGGTGTTCACAGCAACAGCACCCCTGGCTGATGTGCAGGCAGCAAATGGCAGGGCACGTGGGCAGCAGGCAGTCAGGCAGCAGCAGATGTCAGGTGGGAGCGTGCTCAGGGCTCTGGGGGGGGCAGTAATTTGGCCTCCTGGGCAGGAGCGTGGTCTTCCGTGTGTGAACGCGTGGCCAGCTTGATACGAGTGATTTGGCACGCGAAAATCCAACACGTCTGCGTGTAAATCGAGGAAAGGCCCCTAGCGCGTAAACGCGTCACCAGCGTATGCGCGTCTATGAAGTCACGTGCACGCGTAGGAAAATGTTGCGTGACACGTCCGAGTGTCAAAGCGTGTTATTGGTGGAAATAGCCTTACACGCAGAAGTGACAAAGCGTGTAATTGGAGAAAATGGACCTACACGCAGAAGTGACAAAGCGTGTAATTGGTGGCAATGGGCCTAGCACGTACACGCCGCGTAAGTGACGCTGTACGTGTGGGCCTGCATATAAGGTACGTGTAGAACACCATTTCCTTGTACGTGCTTTTCGTGGAGAGCGAGTGGGTGAATTCAGTACTTCTTGTCGTTTCACACGCGATTTACTTCACGGCGTTTCAAGTTCGTACTCCCTGTTACCTCTGACAGCTTTTTCTCTTTTTACTCTTTTTCTGGTTTTCCTGGGCCTGTTCCCTCAAACAGTGTTCCCTTCTACTGTTGTCCTGTCTCCTCAGACAGCGTACCATTCTTCTTTTGGCGGGGGTGTTGCCAACGCGCACACGCGCGTCTTTTTGACGCTTTTCTCCCTGGCAGACGGTGAGTTTCGCACGCATCTACCATCTGTGCTTGCCCCGTGTGTCACATACCTCTTCAGAGGTCAATCTAGGCTGCATGTGACACGCATACGTTCATTTTTGTGTTACTGGATGCCACAGCGTAGTGCAGGGTTTTCCATCAGCACACGTGGTCTAGGAGGGGTATTGTGCACGTTCCTTAACTTTTTTGGGGTGCCTGTGCGTTGCGTGACCCGTCATCTTTCCCCAGGGGTGTCATATAGCCTTGCCACTGCACTAGGGTACGAATACCATCTGGTACCCAACCCCTTTGACACCCAATTGCCCAGGACAATTGTGCACACCGACTCCCATACGCACAATAACATCAGTGCCATGGCTGGGAGGCGTGCAAGCCGTAAGGGTGGCAAAGGTGGCCGAGCCACACGTGGTGGCCGTGGAGGATCCACTAGGGGACGTGGTTGTGACTTGCAGGGTGCCCCTGTCCCCCCCAGTCTGGAGGACCAGTCAGGGACACCCATGCCCCCCCCCCCTCCCCAGGTTGAGGGTCATGTGGCTGATACCAACCCTGATCAGCCCTTGTTGGACCAGCCCATTGTGGCACCAGACCTGTCCGAGGGTGATCCCATCGCTGACATCCAGGTCAGCAGGTCCACTGCACGTGCACCGGTGCACATTGGTGTCATCAGGGCACGCGCATCTATGCCAGATAGGTCATCTGCTGCCCCCCGTGGCCAGGGTGTGGCTCCATCCACCCCACCTCTCATACACCCTGCCAAGACTGTGTCGGTCCAAGTTCATGCACCTCAGATCAGGCCTGACCCTATCCCTCTACCCCCAATGCCTGCACCTACTCCCATGCTGAGTGTGCAGTCCCACACACCCAGTACTGAGTCCACCACGGCTCCTGCCCCTAGTGTCCACAGCGGCGTAGGACACACTGGATCCCCACCCCCTTCCAAGCGGAAGAGGAAGAGTGCACGTCCGGCACAGGCTGATGCCCCAGGCACGGCTGCACAGTCCGGCCCATCAAGGAAGCCCAGCTTCACAGACGCCGAACTGAATGCACTTGTTCAGTATGTGTCAGATCATGATAGGGAAATGGTCATCGTTGCAGGGTCCAAGACCACACATGCCAGACGCCAGGCACACTGGCAGACCATTGCTGACAGAATAAGTGCCCTTGGAGTAGTGAGGCGCACAGCTAGTGATTGCCAGAAGCGCTGGAATGACCTTAAGCGCAGGGCAAAGGATAAGCTGGCCTCAAGTCATGCCGCAACCTTGGTGACTGGAGGTGGGTCCCCAGCACAGGAAATAGAACTCACACCACACGAGTCCGTAGCTGGATCCTACGTCACCGAGGGACAACTCCAAGGTGTGGGAGATCTCCCTGATTACGAGGCATCATCCGGTGAGTGCACATGCATGTGTGTATTATCCATGTGCATGGTGTGTGTGTGAAGCATTCATGTTGGGTGCCTGTCAAGGGGGTGTGTGGCAGAGTTGATAGTGGCACCCATGTGCCTCATCCAGTATGTTCAGTGCAACACCATGTGCCCACAGCACTATCCCTACTGGCAACAGTGCACATATGGCCCTACACCATGGAAGTTCCCCTTGAATTGTCATTTTGTCACTACATTGTTGCTCATTCTCCCCTGTCTATTCATCTGATGTCTTACATACCATTCCTACACTTTCCCCCAGCCATTTAAGTTTCATCATCACATGCCTGACATGCAATGATACCACATGCTAATGCGTCCTCTGTATATACATGGCACTCAACATGCTGTCATACTGTGGATGTTGCCTTGACACCCACCTCCTACCTGTGTGCTTTGGTACCGTCTGGTTTCGAGCCCCATTCACTCACACTCCATGCTGCTCTTCATGGTCTATCTTCCATGACTTCTACAGTTCAGACCATCGTGCCCTACTCACGACACCTGCTTGCTAACACTCAAATGAGGGCACCCTGCCCTCCAATGCGACCCACCCTATTGCTGACAAGTACATCTGAGCCTACTCAAAGCTAACTCTCACTGACATCTGCTCATACATGCCTTTGCCTGTCCCATGGACCCTTCACATGGTCCCTGTCCTCTCTCCTTGCTCCTCTTCCACCGTCAATGGTGGGACCCGTTGGGGTGTACTCCTGGCCTCCTTCCAATCCTCAGAGGCCACAATTGATGTGTATGGCAATGGGAGCATCTCAGTCCAAGGCCCTTAGGCCAACCTCATTCTCCTTGAGAAATGCTACCCACATCTCATCAACTTCCTTTCCTCTCCTGCTGTCCCCCCTCCTCTCTCCTCATCAATCCTGCACTGCCTCCCTGCACCCTCCCATGATCCTTCTCCGCCTCCCACTCCTACTCCTACACATGCTGCACCTCTGATCTCTAGCACTCCCCGTAAGTCCTACAAGGCTGTCAACCTCCTCCACAATTACACTCCTTTCACTGCGGCTGCATCAGGCATTCCTCCGATATCTGTTACTTACATGAGGTTATGCACCTTGACATCCTTGGTCTCATGGAAACATGTCTGACGGCCAGCTCTGTCTGCATCCTTGACACACTCCTACCTGATGTTCAGGAGATCCTCTCCTTGGCCCGCCACTACTGTGCAGGGGGGGGTGTGCCCTTGGCTTCCCTGAGGGTATTCCTGCCACTGTCACTCCTACGTAGACCTACTCCACTCTGGAATGGCTTGTGTGACGTCTCTCTCTACCGCACCTTGACATTCACAAACTGTGCGTACTGTGTCTCGGAAAACTGGTCAAATGTACTACTTCCTTTCTGAGTGTCCTCACCTCTCCTCCTCACTCATGTCCCCAGACACAGAAATCCTCTTCCTTGGTGCTGTACGCATCCACCTGCATGCTTGTTGACCCCCCCACGTGACCTTCCTGTGACCTCAGCAACTCCCTCTCACCCTCTAGACTCCCGTCTGTCCCTACTCATTCTGCAGGGCACACTCTTGATGCTCTGATCTCATCTGACATTCCCCTCTCCGTCCATCTCTGCACTCCTCTCTCCTGGAGTGATCACATTCTCCTCTCCTCCCAGCTCACCCTCACCACCCCACAGGCAAAGCCACCCTCACCACTGTCACACACCTTCTTGGTATTCCAACCCATGAAGTGTGTGTCAGTCGAGGCTCATGCTGCCAAAATCTCCCCCCCATCCAGCTCCCCCTTAGGCTCACTCCCATCCTGACAGGGCCCACTCCATGCTCCACTCTATGTCAGGTACACTGGATGTCTTTGCCACGGACATGACCACCTGCCTGAAGCCCCATGCCAATGCTGAGTCCTGGCATGACTCGGACCTTGTGAACCCAAACCACAGGTGCCGGGTGGCAGAGAGGGAATGTCCTGCATCATGCTCATCCTCTGGCAAACTGGCCTGCCGCATGCTCCAAAGGCAATAGCGTCTCACCCTTTTCACCAAGATGAGATCCCCAATCCAAGGGCACATATCTGCGGCATGTGACAACTCTGCAGGACACATTGAAATCTGCAAGGACCTTGCCGAGCCAGACGCAGTGTGTACCTCCCCTGTCCCCTCCGAGCCCACAGCACTGCATGACTGTCTCTGTACCCCTATAGGCCACCCCCCCCAGCACTTGTCTGCGCCTACCACCATCTGCCCTTGACGTTAAGTCCTACTTACCTTGTACAGCACTTCCAGCCGCCACTTCCCCTTGCACTTCATTGTGCCACCCACCCCTGCACTTGCGTGACATGAATGACACCAGCACCAGTAGGATTGTTGACTGGCATCCCCTTCTGCCCCACCACCCCTCAGTGCTCCGCTGTACCTTCATACATTTCTGGACCGGTGCTTCACGAATGCTATATGAATCCTTTACAGGTGATGGGGAGGTGGAATCTCATTGTTTACTGCATTTTGTTGATGTAGACAAGGCACTGTGCATCGTGGCCAATTGGGACTAGCAGATCCATGTACAACATGTTAACTTCTTGATGTGATGATGCAATGTCAGGACCAGAGTGGTTGAAATCCAAATAAGTTGCCCTCCTCTCCCTCTTCACTTGGTGGCTATGTCACATGCCATGTGTGTGATGGCATGTGCCTTTGACATGGCAATCACCGGCCAATGTGTGATGGCAGTGCTAGGCAGCATGGTGAGCAGGCGTTGCTCTCCAATCTGTACATTGAGTGCCCAGAGCCTCCCCTCCAGACCCAGTGATGGTGAATGCATAGGAGGTCTCCCAGTCATGTGGGACATGTGTCGTAGAACTACTGCCTCTGTTGTTCATCAGCCCTTGTTGTATGCCATGGTGCTAATGCCTGTTTCCATTTTTCACTTTCATGTCTTTGCAGGGGACGAAGCACTTGTTGATGCTGGGGATGTGGTGGTTGAGCCGTCCCAGGAGGGCAACCCGGGCCGACCTTCCACAAGTGAGGGACGTGGTGTGTTTGTGGGTGAAAACCCACAAGTGCTGCAGGTCGTGCTGTCGAGGGGTGTCTCTGGGGGTTCCTCCCCCGAGCAGTATTCAGGTGTAGACTCTGAGGATGACACCTATGTGCAGTCGCAGGTGAGTGTTCTTGGGAGAGAATCTCCTCTGTCCGACCCACCTGCAGCCGGGCCATTGCCCTCAATGGGGATGTCAGTGTCGGCAGCTCAGCCTCCGGTGGTTACGGATGCAGGGCCACACCACACAATCTCTGATCCTGTTCCTGGGGCTGCAGATCAGAGAGGGAATGCAGTCCTGCAGCCTGAGGCCTTGCCGGCACAGCAAGGCGCAGTCCGCCTTGCCCCAGGCAGGTGTGGTGCCCGCCAACGTGGTGGCCGTACACCACCTGGCAATACCGCTTGGGAGCAATCCATCTACGGTATGGCCACCCAACAGGCTGCATCATCCGAGATGATTGCACAGGCCATGGATAGGGTGGCCACTTCCATTGTCCCCCCAGAAAGGCTGATGGAGCGACTGGAGCAGGCTACAGAGTCCATCTGCCAGGCACACAGGGAGGACATGTTGGCGTCCAACATGGACAGGCGGGCGGCACTGGCGACTCTGCGGGAATCACTTTCCATGGAGTCCCAGCGCCACAGGGAAGGCCTGAGGGAAGAATTCCATCACCTCAGGTCGACCCTGTTAGAGCTAGAGGCTTCATCCCATAGAAGGACAGAGGAGCAGCTGGAGCGTCTGACACGGACGCTCTCGGCCGAGATGCAGGCAACTCGTGCGGAGGTCAGGTCATCCCGGAAGTTACTGCATGGGGACCTCCGCATGATTATGACCCAGAACCAGAACTACCAGACCCGCCTGCTTGCAGCCATGGAGGAGCAAACTCGTGCTTTGCGTGGGCTGCCTCCCATTGTCACACCATCTTCTGAGGCAGCTCTGCCACCTCCTGAGTCAGCTGCAGGGTCTGGCCAGAGCGATAGCGACTCATCTCCCACAACAGGGTAGCCGTGTGGGCCACGAGCCTATGGGGTGTTTTTTTTTCCCATGATCCACACAGGTGAATTGTGGCGTGCATCCTGTCCTCGGACCTCATAGGTGCCCCCCCCCTCCCCGCCGGCCCTTTCATGGCCATTTTTTCTCTTTTTTTTTTCTTTTTCTAGAGTGTTGCCTTGTGTGGGTACCAGACATCCACACCCCTCCTGCTTCCGTTTCCATGGGCTTGCAAAGGGTGTGCCCAAGTGACAGCAAATTACACGGTGACATTGGACTCCCATGAGCTGTTGGCCAGTCCATAGTCAATACTGTGTAGACATTCATAGTGTACATTGCTGTTGCACCTAACTATGCATGATGGTTTGATATGTGCCTCTACTTACATATGTTGCTCATGTTTTGCAGGTATTTCACACAGTTCTTCACACGGGCATACTCTCTGGAGTCAGAGTACATGTCGGTAGATGTGCACTGACACTTTTGCGTGGCGCCATCACTGTACATCTGGACGGTGAGGACATACCAGCAGAATCAGGTATTGAGACTACCATTGATTACATGCATTGTGTCTTGTTTGGGTGGGCTTCAGGGTGGGTTGGTGTGTAATTTGATTGAAATTACTCTTACACAGGTGTGTAGTAGTGGCTCCATCGCGGTTAGCTGTTCAGGTGCGGCTATGTTCCATTTGGGCCACTGCTATTTGTGACACCGGTGTCATGTTGTGATGGCCAGTTTGTTTGCTCTCACATACCATGACATGGTGTCCTCAGTGGCGGGACTGTGAAGGGAATGGGTGACATGGCAATGTTGTCATGTAGTGAATCGCCTGTGGCAATGCATATTTGATGGATGGAGTTGTGTCTTTTTGTCGTGATGCATTGCTGGTGTATGTGTAGGTAGGGGTGCACACATAGTGACACTTCCATGTTAACAATCTCAGGCTGATGTGTTTCTGACAGTTTATTGTCAAGTAATTTTGTGACATTGTCAGGTAGTGTCATCATTGATTGTCAGATGGTATGTGCCAGAGCAGTGTGCACTAGCCAGCACTGTGATTCCTAGGTGAAGAAGTTGGCCACCAGTTGCGTACGGGCTGCCTCCCCCCGTGCCCTTTCCCCTCCCATGCGCAGCGGGCGTGCATGTGGTTGTGGATGTGGGGGCACCACCATGTCCACGGGCAGGCCCCGGCGTGTTGCAACGTTGTGCAGGACACATGCTGCCACTATGATCCTGCACACTAGTGGGGGAGCATATAACAGCTGCCCGCCAGAACGGTCAAGGGAGCGAAAGCGTGACTTCAGCACTCTGAATGTGCGCTCCACTATGCCCCGTGTTGCAATGTGGGCTGTGTTGTACCTTACCTCGGGTGGCGTGGTGGGGTTCCGGATTGGGGTCATCATGTGGGGGCTGATAGGGTAGGCACTGTCCCCTGCGGAGGTGGTGATGGGTATCATTAGTGGTGTTGTGTCATGACCCAGTATCTGACATGCATGCATGTGCAGTGGCATTCATGCTCACCAAGCAGCCATGTATCTCCATGCCGGCCAGCCTCTAGGTCCCGGCATAGGGTAGACATTCTGTAGATGAAGCTGTCGTGGGTGGACCCGGGATAGTTGGCATATACTGATGTGATGATTCCCTTGGCATTGCATACAACTTGCACGTTGATGGAATGCCAGTGCTTGCGGTTTCTATAGATGTGCTCTGTTGCCCTGGGTGGACGTAGAGCCACATGTGTGCAGTCAATTGCACCAAGCACTTTGGGGAATTGAGCCACACCATAGAATTCCTGGATGCACGTCCGCCTTTCTGCATGAGTCCTGGGGAGATATATGTGCCTGCGGACTGATGGCCGTGCAGTGATGATGTTCAAGACCTGGTGTAGACAGCGTGACTGCGTGGCCTGTGACACACCACCCACTATGGCACTTGTCCGCTGAAAGGATCCAGTGCCCAAGAAGTGCAGTACATTCAGGACCTTCTGCAGGGGGCTGAGTGCTTGGGAGCACAGGGTGGGTGATGTGAGGTCATCCTCTCACTCACTGACCAGGTCCAGTATGATGTGTGCTGGAAACCTGTACCTCCCATACACCTGGTCATCAGGCATCCCGAATAGGCTGGTTCTGGGTGTGAATATTCTGGCCCTGACTCTCCTCCTCCTCCTCCTTTGGTAGCCCACTGCCACTGCTGCTAGGAACGGTATGTTCATCCTGGCATCTGGCTTGTTTGTAGAAAAGTGCGCAAATTAATGCTTTGCGCGTGTTCTAGGCGAGCGTGTGACCCTCGCACCCCTGGAATCTAGTTCCCACTCCAATAGCGTGTGGAAATTCCCACGCAGCACGGGATACAGGTGCGCTGACGTACTTGCGTGTGTAAGTGCCCGCGCACCCCTGAAATACACGTACATAGGCCAATCGCTGAAATACACGTACATAGGCCAATCGCGTGTACGCGCACTTTTGACCAATTACACGCGATGACACTCTGACGTGCAGTATTTCCACGTGTGCTCCGTCATCACGTGCTGAGTGGGGAACGCCCGTGCGGATCACGTCAGACGCGCTTACGCGCTGAGGGACTCTGGTCCAATAGAATCGCGTATGCGTGCTGACGCACTTACGCGCTAAGGGCCTTTCCTCGGATTTCACGCTGACGTGCAGGATTTTCACGTGCCAAATCACTCCGTATCAAGCTGGCCACCCGAAAACACACGGAACACCACGCTCCTGCCCAGAAGGCCGAGTTACTGCCCCCCAGTGCCCTGAGCAGCCTCCCACGTGCTATCTGCTGCTGCCTGCCTGCCTGCCTGCCTGCTGCCACCGTGCCCTGCCATTTGGTGCCTGCACATCAGCCATCTGCAGGGGTCCAGTTGCTGTGTCCACCCCTGCTGGAACTGAAGACTCCCAACTGGGATTACATCGCTCCACAGCCCAGCCCCAGGACCCAGTTGCCCACCCACACCTGCCTCTGGGGTTGCCATGTCGGGCACTTCCACATCTGGCACCAGTGGCAACCCCAGGCCAGAGGGGCAGAGGGGCACCAGCTTCAGTGCCACCGAAGTTGGTGTCCTGGTGGAGCATGTCCTGGGGCAGTATGATGCCCTCTTTGGATCGTCCCGCGCCAGCAAGGAAGGACGGGAGAGGATCTGGGCCGACTGTGTGGTTGCCATCAACGCGGAGGGGGTGGCAACCCGCAACGTCCAGAAGATCAAGAAGCGCTGGGAGGACTTGAGGTCCAGGACCCTTGTGAAGGCCCGGCGCCTCGTGGAGGGGGGCCGGGGCCGCATGAGTTCCATCCAGAAGAGGGTCCTGGAACGCGTACGCCCAGCGCTCCACGCCCAGGTCCTTGAGAGGGAGGCCCGTCTGGAGTTGAGCGGTAAGTGTGCAAGCATTACTGTGTGAGACAGGGCATGTTGCGGTGTGCTGGTTCTATGATACTTGCCTGTATGTGTGCCATGGGCCATGTATGCATGTATGTGTGCAGGGACATCATGGTAATGCATGTGCGACCAGTGATGTGTGACCCACATGGTTGTTGCATGTGTTGAAATGCGGCATGGGGAGCCCTATACAGATTTAGGACATGAGAGCATGCCAGTCTCTGTACCTGGACATGGATGGGGGTGAAGGATGGGTGCTGATGCCAGGTACATATTTGGTAGCCATGTCTGTGTGCCTGACCTGCGTGTCTGTGACTTGTGCATGCCATGGATGCATGACACATGTGTGTGACAATGCACAGATTCAGTGACGCACCCAACTTACCCTTGTTTCGCCTGTGTTCGGTGTGTTTGGGGCCAGATGGATGTGACTGAGGTGAAGTGTGTGCATGTGATATGCATGAGCCATGATGCATGTGAGTTACATATCATTGAATGTTTCAAGAGTCAATTGGACATGCATGGAAATGTGCATGGCATGCACCATGCCTGTTACTGTGTGTGTTTTGCCTGGACTGACCCATGTGTTGTGGAGCGACATGATGGAAGTGTACTTTGACAGTGGTGCTCATCTGCTATTGCTTCCTGTCTAGGGGACCATTGTACAGTAGCCTGATGCTTGTGTCCTTTGTCTCCCTCTACGCAGCGGCTAGTGAAGAAGAGGGCGGAGACGGCGCTGTGGAGCAAGGCGGCGGGGATGCCCCCACGGCTGCAGCGGAAGGGGTGGGTGAGCCCCCACAGGGGCCTGCTACGGCGGGAGACGGTGAGGAGCCATCCAGGTTGGTGGTTTGCACAGAGGAGGAGGAGGCCGACACTGGTGCACACATGGGGCCTGGTGGGAGCATCCCTGCTGGTGCAAGTGGTGCAGTCCAGGGCCAGGGGCAGGAGGCAGCACAGGTCACCGTGGAGGTGCCTGTGCATGTCGCTGTCCCTGACCCTGTGAGTGCACCACCATGCACCAGCAGGGATGCCCCGTCCCAGGCCCGTCCACAGGTAGAGGGGATGTCCATGTCAACTGACTCCCCTCCACCTGCGACGTGGGAACCCCTGGCCGCGTGGAGAAGGTCCTGATTGGGGTCGCGATGCGCACGGCTGTGATTCGTGATGACGTGCGTTCTTCCCG
The DNA here is from genome assembly GCF_040938575.1 of Ambystoma mexicanum. NCBI lineage: Eukaryota > Metazoa > Chordata > Amphibia > Caudata > Ambystomatidae > Ambystoma > Ambystoma mexicanum. The sequence goes on along the minus strand of NC_090931.1, from coordinate 1,418,448,320 downwards.
GGAGGAGCACGCACGTCATCACGAAGTGCACCGTGCCGACGTGGCCCAATTGGGATCGGCCATGTTCGGGGGGTTCCTGCATGTGTTGGCCAATCTGACGGCCCTCTCCTCCTCTGTGCAGGCTATCCACCGGTCGTTCTCCTTGCCGTCTTCTGGCCCAGATGCCACCATGGCCCCCTGTGGACCTGCCCCGACCAATGCAGCCAGCTCGGTGGGGATCCCATCCCTGCCACAGTTGGGAGTCGGAGGTCCAGCAGGGGTGGACAACACAGCAAGTGGACCCCAGCAGATGGAAGATGTGCCGGCATCATCGGGCAGGGCACGTGCACGACGGCATTGGTGGTTACCATCAGCCTGGATGCCGTCGTGCTGGCAGAGGCAGTGGCGTCGCAGGCAGCAGCGGGCTCGACGTGGGAGGCACCATGACTCAGGGCCATCAAGATCAGAGGGGCAGGCATCGGCCGGAGGGCAGGGCAACCCTGGCATGGTGGTGTGTTCCGTGTGGGAGGAGTTTGGCCAGCGGATAGGTGCGGAGCGGCAGCGGGCGGAAGAGGAGCGGCTCGCCATGGCCAGGGCGGAGATCTCCATGCGTCGGGCATTGAGGCGGGCTGAGTGCCTCGAGGAGGCTCGCAGGGAGTTTGAGGTGGACATGGGGTTGTCCCTGCGAGACCTCGGGGCCAGGACAGAGTCCCGCCTCCAGGACATCAACATGGAGTTCGAGGATGCCCTGGCCAGCATCACCAAGTGAGCCGCAGGACTTGCCCGCTGCCTTTGTATATAGTTATTTAGTTAGTTAGTGCTAGGTTTCCTTTATTTATTTTTATTATTTTGGACCGCTCGGACAATGGCCACTTTTTTGTACATATATATTTCATTAGTTAGTAGTAGGTTTCATTTATGGTGTTGGGCTCATGGACCCTGGAACATTCCTGTATATATTGTTATTTTTTGGGAGATACATTTTTTTTATTTCTTATTGTTTACACCATGACGTAATGGTTTTTCTTTGATTTCCTACTACATGGTATTGCTTTGGACAAAATCTATTTATTTTTTAATCCTTTGTATTTTGGTTTATCATTTTTGTTCTCGGACATGGACCTTTTATTTACTTAGCCACATAGTTGTATGTTTTAAAAGTTAACTTATTTTTTGTTTTTAATACATTTTTATATTTTCTTACACTTGTGTTATTTTCTCATTGGTTTCTTACATGTCATGATATGGGTTTTGACATTCACTTGCACCCATTGTGTATGTGTGTGTGACGGACATGTGTTCTTTTGCATACTTGCCATTGGGGTTGTGTCATGTGATTGCATTCACTATGTGGGTGCATGCAATCCTTGCCTGGGTGTTTGTGCTGGGTATGCTGGCCATTACTGCCATGATTGTGTATCGTCAGGACCTGGGGCCAGGGGGACATGTGTGGGGGCCTGCTGGCAGGTTCCCCACAGTGCTGGGGGTTGGGGGTGGTGGGAGACATGGGTTGGACATGGGTGGGGGCCTGCTGGCAGGTTCCCCACAGTGCTGGGGGTTGGGGGTGGTGGGAGACATGGGTGGGGGCCTGGTGGGGGCTGCCCCTGGTGGCGGGAGGGTGGGGGTGGTGGGAGACATGGGTGGGGGCCTGGTGGAGGGTGCCCCTGGTGGATGGGGGGTGGGGGTGGTGGGAGACATGGGTGGGGGCCTGGTGGGGGCTGCCCCTGGTGGCGGGAGGGTGGGGGTGGTGGGAGACATGGGTGGGGGCCTGGTGGAGGGTGCCCCTGGTGGATGGGGGGTGGGGGTGGTGGGAGACATGGGTTGGACATGGGTGGGGGCCTGCTGGCAGGTTCCCCACAGTGCTGGTGGTGGGGGTGGTGGGAGACATGGGTGGGGGCCTGGTGGAGGCTGCCCCTGGTGGCGGGAGGGTGGGGGTGGTGGGAGACATGGGTGGGGGCCTGCTGGTAGGTTCCCCACAGTGCTGGCGGTGGGGGTGGTGGGAGACATGGGTGGGGGCCTGGTGGAGGGTGCCCCTGGTGGATGGGGGGTGGGGGTGGTGGGAGACATGGGTGGGAGCCTGGTGGGGGCTGCCCCTGGTGGCGGGAGGGTGGGGGTGGTGGGAGACATGGGTGGGGGCCTGGTGGGGGCTGCCCCTGGTGGCGGGAGGGTGGGGGTGGTGGGAGACATGGGTGGGGGCCTGGTGGAGGGTGCCCCTGGTGGATGGGGGGTGGGGGTGGTGGGAGACATGGGTTGGACATGGGTGGGGGCCTGCTGGCAGGTTCCCCACAGTGCTGGGGGTGGGGGTGGTGGGAGACATGGGTGGGGGCCTGGTGGAGGCTGCCCCTGGTGGCGGGAGGGTGGGGGTGGTGGGAGACATGGGTGGGGGCCTGCTGGTAGGTTCCCCACAGTGCTGGTGGTGGGGGTGGTGGGAGACATGGGTGGGGGCCTGGTGGAGGCTGCCCCTGGTGGCGGGAGGGTGGGGGTGGTGGGAGACATGGGTGGGGGCCTGGTGGAGGCTGCCCCTGGTGGATGGGGGGTGGGGGTGGTGGGAGACATGGGTTGGACATGGGTGGGGGCCTGCTGGCAGGTTCCCCACAGTGCTGGGGGTTGGGGGTGGTGGGAGACATGGGTGGGGGCCTGGTGGGGGCTCCCCCTGGTGGCGGGAGGGTGGGGGTGGTGGGAGACATGGGTGGGGGCCTGGTGGAGGGTGCCCCTGGTGGATGGGGGGTGGGGGTGGTGGGAGACATGGGTTGGACATGGGTGGGGGCCTGCTGGCAGGTTCCCCACAGTGCTGGGGGGTGGGGGTGGTGGGAGACATGAGCAGGTGTGCAGGGTAGTTCCCTGTGGTGTGTGCTGCCTGCAGGGGCCGTGGAGGGTGTACAGGTAATGCCTGGGAGCACACAGCCAATTCGCGTGTGGAACTTCCCGCGCACCCCTGAAATCCACGTACCCTGACTAATCGCGTGTGGAACTTCCCGCGCACCCCTGAAATCCACGTACCCGGCCATATCGCGTGTGGAACTTCCCGCGCACCCCTGCAATCCACGTACCCTGACTAATCGCGTGTGGAACTTCCCGCGCACCCCTGAAATCCACGTACCCTGACTAATCGCGTGTGGAACTTCCCGCGCACCCCTGCAATCCACGTACCCTGACTAATGGCGTGTGGAACTTCCCGCGCACCCCTGGAATCCACGTACCCTGACTAATGGCGTGTGGAACTTCCCGCGCACCCCTGAAATCCACGTACCAGGCCATATCGCGTGTGGAACTTCCCGCGCACCCCTGCAATCCACGTACCCTGACTAATGGCGTGTGGAACTTCCCGCGCACCCCTGAAATCCACGTACCAGGCCATATCGCGTGTGGAACTTCCCGCGCACCCCTGCAATCCACGTACCCTGACTAATGGCGTGTGGAACTTCCCGCGCACCCCTGGAATCCACGTACCCTGACTAATGGCGTGTGGAACTTCCCGCGCACCCCTGAAATCCACGTACCAGGCCATATCGCGTGTGGAACTTCCCGCGCACCCCTGCAATCCACGTACCCTGACTAATGGCGTGTGGAACTTCCCGCGCACCCCTGAAATCCACGTACCAGGCCATATCGCGTGTGGAACTTCCCGCGCACCCCTGCAATCCACGTACCCTGACTAATGGCGTGTGGAACTTCCCGCGCACCCCTGGAATCCACGTACCCGGCCATATCGCGTGTGCAACTTCCCGCGCACCCCGGTATACACGCACACATTTATTTTTTCTCTCAGCGCGTGTCTGTGTTTGTGGGTACCCCTTTGTACGTCATTTGTCCTGGAGGGCCACAGTATTGGACATTGATCATGTCTGTATATAGGTGCTATTTGTTGGCGTACCTTTTAGCGCACATTTCTTGCAGGCGCAGAGACGCTACCGCCTGCTTTCTTGTGGCGGTCGTGTTTGTGCCTGTTTGTGCCTGTGCGCTGCTTTGAGCGTGCGCTTTTTTGCCCTATTCTATTCCATGAATACGTGTTGTATGCGAGCGTGTGGGCGTTCCGCGCACTTGCCTCCTAAACTTTCCCCGTGCCGCCCACATTCTTCCCCATTCCGAGTGTTGTGCCCCATTTTATTCCCCATTCCGAGTGTCCCGCCCTGTGTTCCGCCTACTTTAGAGCTGTGCGCTGCGCTCGGAGTGATAGCGCAGTGGCCGTGGCACACGCCGTTGGTTGACCTGTGCGCCGGCCTGCGCCGCGCGCTTTTTCAGCGCACGTCCTCTGCTTTTCTTGCGCACGGACTTCCATGAATCGACGTGCGCTGGTTTTCCTGCGCTTTTCGCTATTTTTCGGCGCAGCGCACGTATAGGCCCCTCTGCGCCGGGATTTTCGGCGCACATTTATTCCATGAATCGGCCTGTTAGTGTGCAGGGGATGGGAGTTCCCCAATTGGGCACTTTTCTGCCTTCTGCCTTTCCATCATAGGCCCAGGTACTCACACATTTTGTCAAGCATCGGCATCATACAGTATATCCATTTACTTGCAATACCGTAAGGGATTCTCATCAAATGATCATGAATGCATATCGTTGCTAGTACTGCTATTTCATGACCAGGTACTCACAGCATTATTGCCCACTGTCATGAGATGCCCGACTTCTCATTTAAGAATGTAAAAATTAACATATTATGTCTAGGTACGCACCGCTTGGCTAGGGAGTGGCATCAGTTGTTCAAGAACTCTACTCACAACATTTCCAGGGACTGAAATCAAAGGTCTATGTACTCACTGTATTGCCAGGTATTGTCAACACATGGTCAGGCATGCACCCCACAAATGGCTGCAAATGTGTGGTAAACGTCTCATGTAGACTGGCTATATACTGCAGCCTACCAACATGAACTTTCCTTAAAACAGTTCCTATTGCTTCAAAGCGATAAATTAAATATACTGGGCCTCATTAAAAGTCCGGCAGTAACCCTGCCGTTGCTACAGGCGGGTTGTCGCCATACTTGTAATAGTTACAGGCTCCTGGCTTGCCGGTCTCCCCGGGGTATTACAACCCTGAAGTTTCGAAAAAAGTCAGGCGCCGGTAAATTGTTAGTCCACACGGAATGAGGGCCACGGAAACACCGGCACTGTAATTAACAGTGCTGGTGCTTCCTTGACAGTCTGCCTACCATGGTCACTCTGTCCGACAGGGTCTGAACTGTTAGGCACAGCGGTTCTGGCAGGCAGACCCAGAGTAGGCTTACTGGCACTGTTTTTTCCGGCATACTTGTAATGAGGCCCACTGTATTGTAAATAGCAATAAAATCTCTTAATTGTCTGGTTATATGGACAGGGTATTGGAATATGAGCAGTATATTGCCATATGTGCAGTGTTTGAGTATGTATGTTCAGTGTGTGGGCACATGTGGGAATATATGGGCCATGCTTTGCAGTGTGTGAATAACTGTCTATGGGCGTCTGTGTGCAGAGGGCATTGTGTGTGTGAGGGTATGTATGTGTGTGTTTACGTGGGTGGCAGTGTGTGTCAGGGGCTAATGTCTGTGTATGTAATAGTGGGGCGTGTGTGTTAGAGAGCAGTGTGTGCATGGGGAATGATTATGTGTATGTAGGGGGAATATGCCTGCATGTGTGTGTTGGGGCAGTGTGTCTGTGTACATGAGGCACTGTTTGTGGTACTACAGTGTGTGTGTGGGGGGGTACATTTTGTCTGGGGGTGCACTGTGTTTGGGAAGTGTGTGTGTGGGAAGGTTGTGTGTGTAGACAAAGTGCGTGCATTGCAGGGTTTATGGGGACAGTGTGTGTGGGAGCAGTGTGTTTGCAGGAGCAATGCATGGTGTGTGTGCGTTTGTGGGTGTGCCATTGAAACGGCAGGGAACCCTGTCAAGGCTTAGTTCTCCTCACAGCCAAGCGGACCTATGTATTCCATTAGTCATTATATTCAGGCCTGTTACCTGAGAAGTTCATCCATTGGGAATCATGTCCTGTTTCGCCCAGGGTCACACTATGAGTTTGGAGCAGAAATGTGCCTGTGTGTATTACATAGGTTAGCCGGAGTGGTACACTCCTAGTGCACTCCCAGTGCATAGTTTTCTCTGGGAATATGTCTGCTATAATTAGTGGGGATGCCGTCTCGCCAGCCGCCAGGTGAGAAATGGAGTTAGACCAGCCTAAAACTGGATTTGAGATTATAACACATACGCAACGCTGCTTGCTGGTTCTTGGTGGGGATGAACCTTGCCTGCTTGAGTTTCCATTGTGCACCATAACCTCTAGGATTAACCCCTTGCCCGCACATACTGAGATAGCTGCAGCCGTGTATGCTCTGTACCAAGCCCGTGGCTCAGTGCCTAGCTTATGACGTCCTACTCGGTTGCTTTCCCTTTGAATTGGCTGATCTTACTTAATTCCAGGGCTCTGCCAAACTATCACTACTCAGATGAAAGTGCTATGTTGCCTGAGATGAGGGTGCCCGAGTGGGTTGTCTTTTTTGGAAATAATGTCTCACTGCCGCCCCTCCACCCTGTAACCCTGCTGTGTAAATCAACGGCGTCAAAGCAAAAGCAGAGGCCTTATGTTCCAGCATGCAAACAGAAAACAATCACCTATAGTATATGCATGGTTTATCATCCTCCAGATATCAGCCCCAAATACCAATCCCAGAAAGAGAACACAGAAGGTATGACATCGAGATGAAGACGTCATAGTATGTCTTCATGTCTGTTCCCAGCAAATGGCAGCAATGGCTGCTTTTAAAAATTAAAATGTACGTTCAGTGCATACTGAGAGCTCTCAACCCCCTTGGAGCCACACTAGTACACGCTCGCAGGCCCACACAAGCAATCAAATACACCAGACGCCTTCCCAACACGTGAGGGGGAATCCTACAGCCAATCACCTACCAGGTATTCTCTGTGTCCTTCTTCCCATAGGTTCTGCAGCCAGCTATGAATGTTAATTGCCCACGTAACAAATGGCAAGTGGCCCGCTTTCTTTCTTTATTTTATTTTACATTTTTAAAGCACTCACACAGCCCATGGGCATCGAGGCGCTGTTACAGGAATTGTTTTTGTTTATTTAGATGCGTAATATATATATTTTGTTGTCTTAGTTGCGTATTACGCACGGACCTGGGGATCGAACCTGTGTTGCTTCGTGTCCTCTTGCTTCCAAGGCACGCACGTTGCAGCTAAGCTATCCTCCCTTTCTGATACTACAGTCGCCCCATCACCTTCCTCGAAGGCATGCACATTCACTGAAGGAGCTCTTCTGTTGCAGGCAGCATCTTTCTGTTGGGCACGCCACATCAGCTGACCTGCGACCTTCCTGACGCCGGCAGTTATTTCCGGCTGAGCATGCCAACACACTCACCACTGCATGACGGCAGAGTGATTCCGACACCTCTTTCGCACTTGGTGAGCCGCATCCTGGTCGGAGAAGCTGGCGACCATCATTGCCCACTCGTCTCTGTGCATGATCCACACTAGGTCAACATAAAATGTTACTTCTGGAGACAATATGCCCACAGTTGCAGCCCTGGCCACAAGAGCATAGCCCAACAAAAACAAACTTCCACCTCTGCCCCAGTATGGCACATGATGCGTCCTTCAAAGTTCCTAGATGGACCAAAAAGGCTGCACAATTAATTCAGTGTAATGAGGGCAACTGATCTGGGTGGGAAGAGATTCACATATTTTCATCTCTTTCTCAATGATGTCAATAACCCCTTTACCTTCCTTCCCAACATGCATGGTGATGATGTTAAATAAACATCAGCAATGACAACTCTAGCCATGCATCTCCAGCGTCAAGTCAATCTAGATTAGGAAAGGTCTATACTGTGTTAGGCATTACAGAGGACTGGTGAGTCACTTGATGCATTTCACAACATAGTACACGGTATTAGCATAATTGACCTAAAAACATTAGACCTAAAACATTTGATCTAGTTTTGGTTGACCTTATTTTCGGTCAAATGTAATTAAATATATATATGGGTGGGTAAGGGTATAGATTAGGTTGCAGGGAAGTGGGGAGGAGGGTTGCGGGAGTCTCCCCCTGCATTTCAGACCAAAAAAAGATCAAATAAGTGTGATCAAATTTGATTAGGTCAAATGTTTCAGGTCAAATAGACCTAAACCTAGTACACCACCTTGGCAAGTCCTGTTGATTAGTTGGCACAAGCAACTATATCTGAGTGCAACTGATCCAAGCCTGTGCACCTGTGAAACTCTGTCCCAAAATAAACCTTAAGCCATGTATCTTCCTCTAGAAGAGTCTGAAGGTGGTGCAAGACCACGATCTGGTTGACACATGTGCCTCTGCCACGGAAAAATCATTTGACAGATGGCAGACCGAGCATGTCCATGTCAAAGACAATGTGCAGGACATCACGTGTACATGTCCTTCCAAAGTGGTAAAGACCTGTGCACCTATACTTGCTCCAGCAATCACAGAATTTGTGAATGCTTCCTTTCAGGCAGCTTCTGTTCATGAATGCATTAAGCAAGCATAGATGACTCCTTACTAAAAAAAACAAAAAAACTCTTGATCCTGATTTTGTTACAAATTATGGACCCATTACTAATGTGCCCTTCCTTATGAAACTTTTAGATCGGTAAGCCTACTTACAGGCACAGGCTCACTTGGAGGAGCTTAGATCGGTTTTCCTACTTACAGACACAGGCTCACTTGGAGGAGCTTAGATTGGCTAGCCTACTTATAGGCACAGGCTCACTTGGAGGAGCTTAGGTCGTTTAGCCTACTTACAGGCACAGGCTCGGTCCAGGACAATCTGGCTTTAGAGGCAATCATTGCACTGATTCTGCTCTCTTAGATCTCAAAACAAGCGTATCCCAATATATGGATATTGGCCATGTATCCCTTCGTAATTCATGAGATCTGTCTGCTGACTTGTTGATTTTACTAATCTTTTGAACAGAGTTCAGTCTATGGTGATGTTCTCAAAAAAGGCGGCTGATTGGATTTGAATGTATTTCTCTGGTTGATTATCTAGAGTGTTTTGTAAGGCACCAATGGCCTCCATAGCTGAGCTTCCGTGTGGAGTCCTGTAGGGTTCATGCCTGTCACCCAGTTTGTTAAATATTTTTACGAAACCATTATTTGAGTTGTTGGATGACAGGTATATCCTGTATGCAAATTATGCGGACGACACTCAAATACTTTTTCATCATTCAGGTGATGATGAAACAGACTCTGCTAGTATCAATGACACGATTGAACTTATTCAAAGCTGGATGGCACATAATGGGATCACAGTACATAAGGACAAAACTGAACTACTTGTTTTTGGGACACAACAAAGGCTTGCTAAACTATCTAATTTGTACAAGATTTTTACTGTTACTGGCTGCATCGTTGATGTTCTTTCCAAGGTTAAAACACTGGGCGTTTACTTGGACTCTAATCTCCCGATGAAAATGCAGAGATCTCTTCAACTGCATTTTACCTAAAGCTGTTATGCCGGATCTGGCCTTATATCCAGATCCGAAAATTGTGCTACACTTGCTCATACACTAATCTGAGCTACAGTAGATTATTGCAGCAGCTTGCTTGTCGGCACTTCAAAGAGTAATACGGCCATGATTCAAATGCATCAGAATAATACCGTTAGGACTGTGGCCCGCCGTAAGCATAGAACACATGTTACTACATCTTGGAGAGCACTGCATTAACTACCTTTGAAAAAGCGCCTATATTTTAGGATACTTACTATCGCCCACAAATAACTTGTTGGGAAAAATCTGGTTTACCTTAAACACAGGCTGCAGGGTAAATAACACATGCAATCCTTAAAAGTCTAACCAGAGTAATCTCCTCACAGTGCCTTGGATTAGCTAGAGAAGGCTGGTAAATGTGTTTTTAATTTTATTGCCCCAGCACTCTGGAATGAATTGCCTCGTCACTTGTGCCTTGATACATATCTTGTATCTTTTAAGAAAACCTTGAACAGATTTTATTTTACATGATTAGACTAATTAGTTCTTCTACTCGCTCGGTCTTGATGCTTTTTAGCATTCGGGTGTGCTCTAGCACCTTGAAGCGTTTCTTGTGCTAGATGGAATTACCAATAAAGATCTCAGACAAATAACCAGAGAGACCCAATTATGCTGGGTGTCATTGCTCCTCTTGGCCTCTAGAGGTTTGCTTACTCTATCTTGTATAGACTTTAAACACTTTCAATTGTCCAATACATGGCTCTTGCAGAAGTTTTCTTCTTTAAGAGAAATATGTCTCATGCCCATGGCTTATCGGTCTGCCTCCCTTTGTGCCTTGCAGCTATTCTTTAAAAATCACATCCTTGATCCCAGGCCAACATAGACTCCTCTTTGTTTTGCGCACAAAGCTGTTTTCCAGCATCTGCTGACTCTGCGACCCTGGTCTGTCTCTGAGGTAGCTGGATTGAGTCTTAGCACAAGCCAGCATCCATTTTCCAATTATGGCCATCCTAGCCAAGTTACATATTCCTGCTATGTGTTTTATCTACCTTGTGTTTCTGTATATTTACACTTATTGGTCAGCAAGTTACTTCATCTTCTTTTGTATACATGATTACTCTCTTATTTCGTACATGTTTCTCATGTCACTTCAGTTACATCATCACTCTTAAGTATTTTCATATTGTTTCAGTATGTCTTCACACATCTTCTTCATGACATCACCCTACCTTCAGCAGATTTCGCTCAGCGCTCCATGATGTCCAACGGTGCATGCTGACATCCTTCCACACAATATCCTTCCACTCTCTCAGTGCGAGGATGCATTCAATATGGTTGTCTGAATGCATATTGTCTCTTGTACACTCGATGCAGTATTGGGACAACACATGGAGTTCCGTTAGGGCTCTTCTCGTACTGTTCCAATATGATGGTGGTGAGGGTGCGGGAGTTAGGGAAAATGCACCCACCTGCTTCTCTACACTTGATTTTACCTGTATGTTTTTAACCTGAGTGTTTTACTCTTCCTTTACTTTCTCGTGTTCTGTCTTTAGCAGTGTTCTTTACACTGTGGTGGGTGTTTCTTATTTTAATTGTTGAGACATTTTTAGGGTGTTTTTATCCTCATTATTGTTGTTTGGTTTTGATTGTTTGTATTGTTATATCCCTGTGCCTGTTTTCCTATGGACGTAAGGTACATTATAAATGCACAAATACATAAATAAATAATGAAATACATGAATACCTAAATGATTAAATCAGGCAAGCACAATCCCCACCCCCTGCCAAGACTTACTCCTTGACAGCAACCACAAGCACCTTCCAGGGAAAGAAGCAGACACAACAATCTCACATTGCACATGTTTGCACTACTGAGGCAGCCCCCTCAACTTGCAAGAATGCCCTGGAAGAGAATACGTCTGCCGGAACTGTAAGAAACAACCATTTCACAAGACACTCATTTCGGACAAGATTTGTAAAGCAAAAGATCGATAGTGGATTTCTAAGCAAGAAGACGATTTCCTGTACAATGGAAAACCCAGCATTCCTACTTTCTACACCCTCCCAAAAGTACATCAAACCTTAACAAACTCCCGTGAGCGACCCATAGTGGCTAGGATTAATTCTGTACCAGAACCACTCTCGTGGTTCGTGGATCATTATCTCCAAATTTATGTACACAAGATGCAATTGTATCTAGGGACGTCATCAATATCTATGAAGATCTTGAATTTGACCCCTCAACCTCTTTACTCCTTGGATTTGATATAATTTCTTTATACACAAACATACCTCAACAAGCCTCATTGGACACAGTAGAGGAGATACTTCTTACACGCAAAGACCATGATCCTGTCCCCACCTCTTTCATCGTTTGGTGTGCAGAGCTAGCCCTCAAACTGTAATATTTCGAGTTTAATGGGAATTTCTACCAACAAATCATAGGGACTGCCATGGGTTTAACCATGGCCCCCAGTGTGGCAAACCTTTATGTTGAAACATTTGAGAAAACACATATATATAGCACAAACAACCCTTTCGTCAAGAGCATCAAAAAATGGAGTCGCTATATCGACGATATTTTGCTGGTATGGGAGGGTACACGTACCACGGGCGATAATTTATTTATCTGGCTAAATACTTTGAACCCACATTTACAATCACCATAACAACAAACAATGAATCCACCAACTTTCTCAATTTTACTATTTAACCTGAAAATGGTGTATTAAAAGTCAAGCCTTACCACAAACCCACAGATAAGAACTTGTTATTAGACTACTCCAGTCACCATATCAAACATCTGCGTGATAATTTGCCTTTTGGCCAATTTTTACGCTTAAAAGGAACAGCTCAGACAAAGATGCATATGAAAAGGAAGCCGACTCTTTAAGTAAGAAATTGAGACAAAGGGGCTACCCTAAGAAGTTAGTCAAAAAAGCCGCCAAAAGGCCCTTTAATAATAACAGAGAAGCACTGCTGGAACCAAAACCGGCTAAAGCTAAAGATGAACGAATCGTCTGTGTTAACACCTTCACAGACCAAAGTCTATAAATTACAAATATTATCAAGGGACATTGGAAAATCTTTGATACTGTTTCGCAACCGCTACCGCTCCCAATTTTTGCTTATTAAAAAAGTACAACTGTAGGTAATAGAGTGAGCAATAGCAAATTGAAATGCATAACTACATTAGTCCCCAAACTCACTATTCTGTGGGGCCTGCCCGAAGTGACGGGACATTATCCTTTTGTGGAGTCTGCAAACTGACCTCTAGGAGCAAAGAAGTCGACATAGGCTGTCCTAAACCATGGACCCAAAAAAGTCTGACTAATTGCAATACTGAGTTTGTAGTCTATCTAATTACATGTAAATGTGGATTATTGTATGTGGGAAAGACCATCCGTAAAATAAAGACCCGTATAATGGAGCACCGAAGTTGTATAAAAAAAAAAAATTGACAATGCACCTCTGGTGAAGCACTTTTGTCGGTTAAAGCATGATCATGAGGATTTTACGTGGACTATATTGATGTCTTTGAAAGGGGGCAATACCCAATCTCTGGAAAAAAGGCTGTTTAAAAGTGAACAAAAAATGATTTACATGCTGCATAGTGATGTCACAGGTTTGAATGAGTCCGTCGAATGGCATAAGATACAGTCTTGATTTATAGGCTAGTCAGAGATTTGCTATCCAACTCATCCATAGTATACTGATCCCTGTAGCTATGTCCTAGTTGCACACGGCTTTCATTGAGATTGTCCAACTCCAGGCCTGGAGGGACATAATCCTGATGGGTTTTCAGGATATCACTCATTGATATTCATGAGAAAAATGGTCATGCATTTAGAATCATTGTATGCAAATGTGTTTCAGAAATATTAATGAGGGGTATCCCAAAAATCAGACCGGTCTCTGGCTCTTGACGCCTGGAGTTTGACAACCCTGCTTTTCGACAATGGGATCAGTTAGACTGGAAGCAGTGAGGAAGGGAAATTCACTGCAAAACAGTCCTTGTGAAAGCAGTATGCGGAGACTGTGAGCAAGTACAACACAGGATAGGCTTTAAGATAAAATACAATGCTGCATGCCGGATGTCACTCATCTTAAGCTCACGTGCAAAAGGCAGTCTTTATTCTTTGGTGTATGCTTCCAAAGAGAACACCGGATCTTTCTCCCTACTGACCAGAACAGGGGTGGACTGTCCGATAGGGAACTCTTGAGATTTCCCGGTAGGCCTCTGTACGCTAGGCCTCTTTCCTTTGGTAGCCCATTTCATTTCCACATTTTCTCATAGAAAAGGGTTGGGATTGCTGAAAAAGTGTAATATGGGGCCACTTTGAAAATTATTTCCAGGGTCTCTTTTGGTTCCCATCCACCCCTGGACCGAAAGATCCAGACAACGGAAACTCAAAGTGGGTGTGTTTTAGTCAGGAATGTGTGGACATTGGCATAGGATTAACCTAGAATTGGGTAATATATGGGTGAACAGATAGCAAATAACTCCTTCATGCTGAGTGTTCTTCTGCATATGTCATCCCTTCTCTTAAGCCCACAGTCTCACGCTGAGAGTGCTTTGAAGTGGCACCACCGCACCACATAAGTAAAAAAACTAAAAAGGAGCAGGCTCAAGGGAGAGTTTATTCAAAGCATCTCCCTCTGCAATTGTCTCTACCCACCCCACGCCACAGAGTGATGTCTTTTGCTCCGGAAAGGCTTGACACCTTTTGCAATGTTTATATGGTCTACCCGTGGAGGAAGGATAGCTCAGGGGTAATGCGTTTGTCTTTGAAACAAGTCAATGCACCGCAACCCAGACTCGGATCCCCATCCCGCGCTTAGAAACCACTCGCTGGTATTAAGCGCGTTATGAATGAAAAATAAAATAAATAAAAATAACTTCAGTGTATTTGTAGTTTTGCTACTTCAAAGACCAATTCCTACTTTGTAAACTACAGTGTGGGACGTGCCTACCCACACAGACCTTACCATCACTAGCCTTGTCTTGTAGAAATGTGGTGTTGTTTTAGCTATATAAAGAGCTACTCGACTTGTGTACTCACATTCCTGGTGTGCGCTCTCCTATTCCCTATGCTCCAGGAAGGCCCCTTCACTTAAGACCTTGCAGCAAAACTCTTCCCCTGTCTGTCTAACATTGTATCCCTCCCAACAAAACATTTTAAGGTGGCTCATAGGTGGCAGGATGCGCATAAAACAAAATCTATTGATATTGATAATTTATTTGTATAGCGCCTATACACACATGTATTTCAAAGCGCTTCAAGGCAAGGGAGGGAACAAGGGACAATAACAATGACATTCTCACAAGGCTTTGAGACATTAAGAATGTGAAATTAACTATTGTACTAGGCCTGACGACATTTCAGATAGTGGAAGAGCTTTGACAAGGACAAGGAGGGGAGGGAGGGAGGAGAAGGTATTTGATGAGACTGACAACGACTATCATACTAGGCCTGATTACATTTCTGGTAGTGCAGGGGAATGACAAAAGGTGAAGGAGAGGGGGGGGCTATGTAAATGAAAACATGAATCAGTATCTACCTTGGTTGTCCTGTGGCATGTGAAATTGAATTTAGGGATTCAAGGCTGAACATGTGCAGCTGAGGTTCTGCCCAGACATACAGGTAGTCGGTATGCTAAGTGAAGCTAAATCTGCACATAGGAGCTAAATCTGCCCCTGTTGTCCAGGCAACCAGCATACACATGCTGGAGCCCGGGAATTCATCCATGAAAATCACTGCGGGGACCAGGCCCTCAATTGGTCTACCCTGCCTGCCAGTCCCTCCCCTCCTGCCTTAAAGGGAGAGGGAGGAGGCCAATAGGTGAAGCCGCTGGGAGACGTCCAAGGGAAAAGGCCTTCCCCCCTCTCTGCAGCTCTGCTGCGAGTGAGCCTGTAGTCCTTTGGATCCACACCGGAGATTGCCAGCATGCAATTCGCCAGCGTCCCCTGCCCTCCACCATCGGCTGCCACGTGTCCTGCCGGGAGCGTAGGCAGTGTCATGGCTGCTCCTGTTGTCCAGGCAACCAGCATAAACATGCTGGAGCCCGGAATTCACCTGCGAATATCACTGCTGCGGCACAGGCCTTCAATTGGTTTGCCCTGCCTGCCAGCCCCACCCTCCTGCCTTAAAGGGAGAGAGAGAGGTGGCCGGCAGGCGAAGGCACCTGGAGAAGGGCAAGGGAAAAGGCCTTCCCCCCTCTCTGCAGCTCCGCTGCAAGAGAGGCTGCAGTCCTTTGGATCCACACCAGAGATTGCCAATATGCAGTTCGCCAGCCTCCCCTACCCGCCACCATCGGCTGCCACGTGTCCTCCCGGGAACGTAGGCAGTGTCATGGCTGCTCCTGTTGTCCAGGCAACCAGCATAAACATGCTGGGGCCCGGGGATTCACCCACGAAAATCACCGCTGAGGCCCAAGCCCTCAATTGGTCTGCCCAGCCTGCCAGCCCTTCCTCCTGCCTTAAAGGGAGAGGGAGGAGGCCGACAGGCGAAGCCGCCGGGAGAAGGCCAACGGAAACTGCCTCCCCCCCTCTCTGCAGCTCTATGCTGCTCAACGGCGTTCGAGGCTGTAAGCTGCAGGTCACAAGGTAAGGCTACAAGCCGTTGTCTAAGCATCATTGCACGCCCATTGGTCCCTCAAAGAGGGAAGTATGCCACCTAATCGACGCGCCCTCCCCTTTCCCTTACCAGAAACTCTAGACCCCAGTCACGCACCTGAACGACCTTGCACCTCTCATACGTATGTGCCCTAGTGACCGCAACCGAAGGGTCGGAGTTAGGTCCCACTCCCACAAGGACCAATGTTTATCTGCGACCGCAAAAGATGCCCACCCTACATGCACCGCTGCACTAGCTCCTCCATGCTCTCCACCTGCCGTATCATCTAATTCTTTCATATGAGCACATCTGAGGCACCTTCTGACACCTGTAAGGTCCAAGTCACTGCCACTACTGCCGGACTCCCCTAAAAACAGCACTGACCGTCATTTCACCTGCATTAAAGGAGCAGGATATGCCACACGTAACTATGAGGGCTAGACTCTAAGAGCACCGGGCTACCTCTAACCACATCGTTGGGAGAGTGCACACCAGACAATGTACCTGAAGCACTGTCTCCTCCGACACCAACAAATATGCATGCACGTCTGCACGTAAGTTCCTCAAATAACTGTTCTATGTCTACCATACTTGTTGTGCCTGTACCCGCACCTGCCTGTATTGCTAATGCTCTGTGTGCCTTACCCGCACCTTCAAATATGCTTATGCCACCACCTGTTTGTGTTAATACGGCATTGCATGCTTATAACAGCACAGCATGATAAGCCTGTGCCATCACCTGATTGCTGTACTACTGCATTGTCTGCTATGACAGCACCGCTTGAAAAGCCTGTTCCATCACCTGATTGTTGTACTACTGCATTGTCTGCTATGACAGCACCGCTTGATAAGCCTGTGCCTTCACCTGATTGCTGTATTAATATCATCGTTTCTAAGCCATGCCTTCATGATGTGCCCATCTCCTCACCTGCCTCTGCTTATCTTGCCATACCTAGCAGTCCAACGTCACTGTCTATGCCCACACCATCACCTGCTTGCCCGATTAATGTTATGTATGCTATGCCAGCTCCTCCTGCTTCTCCTAAGTCACCACCCGCCTCCACACCCCAATGGAATGCCACTCTTAGTTGTGTACTGGTCAACGCACGCTCAATACATGTTCATGCCCTTGATATCCATGACCTTATCATCAAAGACAGCCTCAACCTCCTAATAATCACTGAAACTTGACTTAATGAAAGTTCGGGCCCAGCTCTATCTCTCGCCATCCCTGCAGGGTACACAATCTTCAGGAAAGATCGTATTAACCAGAGAGGTGGGGGTGTGGCCATTATCACTAGGGAGACCCTCTGTTTTAGGGAAACTCAAGGGGAACTTCGGCACAACTGTGACTACCTCCCACTCAGAATTAACCTTTCCCACAAGTGCACCATTACCATGCACATTGTGTATCGACCTCCAGGTCCCACTGCTGAATTCCAAGATTCCCTCATCCTCTCCCTGTCTGACAACATTAAAAAGACTTCCCAAGTCATTATTCTGGGTGATTTGAATCTAGGCTTGAACGACCCGAAGGAATGCCATGCCAAATCCCTCAAGAAAGCTCTATCCACCCTAGGATTCTCGCAAACTATCTCTGAATCCACCCACATCAAAGAACGCACATTGGACTGGATTAGTCATCATAATTGCTCTATTCTAATCACCGCCAACACTCCAATGCCATGGTCTGACCACCACTATATTCAATTCAATCTCGCCACGAACAAAGGGCATTCTGTGCCTACTATCCCATTTCCAGCAGCCCTCTCCAGAAGCTCATGCAAACTGACTGCCAAAAACCTTGCACCATATCTAGTGGTGCCTGCTATCCAGGACCTATTTTCCAATGACCCAGAAATTCTAGCCAACACCTTTAAACACATCGTCACACAAGCTGTTGACGCCATTGCCCCACTTGCCCTAAAGAAACCCAAAAAGGTCAAACACTCTAACGCCTGGTTCTCTAAGGAGCTGCTTGACCAACGCTCAGAGAAAATGTGTGCCCTCTCAGTCTGGAAAGCCAACCCCTCCAAAATCACTAGGAAGGCCATTTCGAAATCATACAAAAACAATGTCACTAAAGCTAAAACCACTTAATTTAACTCAAGGATAAATGATGCTAAATCAGGATCCAAAGAAATGATCTCAATCTTTAGAGAGCTGGAAAAACCTTCCACCCCTCCACCATGCTCCTCCATCTTTAGAGAGCTGGAAAAACCTTCCACCCATCCACCACGCTCCTCAAGGATGAAAGTTGGTGTAACAGCATTCAGTCAGCCATGCTAGACAAGCTCAACACATTGCAAACTAAATTCCTTGGCTCTTAAACTACTAATAGCCAACCTACACAGCAAAGCGCCCACATCCAATAAAACAGAGCCTTCCCCACCATTTGACTCTAAAGATATTACTGAATCAGAGGTTATCACCATGCTCAAGTCCATCAAACCATCGAATTGTAAGGGGGATGCTTGCCCAGCCCAACTCATCAAAGACTTGACACACACCATTGAACCCTTCCTTACCACGTTCATTAACTCGTCATTCCAGGCAGGCCACGTTCCTACTGGACTTAAGGAAGCATGGGGACGCCCACTCCTCAAAAAACCATCCCTTGACCCTACAACCCCGAGGAACTACAGGCCCATCACTACTGTCCCATTTCTTCTAAAAATATTGGACGAAGCAGCATACCTGCAAGTCCAAATATTCCTGGAAGAGAACCGTCTCCTCAGCCTGCGGCAATCTGGCTTCCGTCCACTACACAGGACTGAAACGGCTCTCTTAAACCTAAACAATCAAATGGATGATCTCAGAGACACAGGCAAACCTGCGCTCCTCTTTCTCCTTGATCTATCTGCTACTTTCGACTTGGTCGATCACAACACTTTTTGTCACCATCTCGCAACTGCAGCCAACCTCTCCCCTAAAGCTTGTGATTGGATCACTTGCTTTCTCTAAGAGAGGGCCATGAAAGTCTTCCTCGACTTGTCCTGTGCCACTCCAAGCCACATCAAATGCGAAGTTCCACAAGAATCATGCATAGCACCCATTATATACAACCTCTTAATGAGGCATCTTTTCAGCATCCTTGACTCCCTGGGCATCTCGTATACTAATTATGTGGATGACACACAGGTGCTAATCCCACTCACTGGTGATTATGAGGCAGATATGATGATCACTCTCACCTCCATCTACTCTACTATCCAATCCTGGATGGTGGACAACTGGCTATGCCTCAATAGTGAAAAAACTGAACTTCTGATTATCGTTTCGCCCACCACCTTGGGTAACCTTGATCAGCAATACAATTTGTTCACTATTGTAAATATGTAGGGTATTTTGTATTTCGTACCGCCAAAAATAATGGTAATTTGGCAATGACTACTGCTTGCATTTAGATTGGGTTTGGCCTTATTTCCTTTCAGGGGCCATTCCTTATTTCAGTACACAGAATCATTTAGTGATATATATTTTGTTGGTGGTATTTTGGTGAGCATAATCTTTCTGTTTTATTTGTGGCCCCAATATACAAAACCCCTTCTTTTTCTTAGACTGTTTGTGTGATCTCTAGAGGCCTTGGACCGACATTCAGAAATACCACAATTTTCACATATAGCATTCTCAATCCCCTGTGGTATTATCACTAGTTTATTTACATTGGTAAATTATGTTTCCATAGGCCTCGTTTGCTGATTCATGTGCGCTCAGCAAGAGCTATTGTATTATATTCCACTCAGAAACCACACTCACACACTGAGTGGAATCACGCACACAGTTATTTATAATCACTAAGTCTTATTTTTAGGCAATTTATTCTTTCTGTTGTTTAATCTATATGGGAAAAATGACAAATGCACTACGAAAAATCTTCCCTGTATCACAGGTGCTATTCCAGATGCACTAAGAAAAGAGAAAAACAAAAACACTACAGGTCTGCTTTTATGTATTTTTGTGTATTATAAACAGTTGCATTTCAAAACACCATTTTACCCTCTTGTTTTACACAAACAGACAGAAAAATGTACAGCAGCAGAACGATATTCACTTTGCATCATCTGTAACAAAAAGAGAAAAAAGAAAACATGCAGCAAAAGAACAATATTCACTTTGCAACATTACAGCCTGTCAATTAAACACAGGGGATTCCCTATTTCTATCCTTCCTGCCTGAGAAACATTTCATCTGTGCGGCATACCCTCAATTTACTTTATAATTACCAGCTATTTGTAGCTCTCTGGCATGCGAAATCCCTTGGCTTGCCGCCTCCGCGAAATGACCCAGGGTTGCCCTCGTAAACTTGAAATTTGAAAGGCACAGCGAAAACACACAGTTTTCAAACCGGTGCCAAGTGAGACCAGAAATGCTCAGTCTCTGAAGGTCAGCAGCCCAGCTGAAACAAACTCCTCACAGCAGCTCACCCAAAGCAATCTCTTCACAGCAGTTCAGCAAAAGCAATCTCAACTTAATTCTGTCAGAGCTTGTCCAGCAAAATTCTGTTGCTTACGCAGTCTCTCTGAAGATATACTTCCCTCCAATCATATTAGCAGAAAGAGCATTAGGTTGCCACCCCTGTGTCACAAACAATGGGATCTTCATACTGTAATAACTGTTTCTGTTTGATTTCCTGTTGCCTTTCTGTCCTTCACATTTCAGCGCAGCCAAAGAAAATCATAGAAAAATGCACGTTTAAACTGAATCTCAGAACATGTCTTTCCTGCCTCTTTTTCCACATGGAGAGCACTTTATAATGTAATTTAGTTAGTACTTGTGTTAGTATTGGTTAATTAAGTCAGTCAATTAGACAGCTAATATGGTCCCCTGTGAATGAGGCATTTCAAGTAAGAGAAAAAAAATATATTCTGGTGCTTTTAAATTTGCAACCTGTCTCCATTTGCATACTCATATGTTACACTGGCGACATATGGCTGGCTATATGTGTACCACATTATAGCAATAATGTGATCCCATGTAGTGGCGCTGTACTCCAAAGCACAATAAATTATACCACATACCGTCCTTTTTCTGAGGATTTGGCAATAGTCCAAGCCACAATTGGAAGAAACCCAACTTGCTCCTTTTATTCTCTTAAATCATAGCAATTCAATAACATGAATATTCACCCATTTTACAATAAATCACTGTTCATCCACCGTGATACCAAAATTCATCTCTGAGTATCAGTCCTCACAAAATATTTTACATATTTGTTCCCAATTGAAGTGTTTATAGTTCATTGTCCTGTTCTTATACTTGAAGTCAATTATAAAACAATAACATAAAAAATAATTAAAATAAAGAATTAAAATAACAGATTAGAATAATTAAATAAAATAATAAATATGTGGAACTCCATACTCCAGGATACACCGGAATTCATGCACCAAACAATACTGCAAGTTCATTGTTCTTCTACTGTTATCTGCCCCTGAGACATCCCGATCAGCATCTGGTTCGCTTGGAGCACTCTTTCATCCTGGCACTCTTGGATGTTTTTTTCCATAGGAGTCATCTCTTTTGGCATCCCGCTTAATTTGTCTTCACCTCCACTTGGAGTCAGGCATCATTTGTTCTTCGTCCAGGGGACTCCAGGACTCCATCGTCACCTGTGTCCTCCGGTCCCGTGACCTCTGGCTAAATGTATGTCAATATTCTAAATCAAATAGAAAAGAAACAAATTAAGTACATAGCACAATACTAACTTCACCCTTTCACCAAAAATAAAATTATAAATATGTTCATGCACTTCATAAATCATTTCGCCCTCTTACTCTCGCCTTCTGAAATTAAGCACATGTTAGAGAGAAAACAAACATACATAAAATAGCATTCAACATTTAACACATTTTAATTTTGTAAAATAACTCCATTAGTTTCAGCCTCCATTTTCTTTTATAAGTCACAGAATTTGTGTTCCATTACAATAATCAATCACACCTATTTTTATTTCTCTGTCACTACTCCATGACTAGACTCATTTATTTTCTTTCATGTATTTAAATGGCTTTATCTGTTTCTACACGCTCAAGCCTCTTTACTTCATGTGTGGGGTGCCATGGTTTGATTTGATTTACATGAACAAACTGTTCTGTTGCTGTTTCACCTTCAGTTTTCAAAATTGTGTACACTATGGGAGAAATCTTATCTATAATTCGAAATGGCCCCTGCCAGGCTGCCAGAAATTTAGAATTTTTCTGTTTACTTTTCCCAAAATGAAATGTATACACCTGATCCCCCACACAATACTCTTTCACTGATGTCTTTTTATCATAATATGACGTTGCACTGTCAGCAGCTCTTTCTAGATTTCGCTGTACAAAAGCAAATGCATGTTGTAAATGCTTCCTCAGCTCATCCATGTATTCATGAACTGTAAATGCACTCACAAGTGTCTGCTCGTGTGTTCTGTATAGCAGGTGTTGCGACAACACCATTTTCCTGCCTGTCATAACCTCATGGGGGCTAATACCTGTTGCTTTGGCAGCAGTTGATCTGATTGCCATCAAAACCAAAGGTAAACGTAAATCCCAGCTGGAACCTGCTTCTGCTACAAACTTTTTTAATATGTCCACAATGGACCTATTATAGTGTTTTACTTCCCCAGAAGAAGCAGCTCTATATGCAATGTGTAATTTCCTTTTCACTCCCAGTATTTGCCATACCTTACTCATTAGAGTGCTTGTGAAATGACTTCCTCTGTCTGATTCTATTCTTTGTGGTAACCCAAACCTTGAAAATACATGGTTCACCAGTAATGTAGCTGCTGTTTGCGCACTACAATCTGGTGCAGGAATACACTCAATCCATTTTGACATCAAACATACCACACTCAAAATATACCGGTTCCCCCTGCTCGGCCTCTTTACAGGCCCTACATAGTCTATTTGCAAATCTGACCATGGAAGAGTTAAGCCTCTTTTCATTAATGGGGCTCTATGCATTGGTGAAGCAGGTTTAAATTGGGCACACACTAGAGATCCTCTAGTATATAAGTCCACATCTTGGGACATATGTGACCAGTAAGCATAATCCTTCAGTATCTCCAATGTTTTTTGTGAACCTTTGTGGCCTGCAGTTATTGCATCATGCGAATGTTGCAGCATTAGCCCTCTGAATGAAAGGGGTACCACCCACTTTATCTGTCCTGTTATGGACTCTCTAATCATGAGTCCATCCTGTAGTCTAATTCATTTTTTTATTCTTTAATAGCACCCTTAACTCTTCTTTTCCCATACAATAATTTTCTGTTAAAGGGTTTTGTTCAGGGTCTATCAAATGATTATACTAGATTCCCAACATTGGATCATCCTTTTGTGCCTCAATCAGATCTTGATCTGGTGTATCATGACCCCACTGTACCACTGGTTGTTCTACCTCCTTTGGAGTTATAGAACATGTTACTGCATCAATTTGTATTTCACCAAGTAAATGTTCAATAGGCAGCAATTCTCCCATCACAGCCCCAATTTTAGCCAGGTGGTCTGCTTTATCATTCCCCTCCTTATCCTCTCCTGGAGTCTTTTTTAATGTCCACAAATTTTTCTCCAGTATATTGTCAAATCATTCTCTGACACCAATTTGTCTATGACTTGTATCATTTTTCCATGTTTAAGGAGCTTCTTGTTGTATGTAATCATGCCTCTCGCTTTCCAGCCAGGTAAATATTCCACAAAGCTATTTTGCGCATAATCAGAATCAGTTGCCAGGACAATTTCACTAAATTTATTATCAACTGCAGTAGTAATTGCTTTATACATCACTGCCAATTCCGCTACTTGACTGCTCCTAGCTCCAATTCTCATCCCTATACTGGGGACACCTTCACATTTCAACCAGACATTTCCTATTCCTGACACTAATTGTTTATTACTGTCATTTTCAACGTGGAAAGCGCAACCATCAACATATACAGTTGGCAAATCCTTGCATGTCTTTTCATCAACAGCCTTGTGTGGTGATTGCCCAAAATCCTGTAAACTAGATTCCACTTCTACTTCGTTTGATACATGTTCAGCTGCACAGTCATGTAGATCTGCCAAACCTTGAGCAACTGGGCTCTTTTTATTTTGGCCTTATCTCACTTCTACAGGAAACCCCTGCAATGCCAGCGTCCATGAAGTGATTCTGGACTGTGCTAGGTTACCTGACCTAATTCTTTTACTCTCTAAAAACTGCAAAGGTTTATGATTTGTCTCAATAATCACCTTTTCCCCCTGAACAATGGGGCGGAAATGCTGCAGCGCCCACACAGTGGTCGAAAGGGCCTTTGACATTCACTGAATTTAATTTCTACTCGGGAAAATGTCTTGCTTGCATAGGCAATGGTTTTGTGATTCAAATCGTGTTTTTGTGATAACACTGCTGACATACAATGTTCAGAAAAGCCTATTTCTATAAAGAAATCCCTGTTCTTTATGGGGTATGCTAAACATGGTGCCTTTGCAAGACATTCCTTTTATTTAGCCACTGCCTCAGACTGCTCTTTTTCCCATTTCCAGGGTGTATTTAGCTTTAGCAGTTTAGTCAATGATTGAGTAATTTCAGCATCATTTTCAATGAATTTCCTGTTATAGCCTGTCATTCCTAATAAACTTTTTACCCCTTGCACATTTTTAGGGTCTTTTAGTTTTTGTATGGCCTCTATTTTCTTCTTTTGTGAGTTTAGTCCATGTTCAGTCACTTCATGGCCTAGAAAATTCACTTTTTTCTTGCACCATTGTGCTTTCTGTAAAGACACTTTGGCGCCTGCTTTCTGCAATTGTCCAAAAACAGGTCTTATTTCATCAAAATGATTTTACAAGCTCTCATTTTTTATCAGTACATCATGCACATAAACTATGGTACCTCTTTCCGCTGCATCAGGCATGGCCTTTCTCACAAATATTCCAAATTCACTCCTACTATTGACATACCCAAATGGAACTCTAACCCATGCGTATCTTATCAAATGAAAATGAAAATAAATTCTGAATCTCCGCACCAATATCCAGAGGTGAGATCTAACGTGGTAAACACTTTTGAACCATGTACCTGAGTTAGGCCTTGATCAATGAATGGCAGTGGCTCTGGATACTGGCCCTCTTTTATTTAATTCTCTTAAATCTGCACATAGTCGTCATTGACCACTTGGCTTCAACACACCTAAAATAGGTGTGTTGGATGTGCTATGAATGGGCCTGATGATTCCCCGAGACTCCAAATGTTTAATTATCTCTGCCAATGACTCTAAACATGCCAGTGGTAATCTACACTGGCGCACAAATACTGGGCTTCTACTACACCCTTCTGGTAGCGTGGCTAGCAAATACATCTTTAAACTCCATAAATATTTTTCTCAATTCATTTCTATCCTCATCGCTGTTGCATGCATCTGCTGATAGAATCTTCTCCTCTACCATTTTTGATAATTCTGGAAAAGCTTCCAGTAGAGGAATCTCTGTGCTTTCCTCTAACTGTGTGGCTGTGTCTCTCTGTAAAGCTGCCACTTTTAAATATTTTGGCATATCAGCTTCCACTTCAATGGGCTGATTTTCTGTTTCATTTAAGTTAAATGTTATGCAATCCTCTTGATGACAGCACACTGTCTCATTTGAATCATAAGGGTACACAGAATTAATTTTAAATATTCCTTTACAACCTTTATTTTTCACCATAATTTTTACAGACCCTTCACCAACATCTATCAACGGAATGTATTCATAATCCAGGCCTTGCTGTTTTATGGATTCATTTAAGCACACAAATGCATCAGAATCCTTGATCTGCTGTCCATTTTTGCACTTCAGCGTTATTGCAAACTGCTTGGTAAATGCAGGGATAATAGTATCCTTCTTCAGCTGTAATTAAATTGCATATGGTACCAGCTGTGCGCAATGATAAGGCCTTCTTTTGTCTTCAAATTCAGGTGCCGCCCCACCTAGGCGTGGCCATATCTTTTGAATAAGGAAATCTAACACCATACACATTCTGTGCATGATATCATTGCCCATGTAAAAGTCATTTTGTGTCCCACTCACTATCCAAACATTATGGTGAATTGTCTTTTGCCCAATACTAATCTTCAGCATGCATCTACCTGCAATTCGGTTTTCAAAGTCTGGACTGTCCAAACCAGAGACATATTGGTTTTTAATTCTAAACTTCGGGATCTCCTCCCTCTCCATTATTTTTTGCAACAATTTCTCATTAATGAAACTCCTTTCTTGTTCGAGTGCTAAAGTGGCTTTTGTTGTTTTAGAATAGTCATTTATACCAATGTGAACCCATGGTTGCTCATCTTCCATGTGTATTTCAGCAAGAGTGGTGATGTGTTTTTCCGTATCTGTTTTGGGAACAGTATTCTGTTTGCGTGTCTTCTCTTTTAAATAAAAATGTAATGTGTGCTCATCTATGGCAGTTTGCCATTTTTTCCTTGGGTCCAAGTATATTTGTACAGATTGCTTCTCATCTTCACTCTGCATTTTATCTTGACACATTAATATAACAGTGACGCTAGGTATGCAGCTATTCTGGAAATATACCTCCACTGTATCATTTGTTTTGGCAATGGTGTGACATTCATTTATATTGCTGTGTCGTGATTTTAGTTTCTTAGATCTCAATGGTTTTTTGGTTAATGACCACACTACTCCATTCACCCCATCTATGAGTGGAGACAATCTTTTCAGGCAATCTGTTCCCATTAGAAACAGAATTTCACAAATAGATGTGATCGATACCTCTTGTTTCATTCTGTGTTTTCCTATCTTTCTGTCAATCTCGGTGACACCTATAATGGGCACCTCCTCCCCATTAAAATTATGCACTGGACCTTGATTTTCCTTCACTGTGATCTGATTCTGTGGGGATCTCCCTTCATTGATACTCTTTACCAATTCTTTAGACATAATTGTGGCCTGTGCGTCAGTGTCAATCATTGCAAATGTATTGCATTTTTGCTTCTACAGTGATGGGAGCATAATACCTGTCTTCAACTTCCTCTAACACACACAAGAAGTGCAAATTCTTACTGATTTCAGGGCTCACCTTTCTCAGGCCTTTTTCACTTTTGGCTAAACACATTGGTAAATGGAAAGACATTTTTCCCTCCTTTTTGCCTATTTCTGTGTGAGAGACTTTATTCATTTCCCCATGTTCAGAGGTTTTTTGGAGTGTGGCCACTGTTCGCCCATCCATCCATGTATCATCGGAGGTCACATGACAACCCTCCAACTGAATATGTGTAACAACCTCACATGGCAATGTATCATTGTCTAACTCTGTGCTTTTGTGGCTATTCGGTATGGTGCCAGTCCTTTTAACTTCTTCAAAAATATGTGGCTCAAAGAATTCTTCAGGTGATTGACCTGTACCCTCCTTTTGAGTATTTCTTTTTTCTGCCTGCGTTTGGTTATTATTCTAATTGCCCAGTGAAGGAGTTATAGCATCCCCGCTTACTCCCTGTTCACTGGTATTCCCCATGCATGAGTCGTTTTTCTTAAATCTGTCTCTTTGTTCTTTTGGAATTTCAGGTTTTCCTGTTTCATTTGTACAGATCTCCAATGTTTGATTTAGCTCTAGGTTAAACCGAACTTCTTTCATCAGGGTATTTGCACTTTCTGCCACATGTTCAATTACCGGTATCTTTATTTTTGAATCCTTATACATCTCAGAGTCATTATGGAAAATCACATCAGAGCAATCTGTTTTCTTGGCACTGCAGGTATTACAAGTACTTAGTCACTTTTCAGAAGCCACCCGGTCATTGCTATGGCCTTCTGCCCCCTCCTTTGATGACTGTTTTTGTGCTGTACAGAGCTTTCCTATTTGCTCAGCTAACATTTTCACTTGGGCCTCGAGACATTGGAATCTTTCCATCTCTCTAGAATCCTCTCTCAGTGGCTTAGATCGATATTGGTTATTTTCCCCCTGATTGGGTCTATTCTGATACCTCTCAGGGGAATGATTGCTATTGGGATTGTTCCTGAACTCGTGATTCATATGTGGAGGGGAACGTGGTGCACCCATCCTTTGGTTGTAGTCCCCTGGTGGGGAATCATTGTACTGACGTGGAGTGTAGTTCATATTCTGCCTCATGTCCTGTCTCTCATGTTGTGTGTACTGGCCCCTATGTTGATTCCCATTATCAGTAAATCGATCCACATATCGGGGTCTATCCTGATTACCATATATCATGGTGTTGGGATCAAATCTGCTTTGTGTCCCCAATGTCTGGTAGAGACCATTATGTCTTTGATCCTGATTTTGTCTCTGGTTATTGTTCATACTTGACATATCAGGCCGATAGCCTGCCCGGGGCCTATCTCCTAAGTACCTAGGGCTGATGTAGCTCTCCCTATTACTAGGATCATGTGATTGAAACATTGGTACAGAAGGTGACGACCTTTGTTGATTACCCCTTTGTGCAGGTGTCAAATTATTTTTACCTGGACTTTGAGCGGACTCAAGGGACATTTTGGCAGACCTGATTTCCATCACTGTTGCTGAGGGTTCCTTAGACTTCGGTCTAGTGTCTTTCATTTTATCACTTTCTCTACCCTGACAATAGAGTACTTCATATAGTTTTGTGCTTTGGTGTACAATCCACTCAAGGGACTTGTCACAATCAAATTCACGGACCAGTTGTGATATAATGTCTTTCTGTAGCCCATAGAAGTAGGCAGTTTTAAATTAATTAGAAGTGGGGTCAAAAGATACATCAAATCGAGAAAATGCTCTTTTTAAGTCTTGTAAAAACTGGCGAGGGGATGTATTAGGCCCAGCAGTAATTGTGTAAGCAACTTTCTTTGCCTCCTGCAATGACTGGAAAGGAGAAAAATGACGCCTAATCTCTTTTTCAAACTCTGCCGACTTCATATTCTGCTGCTCATTCAATCCCCTTATGATACTAGCCCTGGGAGCATCTAAAGTTCAATGAAAATACTGCCTGTATTGTTCCTTAGGTATCTGGAGGGCTTTAAAAATGTCATGAACCGCTTCTAAGTGATCCTCTATGCAGCATTCCCCTCCCTTTTTAAATGGTTTGATCAGGGCTTTGATGGATTTCGTTATCTTTATGGGGCTACTTGTTGCAATGCATGGAATTGCACTACTTGGTGATTCAACCCTGGTTCCAGGTGTATGGGATTGGTGGCGGCACCCAATGGGAGTATCAAATCCCCCAAGGGCGCTGCAACCAAGTTCAGTCACCGCCCCAGTCACTGGGGCACTAGCTCTTTGGGTAGAAATAGAATTCACCTCAACTCCATTGAATGTGGTGCCCTGCCGTCTATCCTGGGACCTGGGAATGCACATTTGTTGTTCCAAATCCTCACACGTCTTAAGGAACCAGTCTGCCTCATTTTGCAAGTAATTGTTTTCATCACTCATTGTATTAATTACCTCCTGCATGTCGCACATTTGCATTTGGCATTCATTGAATTCTTTGTTTCTCTTGTCTCTTTCTTGAAGCATTTTAACCATTTCCTGGTCTGCATTTTGCAGATCACTTTCTTTTTCATAATGTTCTTTTTGTAAAATCTGCATTTCTGAGACAACCTCATCTTTATCTTGTCTAATGTGGTCCACCAATGCATTTAAGTGTACCAATTCTTGTTCACTGTCCTCAAACTGTTTCTTGCTTTTGGAAAATTGAATATCAAAATCTCTGCATTTTAACTGCATGTCTTTTTGACATCCTTCTAATTCTGCTCTTAACATTTCCTCCTTTTTACTTGCCCCATCTAGGCCGAGTTTTAACCTGTTAATCAGCTTGGTATCATTTTCTTGCATTCGCAGGAACCTATTCAAAATAAACCAAATCTTGGTGCATAGCCGTATCAGACAATCTTTCTCTGCATGTTTATCAGCTGCATTTAATAATCTAGGAAGGCAGACCTGAATTATGCTGCCTTCTGCAAAAATATTGTCTAATTTCTCTTTCTGTACTTCGCAATGAATGTGGTTGTGCCATTCTGTGGCATTGTTCGATGACCACGCCCCATGTACATATTACTTTGCCTCTAAGTATTGCACTAGTTCTGAGAATGTGGCTTCCATTTGAGACATTCTGAAATTCGTTTTTAGTGACACACTGCTGTTATGAAATGGGTTCCCTTTAATGTACAGATGGCAGTGTGAGACACACTTGCCACGCCCAGTAGGTGCTCTATGATCACTTTCCCGGCCTGCAACACACCATAAATATGTAGGGTATTTTGTGTAGATTTGGGGCCTGGCGGTATTTTCTTACCACCAAAAATAATGGTCATTTAGCAATGACTACTCCTTGCATTTAGATTGGGTTTGGCCTTATTTCCTTTCAGGGGCCCTTCCTTATTTCAGTACACAGAATAATTTAGTGATATACATTTTGTTGGTGGTATTTTGGTGAGCATAATTTTTCTGTTTTATTTGTGGCCCCAATATACAAAACCCCTTCTTTTTGCTTAGACTGTTTGTGTGATCTTTAGAGGCCTCGGACCTACATTCAGAAATACCACAATTTTCACATATAGCATTCTCAATCCCCTGTGGTATTATCACTAATTTATTTACATTAACGAATTATGTTTCCATATGCCTCTTTTGCTAATTCTTGTACGCTTAGCAAGAACTATTGTATTATATTCCACTCAGAAACCACACTCACACACTGAGTGGAATCACACACACAGTTATTTATAATCACTAAGTCTTCTTTTTAGACAACTTATTCTTTCTGTTGTTTTATCTATATGGGAAAAATGACAAATGCACTACCTAAAAATATTCCGCGTATCACAGGTGCTATTCCAGATGCACTAAGAAAAGAGAAAAACAAAAAACACTACAGCTCTGCTTTTATGTATTTCTGTGTATTATAAACAGTTGGATTTCAAAACACCATCTTACCCTTTTGTTTTACAGAAACAAACAGAAAAATGTACAGCAGCAGAACGATATTCACTTTGCATCATCTGTAACAAAAAGAGAAAAAAGAAAAGATGCAGCAAAAGAACAATATTCACTTTGCAACATTACAGCCTGTCAATTAAACACAGGGGATTCCCTATTTCTATCCTTCCTGCCTGAGAAACATTTCATCCGTGCGCCATACCCTCAATTTACTTTATAATTACCAGCTATTTGTAGCTCCCTGGCACGCGAAATCCCTTGGCTTGCCGCCTCCGAGAAATGACCCAGGGTTGCCCTCGTAAACTTGCAATTTGAAAAGGCACAGCGAAAACACACAGTTTTCAAGCCGGTGCCACGTGACACCAGAAATACCCACTCTCTGAAGGTCAGCAGCCCAGCTGAAACAAAATCCTCACAGCAGCTCAGCCAAAGCGAT
Source organism: Ambystoma mexicanum (assembly GCF_040938575.1). Classification (NCBI taxonomy): domain Eukaryota; kingdom Metazoa; phylum Chordata; class Amphibia; order Caudata; family Ambystomatidae; genus Ambystoma; species Ambystoma mexicanum. The sequence goes on along the minus strand of NC_090931.1, from coordinate 1,418,416,969 downwards.
CTCTTCACAGCAGCTCAACAAAAGCAATCTGAACCTAATTCTGTCAGAGTTCGTCCAGCAAAACTCTGTTGCTTACGCAGTCTGTCTGCAGATATACTTCCCTCCAATCATATTAGCAGAAAGAGCATTAGGTTGCCACCCCTGTGTCACAAAAATTGGGGTCTTCATACTGTAATAACTGTTTCTGTTTGATTTCCTGTTGCCTTTCCGTCCTTCACATTTCAGCGCAGCCAGAGAAAATCATAGAAAAATGCATGTTTAAACTGAATCTCAGAACATGTCTTTCCTGCCTCTTTTTCCACATGGAGAGCACATTATAATGTTATTTAGTTAGTACTAGTGTTAGTATTGGTTAATTAAGTCAGTCAATTAGACAGCTAATGTGGTCCCCTGTGAATGAGGCATTTCAAGTAAGAGAAAAATAAAAATATATTCTGGTGCTTTTACATTTGCAACCTGTCTCCATTTGCATACTCATATGTTACACTGGCGACATATGGCTGGCTATATGTGTACCACATTATAGCAATAATGTGATCCCATGTAGTGGCGCTGTACTCCAAAACACAATAAATTATACTACAGTAACCTTGATCAGCAATACACTTCCTTCACTATTGATAATATTCCCATCAAGGTATCCAATAACGTCAAGACACTTGGAGTTTACTTAGACTCAGATCTTACCATGGACAGACAAGTGAATGCCATTGCCTCCTCGTCAGCCTATTTCTCCAAAGTTCTTAATGCAGCCAGACCTTTCCTATCATGTCAGAATTGCCTTACCATTGCTAGGGCAATGATTGGATCAAAGCTTGATTATTGCAATGCTCTCCTCGTAGGGACCTTTTGCAAAAACCTGTCCAAATTCCAACTGGTTCAAAACAACACCATCAGGGCAGCCACTGGAACTTCAAAGAAAGATCACATAGTCAAAATTAGAAGGCAGGCTCATTGGCTCCCTGTCAAGGAGAGAATCATCTTCAAAACCCTCTCTCTCGCACATAAATGCCTCCATGATCTTGCACCCCCATACCTTGTCCAAAGAATTATTAAAGACACCGCCACAAGACCTCTTAGGAAGGGGTATTCCAACATGATTCTCACGCCCAAGACAAAAAGAATCTGCGCTGGGGGATCTAGTTTTCCCACTATGGCCACCTCCCACTGGAATGCCCTTCCCACTCACCTAAGAATGATTGAGTCCCACCAAGAATTCCGCAAAGCAATCAAAACCAAGCTTTTTGTTTGAATACTTTCAAATGCTCAATGTTGTAATATTGACTGCACATTTGTATGTATGCCAATGTACCTGTAACCAAGAAACCTCACGGTCGCCTGTGAACCACTTAATATAAAACTTTACAAAATCTCATGTAACAGCGCCTCAATGCCTCTGGGCTGTAAGTGCACTATACAAATGTAAATATATAAAATAAATGAGGCTGAACAAGTACTTATAATGCTGACTCTGGGTATAAGAGTCTTAACCTGGGCATCTGAGGCAATGTTCAGGCATACAGCCTAAATTGTTGCATAAGAGGCTAAGGGCCTGATTCATTTAATTATCTGCACAAAAAATCGGGACTTTGCGTGCCAAACTCTGTGCAAAATCCTGTTTGTCGATTCATGGAATAGAATGCGCAGCACTTTTTTGTACTATGCGTGAACTTCGTGCTGGCTTGGCATATCACTGAGGAAGGCAGAGTGACTTGCGCGAGACACCACGCAGAACGTGTCTTGCGCAGAGGGCAGGTTAGAGGGCAAAACACAGAAAATGAGGAAGAACGAGGGAAAATGTGGGCGTTACGAGAGACGGCCCACAGACAGTTCATTGCACGCCCACTATTGCATGGAACGATACGTATTCATGGATCCAAGCGTGATACCTCTCGGCGGGGAAATGGCCATGCAAAGCCCTCATACAATCCGCCACCCGAAGGCAGGCGTATAGACACTTGCGCATAGGAATCACCATGCAGAGGTAAGATCGGCTTTCGGATTTAGGGGTGCATGCACACAATGCAGCCATGGCTCCGATCTGACCTAGGGGTGTGCATATGCAGTTTAGTGGGGTGCAGGAACAGTTTACAGGGGTTCGCACACAGATTTTCAGAGTTTTACCAGAGTTACAAATTATCATAAGCATGTTGTCAGGGTGCCAGTAACAGTTACGGGGAACCCCGCAGAGGGTCCCCCAGATGCAGGCCTACCTGTATGGGACCTCATGCACTGTTTGAAGGGTGCATCTATTTGCACCTGAGGGAGCACACAAAGGTGATGTTCTGGCTGTTTTTGCTTAGCGTGGGGGCGTATCATGGACATTCTGGCCGTGACTTGCACATATGGTTACTTTGTGCAACAGTTCCTTGAATATGCAGAGCGTGCAGTATTTACTCTGTGTCTGGCTTGCACAGCGTTGTTCTCGGCGCACCACCTTTGCGGGCCGAATGCGCCCATTTCCTCGAATCTGGTCTTAAATGTGGAAATAGATGCAGGTCTAGTGGGATTGAACCTCAATAGGAAAGAACACATATGAGCATGTAAAGAATACCCTGGTTATATCATTCTGTACTTGGTCATATGAGGCAGCACCTGGGTATATGGAGCTGTACATGTGCCTCAGTGTACATATGGGCAGTCCTTGGGTAAAATGAGCAATGCATGTGAGCATAAGACAGACCCTCCACATTACCGTGCAAAATGCTGCAAACATGGCCATTCTAAAAATAAAACGTGAACATGGCCGTTTTTGCAAAAACACCCACAAAAACAGGCCTTTTTGCAAAAAGAGTTGTTTAAAAAAATGCACAAAGGGTTACATTCTTCAAAAAAAATTGTTGGTGCAAGTGATGTGATGCGCTAGCGTGTCTCAACACTTGTGCCAAAAAAAAGGAGCAGCCCAATCCACAAAGGACATCTGAACGGGCACATCCCGTATGTGCTGATATGCTTGGCCTTTTCCAGCTCTTTGAACACTTGTGAGAATCAGGGGTTATATCTGCACATTTAAATGCATATACAGAATTCATTAACAGGATAACATTTTAAATGCCAGAAAACTAAGAAAACCCCATGCCCCTGCTTGGAATAGACACACAGGGGTCGGTGGTGGGGGGATGCATTGCATGATCTGATCATAGAATTCATTTTTAAGTGTGACACCTGAAGTATGTTCCACATGCATTTCTATTCTTCCAATAGTGATAGATTTTTTTTGTTTATAGATTACATTTTACAGTGAGAGGCCCTTTAATGGCCGTAACAGTGGAATGCACTCTCAGCAACCAAACATGTGTTGGGAGTCAGTAGAATATTAGTGTTGAGACCCCTCTCCAAACACTAATGTATTCAGGGCAGCTGACCAGAGCATATTTTGTGCTTAAGCTGAACCCACTGGAAATGTGCAAGTCACATTTGGAAATAAAGTGATCTGCTCATTTCCAGAAATGCCATCTAAAAACAGCACATACTCTGCTTTATTTGTACACGCCCATCTTTTGAGGATCTTGCCCAGAATCTACATTAAAAAAAAAAATACTAAATACTCCCCATATGAGTGGGGAAGGAGAAAGAGGGTGATTGATGGGCCAGATGGGGAGTGATGGACAAGAAAGCAGATAGAAAGCAGCCACCAGAGGGGGAAGCAGTGGACAAGATACAAGAGAAGGAGCGATGGCCCAGAGGTGGGGTGGTGGCCGCTCACCTGACTTCACCATTTCAGACTGCTTTAGGGGTGCGTTTGTGGCCTGGTGTGATCCATAAAGACTCTAGATCCTTGTTTTTAATTACTCAATATTGAGAGCGCGAACAAGAGGGTGCAACCACAGATAAAGAATACAATAATATATTTTACGAAAAAAGATTTCACCAAGGAATTAAATTGTGGTACAAAACCAAGAGTTGATTCAAGTACTGTGCGAGCCCGGCGAGCTGGTACTCCTCTCGCCAGACTGCCAGCATTAGGAGGCTATACTGAAGGTGTGATATAGAGCAGCATCATGGCACTAGCCCCGCTCGGTGCATGCTTAAAAGAGCGGGTGGAACTGTGCAGCTGGACTGGGAGTGAGCGGCAGCAAAGTGTTGGTGGTGTTCCAACGTCAGATGAATTGGGGTTTACGAGCCAATGAGTAAGGGGCAGTATCAAAGCGAATCCAAACAGCGGGGGGTTGGTAGGGGTGAGAAGATAATCCCTTCATGCGTTCATTCAGATCATGGCCCCAATGGGGGAGGCAATCCAGGCCAATTACCTTTCAATGTTGAAACAGCACTCTCCCTTTCATTTGAGCTATCCCAAGTTGACCTTTTCACCCCGGGGTCAGCCCATGTGCTGCACAGCCAGACAAAGCCATTCCGGCCATTTTTAACCTGATGGCTATAATGTGCAAGTAGATGGCACACTTGTCAACTGAGCACTCTTGCCCAAGTAGGCTACCAACTAAAGTGCAATGAGAAAACTACAGCGTTGTGAATGCCAAGTGGTCTCTTGTCACGGGTGGGGTTGGGAGGAGTTCTCACCTTCAGGCCGCATGGTCTTTTAGGTGGTTCCCATGGAAAATTTGGGTTAGTTGGCAGCCGTACCGCACACTCTTAAATCATATGTGTAATAGTCTTCATGTTAAAATTATGAACACACCCATGCTCGTAGAGTGGCATGACAATATTTTCATTTCAAACACTCCTTTCGCCTGGGCAAGTGTGATCAATTTGAATCAGCTTTGCTCTGTTTGCACACTGAGGATAGCATTTGTGAACAACTTTTTCTGGTTACTGGCCATTTCTGTTGGGAAAGCCTTCAGCATGTATACCACATATATCTTGCAGCAAGGGAAGGCGTGTGTTTTAAATTTGCAGTTTATTTGGGTCTGCCCTGACACCCTTCCACCTGTTTTGTGCAGCCATTTCCCGGGCTTGACCAGTGGTGGGCTGCTAGAGCCAGGCCTGATCACTAGACTTTGTCCGGGCTCGGCCTTACCCATGAAATCTCTGGCTCGCCCACCTCCATTTGGCTCTAATGTGGAGCTCTAGGATGCAGAGGAAAGTGCAAGCTAAGAAGAGAACGAGGGCAGAAACGTCAAACACTGAGGCATTGGAAAACGTTTTAAAAAACCCTCTTCTTTAGCCATGTTAAATTATAAGAAGCCAGTGAAGTTTGATCTCTTAATGAGAGTTTGTAAGGGGATTGATGGCATTGTGAGATGACAGTGGATCCACAGAGAGATTTCTTCTGCTACCAAGAGGGCTTGGATTGAACATTGAGGGAGTCCAGGTTCTAGTCCTCCTTTGGCATTTGTCCACCCAAACCTAGGGTTGACAGAGAGCATTTGCATTTAATCCAAAAGAGCAGATTCACAAAGAAAGAACTACAAGTAACTATGATTTACCAATGACTTTTTCCTTAAGAGGGATATTCAAGCCTTCAAGAAATTACTGTGAATAGCTCTGACCTACTCCTGACTTATGCCTGGAGAGAGCTGCTCGATACACAAAGAAGTTACTGTAACTCTGACTTACTCTTGACCTAGTCCTAAATTACTTCTGGAATGGGCAATTTGATTCACAAAGATGTTAATAAGTGTACTTCTGACTTACTCTTGACATACTCCTAAAAAGGTCTATTTGTCTCGCTAAGAAGTAACTATGAGTAATTCTGACCTACTCCTGATTTACACTGAGTAACTGAGGAATACTTCAAAGTTACTCATAGTAACTTAATTGATAGTCCGCCCAGGATTTAAGAGAAACCCGTTATTGAACCGAGGTGAAAATCCCACATGGATGTTTTGCATTTAAGTCAAAATTGGCGTTCAGTGAATACCTTGGGCTGGAAAGCATTCCAAACTGATGTGTTTTTAGCATGCAACATTTGAAGCTCAGATTATGTTTCTGGCATTATTATGGGTGAATGGGGAAGGTGATTTCCCAGATGATGCCACTGGAGTTGTGTGCTTTCTTCTTAATCATAGGCAATTGTTTTCACCAGGAGCATCATGATATTACTAGCCATTCCATTGCTAGCACTAATTGAACACACCTGCCGCATAACGACTCAGGTCACAGGTGGGTAGTGTGGCCAGCCATTCCTGGCAGTAAAGGAATACATCACATGTGGATGTGAAGGAAATAACCACATCTGTCCCTGGAGATGGGTTGTCCAACTCCAGGCCTCGAGGGCCAGATCCATGTTGGGTTTTCAGGATAACCGTAGCTGACCCTGAAAGCGTTAAGCACAACTAGCACTGAAGGAGTTAACTAATAAAGCTGGCAACCAGAGAACAGACCGACTCTCTTTACCACAGCTGGCACTGCCTCTCAGAACATTACCTTAGTCGCACAATATGCACCACTGGCCGCCTGCTCAACGAAACTGTCCACATGCACACACACATGCAGTTCGGTTATTGATCAGAGGGCAACAAGTTGTTTGCAGATCAGAGGCCCTGACACCTTACCAAATGGATTCAGAGGGGGGCCTGTGATAAACAAAACCATTGGCTGGTACCATAGGTGTCCTTAGTGGGGGGAAATATGGAGCAATTGTCCCCCATTTTCTGCCCCCCATTGGTGGCCTGCCCCTCCACCCCCCACACACCGCAAATTACTCTCTCCAGGTGTCATAAAGATGCTCCTTAGTCCAGCTGGCATTCGCTCGTTTGCACGCTCCTTGCTTACCCAGTGTTCTTTTCTCTGACCTGATAGGGTCACCACATGAATCAATGGGCCATGAATATCACTGGGGTGAGGCCCATCACTGATACAAGCCGGCTTTCTACCTGCTGGCCACACTACTTTTTTCCAAATGTGCAGCTTACACCTGCATAGAAAAAAAACAAAAAAGACATTTCCAAACTGAAACATGCTTCCCAAACTTACAGCCACTAGTTTCATTTAAACTGTGTTTCGGTTTTTTGTTTGACTATCACACAAATACCCTGTGATTTCTGTGCTGCTTCCTTTGCGTTTTATCACATGATATATTACTAAAGATGTTGTATGCTTGTCAAACTGCTTAATCACAATGAGTACCCGGCGAGGGACAATGAGATTGTAACATGCAATCTCATTGGCCCTCGCCGGGGCTTTACCTTCTTTTTTTATCAATTTTGGGATCAGACGCGCTGGGAAAACTTCTGTTCGTTACCAATGCATCCGCTCCCGATCCGCAACAGGCTCTCCTTTCCATGGTGGCCATTTTATTTGTTTTACATTTTTCCCTATTTTTTGAATGGCCACCAAGGAAAGGGAGAAGGGACTGCTTGTAGTCGTTCTCCCTTTCGATGGCGGCCATTTTCTTTGTTTACCTTTTTACATTAATTTGAACTGGCCGCCATTGAAAGGGAAAACGGACTTCATGTTCCCTTTCCCGGCAGCCATTTTTCAGAATTCTTTTTTTCATGTTCCAAAACGCCACAGAGTAGGACTTGTCTATGGATCCCTTAATGTGCTCAACTTCACTGCATTAGCAACAGTGCAGTTTATGAACGACTTCAAAATCAACCGTATTTCAATTTCATCTAAAGCTACACTGACACAGTGCATAAATTCATTGATCACCCATTATGTACTATCTGCAAAGCCTTCCTCGTGTAAACACTGTGGCCCTGATTCATGGAATTATTTGCATGTAAAACAGGGATTTGCATGCCATGATGCCTGCAAAACTCCATTAATCAAAAAGGGATTTGCGTGCAGAATGGCACACAAATCCCCATTTTAAATGCAAATAATTCCATGAATCAGGGCCTCTGTGCTTACTCAGCTTCTTTTTGCAGCTGAGGGAGCACTCGCGTTTTTGAACTATTAAGTGGAAAAGCGGTTTTTACTTAACTGTCTGTTGTCCACAGGCACCTGTCCAGTGGGACATGCAAAGCTGGGTGCATTTTGCTTCCGCAGCCTTGCATAGCCCATTGTGGATTCTGGCTGGGGAACTGCATGTTTGCCTGTGTGAGGGGGCGCTCCTGTGCCTCCTCGCACAGAGAATCAGATCAGGGTTCTTCATCATCAGTGCTCCAGTCTTGCGCAAGGAAGCACTCTTTTCTTCCTGGTTCCAGTTCGTGCAACGGGGAGTTAAGATGCTGGGAGAAAAATTCAGGATCAGGACAGAAGATTAGTTATTTTAAATGTGAATGCGTGTGTAAAGACTGGTAGGGGTGTCTGTACTTCTGCTCTCTATATGGTAGAGGAGAGGCACAGCGGACCCCAGCCAAGATTCTCTATGTGGTAGCAATGGACGAGCAATCAAGGCCTAGCTTCTCATGAGGTGATGCGGGCTGGTTCTTAAGTACAGTGTAGTCCCCGAACCCCCACAAAGGAATGTCCACACACTGTATTACTGTAAACACAGCCTTTATATAATTAATATTCAAAGGTATGCACACGATCACAATAACGCACTTTGTACTCGGAAGTCAATAATGATAAATATATACAGTTCTAAAGTGGTACCACTAATGTTATCGAATCTCATTAAAGTGCATCAACTGTACGGTTAAAATGTCACACAGATTAATAACAAGGAGACCAGCAATAGAGATAGGCAGGAACGTAAGATGGTTGAACCAATAGGCAGAATACTGACCCCTACCCCTAGGCACAGTTCTGTGTGGAGATCCCTCCACCTGGGCAACCTATAAAATAAAGATATACCGCACAAGCCCAGTCCATATGTTCAATAGTCTCACCTCTTCTTATTAAGGTTTTACCCCCCCCCCAATGTACCTGGTGGAGTAGAGTTCTCCGACGATGCGTCGACCGATCCTTCTTGAGTGCCTCCCTTTCAGGTGGGAGCCAGGGATCGTCGAGAGGCGTCGGGGAACTTGGCGATCGGTATCGGGGAATCGACGGCCCTTCTTGAGTGCCCTCCCTTTAAGGCAGGAGTCACGGGTCGTTGAATGTCCGACGGTGAACAGGGTGAACTATGGCAGGGAAGTGGCAGCTTCGTTCCTAGCGGTGCTCGTCGACGACAGAGCATTGGCGTCCTTGAAGGAAGAGGCGTGCGGGGCACCTCGGTGATGATAGTTCTGGACCGCAAAGAGATGATGAAGAACTGTGGCCCAGCAAGGGCGTCGAGTCGTTGGCGTCTCTGCGGTCTTTAGGTGGTGGGAAACCCACCAGTGGATGCTCCTCGGCGCGTCGACGGTCGGGCCTCCTCCAGCGGGAGACAAGCGGGTGATGATGCAGAGGAGAGCGTCCGATGATCAATTGAAGTTCTTAGGCAAACGGGAGCACGGTGGCTCCGGTTGGCGACGGCGGTCGTCGACAGTGGCGGACAACAGTCCGAGTGCTTCTCCTTGGAGTTCCGAAGCAGTCCCCGTATCGTGTCAGCAGCCTGTCGAAGGTCTGTCTACCAGGGAGCATTGGCAAAGATCAGCTGTGCACGATGGTCCCTCGTAGCTCGGGAAGAGGGCGCCTTACCAGGTCCTCTCTAGGTCAGTCCTTGGAGGCACAGCAGCTTTCAGATTGTGAAGGAGAGCAACAGCAATTCTTCCCGTCCAGCAGGGCTTCAAGGTCAAGCGTCAGTTAATCCAGTTACTCGTCGTAGTGGACTTCAGCTTCTGAACACGATTCCTAGCAGTGAGAGGTCCCCAGATATACTGTTGATCTCCCATTCATTCCGCTGGGTCACACTGAAGCATCCAATCACGACTACGGGCATTCATGCAGGCAGGCAGCCAATCAGGCACACGAGGTATTCAGGTCATTCACTTCTCTCCAGACTCTCAGAACAAGTTATGTGTATTGGGACAAGTACCGAGCCATTCAATACTCCAAGCTGCATTCATACCATTTTCGGGCAGGGTTGTCTCAGTCATTGTGTCAACCACCAGATACTAGACACTCTCAACACAGAATGCATATTCGTCACACACTCTATTCACCCAGGTCCCACCCACAGGAGGTACCCACAACATACATCACCGGGAAGGCTCCAGCTAGTCTGGCCGGGCCTTCACAACAACACCATATATATGGGTAATAGAAAGCAAGAGGCCACAGGGGCCATCTTGTTTTTCATCAGGAATCAACTGATCCCAATGGCAGGGCCAGGGTATCCCAAAATGGAGGATACACCGCGCACCTGTCAAATTCTGCATGGAGCTGCCACCAGCCCATACCCTGATCTGCGGGCCACCCACAGGTACACTAGGGGCATAGGGTTGTACGCCCACCCATGGGTGCCATAAGGGTATCCCATGGGTCCGTTCACCAAACCAAAAGAAAGAGAGCTGCACCGCCAGGAGTCCCACATGAACTCCTGCACGGAAAACACGACAGGACACACGATAAAAAGCAGTAAAGGACAAGGATACGGAGGCCCTGTCCCTCCGATGCATTCCCAGCATCACAGTCGCCCCCCCCCCCAGACTGAGGTGGAGGGTGCCTAATCTCCCACGGGATAGACACCCGCATCCAGACCGTCAACATACCTTCTGGAAAGGCCATCTGCATTATCGTGACTCTTCCCTGGTCTGTGCTCTATGGTGAAGTCTAGCCCTTGCAGGCTAATGGACCACCTGAGCAGTTTCGGGTTTTCACCCTTCATCTGCATAAGCCACTTCAGGGGCTTATGATCTGTTTGGACCTTGAAGGTAGACCCCGTAAGGTAGGGCCTAAAACGCCTAAGGCTCCAAACTATACTAAAACATTCCTTTTCAACAGTAGCCCACCTAAGTTCTCTACCCTTGAGTTGTCTACTGATGAATATGATAGGATGTTCTCTCCCTTTGTCATCTTACTGGGACAAGACAGCTCCAATTCCGGTGTCGCAGGCATCCGTCTGGACGATAAAGGGTCGGCTGTAGTCAGGCGCACACAACCCGGGTGCCCGACACAGACTTTCTTTCAAGCCATCAAAGGCCCTCTGACAGTCCTCAGTCCAATTAACCTTCCCAGGCTGCTTGGGTGAAGTCAGAGCTGTCAGTGGTGCAGCTATGGTTCCATAGTCCGCCATGAAATTGTGATAGTACCCGGTGAGGCCCAAAAAGGCTCTCACCTGGGTTTGAGTAGTGGGAGTCTCCCAGTCATGTACATCCTGTACCTTACCGGGGAGAGGTTGGATTTGACCCCCTCCTACCTCATGACCAAGATACGTGACTTTCCCCTGAGCTATCTGGCACTTGGTGGCCTTGATAGTGAGGTTAGCCCTCCTTAAGGCCTGAAACAGTCTACCCAGATATGTCAAGTGCTCTTCCCAAGTGGAACTGTAGACGGCAATGTCGTCTAAATAAGCCACACAAAAGGTTTCCAGCCCACTGAGAGCATGATTGACCAATCTCTGGAAGGTGGCAGGGGCAACCCAAAAGGCATGACCCTAAACTGGTAGAGTCCCTCTGGTGTTGAGAACGCCGTCTTTTCCTTGGCATGGTCCATCAGAGCTATTTGCCAATAGCCTGAGGTGAGGTCAAAGGTGCTCACAAATTTGGCAGCACCTATGGTGACCATGAGCTCATCAGCCCTGGGCAATCGGTGCGCGTCAGTTTTGGTGACGGCATTGACTCCTCGGTAGTCCACACAGAACCTCCAATCCTTGGTACCTGCCTGGGAACTTGCCTTGGGGACAAGGCCCACTGGACTGGACCAGGGACTGGTGGAGGGTTCAATAACACCCAGATCCAACATCTTGGCGACCTCAGCCTGGATGTGGTTCTTAACCGTATCTGACATTCGGTAGCTCCTGCTCTTGACAGGCACGCTGTCACAAGTGTCAATCTCGTGCTTACACCACAGTGTAAGGCCTGGCGTCAGTGAAAACAGAGAGGCATACTGCTGGAGCAAAGTCCGGCAGGCCCTCTGCTGCTCGGTTGTCAAATCTGGAGATAGCTGCACTCCCTCCACTGAGCCATCCTGAGGGTTGCTATGCAGCAAATCAGGAAGGGGCTCACTCTCATCCTCTTCTTGCTCTGAAGCCAGCAAGAGACATGAGACTTCTGCTCGCCTGTGGAAAAGCTTGAGCCTATTAACATGGAATACCTGAGGGGCTACCCCTCGGATTCCCATGTCAACCAGATAATTGACCTCGTCCATCTTGGAGATTATCTTGAAGGGTCCAGTCCACTTATCTGCCAATGCCCGAGGCTTGGTAAGCTCCATCATGAGGACCTCCTGTCCCGGAGTCCAATCCACTTGCGATGCTTTAAGGTCATGCCAGTATTTGTTCAATTCCTGGCTGGCCTTGAGATTCGCTGTTGCTTGACCCATCATTTGTGTCATCCTCCGCCTGAGGCCTAACACATAGGGCCTCATTACGACCCAGGCGGTAAGTTACCGCCTGGGTCGTACCCTTACTACCATGGTGTAAACTACATTTACACCATGGTGGATGGCAGATTTACCACCCCATTCCAAGGTGAGTGGGGCGGTAAATCCCCATTTACCATTTTACCCTTCCCCATTCCCATTTTTGCCCCATAGGGCATAATGGGAGTGGGGAAGGCGCTAATTACGCCACCGTAAATTACGGTGGTGTAATTAGCACCATGGTCCCTTAGCGCCATGGATTTTAACGCCTGCAAAAAGCAGGCGTTAAAATCACCATGGCGCTAAGGGACCTTGTAATCAGGCGTTAAGGGTCGGCGCCGTTTACGGCGCCGTTAACCCCTTAACGCCTGACTCGTAATGAGGCCCAAAGTCCCCCACTTGCTTGGTGGGACCGGGAGGGGTGGCTTCCAAACCTTCTCTGATCAAGGTAAGGGGCCCCCTTACGGGATGTCCAAAGAGTAGCTCAAAGGGGCTGAAACCAACACCCTCTTGAGGTACCTCTCTGTAAGCAAACAGCAGGCATGGCAGGAGGAGATCCCATTTCCTCCTTAGGGGCTCTTCCAAAGCACCTAGCATGCCCTTGAGAGTTTTATTAAATCTCTCAACCAGACCATTGGTCTGGGGGTGGTAAGAAGTGGAGAACTTGTAGGTCACCCCGCACTCTTTCCACATGGTTTTCATGTAACTAGACATGAAGTTGGATCCTCGGTCAGAGACAACCTCCTTGGGGAATCCAACCCGGGTGAAAATGCCCAGGAGAGCCCGGGCAACCACATTGGCCATAACAGTCCGAAGGGGTATAGCCTCAGGGTACCTGGTGGCATGATCTACCAAAACCAGGATGAACCGATGTCTACCTGACGTGGGAGGGTCAAGGGGACCGACGATGTCGATGTCCACCCTCTCAAACGGTGTGCCAACCACTGGCAATGGCTGCAGTGGGGCAATGACACTGCCTCCAGTCTTGCCAGACAACTGACAAGTTGGGCAGGTCCTGCAGTGGGACTCCACTTCTACTCCCATCAGGGGCCAGTAGAAATGGGCAGAGAGCCTCTGCTTAGTCTTCTTGGTACCAAGATGACCAGCCAAGGGCACCTCATGTGCCAACTGCAGTAGGAAGGGCCTGTAAACCTGGGGTACCACCAACCTCTTGAGGGCTCCATGTTCAGGCTTAATGGGCTCACTAACAAGGAGCTCACCCTCCCAATAAATCCGGAAAGTCCTAGGCACTTCTCTGTGTGCCTGGGACAGGGCCTGTTTCCTCAGACTCTCGAGAGAGGGACCCTCTCTCTGTCCTTTGCAGAAGTCTGCCCGGGAGGGTCCCACTTCAGCTAACAAGCATTGAAGATCGGGATGATCTTCCGGGTTGAGAACCTCTCCCACAGGAGAGTCTTCTGGCTCTTCTCCCACAGGAGTTGAGACGGGGTTTGCCACTGGACCCAGCCCGTCCGGGGCATGGATCCCAATGGGTGCTGTAGGAACAGCAGGAAGAGAAGGGGCTCCCTCCACAGAGGTGGCTTTCTTGCTCTTCCTTTGTCGTGCCTTAGGCCGCGCCTTCGGCTCGGGTACCTGACTCACAGCCAGACCCGGTGTCACCTGTGACCTAGTGACCGCAGCGGCAGTCATGGGAAGACCATCCGCGAACAATCCCAACTCGACTAGATTGTTACCTAACAGAATGTTAGCAGGGACGTTGTCCGGAACCAGGACAGGAAGCTTTGCTGTCTTGTCTCCAATTACGAGTGTGACTCGGGCTACAGGCGATAATTTGGGAGGCCCACCAGCTAACCTGGTGGTTCTCAGAGGAGCACTTACATAGTCCTCTGGCTTGAGCAGGGTCCTGTCCACCACTGTCATGCTTGCCCCAGTGTCTCTCAAACCAGTAGAAGGCTGGCCATTCAGGAGGACACTTCTCAAAAATCTACCGGTGTTCTGTGGGATAGTCGCCAGTACTTCCACGTACTGGTCCCAGGCCCCAAGGGACACTAAGGAAATCTCTACGGGAGCACCAAAAGTGATTCCTGTAGAGGAGGGGAGGACAGTGGCCTCCACCTCAGACATGGGGTAAGGGTAGGTCAGGCTGACAGCCTGTACTCCGAGTGCCTTACCTTTACATTTGGAGTCACCCCTTTTGTGATCCAGAGGCCCACAGTCCCAACAAGTGCCGGGAGTGTGGGGTACGGTACTGGAACCACTGGGAGCCTGCTTTGCAGCAGGTGGACCACTACTCTTATTCCCACCCACAGAGGACTTATCCCCACTAGATTTTTGGGTCTTAGGAGAGGAGGGTTTAGGTTTATTCGACTGTGACTGCTTTTGGGACTCCTCAGCTTTCTGAGAGGCCCCCTTTTCTTTATCCTTGTCCTTCCCATTGGAGTCCTTAGGAGACACCCGGTGGGAGACCCACTTGTCAGCCAACCTAGCCAGCTTAAAGGGATCCAAAATGTTCTGCTCAGCAACATACTGACGCAGCTCTGGTGAACAGGCTTCCGAAAAATGCTCAAAAAACAACAGGTGGGACAATTCAACAAAAGTTTTCACCTTGTAACCATCAATCCACCCCATCATATTCATGTGCGCAGCAGTCACCCAGTCAACCCAAGACACATTCTCTCTTTTCTTAAAATCCCTGAACCTTTTAAGGTTTTGGGTAGGTGTCTTGCCAAACTTGCCAATCAAAGCAGATTTCATACACTCATACTGACCCCTTTCTTCCACACTCAGCTTCAGAATACAGTCATATCCAGTTTGAGGCACTCTGCTTAGCAAACACTTAGCCCAATCTCTTTTGTCAACATCATGAATTGCACAAGCCATTTCAAATGCTTCAATCCATTGGAGGATATCAGAACCCTCCGAAAACACACCAACCAAATCCTTCATAAATTTAGTTGCTGGGGACCTGACACTCTCACTGGGTTTCGCTGAAGTCTCCACTCGAGCTTTCTCTAGCTGGATTCTCTGACATTCAGTGTCCTTGTCTTTGAGTTCAAGATCCCTATTGTTGAGTTCAAGATCCCTATTCTTGAGCTCCACTTGTTGAGCCAACTCCTCCTTCTTAAGCTCAGCATCTATCTCCAACTTGCGATATTCAAAGGCCAATTTTATCCTTAATAACTCAAGCTCCAAGATATTGCTGGGGTTCGGAACAGAGGCAGCACGAATGGCGGCATTCCCAGAAACAGATTCAGTAGAAATCCCAGGGGCAGAGTCCTCATTGGTTGCATTCCCCCCTTCATCAAGAGTTTCACCATCAGTCTGGTAGTCCACCAGGGCAGCTATCAGCTCAGCCCTAGACCTATCCACAAAGTCTAACTCCCTGGCTTCACAAGCACTCTGGAGAGCCTCTAAGCTCATCCGAGTCAATTTACCATTCGCAATAGCCTCCATTGCTCCTTAATCTAATAAAGTGTGGATATTTTGTAAGTGGCACGGTTATACACTGATTCTTAAAACCATAAGCATCCCACCGCTGCCACGGGGAATCGACAGCCCTTCTTGAGTGCCCTCCCTTTAAGGCAGGAGTCACGGGTCGTCGAACGTCCGATGGTGAACACGGTGAACTACGGCAGGGAAGTGGCAGCTTCGTTCCTAGCGGTGCTCGTCGACGACAGAGCGTTGGCGTCCTGCAAGGAAGAGGCGTGCGGGGCACCTCGGTGACGATAGTTCTGGACCGCAAAGAGATGATGAAGAACTGTGGCCATGCAAGGGCTCGAGACGTCGGCGTCTCTGCGATCTTTAGGTGGCAGGAAACCCACCGGTGGATGCTCCTCGGCGTGTCGACGGTCGGGCCTTCTCCAGCGGGAGACAAGCGGGTGACGATGCAGAAGAGAGCGTCCGATGACCAATTGAAGTTCTTAGGCAAATGGGAGCACGGCGGCTCCGGTCGGCGATGGCGGTCATCGACAGTGGCAGACAACAGTCCGAGTGCTTCTCCTTGGAGTTCCGCAGCAGTCCCCTTATCGGGTCGGCAGCCTGTCAAAGGTCTGTCTACCAGGGAGCGTTGGCAAAGATCAGCTGTGCACAATGGTCCCTCGTAGCTCGGGAAGAGGGCGCCTTATCAGGTCCTCTCTGGGTCAGTCCTTGGAGGCACAGCAGCTTTCAGATTGTGAAGGAGAGCAACAGCAATTCTTCTCGTCCAGCAGGGCTTCAAGGTCAAGCGTCAGTTAATCCAGTTACTCGTCGTAGTGGACTCCAGCTTCTGAACACGATTCCTAGCAGTGAGAGGTCCCCAGATATACTGTTGATCTCCCATTCATTCCGCTGGGTCACACTCAAGCATCCAATCACGACTACGGGCATTCATGCAGGCAGGCAGCCAATCAGGCACACGAGGTATTCAGGCCATTCACTTCTCTCCAGACACTCACAACAAGTTATGTGAATTGGGACAAGTACCAAGCCATTCAACACTCCAAGCTGCATTCATACCGGTTTCGGGCAGGGTTGTCTCAGTCATTATGTCAACCACCAGATACTAGACACCCACAACACAGAATGCATATTCGTCACACACTCTATTCACCCAGGTCCCACCCACAGGAGGTACCCACAACATACATCACCGGGAAGGCTCCAGCTAGTCTAGCCGGGCCTTCACAACAACACTATATATGGCATTTCCACCCAACAACCAGTCAGGGGGAAGGGACAGAGTCAGGGCTTCCCTGGACTTTGGGAAAACAAGGTAATGGGTAATAGAAAGCAAGAGGCCACAGGGGCCATCTTGTTTTTCATCAGGAATCAACTAATCCCAATGGCAGGGCCGGGGTATCCCAAAATGGAGGATACACCGCGCACCTGTCAAATTCAGCATGGAGCTGCCACCAGCCTATACCCTGCTCTGCGGGCCACCCACAGGTGCCCAAAAACATACACTAGGGGCACAGGGTTGTACCCCCACCCATGGGTGCAATAAGGGTTTCCCACAGGTCCGTTCACCAAACCAAAAGAAAGAGAGCTGCACCGCCAGGAGTCCCACATGAACTCCTGCGTGGAAAACACGACAGAACACACGATAAAAAGCAGTAAAGGACAAGGATACGGAGGCCCTGTCCCTCCGATGCATTTCCTGCATCACAGCGTGTATGTTTGTGTTGTGTGTAATGAGTGAGTGTATGATGATGGGTTTGTGAATGAACTAGTACATGCTCTGCAAGGCACTGTGGGGTTTAGGGGCCATGATAGATTTATAGTTAAAAATAGGATACCTGACCTGTGGCCCTCCCCAGTGCCTCGCATGCCCATACAATCACATTGTGTGCATGTGTTGCACTGGGTGGTACAGGGGCCTGGCCCTGCATTTTTGTACTGGGCATACATGGTAGATATTTAGCATAAAATACCATGGCTCACATTGTGTGTGGTTAAATAAAGCAAGCACAAGGAGTGTTAACATGTAGCTAGACTGGCATTTTAATGCAGCCCGTCTATCAATTTCTTACTGCGGTATGCCATTTTATATTGGGCATTTTGATAAAGTAAGCAAGATAAGTGTTATTGTATAGCTTGACTGGCATTTTGGAGAAGGCATTCTAGCCATGTATTGCTCATAAAGTAAGCATGATAACTTTTATTAAATGGCTAGAATGGCATTTTGTGCAGCCAGTTTAGTCATTTCTTACTGTGGCATGGCATTCTGTAGTGGGCATCTTTGACAAAGCAAGAATCATAAGTATTGTTATTTAGGTAGAAAAACATTTTAACACAGCCAGTCTATCCATTTCTTACTGTGGCATGACATTTTGTATGGAGCATCTCTGATAAAGGAAACATGAGAAGTGCTAGTACGTGGCTAGACTGGCATTTTGATGCAGCCAGTGTCAACATGTTTTCATACTGTGGCAAAGTATTTTTAATGGTAAAGCCAACTGGAACATGTTCTTACATAGGATAATGCCATGTATTGACAGAACACACATTGACCTGTTTTCTTATAGTGTCTTATCTGGCATTATGCACAAAGTAAACGTGTATGTTCTAACATGGAAATACTGGCATATATATTGGTGCAGCCAGCGAAATGTATGTGCACAGCCAGCATGAACATTTTTTTATACTGGAATATATTGTGGGCAAAGGCATCATGAAAATGTTTTTGGGAAATCAGGGATCTAAATTAAGAATGGATTAGCAGGAGCTAAAAGCAGCTGCCGGGTATCCAGCATTAACCAGGGACCAGGAGCTAAAACTAGGGAACTAAGAGATAGTACATAGAGTTCTGCAAATGTAACTTCCACATAAGATGCAGACATAAAATGTTGTCCATTGTTTATGATACTATATACTTTAACTGTCTTAGAGATGTGTCCTAATGTTTATGTATAGATTGTCCCAAACGCACAGAGTCAAAATTATACAGGTGTGTTTATTCAGCATTAATTGGCCGAGGGAGCCAACAGTAGCTCCTGCAGCTGTTGTTGTCAAGAACTAAATAACTCCCAGCTACCCTCAATTTCAAACCCTGGAAATGCACCTGTGCGCTGTTGGTGACTTGCATATATTGGAATGTTTCATGAGCTACCCTACACATTGCAAACTGTTTGGCTTTTTACGCAATTTATCAAAAAAAGGTGCTGTAAAATGTACCATTTTAAGACTTTGGGCCTCATTACGATTTTTGTGGTAGCCATGCCGCTATTGGCGGCATGGTTGCCGCTGAAATCGGGTCTGGGTCCGGGTCCGGGTTCCCAGAATGGGGAATTACCGGGCCATTCCGAGTTCGGAGGGCCCGGTAATTCCTCCCTCCAGGAATCCGGGCGCGGACCTTCCCCATTCCCATTTCATCCCCCATAGGGCTGAATGGGGGATGGAGCAAACAACAGGCTGATTACGAGCGGCCCGTTGTTTGCTCCCTCTTCCCCTCGCGGGACTCGGTAAGCACGCCTGGTTTCACCAGGCGTTACTTTCCGGGTCCCGCGAGGGGAGCTTGTAATGAGGCGGAACGGGTTTAACAGGTCCACCTCCTTTAGCGGGTCCCGTTAACCCGTTCCACCTCACTTGTAATGAGGCCCTTTATTTTAAAAACTTCTCAGAGGACCGGACCTAATGACACCCAAAACCCTCTTGATTGGTATGATTTCTCTCTCGCTTCGCCCGGTTGCTCTGGTATATAATGGGGAAATAATTAAGTCCCTCCAATCACTACCCGCCGGCACTGAGATGTACAACCATAAACTGAAAACCCTGAACCACTCTATAGCTGCCATATTTGATTCCTGCAGCCAGTGATAAAGAACCAAGGGAGCGTTGCCTCCTTTCCCCCTGCACTCAGCCCCTGTAGGCGACATTTCATATGTTAAACAGACTTGATTTTCATTTGAAACTTAGGTATGAGTTAAAGGGACTCTTTTTGACTGGCTATTATTTAAATCTTAGCTAGAAGTGATGTCTCTTCTGCTAAATACCACCTCTAGCTGCACAATATTTTAATGTGTGCTGGGAGTGATGTCTGATTGAGTTTAACGAATACACTCTCCTGTTGAGTGAATAGGGCAACTGTTGAAATGAACTCTTTAGGATGTATAACAACTTGCTTGAAAACTGTTTATTGTCTTAAACCTACATACTTATTGTTGCATTTGTTTTAACCAGCTTGGTAACATATGGGCACATTTAAACCAGTTTGGCCTTTGAACCATAAGTTTTATTTTCTTTATTTTATTGTTCTTTGATAAGGCGCTTAATACCAGCGAGTGGTTTCTAAGCACGGGATCGGGATTCGAACCTGTGTTGTGCTGCGTTGTCTGGCTTCCCTGAGCTAGCCTTCCTCCTAGTTGAAGTGTCACCACACCCCAACTACACTTTTGTTGTATTTTTGCACGCACCCCACCTCCCCCATACTGATTTCTAGTGCCGCCACCGGCTGGTGCAAGCGAGGCTGCAGCAGGTTTTTCCAGTGTTAAGTCTGCCCATCAGAAACCTGCCGGCCCCTCCTCACGAGGCCCCGACGCTATCCTGAAATGACATGGGCGGGTGGCCTTTAAAAGCAATATGGTCGGAAGGCTGGCTAATGCATTCTCTCCACTTTCCTACACAACTGCGAGGCGCCAATCTCGCTGCCACCCGGTGTGTGCTGGAATACTCGAGCACCCCCCTCAAGAATGCCAAAGCACAACAGACAGCGCCACATCCCAAACCACTCTCTCCCTCCTGCCCGTCCATTCCCCAACTGCACGTCTTCTCCCAACTCCAAAATCCTGAAGACCGAGAAAGCGGAGATTCAGAAATAATGATAGGCTGGGAACCTGCCCGGCCGCATCGTGATCCGGAGGGCTAGCGTAAACTCTGCAATCCCCTTAGCAAAGTGAGACCCTCAATTTGGGATGCCAGCGGGGCCCGTGCTCCATTTGCCATTACCACAGCTTAACAGCATTATTTGCTGGCTTCTGCCATGTCAACATCGCCTATATATTCATCCTTGCCACAAATTGCTCTTAGTCTGCAGAGGGAAACGGCCTGTGTCGGTTAATAATGCACATTATTCTACATAATGGGCAGGCTGACATGGAACAGGGCGGCGGCGCCTCTTGCTGGGTCCCTGAAACCACTCCTGCAGGAAATAGCTCTGTATGTGTTTAGGGTCTTCTTTCAGGATTGTTGCTTAGATAATTCTTATGTGAGTTCAGCTGGTGCATTTAATGACAAAATGTATTACCATAAGAGTTGCTTGCAACGTGTACACAACCCACATATCATATTTTCATAATGGAGCTTGTTGAATTGCTTTTCAGGGTCATTTTTTCAAGGTTTACATCAGAAAAGCACATATGGGAGAGATGGTAAGCGTGCCTTAGCTAAGTGCAGTCGTTGGTGAGGGGAATCAGTGCCCCACTGAACACTTTTTATGAGCTGCAATCTGTAGCGTTGAAAGCCACCTCCTTTTTAGTTTGGGCTATTAGGTGGTGAGATATGATAGGTTATTTATAACGTGCTTAATACCCAGAGGTTTCTAAGGGCAAACCCAGGGATCGAACCTGTGTTGCTCCAGGCGAGCACCTTGCAGCTGAGCTATCCTCCCGAGAATACCCCTATAAATCAACATTATTGCATTAGAGTACATATATGCAATGTGAGGAGGGACACAATGCCTGTAGGTATTGATTGGTTATTTGCCCACCCATTGACTGCCCATGGCCATGCTAATCCCTATGGCCATTCACACTCAGTTTCTGCCCCTCCCAGCTCAAAACACTCCCTCATGGGAACTCTTTGAGCTCACATTTATCAAGCCTTACCATTAAACTTTGCACTCAAAGGGCCTGCCAGTGTTTTTCTTCTCAAAGCAGTCTTCTGAGAGTTAATGGCTTAAATGGAGTTGTAAACATACTGCTGTTGAAATAAAAATGTCTTAAACTGGTCTGCCTTTAGCCACTCAATGTATTTATTTATTTATTACTTTTGTGTAGCACCCAGACCCAGAGGTATCAAAGCACCTGCACAAAGTCAGTAAAGAGGGACACATTTCGACAGAGACCGAATGCAAGTAATGTGCAAGTTTTACATATTTCTTGAATAACCAGGTTTTTAAGAGTTTTTTGAAGGTGAGGTATGGCAATGGTAACGTTTATTTATAAAGCGCCTATACACAAGGCAAGTGTTTCAAAGCGCTGAAGGACGGTGGGAACATGGAGAAAAAACAACAGTCATTCAGAGCCCTTGAAATTCTGAGACGATAATAGTCTGCACAGGCAGAGTAAGTGCATATAATACAATTAACAGTTGAGACACAGCATATAGGCCTGGTGACATTTTGCAGTTTTACCAAGTGCAATTAAGGGGTGAGGACAGGGGAAAACAGACAGATGATGTTCAGGCACGATGTATTTGCATTGTGCAAGTGCACAGACGGTTACAGGGGTGGATCTAAATGCACCCAATCGGTGGCGACTGGGGTAAGTGCAGAGAGAGCCATTCTTTTGGGTCATTTCTGGAGTGCAGTGAGGGTGGGGGGTGTGCCAGGCCCTGAGGCAAGTGCAAGAAGGGACTGGCGGGGGTGCCAGGGACCTGTGAGACTCTGAGGTACACCAGGCGGCCAGTCAGCAAGCTGTAGAGAAAAGGAGGGAGAGAGGGAGAGAGCAGAGAGCTAGGTTAGCAGGGTAGATGGAAAGAGAAGGAAGAGGCGAAGAGGAAGGTCTTAAACTGTTTCCTGAACTTATGGAGATCAGGCTCAAGACAGAGAGTGGCAGGGAGGCTATTCCAGAGGGCGGCCCCTGCTGAGGATAAGGATTTCCCTCAAAATCTCTTCTTGGAGAACCGGCTCACTCGCAGAAGGTTGGAGGTAGATGAGCTGAGGGCTCTGGAGGGACAGTATTTAGGTAGGCAACATTGTAGATAGGTAGGTCCCAGGCCCCAGAAAGCCTTTGTGGAAATCGGTATAATATTGTGACCCCAATCGCATTGTTTAAATGTATGTTGGCCTATGCCAAGCTGTCTAAAAGTACACTGTGAACATAGGTTCCGCGGCAAGGTCTTGACCTCAATGTATTGTGTAAGCCGCCATCTTGGATTTAGCCGCCATTTTAGGTATTCTTGCAGTGTGGAAGTCACCCCGAACCACAAAATGGAGGCCGAATGACATTGCGAGTAAAGACTTCGGCCATGGTGACCTCCGCACACATGTATAAACAATATGTCCGCAAGCTATTTATTAGGGTCATGAACTAAGACCCTGTCCCCTGTTCAACCTCTTGTAAATCTGTAACTGTATCAGCGGAACTGATCTAAAACGTATGTTCGACCTGGCTACGAACCCTAGCCACAGTTCCAGGAATGATTAATCTACAAGAGGGCTGGCCAATGCAGTACGAAACGTATAAAAGACAGAGCATCCAGATATTCGGTCTCTCCCACTTGCGGTACGAACCTTATCGTTGAAGGTTCGTATGTGAGTCAGAGAGCCGAATAGCTATTCGCATGTCGATTGACTTTGATACTTTGATAAACTTTGAACTTTGAAATAAAACGTTTTATATGATCCTTTGCAACCTGTGTTGGTGTGTTTTCCATCTGGGCTTCCTGGCCTCACGTTAATTTTTATGTTTCCACAGTTGGCGCCCGAATAGGGACCCTCAAGATTGATGCCGGATCATTGAAGGTTGACGCAGACTATCGAATCGGGATCGGACGGTGTGATTCTGCGGGCCCGACCGATCGAGACGCGATACCTCGGCAGCGCTGCACGATCCGATCCTTGGGCGATAGTCGTGCGGTCTGACACGGCATCTTGACGAGGGTCCAAATTCGAGGTGGGCAGATTTGCCGAAAACCACCAAACGCAGGTAAACTTCGTTAGTTGAAGTCCTTTGAAGTCCTTTGAAGTCCTTTGAAAACCGTACGGTCCTCCTTAGGTTTGGTCAGGTGCAGTCGTAAGGCTCTTAATTTAACCCTGACATTTGAATTTGGTCAGGTGTAGTCGTGACCCGGCTCTTAATTTAACCCTGACATTTGAATTTGAAGTATTGTATCTGCAGACACAATTATTGAACCAGGTAACACCAAGTCTTTGAGAAATGCCTGGGAAATTGTCTAGCTGCTTTAGGGCTTTATTCCGCAGCGATCGACAATCCTTTGAATTTAGCCGTCCGGCACCACAGGAGGGGTCGCCGGCGTGTACTATGTACTGTAAGTATGGCATTGGAAGTATTGTATTTAATGATATTTGGCACAGACAGACCAGAAATGCCTCCGAATTTCAGTGGCCAATCAATGGTAGTTTTGAGATCCCCTGTATTGAATACTTAGAGTCGATTCTGCTTAAAAAGAAGGCTAGGCCAGCGGCCTTCGATGTGTTACAAAATTGGAAAAAGGAAGCATTACAGCAGCTTAAGAGTAGGGATAAGCATGCACGACGTCATAAAACGAATGCCGAAAAAGCATTGTTATATGACAAAGAAAAACGATTAGATGAAACCCAGAGAATGGATAGAGCTTTCTCGCTCGGAGTCCAGAAAATTTATCCTTCTAAAGATTTTCATGTTTCTGAGGAGTTTATTGAAAAGATATTAAATGAACGGAGGCCTGACTCTTCAGCGCCACCTCCATATGCTCCTGGTGCGGGCGCTTTGCCCGTTCCTGTTGTTGTCCCCGTTGCTACTCTCACTCCTCCTGCGCAGCCTCCTCCTGTGCAGCCTGCTGTTCCCAGTTCTTTGGCCGTCGTTTCTTTGTCTATTCCGTCTGCTACACTACCTCTTTCCTCTGTACCTCAGTTAGGCCCCCCTATCCTTCCGATTTCGGGGAGTCCCGTATCTACTGAATTAGACCTTGGTGCAAGGTCGAAAATTGTGACTCGTAGTACTGTTCCTGCGGGCAGGAAACAGGAACTATTTGCTTGGGCTAAACATTGCATGGAAAAGGGTGATCAAAACGATGCATTTTTAACATTGTCTAATTTGTACGATTTTCCTGAGAAAAACGTTTTTATTGAAGGGCTGGGGATTCACTTAGGTGTAATGTGGGGTAGATTGCAGACTTCGGATCTCCCACAAGGAGTGAGAGATCTGAACGATCTAGCACTCTCGAGGGATACCGAACAGAAGGTACATGGTCATGTCGATAGACTATTCGAATTTAGACAGGATTTTGAAAGATTGCGAAATGAGGATGATGAAGACGATAGAATATATATGCAGAAACGGTTCCTTTCGTGCCGAAGATCAGCACCCGAGGAAGTACGAATTTGCACTAGAGATGCGGTCAGATGGATCTCGGATTCATCGATACCGCCAGATGAGGTATATGATACCTACAGTCAATATACGGTAGAAATGCAAAGGAAAGTAATTCAAGTGATGGTACAGCACTTACAGGAAGAATGTATAAGAAAGAAGGTTGGTTGCCCCATAGAATTAATTGGTATTTGTAAAAGAGCTTTTTCGCCCGATACCTCTACAGCTGCCTTAGCGCTCGATTTGGCCTTATTACTCAGTAAGCGGTCGGAGGTCCCGGTATCTCAGTTGCCTATGAGAGAGGTCCCTCCGACCTTTGTCCCGAAAGTAGAAATCCCCGCCAACGCGGCGGCTGGTACTCCCGCGGTGGATATCCCAGCACACTATGTATCACAGTTTGTTCACGTCCCGTTCTCTCGACAGGAAGTGAACACGATCAGACAATCGGTACCAGATATTAGGAAGAACCCGACAGGGTTTTATAAGGAAATCGAATCCGTTTTGCAGTCTTCTGTGTTCACCTTAAGTGACATGGATTTATTGTTTCCAGTACTTTTGCCTGTCGATGTATGGAAACAGATACGGACAGTAGATGATGTGCCGGGATTAGGGGATACATGGGTAAATCTAACCAGACTAGATGGGGAACGACCAGCTGGTGAGAAACCACCCCAGGTAATACTCACTTTACCCGATAGAATAGTTGCCAAATTAAAAACTATAATTCCAGAAAAAAGGATTATTTGGGACAAGCTTACTGCCTGTGTCCAAGGGAAAACCGAAGGTACCACCGAGTTCTTTAATAGGTTTGAACAAGTATTCTCCGACTTTAGTGGACAGGATTTGGGTACCGAGTCGGGGAAGAGGTTGTTTGTGGACAAATTCGTGCGTGGATTGTTGCCTGACATCCAGTCACAGATTATGTCCTCGGAGAGCGCTTGGCAGGCAAAATCTCAGTCAGAGGTTCTGCACATGGCTCAGTATTATGAGAATCGGGTTAATAACGAAAAAGAGAAAATCGAAAAAAGAAGGGGTGACCTGAAAACTAAGGTATTATTGCAACAAATAGTTAGAAACCCCAGAGGAGGTACGACGCAAACTAGAGGTCAGTACATTCCAAGAGGAAATACTCCTCCAAACTTTAATCAGTGTGCTTATTGCCGCCAGGAAGGTCACTGGCGAGCACAATGCCCTGCCCTCAGTCAGAGGTCAGGAGGCACATTTGGAGGTATGGGTAGGCGACCACGGGGCCGCCCTGGAACAGGGGGCCCTGATAGGGGTCAGCTTCTACGAAATCCCCAGCAACCTTTCTCACAGGAAAATCAGACTCCGAGTATGGACTCGAGAAATATATTTGATCACCCTTCTGCCGTCTATCTTTCTGAGGAACTTCCCTTTGACGAAGTTCTGCCTTACTAGGATTGCCCGAAGCAGCGTTTGGAACCACGACCTATTCCTGTTATTCAGAAGGGCCCCTATGTTGAACTGTTGGTAGGGAATAGGAAACACCAATTCTTGATCGACACTGGAGCACAGAAGTGCTCCATTGACCATTCTCGGGTTCCAAACATCCCCCTGTCAGGGCAATCAAATGTTTCTATAGGGTTTTCTGGCATACCAACTGTTTGTCCGGTCTCTGTGCCGGTGTCTGTCTCTTTGGGTCCTTTTACTGACCAGTGCCCTTTTCTTCTTACTTCAAACTGTGGAGAAAATTTGCTGGGGTTGAATTTGTTGAAGAAACTGAATGCAGTGATTTATTGTTCCCCTGATGGAATAAGATTGACAGTTTCACCTCAGCAACCCTTTAACTCCCAATATTTGACCCGACCTCTACCTTCTGAATTTGACATTGTCCCAGAATGTTTGTGGGCAATAGACGACAATGATGTCGGGATTTTACACATTGACCCTGTAAGAATAGTATTAAAGCATGGGGTCAAGCTACCGCGCATTCCGCAATATAAAATTTCGATCGAAGGCGAGCGCGCTTTGAAATGCATTGTCTCCGATTTTGTGCATCGTGGAGTGATCGAAGAGATTACAGGTAGTTTATGTAACAGCCCGATCTTACCGGTATATAAGAAAGGCGACAATGCAATTCCTTACCGGTTTATAATAGATCTTCGTGCTATTAACCGGGTAGTGGCCCCACAATTTCCAATTGTGCCTGATGTAACGACGATTTTAACAATGATCCCTGCTACGGCTACGCACTTTAGTGTCGTAGATTTGAAAAACGCCTTCTTTAGTATCCCGATACATGAAGAGAGCAGGTATTTGTTCGCGTTCACCTTGGGGGGACGCTCGTTTACATTCACAAGGGCGCCTCAAGGGTATACTGAAAGTCCTAGTATCTATAGTAGGGCTTTAAAAGAGCAGCTCGACACCCTTGAATTGCCACCTACTTGTACGCTGCTTCAATATGTAGATGATTTGCTCCTGGCCGCAGACTCTGAGGAAGCTTGTAAAGAAGGCACTATATTGTTACTTGTTCATTTAGCTGAAAATGGTCACAAAGCTTCTCTTAAAAAATTTCAATATTGTTGCCAGGAGGTTGCCTATTTAGGCTACCTCCTGTCAAAGGAGGGGAGAAGATTGACACCTGAACGAATCAAACACATTTCTGGCATGTCTGTCCCAAAAACGCAGAAGGAAGTCAGAGCCCTGATAGGGATGGCGTCCTACTGTAGAATGTGGATCCCTAACTTTGCCCTAGTGGTGAAACCGATGTTGGCTTTGACGAAGAAGGGCATTTCTCTGCCACTGCCATGGGAATCGGAACAACAACGATCATTTGAGCTTCTCAAAGCCGCGCTGTGTTCAGCACCGGTTCTGGGTACACCAAATTACGATAAGGCCTTTGTTTTGTTTGTGCATGAGTGTAATGGATGTGCTTTGTCTGTGTTAACACAGGAACATGGAGGGAAGAATAGGCCGTGCGGCTATTATTCCTCCGCCCTCGATCCTGTTGCATGCGCTTTGCCGCGATGTCTGCGCGCTGTTGCTGCTGCTGCTGCGTCTGTTAAACAGAGTGAGGGGATGGTTCTAGGCCACGATTTGATTTTGATGGTACCTCACTCTGTCGATATTCTACTGAACAAAACTCAAACGCAACACCTTACTTCTGCCCGGTTGACCAGGTATGAATTAGTTCTATTTGCTCCTCATATCCAAATTAAAAGGTGTTGTGTTCTTAATCCGGCTGAACTTTTGCCTCTCCCGCAAACTATTGCTCGCGGTGATGATGGATCACATGACTGCCTATATGCCACCGAACAAGAAACGAAGGGCAGAATAGATCTCTCAGATATTTCTTTGGAAAATGCGGAAGGGGAGCTGTTTTGTGATGGCTCCTGCTTTAAACTTCCGAACGGCACATCCACAGCTGCCTATGCGGTTACGACCTTGAATAAGGTCATAGAGACTAAAAGGATTCCGCATAACTCTGCGCAGGCCGCAGAGATTATAGCATTGACCCGTGCTTGTGAACTCTCCCAAGGGCTTAGAGTTAATATTTATACGGATAGTCAGTACGCCTTTGGGGTGGCTCACAACTTCGGAAAATTGTGGTCGGAAAGAGGGTTCCTGACTTCACATGGGACCAAGATTCAGCATGGTCCCCTAATAGTACAGTTACTCTCGGCACTCTCACTCCCCAAACAGCTAGCGATTATGAAATGTGCAGCTCATCGAAAGGTCATAGACGATGTGGGCAAAGGAAATGCTTTTGCAGATTCAATAGCTAGACAAACAGCCACAGACCTTAGCACAGACATGTATATCACGAGGGAAGTGAGAGATGGTTGTGTAATAGATGAAGGTATTGGGTCTGTACGGGATATTCAGACTGATGCCACTGTTGATGAATCTAAGAAGTGGGCTGAAGGCATGGGGAAATTGGATGACGAAGGGTGTTGGGTGGACGCATCTAACGGGAAATGGTTGCTTCCAGATTCTTATGTGATTGCAATGGTTACGATGGCACACGGCCCAACACACGTGTGTGCTCAACAGATTGTGAAAATACTGCAGCAGGTTTGGGTGAATGATAAGATTTTGGAAATAGCAAAAAGATATGTCCAGAATTGTATAATCTGCTTGCAGCATAATGTGGGTAAAGGGACAGTGGCTCCAAGGGGAAGTTTCGGACCTCCCTCTGTTCCCTTCGAAACCATTCACCTTGATTTTATTGAAATGGAGCGTTGTAACAACTTGAAATATGTTCTCATTATTATTTGTGCTTTTAGCAAATGGGTCGAGGCTTTCCCCGTCAAAGATGTCACCGCCATGACGACCGCAAAGATCTTGGTCAAAGAATATTTTCCTCGTTTTGGGCTCCCGAGGATAATCTGGTCGGACAATGGGCCCCACTTCATCGCAGCCGTAATGTTGCAAATATGTGTTGCCTTGGGAATAGAGAAACGTTTTCATTCAGCTAGGCACCCTCAAAGTGCGGGGTTGGTAGAAAGACACAATGGTATTCTAAAGAACAAGCTTGCAAAAACATGTGCTGATACTAAATTGAAATGGCCAGATGCCTTACCTATTGTTTTGTTAGCAATGCGCACCACACCCCAGACTAGAACTGGGCTCTCTCCATTTGAAATAGTGATGGGAAGACCCGCCAATATTTGGGGTCTCCCTAAACCTAAAGCCTTGAGGGATGTGGAAAATGTATTATTCGTAGACTACTGTAACCAATTGACTAAAAATCTGTATTTCATTTACCACCAGGTGAATGCTGCCTTACCTGTACGGTTTACGGGCCCAGGACACGATATATTGCCGGGCAGCTGGGTCTTGGTCAAGGCCTACGAAAGGTCTTCCTGTCTCGCGCCTCGCTGGCGTGGACCCTACCAGGTCCTATTGGTCACCCGAACGGCAGTCCGAGTGGCGGGCAAGAAACATTGGATACATGCAACGCATCTGAAGAAGATTCCTCACCCGACGCCACACGCTACAGAAGAAACAGAACCCCTCGCTGATGCTACGATCTCTGATCTCGGAGTAGCAATCAGCGCTGTGAGTGCATCGGAGAAGTCCTCTGAGCCCGAGGAGCTCGGGGAATCGTCCATCTTGTCTCCACACTCTTTTGATCAATCACTTCCGGGAAATCCTGTTTTGAGTTCTGCGACTTCCGTCGCCACTGACGCGACGCTCCCCTCAGGGAGCGACGATACTCTGCTTTTGGATTCAGCAAATTTGGGTACCATCAGGTACAATCTCCGATCACGGGAAAAGTTGTTGCACGACCGTCGTGCATCGGAAGGGAAGAAGTGACCGAAATACTGATATCTTTTTCTTTTGCGAACAAAGGAGAAAAGGAGGGTTCTGTTGGCTAGGGTTGGGAAGGACTAAGAAGTCGCTCGGCCGAAGTGCCGCCAGCAAACGAACATTTGGGGCCGACAATCAGGACAAGCACGATGCCTGCCGCTTTCGCCACTGCTTCTCATATCGAACTTTCTAACAAAGAGGTGACCAATTCGAACAATGGACAATGCTCCTGGGCCCTGAAAACGTACTGTTGTGTCTTTGTTTTTATAATTGTTAGTTTTGCAACTGCTGCCGTGGGACTATGGTACTTTGAAGACATTTATCCTTTGAAGCCTTTGTTACCGACCGAAATTGTACCAACTGTTTTGACTCCCTCTGTACACCTTCATACTCTGTCCCCCAGGGACTCTCGGCATAGACAGAAATATCATAATAACACTTTGATGATAGTGATGAATGCTACGCATGCAATATTTAATAAGAGCAATTGTTGGGTTTGCACGCACTTGCCACAACATGGGAACAAGGGACTGGGATGGTATATACATCCCTTACCTCTGACAACCTCCTGCTATGCTTCTCTTAGAGCACTTTTCTTTGGCCGATGGAATGATAGCATCTCAGGGAACTTCGATGGCACTAATTTGAACGAATTTGAGAGACGTGAATTGACTCCCCTGGGATGCTCGCTTTTCGCAAATAGGAGTAGACCTAACATCGCTTCTATTAGGCCGTCTGATAAACTTTCTTCTCCTTTTCAAAATCTAATATCTTTCAAGATGGCTCCGATAGGCAATAAGGATGCCATGCCTCCTTCTTATTCTATAAATCACAATCCTGATTCTGTCCCTTTCTGTGTACAGCGAAATGGCACTAGGCCAATGGGAGATTTTGAGCTTTGTGTAAATATTGTAAACTTGACTGGGGAAAATAGGCCTTTGTATGTAGGGGGACCCGTTTATTTTGTTTGTGGTAGTTTAGCTTTTCCCTGGTTGCCTAAAGATTGGCAGGGAACTTGTTACTTAGGGATATTATTACCAGGTGTGTTTATAGCTAGTACCTCAGAGGTATCTAAGGCTCGCCCGCGGCGAGATAGCGATGGAGATACCCCCGGACAAGTGTTCGGGGATATAGCTAAATCAGTAGTCCCTTTCTGGGGACAAATAGCAAATTCGGAAAACATTAGGGGATTAGCGAGGGTATTGGAGAAAACGATCAACCGGACCACAGACATACTTTACAATATGACCTTAGAGCAAAAGGCGATAAGATTGGTAGCGTTACAAAATCGAATGGCATTAGATGTCATTTTAGCTGAACGGGGTGGAGTATGCAAATTAGTGGGGTCCGCTTGCTGTGTTTTCGTACCAGATTCTTCACCAACTATATTCAAAGCAATTCAGAATTTACACACTCTCAGTTCTGAAGTCCATATCCCTGTAGGAGACTGGAGCCTCAGTACTTGGTTCTGGGATTCTCTGCGATCTTGGGGGTGGAAGGTGCTTTCCGTTATTCTAGGTATTTTAGGGACTCTGTTATTCCTTTGTTGTTGTTTTCAGTGCCTCCCAAGTATATGCGGAATGATGGGAGGATGTTGTGCTCAGGCAATGAGTGCAATAGGGCGAAAAATATACACCCCGAAGACAGCATCTAAAGAGTTCATGTTGCAGGAAGTTCTTGTGAACGACCTTATGGCTATTGATGTTTCGGACAATGATGCGGAACCTATAAATGATAATGCCTTTAAGTATTTTCAAAAGTATTAGAGAAATTGTGTTTAGCACTTGGCGTAGGCCAAAAGGAGGGTCTGTGGAAATCGGTATAATATTGTGACCCCAATCGCATTGTTTAAATGTATGTTGGCCTATGCCAAGCTGTCTAAAAGTACACTGTGAACATAGGTTCCGCGGCAAGGTCTTGACCTCAATGTATTGTGTAAGCCGCCATCTTGGATTTAGCCGCCATTTTAGGTATTCTTGCAGTGTGGAAGTCACCCCGAACCACAAAATGGAGGCCGAATGACATTGCGAGTAAAGACTTCGGCCATGGTGACCTCCGCACACATGTATAAACAATATGTCCGCAAGCTATTTATTAGGGTCATGAACTAAGACCCTGTCCCCTGTTCAACCTCTTGTAAATCTGTAACTGTATCAGCGGAACTGATCTAAAACGTATGTTCGACCTGGCTACGAACCCTAGCCACAGTTCCAGGAATGATTAATCTACAAGAGGGCTGGCCAATGCAGTACGAAACGTATAAAAGACAGAGCATCCAGATATTCGGTCTCTCCCACTTGCGGTACGAACCTTATCGTTGAAGGTTCGTATGTGAGTCAGAGAGCCGAATAGCTATTCGCATGTCGATTGACTTTGATACTTTGATAAACTTTGAACTTTGAAATAAAACGTTTTATATGATCCTTTGCAACCTGTGTTGGTGTGTTTTCCATCTGGGCTTCCTGGCCTCACGTTAATTTTTATGTTTCCACACCTTGTGGACAATGCAGAGGGTCTTGAACTTGATCCTTGCAGCCACGGGGCACCAGTGAAGGGATTTCAGCGTTGGAGAGATGCTGTCCCTATGCTTGAGGTCAAGGATAAGTCTTGCAGTTCTGTTCTGGATGAGTTGCAGAGGGCACAGGGCAGAAGGTGGGAGGTTGAGGAAAAGGCTGTTGAAGTAGTCCAGCCTGAAGAGAACCAGGGTGACAGTGAGCCGTATGAGGGTTCATTTCTGATGTGGTCGGGTAGAGTTTTCCAAAGGGTGGGAGCGGTGACTCCAAAACTGCAGCCACCCACATGCTTGGGATTGAATCTGGGGGTGAGCAGTGCATGGCTGGAAGAGGGGCCGAGGCATTGAGTCACTGGTTTAGCATTACTACTGGGGTGAGGTAGGCTGGGGCATTCTGGTGCAAGCACTGGTGGGCAATGCTAGACTGGCATTTTAAAATCAATTTGTGCTTTTATGGGCAGCCAGTGCACCTCTATTTTTGCTTCCGAGATGTGGTCAGAGAGTTGGAGGCCCAGTGCTGCCCTTAGGGCCTTATTTTGTAAGAGTTGTAGTTTCACTAGGTTCTTGGAGGAGGTGCCAGTAAATGGCACACTGCAGTAGTCAAGCTTACTACCTAATAGCTTGTGCAAGAGTGAGACAGTTTAGAAGGGAAATTAATTTCCCACTCAAGGAGATGCGTTTGTCTGTGTAGGCTGGGAGGATACCAGCACATTGATGTGGCGGGACATGTTGAGTTCCATGTCATGATAAACACAGAGAGTCTTTACATATTTAGAGACCTGGATGGTGGTTCCGTCGATGGGGACAGAGGAGTATGATGGGTCCAAGGTGCTTAAGTGGTGAGAGGAGCCTACAATGAGAAGCTCAGATTTCTCATCGAGGCAGAGGTTGTGAAATGCCATCCAGTTCTGCATGACGCTGCAGGTATCGGTTGATCGTTTCGACATCTTGGGCATAATTCGCCAAAATAGGCAAAAGAACTTGCGTGTCATCAGCAAATTTTGTGTAAGGGATACCCAAGAAGTCGAGGTGGTCGAAGAGTGGTTTGGTGTAGGTATTGTAGAGTGCCGGGGATATGCAAGAGCATCGAGGTACACCACATGGCACGGGGATGGGATCAGCAGTGTGGTTGCTTATAAAGACCCTGACGTACGGACGCTCAACCAGGAATGATTTGTCCCAGCCTGATGAGAGAAGTGGAAGTTTGTCAGGCGTTGACAGAGGACATTGTGGCCTACGAGGTCAAATGCTGCTGGATTAACTAGGAAGAGGAGGATGGCCATGCTGCCCAAGTCACGGATTCTATTGAGTTGGATTTTGGGATCCAAGAGTGTTGTGTCAGTACTGTTTTCAGGTTTGAATCCAGATTGTCTTGAGCGTAGGAGTTGATGTTCTAGGTAGTTTTACATTTGGGAGTAGGTGAAACGGGCTAGGATTTTGAGGAGGAATGGATATTTGGTGATGGGTCATAATTGGTGGAAGGGTACGTTCAAGGGAGGGTTTCTTGATGAGAGGTGAGACTCATGCTGTTTTAAGGCACTTCGGGACGTTGTTAGAGTTGAAGGAGGCATTCACAAAGTTTGCTATATCTGGTGCTAAAGTAGCTGTGCAGAGTTTAATAATGTGGGATGGACAATCATCATCTCCACAGTTGGATGGTTTGAGATGTTGGATTGTGGTGGCAATGTCGTCCATGGAAACAGTTGAGAATTGGAATTGGAGGGGGGTGAAGGTTGGGAGAGGAGTCGGTTGGCTGGGAGGGGGGTATAAGGGCAGGAGATGTAGCTAGGAGTTGTTGTTTCTTGGATAGGACTTTGTTTTATAGTTTGCTGATTTTGTTAGAAAGGGCTATAAGCACTCTGTGTGTCCTTCACTGAAATCCTGTTAAAAGCAAGCATTGGCAAAGCCAACAGTTATGGCTTGTGTACCAGTATTAGGCATTTGCCAGGCACTGCTATTAAATGCCTACACAAAAGTCCACACTGTTGGCATTGCCAATGCTTGTTTCTAGGCTTTGTGAAATGCGGTGGTGCCGGAAGTATTCTCTTCTGCAACTGAAAGCAACCTTACTTAAAAGAGTCTTGTGAGTACTGTTAAAGAATGTATGACCTGGAGAATGTGTGCAGTATTTTCAGTCTGTAGTTTAACATTTGATACTAACACCTAGAATTGGGGGGCAAATAGAGCAGGTTCGATTTGCTTAGGCTACAAAAATGCTGTTAGCCACGGGCGCACGAAGATGGTCATGTTCAGAAAATTAAGCACATTTAAAAGTTGATGGTGAGTGAAAGATTCATAGCACACAGAGCAATGTAACAGAAGGGAGATAGTCGTTGCAAATAAACGCTCTTTGTTTGTGCAAAGAAGGAGGGAAGGAATAGGAGATTGTTCCAAGCGGAACACTTCTCCAAGATTGCAAAGGAGGTGAGATGGGTGCTGGAAGTTATGGCACGCAAAGTGGTCAGATGTGACCTCATGAAAAATGCTGGGAAATAGTCAAGAAAAATGTACAGAAACCTATAGAGGAGGCGGACATGAATGAAGGGTATGAGATAGAGGGAGAACAAAGGGGCGTGGGACTTTTTGCATTGCTGGAGCATTTGCGAGGCTGAACTCCTGGGCTGCTGATCAGTGTCGCTGGAGGGGGCTTGTGATAAATGAGCAGGGAGTTTGTTGAAGGTATGCTTCGACTACGAGGCAGTGTTCTGGCAAAGGCGGGCTGAGACACACCGAGTTGCCGGAAAGGAACTTGTAAGCCAAGGGCAAGACGCCCCTTCTAAAAGACAGAGAGACAAGATTAATTTGGATGGTGAGTGACAAATACAAATTAGGACCCCTTCTGCAGGGTAACTGGCGGGGTGTCCGATTGGACATGAAAGGCAACACTTCCTTAATCTTGCACTAAATGCAAGCAATCCGTGGCATGAAACCTTTTCCCGGTGGGCCTCTGCACCAAGTGTCTATTTTATATGGGTATCCAGGTTTTCTGCTCCCCTTACCACCTCTTCAATGCACCTACAACCCCTTCCTTCCATCTCTCTTCATCCTGCAAATCTCATTAAAGTGAATAATTCCTTTTCTATCCCAGTATATAGAGGCAAATGTGCTTTAGAAATTCACGAATTGGGCCAATTTTACTAAATGTTTCTTGCATGAGGAACCACCCCCACCCCTCCCTAAACCCTACTTAGAGCGGTTAGGTTTGCTCTCATGGTGTAATATGGGGCCCCTTTGAAAAAACATTTACAGTGACACTCTTGAGTCCCAGTTCTCCCTTGTTGAGAATCCTTGATAAAAAAAAAAGTATGATGTATCTAGTTATTTATTTATTTATTGATGTTTTTGGTTCCTAATAACATCTTCAACAGTAAGACATTTACACGAATCCCTTTTCTACTGAAACTCAATGGCCACGGTTCCGTAGAGTGAAAAGAAAAATCATCCATGTCCTTGTCGTACATGCTTTAGTGAGGTAATCCGCCCAA
The DNA here is from genome assembly GCF_040938575.1 of Ambystoma mexicanum. NCBI lineage: Eukaryota > Metazoa > Chordata > Amphibia > Caudata > Ambystomatidae > Ambystoma > Ambystoma mexicanum. Next base: position 1,418,380,775 of record NC_090931.1, on the reverse strand, counting down.
GTTAAGAGGGTATGCGATCGCTCTTTCGCTTTAATTTGCACAACCAACACATGATTACTTTCGGGTTCACTATAGATTTCACTAACATCAAAATCATGGCATATTCCTATCAAAAGGCCGCCAAAAGGACGTCTGTAGGTGAGGAGGAGTAGGATACCGTGGACGAGTTGGAGGAGGAGTAGCCGGCCATGATTTCTCCATGGGTTGAGAGTTTGTGGGGACTTAGTTTAAGGAATAGGTTTGGGCATATGGCAGTGACGAAAAGATCACTGGCGGGAAAGAAGAAAGTGACTAAGAAGGTGGGAGCACAGTTTCCATTATTGCATAAGGGGCCGGGGAAGGCCCAGCATGTACAATGGGCCCACATGGACAGAAATAATGTAATAAATGTACTCCTGTCTCTCACTGCTGGACCGGGCAAGTGGATATACACATTCAAAAAGCAGACAGCTGGTATGAGCCTGCCTGTAGAAGACCTGAAAGGTTTATTTGCTTCAATATTGGGGAACCAAGCTGATGACATCTGGGTCAAGGCAGGGTGTCCGGGAGTGAAGTTGGGGGATGATAGCCATTATGGAGCATATTTCAATGACATTAGACCCCAAGTATGGGCGGCACTGCAACGTACAAATCCAGATAGGCCTGACCTCCAATCAATAGTGCAGCGTACAATGCGGGATGATGAGGCTCCCATACAGTACATTTTGCAAATACATGAAACGTGGAGGGCAGAGACAGGAGATTCCTGGGACCGGGTGATCCCATTCTTTAATTTTGTGGTAAATAGGTGACTTCCAAAGGAAGTGCAGAAGCTCTTGATAAGATAGTGGGGTTCGAAGCTAAAGGATGGCCGTAAATACAGTCTAATATTGTACAACATTGTATATGGTTAAAAGAAAAAAAAGAAAAGGAAATGGCTCAGAGAGCACAGATAGAGGGAGCGAAACTGGTGCAGAAAAAGTTAACAAAATGTTTGCTGGAAGGGGCAGTGATGGCGGTACAGAGAGAAGGACAGGTATAGCACAGAGCATTCCAAGCAGAAGTACGAGTGGCACCCAGTTGGGGAGGTGAATACGATTGTAATGGTTGGTACCAGCATCATTACCAAGTGCAATTTCCAGGGGTATATCAACGTGGACGGCAGGGTTTTCGGGGCATGGGGAGGATGAGGTGGTTTGGGAGTAATTGGCCACGAGGAAGAGGAGTAGGACAGTGTTGAACATGTGGCTGTATGGACCATTTCTCCAGGGAGTGCAGGAGTAGACAAGTAGTTGTGTAACCGCAGCAGCAACCATACCCATATCTGCAGGAAGGCCCGGCCCCATTCCCCAGCCTGATATGCATGCACCTCTGACAGTTACATATGATACACCACTGTCTACAGCCTGCCTGCTCCCCCACCGTCATTTCTGCAGCTGCCAGCCCCAGGTGCTGGGGGTGTACCAACATATGCGGTCCACTTTGGGCAGAAGCAGCGCCCCCAAGTGCAGAATAATTATGCAGTACCCAATGACATTATGAACGGGCCACCGTTGTTGGAGGAAATCCTCATTAGTTTTTCTAGGAACAAACACATAACCAGTTTAGGACAGCCCACAGAGAGCTTTAGAGTGCCCTGTTCAATCGATCACTGACAACCCAGAATACAAACCATTGGTGGGCGTGGAGATAGGCAATAAACCATTCATATTCATGGTGAATACAGGTGCAAAAAGTCATGCACTAGTGAGGGAGGATTCCCTTTGTCAGGTGAGGTAATAGACACACAGAGCTTCTCTGGGGCAGTACAATTAGTTCCTTTTACAAAAGACTTACCTATTAAAATAGGCAACAGAGTGATACGGGCCCCATTGTTGTTCTCTATTTTGAACCCCATCAATCTACTTGGTAGAGACATTTTAAGTAAGCTCAACATGACCATCTAGTTCACAGAGACGGGTGCAGTGTGTTCTACCCACAGTATTTGTTGCATGAGGGTCATGTTAATCATACATGCTTTTAAAAAGTCGTGAGAGGAATACCAGTAGCCTCTGATTTGTTTATTTATGGGATGACAGTACTTCTTACTGCAGTCCCTCAGGTTGCCAATCAGTATTGCTGGGTGCCCTCTAAATTCTTGTTCATACTTGCTCACCCCCAAGAACTTGTTGCAGGGACTATTGTCATGCTTGACATAGAAGGAGTGCAGGTGTCGAAGCAAAGGATTGTGTTGCCTGCCACAGACCCAGACAGGGGAGAGTGGCATAAGGTTTTGTGTATTGACCCGACCCAGAGAGACATAATTGATGAGGAGATTGTTCACAAAAAAGATAACGATGGGAAGATAATATTGGAAGTGTGTGTCCCTTGTGAAATAATGATACAGTATCGACACATTCTATGTCCAATGTTATTCGTGGAAGGGGCAGCACACTTCTCTTGGAAGCAAATCCCAGTCTCGCACTCAGAATCCTGTCTCCAGAATTAAGCACGTTATGAAAGAACAATTATAATATAATTATAATTTGCCCAAGAAGATTTATCTCAGGTACCTGACACATTGTGGACAAAAAAAACCTCAAGATGTATGACTCCTGTGGAGTGTCGCACCAATTTGCAATACATTGAAGCCAGGCTCAGTGTTACCCAGCGTTAAACAGTACCCCCTATCCAAGGAAACTAAAGAGGGAAATGATGTCACCATTATGGCCATTTTACACCATGGCATCACAGTTCCATCCAATTCCCTATGCAACATGGCTATTTATATGTTAAAGAAATCAAAGGGGGTAAGTTGGAGAATGATTCAGGATGTATGCCCCATCAATGATGTACTACGGGCAGAATTTCCTGTGGTTCCTAATCCTGCCACAATATTATGTAACAAACCCACGGTTGTGGTCCTGAAGAATGCTTCTTCTCTGTCCCATTACACCCTGATTCTCAATATCTCACCACATTTACATTTGCCTGGATGTGGCTCCATCATACTAGGCTCCCACAAGGGCACTGTGAGGCCCCCAGTATTTTTAACAGTGTTCTGCATGAAGATTTGCATAATATTCAAGTGCCCAGTACCATAATTTCAATATGTGGGTGACTTGTTGGTGTCTAGCGACAAAGAGCAACAGTACAGGGAAGATTATATTATACCATTGCAGTTGCTGACTGACAAATAATATAAAATGGATAGAGCGAAGTTACAGTATTGACAACATGAGAGGTTGTATTTAGTGCAGAAGATTTCAGTCAGCAGCAAGAGAGTGACTGCAGAATGCAGAATGCGCAGCAGTGATGCGCGGTGCACCCCAGCCAGTAACTGTTAAGGATATGCAAACATTTCTTGGGCTGTGTAATTATTGTGTAATTATTGCAGGGCATGGATTTCCAACTATTAATCAGAAACTATGTCACTGCTGCAGGCACCTAAAGAAGCCCAACAGACAAAGAATACCCTTTTTTGGACTGATGAGATGCTTACCAGTTTTCAGGAATTGAAAAAAAATCATTTCTACCACCGCTGTTTCAGAAACTCCTGAATATACTAAAGAGTTTTACTTTTTCTCACATTCTGACAGCCAAATGATGGCAGTCCTGACACAGCAGAGCTCTATAGGCCACAAACCTCTGACTTACTATAGTGGTATGTTAGATTATGTCATGCAAGGACACTTCCCCTGTGAACAAGCATTAGCTGCCGCTGCTTTCACTATTGAGAAGTCAGCCACAATTGTCATGGGGTACTCAATAACTTTATCCATAGAACACACAGTTTTTGCGACACATTAGAGGTACAAATTCACATCAACCAGACAGATGACTTTGCATATGAAGTTAATCTGTCCAGTCCATCTATTCAGATTGCTCTCTGACAGGGAATCCTGCCACCTTTTTGAAGATGATGACGTTCATGACTGTGTTATGTATGAAGGACTGCAGGATCACATTTCTAAAGCATGAGACTATGCCTTAGATGATGAGAGGTGTTTTTTGTTGAAGGGTCATCAACCATTGATCAGGAGACTGGCCAGCGGCATACTGGGGCAGACACGATCCGATTGGTTGATGGAGCGTATGAGATATTTGTTCAATTGAGGCTACCGGGGCATTACTCATGGACGTAATTTTATGGGGGGACAGGGGTGTTTGTCCCCCCCAACTTTCATGGCACACCATGTTGTCCCCATTCATTTGGCTGGGGCACCTTTTCTTCAGATGTCATGTCCCCCCCAACATTTTCAGCAAAGTTACTCCACTGGGATTGCTCTGTCCAGGTGGCAGAACTGATTGCTCTAATTGAAGCGCTAGAAGCAACACAGGGATGCTGAGTAAGGATTTATTCTGACTCAACATATGTAATGACAAGTGTACATCTGGGATTGAAGAGGATTTCAGAGAGTCGATGGATACCCAGTACAACATGCAAGTCTCTTAGAAAGAGTGATTCATGCTTTCTCACAGCCAACACTTGCCGCAATCATCAGGTGTACCGCCCACACTAGTGGCAGGGACTTTGTTTCTCTTGTCAACGAAGCAGCAGACACAGCTTCAAAATTGGTTCCACATTTACCAGTACCTGATATCTCTGGAAACCCAGCACTTGTTGGTATGCAATTGCAAATACAGGTTCTGTATACTGTGTTGCCCATTACTGAAGTAATCGAATTACATACCCAAGGACACTAGAGTGAAAAGCTACTGTATTTCTTTTTTTTTTTATTTATTACATTTATATAGCGCATAAGCAGCCCACGGGCATTGAGGTGCTGTTACTTGCAAGAGCTTAGTTACAGAGTTACAGAGGTGATAACAGTGGTAGGATACATTTGTGAATCAGTACATAGAATAACATTAGTACAGTTTCATGCAATGGGTAGGGGGTTAGTCATTCATAGCTGATAGATGGGACCTTTTGTAAAGAGAATGGTTTTCATGGCTTTTTGGAAGGAAATGAGGGAAGCCTCTCTTCTGAGCGTGGGAGGTAGGGCATTCCAATGTGTGGGTGCGAGATATGGGAAGCTGGATCCACTTGCTCTGGTCCTTTTTACTAGGGGCACACAGAGCATGTTGGTGTAAGGTGATCTGGTTGGTCTTGTAGAGGTGGCGGGGTGGATCCTTTGTGAGAGGTAATCCAGTGCAGTGAGATGGATGCACTTGTGGGTCAGTTTCAGAGCTTTGAATATGATCCTTTCCTTTATTGGGAGCCAGTGAGCTGACTTCCTGGCCTCCAAGATCTGCTCTCTTTTGGAGATGCTTTGGGCTGCACGGAGAGCATAGTTCTGTATGACTTGGAGCCTCTCCAGTTTTTTAGCGGAAGTCCCTAGAAAGGTACAGGAGAGGGTGTATACAGTCTCCTACAGGCCTAGTGTGCAGGCAGGTTAGTGCAGGGAAGGTGGCAATGCCCCAGGAATTGGTTTTAGTGGCATTTGATCAGTTGCACTACCCCTTAACTGTGTCTAAGCAGCATATCGCTGCCGATATACAGGACAAATGGCATGTGCTAAATATTCAGGAACTTCAATTTTTTGTACATCTAACTGTGTGGTTTGCCAGGCATACAACAATTGGCAACAATTGGCACACGTTAAAAACACTAACAGGCACACTGCACTATCTCATTGGCCCATTTCCGAAACTCTATATTGACTTTGCCAATATGGGAGAGCAGTGCAACACCTTTCGTTATCTCATAGTTGTGGTATGTCCTTTCTCCAGTTGGATTGATGCTGGTCCATGTGCACATGTTGATGTCAAGTCAGCAGCCACATTCTTAGTTAGAGAAGTGGAGTGTGCGTAACTCTTAAAAGTGATAATTGCACCCACTTCTTTAATGAGCTGTTTAAAGAAATTGTGGCTCTTTTAGGGATTAAACATAAGATGTGCTCCATTTACCATCCAAAAGCCAACAGTGTTGGTGAAAGGATGAACAGCCCCTTGAAGGCTAAGTTGTCTAAGCTGTGTGTCACACTTAGAAAGAAACTTGCCCCATTGTTTACCTTTGGCCATCTTCAGTTTAAAGAGTCAGTCCTGTAAGCAGCATCAACTCTCCCCTCATGAGATAGAGCAGGGGAGACGAGTGCACATGCCACTATCCCCTGTGCGTAGCACCTCTGATGCTCACAGGGCTGCATCCATTTTAGGAGATGAGTTGAAATATTATTTGACAGAGTTAACAGCATGTATAAAATGTCTTTCTCGACAGATTCCACCATCACAAGCAGAAGATGACAACAGTGCTGCACCAGATTCTGCAAAGTGTATGTCAAAAACGTTGTCTGTAGGTGGAGTGAGCCACGCGATAATGGATCTTACATTGTAGTGTATGCCACTCCACTTGTAGTGAAGGTGAAGGAACTGCAGTATTGCATACATCTTTTTGATGTTTCAGAAGGCGCCCCATATATCAACTCGTTCTATGAGTATATTATACATGAGTGTTTTTCATCAATACTGATACAAAGACTGAAACAAGATATATGACCACTTCTTCATTGCTATCGTTGTGTTTTCACACTTCATTTAACACTGAGATGTTCATCCAATGAGTATATATGTGCAGGTGTGCAGTAAGGTATTAATACTTTGTTCTTTTGTGTAACACTTTGTTCTGTAACACTTCGTTCTTTTCAGTAATTGTGCGCTGTTTACTGCACAAATTACTTTTTTCTTCTGCTTTCAGCACACTCAAGTTGTTTTTTAGGTCTTGTTATGCAACAGTTCTTTTTTTATCTTGGATGCAGAATTCCATTGGGTATATTTTTGTAATTGTCAAATGAGGTTTTTTGGTTAGGACATACAAAAGAGGGGTGGGGGTGTAGTGCAGCAGAGGTTTGTGGAAATAGAGTATTTTCTGGGGTATTTTCTGATGACACAATACCTACTGATGATTTTATGACCACTGCAGTGAATTTTAAATGGACACATACAACTGAGACTGTACAAAACTGTACTCTTGGTATACGGCTTTGCCACCTGATTATTTTGTAGCGTAGATAGAGCAGCCAGGCTTATCTTAGGAGGGATATAGGGCTGTAGGAAGGTACAAAGAAACTGTAACATACACATGGTTCAGAAGAAACACTGCAAAAACAAAGAGGTGATGCCTGGAAGGTTTAGAATTAATCTTAACCACTGGCATTGCTCTGGGCACCCTCCAGACCATCGTTCTTCGCCTGCCAAGCCATTACAGAAGGGGAAAGACCATATGCAAATCAGGCTTGGTTCCACCCTAAAATTGGCAGTCCAGCCCGAACTGCTAGGTCACATCCCTTCTGCACGAGACCACAAGCATCCCCAAACATGTTTCGGCCTTGTTGGGCCTCATCAGTGAGGAGTAGCTTGGGTCTCTAGGCCCAGCAGGCACGGGACCCACGTCTGGGCATACCCGTCCCACTCGGGGTGACAAAGCAAAAACAAAGAGGTGATGGCTGGAAGGTTTAGAATGAATCTTAACCACTGGCATTGCTCTGGGAACCCTCCAGACCATCGTTCTTCGCCTGCCAAGCCATTACAGAAGGGGAAAGACCATATGCAAATCAGGCTTGGTTCCACCCAAAAAGCGGCAGTCCAGCCCAAACTGCTAGGTCACATCCCTTCTGCACGAGACCACAAGCATCCCCAAACATGTTTCAGCCTTGTTGGGCCTCATCAGTGAGGGGTAGCTTGGGTCTCTAGGCCCAGCAGGCATGGGACCCACATCTGGGCATATCCGTCCCACTCGGGGTGACAAAGCAAAAACAAAGAGGTGATGGCTGGAAGGTTTAGAATGAATGTTAACCACTGGCATTGCTCTGGCACCCTCCAGACCATCGTTCTTCGCCTGCCAAGCCATTACAGAAGAGGAAAGACCATATGCAAATCAGGCTTGATCCCACCCCAAAAGGGGCAGTCCAGCCCGAACTGCTAAGTCACATCCCTTCTGCACGAGACCACAAGCATCCCCAAACATGTTTCGGCCTTGTTGGGCCTCATCAGTGAGGAGTAGCTTGGGTCTCTAGGCCCAGAAGGCCCGGGACCCACGTCTGGGCATACCCGTCCCACTCGGGGTGACAAAGCAAAAATAAAGAGGTGATGGCTGGAAGGTTTAGAATGAATCTTAACCACTGGCATTGCTCTGGGCACCCTCCAGACCATCGTTCTATGCCTGCCAAGCCATTACAGAAGGGGAAAGACCATATGCAAAACAGGCTTGGTCCCACCCCAAAAGGGGCAGTCCAGCCCGAACTGCTAGGTCACATCCCTTCTGCACGAGACTACAAGCATCCCCAAACATGTTTCGGCCTTGTTGGGCCTCATCACTGAGGAGTAGCTTGGGTCTCTAGGCCAGCAGGCACGAGACCCAGAAAACACTTACAGCCATTAGTATTATAAAACATAAAGGTTTATCATAGATACAAATAGGCCAAGGTAAAACGTAGTGGGTAAGTACTTCAGAATCACTAACAGTATTTCTAGGTAAGTCAGACCTAATCATACACATTTAGAATAGAATCCACCTATTCAGGGTGAGTACAACCACACCTTACATTTAGATTACATACAGTAATGCAAGGGTAGTAGACCCTGTCAGTCATGCAGTGACACTCATTTAAGAGATCACATATTAAAGCAACTTTGTTACCAGGACACTTTTCTGAATAGTAGAACAAAAATTCATGGGACAGTATAAACCTATAACTACATTCAGGATAACTTTCAGTTATAATAGGTGAATAAGGCCTAAGGTTGTAATATACTATTACAGTCGCTTTCAGATCAGTGGAACATAGACAAAGGTAAGCAATAACTCTCTAACTTATTTTAGGATGGCAAAAGGCACACCAAAGTTAGTAAAACCCACAATACACTTATTAAGAATTGCACACAGCTATTCAAGGTAAGTAAAACCCAAGGCAGACTTATTCCAGACAGGCTTTACAGCAGGTCAGGGGAAGCAAGACCCAGATGGTAAACCTGTACACTTATTCTCTGAAAGAAATAGTTAGGTGAAGCCATTAGCATTACTTTTGGGAAGAGGGGGACCCAATTCACAGGTGAGTAAAATAATATTATATATACTTTCAAGAATAGCAAAGCACATGCAAAGTAGAGAAATAACTTTTGTAACGGTCCATCTTTCAGAGGGAAGTTACTAACCAACTTCAGAATTAAGTAACTTTTAAACACTTGTTATGCTTTTCAAGGTATAATGGTTTTCTTATCCAGTCCTTCCCTAGTTGCTGCATGTGTTCTCTCAGAGGCAGAAGAGGGACCCTAGTGGTCTAGGTGCCAGCTGTAGGTAGGTTGAGATAGGGTTCAGTTGCAGGCAAAGTCATAGTTCCATGAGGAAGTCTCTACAAAACAATTCATTAGTTCACTTTAGATTTAGAAAGGGACCAGGGACTTCAGAGAAGACACACTAGAGGGATTCCAGCGATGGGCATGGTTGAATTGGATGAGAGGACTCCCAATCACATTAATCACCCTCAAAGCTTCACAGGAATCACAAAAGGCTTGAAAACCCCAGCCAACACAGTACCTCAGCACAGAAGAAGAGTTTGCAGCCATACGTCTTGAGGATCTTCAGCCAAGAACGTGGTAGATGAATTCCTTGTCGTGAGGACTGAAGACATGACACTGGAAAATAATTTGCAGCAGGGATCAATAAGGACATCTCCCTACAGTCAAGAATTTCTTCATGGCTGGATAGGGCTTTGTGGTTTTGACACCTTTTTCAGGATCCAGGAACTGAATATCGCCGGTCCGATTCTTGTCGCTAATCTGGTCCACTGCTCTGGTGAGGGGACTTCAATGTCTCTGGAGAGCCAGGACAAGGTCACCAAGGTCACAACATGATGTGGGATGGCTCAAATTGCAGGTATTATTGAGTTTATTGAATCTAACCAGGCTCTGGGTCGGGGTCATCATTCTAGAGACCAGCAGCTCAAATGGAAGGAAGGGTTACAGTATGCTCTGGTTACATAGCATGCTCTCTGGTCACTGGAAATTGCTACATCCATCTTCTCTTCATCTTCCTCTTTGGTTTTCAGCTCCAGGGGTCGACTTGTTAGCAGCTTCCAAGATTGGAGTTCTTATCAGGAACTGCAGTACAATGTCTGCATTTATACAGCAAGGGGTGGTCTGGCTATCCAATCATGACAGCCAGCCCCCCACTGGGAGTTGGTTCCTTTCAGGCAAGGTGGAAAACAGAAGTCTGTGGAGTGCTGGACTCTTCCCTTGCTTCCTGCCATCTCAGACACTCAGGAACCAGGGCGGGGAATCCAAAGTACTCCTGCCAAAGACAAAGCTTCCACTGAGGTCGTTCTCACCTAGAATGGCTAGGGAGGATCCCAGAATAAGCAACCACTCAAGAAATGGCGAAAAAGGAAGGATCCCACCATTTAAAAAAAATGTTAACCCTTCTGTGCATTACCGAGGCTGAACTATCAGCATGCGAGTAATAAAGACTAAATGTCATAGAGGTAAAACCACTGCCAGCAGCCATTCATGTAAACTCAAAATTGTAACACAATGTTACCAGGTAAGTAAGAAACGGGACACATTGTATCCCCCCAGCACAGAAAGAGAAATTAACAGGGGAGCCCAAAGTGGCAACCCAGCCTAAACCCAAATGTTGTAGGAAACTATAACATCAACCATACACTATGGAGAGACATAAGAACGTCAACCATAGAAAGAGTAAAAGACTAGGTGATAGGGGAAGAAGATTTGTACTCACCTAGGAACATGGTAAAAAAGTTACCAAGTCCAAACACAAAGTTCTGGGGTTGACACAGGTCAGGAAGATTTATCACTAATATACAAATCTTACCTAACAACATATGCAAAGGATACTCTGCTATGGAAATTAAAATTGTGCTTTGAAAGGGGATTTGATGATGAAAATGAGTCTAATGAATATAAAGGCGTAGTTCTTGACACAATATCTGATGTGAATCACCCAGAATTTATTAACATGTGGTACAGCCACACAAGCTGGGTGGCAAAACAGAAGTATAACGGGAGCTGGTATGTCTACTCCCTCACCATCCACGTGTCAGGAGCACCCAAAATGTTAGTACCCCAGGAAATGTCCTCCTTGGAAGCCCAGTGTTTGGTTAATCTGGCGCTATGTTGTGTTCACGGTCTGTTCCAGGGGCACAAGGTACAAGTTGAACTAATGGACAAGGATGATGAAAAATGTTCCAAAGAAGATAACACCCCTGAATGTAAGCTACAACCCATGCTAAAATTGTATGGAGTGTTGCTTGTGTCAAACATATGGCAAAACGCAGTGGTGAGCTGTGTGGTGGTCCATTAGCAGGGTTCAGAGAAGAAGTGATATTGAATATCAATAAGAACTGTTTCAGAGTATGTGCCACATATGTTTCGAAACTGACATGGATCTAGACATAAGAAGTTTCAGTGAAGGCCCAAGCAGCGGAAGAATATGAGTTTTGTTTTCAAGGGCACAGAACAGTACCTGTTGGCACAAATATCAAGTGTAATAAAACACTGTTCATTCCAGATTGCGCAAGAGGAACAGCAGACCTAATGGATCTCTACTGGATGTGGGGTCAGCAAGCATACCTGCATCTCCCACAATCTTGGCGAGGTACCTGTGCGTTGACAACATTGCCCTCAGCTATTCTCGTGATGCCTGAATCTCATCTAACAATCAAATCCAAGCCTGTTATAGAGCAACAGAATCAAATTGCAAAGGAAGAGATCAAATTATTTGTCTCAAGATTTGTCCAAGTTGCTCAATGCCATTCCAGACAAATTGTGTGTATACCAAGACGGAAATGTTTTTCACCTCTCTTCTGATGCCAGGGGTTCAGGCTGCAGCAAATGCCAAAGGGCTTCAGATTGTAAGGTGGGAGATGATCCAGCTGGCAAATGATACTGAAGAAGGCTTCAATGCTATCAAGAGTGAAATGAGTGTGATACGGTTAATGATACTCCAGAACAGGTAGATCCTGGATCTTCTGACGGCATTGGAGGGGAGTGTATGTAAACAATATGACTATCTTGCTGCACATACGTTCCCCCCAAACTATGCAGACTATTTGTCCCTGATACATATCATAGGGGCCCTGCACAAGTTGAAGACCGGCATGGAAAGCGAGGCAGGGGTCTAGGCTGAAAATTGGTTTGATACACTATTTTCATGGGCACCAAACTGGCTTGGAGCAGTGGTGAAAATATTGGTCCCAATCATGCTGTTCCTCTTGGTGTTGTTTTGTATGTGCCAAATGATGCTTCAATGTTGTGCCAAGACTATCCCACAAAGTGCAATGATGATGGTTGCTGTAGCGGCTGGAATAGCGCTCCTAGGTACAAAGAATGGCCAAGTTCAAACAGATGACCCAAATAAATGATGTATGGTCAGAATTGAACTTCCACTACATCCCAAGAGACCCTGACTTTGCCCCTACCAGACACAGAGAATTACACAGAGCATTGGGTTGATTTAGCGGGTGACGGAGGGCAAATCATTCTTAAATGTACTTTGAAGAAATATGCCCAGAATGGGGAAACCTTATGCCATATATGTAGATTGTGGGTCCCTAAGGATTAAAGGGATAGGGGGAGAGAGAAGAAGAGGTTAGTTGATGAAGGATTAAGTAAAAGAGGGAATGTTGGGATGCACGTTAAGATCGCAGCCCCTCCAAAATGATTTTAATTCTAGAAGGTTTACTAACATGTGGGAAATATACATGAGCGGGTACAGGGGGGAGGAAGGGGACTGGCGGAAATAGGTGAATGGCACAGAACATGCTTATTATAGGACTTTATAAGACAAACAACTAACACGCATCTTAGATTGTTAGGTAAATACATGCACATGACATACATATAGAATGGACCTTTGATACTATATTCAGAGGTCGGCCTAAATCCTCACAGGCTGTGTTGGGTGCATAAAACAACAAGGCCTCACGGTTGAATAGTTCTCCCCCACCCGTGGAGAAATAGTGAACACAAACACACATAAAGACACAATTTGCTAGATCTTTACAAAATTAGAAAGCAATTTGAGCAGCCCATCATGAATAAGGCCTGCAGACAGTAGTATAGGACAAACCCACGGGATCCAGGGCAGAGGTCGTGAGCTGTAAAAATACAAGCAAAGATTTAGGACACTAGCAATCCCAGGATAATGGCCATCCCATTTGAACTAGCAGATGCCCATCAGCATAACTCTTGAATCGTTCACTATTTAGACTGATTAGTGGGAACTGCAGGTAACCCAGGCCTGCCCCTCGGCAGGAGTAGCTCATAAGGGGGAGCAGAAGACAAGAATGTCTGTGATTTGTACCAGGGAGATCAAAAGATGATGCCAAATCTTGTAAGCATGATGTCTGGCACTCTCTGGGTAAGGCTCTTGTAACCAGGACTCATGTCTGGCAGAGAGTCTCCCAGGACCCCCCTTGTTATTTGCACATTTCAAGTAACTTTGGGTCTCACCCTAAGTTACTAGGCGATCCAGACGTGGACCCCAGCTCACTATTTTTAGAGAGGCACAGCTACACCCTACTGATGAGGTTCAACCAGACCGAAACACATGTCTGGGGTTGCTGTCGGTACTCTTGTTCAGTGGAGAATTGCCTAGCATTTCGGTGCTGGCCTGCCCCAGGGCAGGACAAAAACTGATATGTTTGGGATATTTTTTCTCTGTGAAAGATAGTGAGATAAAGACTCTGGGTAAGGCTCTTTTAACCAGGACTCATGTCTGGCAGAGAGTCTCCCAGGTCCCCCCTTGTTATTTGCTTTTCAAGGAAGTGACATAATTTCTAGGTGTGAAACACAAACTGTGTTCGATTTAGCACCCACAGGCTAACAGAGTGGTTGAGAAGATAAATGGCCTCCTCAAGAGCAGACTCTCTAAATTGTGTCACACCCTAAAAAAGATGTGGGTGTATTGCCTGCCCCTAACACTGTTTGAACTCCGAACACAGCCTAGCAAGGACCATCATTTGTCCCTGCACGAGATAGTGATGGGGAAGTGCATTCAAACACCACTATCTCTAGTGAGGCAGGTGTTGGACGCTCAGAGAGCTGCTACAGTGCTGGGGGATGAGTTTAAAGAATATCTCACCCAACTGACATGAGCTGTGCGAACTATAGCCAAACAAATAGCGCCCCCATTTACAGGAGAAAGTAAAACAGACACAAACACCCCAACAGCAGACAGTCCGACGCTGCAGTTAATACCCGTTGAAAGTTTATATGTGCGTAGTTTCGTGCGGAGATGCAAATCTCCAAGATTCCACAGACCTTATGAAGTGGTGTTTTGCACACCTTTTCTGCTGTGAAGGTTAAGGGCCTGAAATATTGGATACACCTCTCTGATGTAGGAAAAGCACACGATACCACAGCACCCCTGTATTGCTCGTCCAGAGTGCACGGACAGTCATTAATCACCAGTGCAATTACGGAGCCAATACTTTAAAAGCAGGTAGACGCAATAACTTGCAACCACACACACTCTTAGAAAATAATGAGCACTTATACGGCTATGTATTCAAAGCTTGGAAGTAACAAGTGATAACACAGAAATAAATCACAGAAGAAACAGAGAATTCAAAAGAGAATACATCACCGTGGGCGTAACTGGATTCCTCATCTCGCCAGAAGCGGCATGAAGACCCCAATAACAGCCAGGCCAAGAGCACAACAGCCCACAGGTATGCGGGACGGAAGCGTCCCCCCTCCGACTGAGGTCCCCTCTGACCGTTAAGGGGTTCCGCATATATGCACTACTCAAAAAGGGGTGGTCATTTCTTGAACCTTCTGGCAACGCACTTGCGCATTGATAGGCAGACGTTGGTTGCCAGCTGGGTCAACCGACAGTTACCTCAAGGAGCAAAGTGCTTCCCTCCTCTAAAAACAAGCACCACGGCGAACAGTCCCATAACTCATAACAAGACATAACAAAGCTAGCTTTCCTAGCAGAATGTCCTTGACTGCGTACCAGGTTTGGAAAGCATGTTTTCTTCAGCATAGTAAATGTAGCTCTCAGCAAAATGAGTACAGCTTTTCACTGCGGCATGAAATAAATATCCATTATGGCTCTGAGTGCTCCCAGAATACACTGCGCACCAGCACCATGTTTTAGCTCAAGCATAACAATTCCACCTTTGGATATTTATCTTCCATAGCCCAGTGGCAGAGGAGCCGGACTCTGAAACCGACGAAATATTAAAACTAAATTGGGAATGCATTGAATACAACAACAACAAGCTATTATGATAGCTAATATAATGCAAATACAAGCAAAAGCGTAACGCAGTGTACCCCCAATATCAGGAATCCATGAAAATAACCAATCCCACCAATTCCCAGTATGATCTTGGGACACTTGAGAAATGAGATCCCTCAAACCTTGAATATGACTTTCAATGGATCGTAAATGGTCACTTAGATTGAAACAACACATACCTTCAACTGCGTTACAACCTAAATTTTGCTTTAGTAATAGATAATCAACAGCAGCTCTGTTTTGCAAAGTTGCTTTTCTAATAACTTTGCTATCAAGGAGTAACTCTTCTAATGCCTGAGAAGTATGATTAAGTCCTTTGACTATTAAACATGCTAATTTGATCAAAGATGTGTAATGCCCAGCAGCTAAACCCCAAACTCCCACTAATGAAAGGGTTAATGCTAGAACCTCAGCTTCTGATAGCAAATGCACATGTGATTCACAATCGGGGGATAGACCCACAGACTCAAAAGTTGACATTTTGCCTCGAGATATCTCTGGGTGTAAAGGGAACATCATTAGTCCTAATCGAGTTAAGGCACATGGACCTCCGGAAATGTTAGCTGGAATATAAGTGTATGTGATATTGCCACATGAAAAGAGCCATCCTGTTGGAAGTTTCACATGATTCAAATGACTGGCAGCTATCACTGTATGATTACAAGACATAGGGCCTCATTACGACCCCAGCGCTAAACCATGGTGCTATTAGCACCATGGTCCATGCCGGGGTCCGCCATGGTGAATGGCGGAATTACCGCCCCATTCCAAGGTTGGTGGGGCGGTAATTCCCCATTCACCATAGCCCCTTTCCCATTCCCATTTTTGGCCCATAGGGCTCAATGGGAATGGGGAAGGCGCTAATTACGGAAATGTAAATTACGGTGCCGTAATTAGCTCCTAGGTCACTTTGCGGGTTGGTTTTTTAATTTTAACGCCTGCTAAAAGCAGGCGTTAAAGTGCAACCCGCAAAGGGACCTCGTAATCAGGCGTTAAGGGTTTAATGGCGCAACACCTTTTACGGCACTGTTAACCCCTTAACGCCTGGGTTGTAATGAGGCCCATAGTGTTATTCACACTGGTACATGTGCATGGAACTCGCGAACACAATTGTTGCTCGAACACAGTTTGATTTTGCTGTTTGGTTAAATTGAGCTGTTGGCATTTGCCAAATTCTTTTGCATTGCATGTCATACGGTAACACACATCACCTTGAGTTATATTAAGGTTATAATACGTGTCAAATTTCTCCATTTGCGATCTGTTTCCTGGCAAAACCTGCAGTACTCATAGACGGAAAAGGATTGCCTGATATCGGAATCTTGAACCAAAGAATCATTGTGCGTGACGCCGAAAATATGCTTTAGAACCGGAACTGGCGTTGGCACTGCTACTAAGCACGTAGTCAGTAAGGCTTCAGCATTGGGCACGTCAGTAAGGCAAAAGTGCCTAATGTTGAGCACCTGTTGTGCCAGGTATATCCACATATTCTCCGTTTGGGTGATTATGGGAGAATGTTTTCGCCGTCCTGAAGATGACTCTCGCCTGATTGGCATCAATGTTGTTTTCACTTGTGCGTGACGTGTTCGCCGCATTTCTCGAATCCATGTCTTCGGTCTGGCTGGCTTTTCGGCATCGTCATAAGGCTGCTTTTGGACATCATTACTCATCATTATCAGTTTCTCCTTGATCGCTGGCACAGATGTGACATTTTTTTGGTGGCAGAATGCCGTTTAACTCTCCCAAACGGAGTCCATTTAGTCCCACAATTACACCAACCAGACACAGGATCTACAAGGCAAACCCAGAAAAGAGATATCAGTGTTGTACATCACTCTCTCAGGTAACATTTGTCTGCGGGCACATATTGCCATTTCTTTCTACCAGGCTCCATTACTAAAACTACTTGGTCTTTGCCTGATGCAATAACATCTGCGGGCACTGATGGGCCACTTGGCCTTTCCACCCACATCTCCGCACCCGGTACCATACTGTCTGAAGAGCCAAACCCACGATCCCCACGGGTAGTGTAGGGTGTCCTGACCCACGTTTAAGCTACCCTGCTACAACATTTGGTGCTGTGGGCTTAGGAAATTCAAGATGGCGGAAAACCCACATGTGCGCCGAAATCCAGGAAAGCTGCGCAGTTGTGCGCACACCAAAATGTGTTTAGAATGCATTAATCCAAGAAAATCCCAAAAATGGGTGCAGTACCAGTACTCACCACTATCCAAAAGCCGGCGTTTTAAAACCACTCTGTGTGTTTCTGAAGGCAAGCCAAAATGCCTATTTCAAACCTTGCAACATGTGCAAAATATTCACTGAACACCAGCAGACATTTGGCAGAATGGAGTTTTGTGTGCTACAAAATCCGGGAAATGAAGAGCCCAAAAACAATGCTTATAACAAAAATGCTATGGAGTCAGCAGCTTAAGCCTAACTGAAACTGGATTTAAAACCACCAAAATCGAAAATGTTAAATTAAATGAGTGACCTATGCTTGGTGTCACATGCCTTTGTAACTGTTGAAATGTCATAGTTTTGCACTTAGAATCAGCATTCTAGCTGCATGTGTAAAATTACAAGTATTTTAAAAGCAACAAAAAGTTAGCTGAAGGTCTGGCTTAAGGAACTTGATTTTGCCTAGCAACTAAACTTCATCAGGAGTGAAATTTGAGTCACAACTATGTTCCCAGGCCAACCTTCCTTTTGCTGCCCACACTAAGGATATGCCACCTATCTGATAATTGAATTTCCTGTGCTCTGCCAGAGAGTGAACAAAGCCCTCCTCACTTAGGCAAAGGTTTTTATTACAGACGTCGTAAAAAGTGGCTTCCTCCTGGAGAAGCTGGGAGGGGCACTGCCTGTGAGAAGCAAGCTGGCTTGGCAGAAACTGGAAAGACTGGTTTCTGTACCATGTGACCTGAAAAGACACACCCCTGCAGCAAGGATATGGGTTTAGAAAAAGATTAATAACTCATGGTGCGGACATGTGAAAATTTTATAAATGATACCATAATTCTTGTGATTTTTCTGCCCACAGTTTAAGACGTGGTAGGAACCGGTGGTATGTTCAAGGGGGTTTTAGCGGAAAAGTGGATATTACTATAAAGGTGTGCATGTTAAAAATCTGAAACTTCATCAGTTAATGTCCCTACCCCCTGCACACATGTATGTAAAGTTGGGTCCATGTCGGAAATTGAAAAAGCAGTTAAAAAGTCAATTATGTACACTCTTTGAATGCGAGCTCCGAGAATGAGCAGATTTGGACATAGACATGGCTAAATTCAGCCACACCATGTATATGTAATTTTAAACAAATGTGTACCTGTGCAAATATGTTTTTAGGTCAGATATAGATTGTGTGTAAAGTTGACAGGGGTGGGGTCTCTGTATCATAAACCGACCTCATCATGATGACACTTCATTTCTTCCCCCAATCAAGGGGAAGAGGAGGAAGTGACCTATGGCAAGTGGAGAGGGGCAAGGCTAGTGATGCGACACACACACCCACTTGGAGAACATATAAATGGACCACTGAAACTTAGGTAGGGACCTTGAATCCCATTTGCTGCAGCGCACTTTGCTGGACCAGACAACATCCAGAGATCCAGACTTCAAATTCATCAACCTCCTGAAAGCCAAACTAGAGACTTCAAAACCCAGACCAGAGGGAAAGCAGTGCTGTGCCTAGCAGAGACCAGACCAGGCGCTGTGAGCAGAACCCGGAAAGACCTGACCAGACTGTTGACCAGATCGTGACAAAGCCGCTTTCCTGTTCAAAATCTCTTGTGAGTACTTAGCAAAACTCAGAACCAATCTCTTAGTTTAAATTCATCTAATTCAATCTATTTAATCTAAGTAGAACTGCCTCCTAGCTGTCACCTGTCATTCTAGCTGCAAAAATTTGTCACTTGTCACTTTGAAAAAGTGTGCGTTTAAAATTTACAAAACCAAAAACGACCTTTATTAAATCGCTCATATCTCCGCAACCGTTTGAGCTAGAGACTTGCCGTAACTTTCCTCTGATAGCTCAGAATCGTGGCTTTCCTAGGAACCTAGAACCACCTTCCTACTCCTTATAGTTTTACCGCAATCGCGGAACACGCACCCGCGAATTTTGCCGCGATTTGCAATTTCTTCACATGTAAAAAAACTGCTGCTGCCTGATTTCCATTTGCTAGAAATTCGTTTAACCTGTTAACCATCCCTGCATCATTGCTAGTGTGAGCCTGGACTAATATTAACTAGATACCACTCGTCCTGAACCTCTAAAAGTGAATTAAAAGCGTTTCTAGCATATTTCTCATTCATTGCCAGCACATATCAAAGCAGTTTAGGCCTGTGTTTTCAAAACTCTTATCTGTCTTCTGTAGTGTAAGCTTGCTGGGGTGAACTGAATTACAGTTGATTGCATTTCTGAGAACTGTGTGCTTCCTTCCATTCCTTGCATTGCATAAAAAGGGGGGGAAGGGATTGCCAGAGAAAAGTGATTACATTGTCTGTTGAAATCATATTGAGTATTTTCTGTATTGCATTTTTATTCAACCTTACATCCATTTGAATTACATAAAGCATCCTCTACCACAGTATACTTTTGTTCCTACTTACCAGTGTGCTACCTTATCCATTTCATGTCAACTCATTAGTCATTATAAAGAAGTGTGCTAGTGCCAGATTCTCCGTTGTTAATATTTCCCAGATCAGATTAAGTGTGATATTCAATTATTAATTTATTATAAAGTGTGATATCTATATTTTAATTTATCAAATAAACCTTTTAAACTTGCAAAAACAGAACTACTTCTTGGCTCAGTGGGGTCAGGGGGATTCCAAGAGAGGGGTGTTATACAAGGGTAGTCATCCAGAACGCATGAACTGGACCTAAAGATATATCAATAAGGGTTTTCATTCAGTATTTTAGACTAGGCGCTAACTTGGCTGTAGTGCTGAATTGAATCCTCTTACAAATTGGGGGCTCGAGCCGAGACGTTGGGTTAGATTTACCATTTGTGCAGCTTAATACAGTGTGCTAACTGACGGGATACATACATCCGGTCGGATCACCACGCTGCATTACGCTGTGAAGCATTCCTCAAAAGGGACACTCCAAGAAAAGTTCTGTTCTGCAAAAATAAATTACTAACTTCTGTAAGTCAGGACAGAGACCAATCTCTAGAATGACGGCCTTAGTAGACATGAAAATAGCCAGAGAGCACTTCTTACATAAGTTATGTGTGAGAGGTGAGTGGACTCACCAGGACCAAACAGTCTGGTTGCAGGCCATCATGCAACAGGTCACGGAAACAGGGTCAGACTTATGGAGAGATCAGGGTCCATTACATGTGGCCCTGAGTGAACTATATATGGCTCCTAAAGCCAAAGAGGAACACAATAAGATTGCCAGGATAGCAGCATACCTGTACCTATATATGGGAGACATGCAGGATAGATGTGCTGAAAGCCAAAATCTGGCAAATAGGCAACAGAAGGTGTTAGAGAAGGTCCAATCTGACCTGGTCTCTTCTGAGCAGAGGCTGCAGAGGAGCCAGGAGTCAGAAAATGACAGCAGACTGTACATCACTAAAATAAAGGAGGATATGGATGTGCTGCAAAAGGAAAAGTCAGAACAGGATACCAGATTTCTGGCCTTGCAGAAGGAACACCAAGAAGGTTTGGACTCCCTACTGCAAAGCCAGAAAAAGCTGGAGCAACAGCTGGACTTCAACAGGGTATGTGCTGAGCAGGTAGTCACCCTGCAAGGCCACCTAGATAGAGTGAAGGCAGAGAGCAACAAACTAATTCTGAAAGACCTGGATACCCAGGCAGAGTTTGATGAAGAACGCCAGAAAGCTGGTGCCTTCCAAAGGCAAAGGGACGACCTGGCGGCACAAATGCAGGCTCTTAGTCAGGAAAGAGACGCCTTAGGCCAGGAAGTCTGCCATTTAAAAAGGAAAATTGAAGAAAATCACCTGGCCCACCAGGGGCTGGGTGACCTCCAAAAAGAAAACCAGAACTTGGTAGAGCACACCAGAAGGGTGGAGGATGCTCTAGCAAGAAAGGAGCAGGCCAATAGGGACATTGCTCAGGAGGTAACCCTCCTGCAGCAAAGACTGGCCCAGTTCTCCAGGACCAACCAGGAAGCACAGAGGGAAAATGAGGCTCTCTGCCAGCACAATGATAGGCTCCAACAGCAGGTAGCGATGCAGGAGAGACTGATAGAGTCGAGTAAGGCCTTAACAGAGGAACTGAAAACACAAATGCAGGCTCTTGCATTGCAACAGGGAGCAGGGGCGGATAGAGATGAGGTCCATTGGGAAAGAGAGACTCCTGACCATAACCGCAGGAGCCCTAACACCAGGGGCCTTCATCTCCCCCAGTCCCTGGACTCTACCACCCCCATGTCCCCTGGCGCACATGAGCACAGGGCCACAGGGATGGCAGATTACTATCCAGCTAAGAGTATGGGGCTCATAGGCCAGTACCACTCAGGAATGGAGGGGTGGGCATCCGGGTATGGGCACCCAAGTACAATACAGTTCAGTGGGGAACCCCAGGAGAGTAGGCCCATTAAGGGCATCCTGAAAACCTCTGCCCAGTTAGGTCAGTGGAGGGGGTACCCATCAAATCCTGGCAGCAAGGAGGAATCTGAAGACTCCTCTGAACTGCGCAGGACACAGGAGACCAGGTCCCCACATTCTGCCAGCCATTCCCAGGCTCGCAGAATCCGGGAAAACCTGGAAGAACAGACGGGAACCTCTGGGAGCAGTGCCTCTGAGTCCGACGAAGAGTGGACAAGGGTTACCCGAACCAAAAAGGCCAATAAGGCAAAAAGGGCCTTGCTTAAGGACCCCTTAAAGCAGATTAAGGCGATCAGGAGCGTCATCACGCCTTACCATAAGAACGCTAAGTATTCTGTTTGGGAGCACTTAGAGTTGTTTGAACAAATGATGGAGACTTTCCATTTGAAGGACAGCCAAAGCTGCATTCAATATGTAAAGTGGACCTTCTCCCCGGAATACTCCAGTTTCTTTGCGCAGCTGGAGGACCAAAATCATTTAAGATGGTCCACCTATAAGGCGGCCATCCTGAAACATTTTTCTGTTCACAGAAATCCTCAAGAGGCTCGCAAGGCAGCCTACAATTTGCAATGTGGGGAGGATCAGGCCCCACAAGAATTTGTGCAGGAGTTAAAGCGGGCTTTTGCACAGACCACAAGAAGGGTGCGCACGGATAGCCGTGACTTTATCAACACGTTTTTCCATGCCTTGCCCAAATATATCATAACCCAGCTCGTGAGGGATTTTCACGAGAAAAGATCTTTAGACTGGGTCATTGAACAGGCTACCCGGATCTATGAGGTGCAGAAGCCCATAGAAAATAAAAGCAATGCCCAGAAAAACCCCAAAGCCAACAGCACCCCTGCTGCTGCCAAGGTGGCAGAGGTAAAGGTCACCCCCGTTTTAGATTTGGAGATGGGGGGGCCTAAAAACCTACCTGCACCTAATAATGCTAGGCCCAGAAGGTCCTCGGGCCAGTCACAGACAGGGAGCCAGGGAGGCAGCCCCACAAATGGGGTCCCTCGCTCTCCTGACTATGTAAGTCCTCGCTATAAAGGTAACAGACCCATCCTGGGTTATGTGTGGACTCCTCCAGCCCAAGGGGGGGGATCCAGCCAAGCACCTAACCCAGGGAACTTCCCTCCAAACTTCCCACAGGAGGGCAGAAATTTACCAAACCCTGGGCAGAACTTTTTCCCCAGATATCCACCCGATTTCCAACCCCGAAATCATCCATCCTTCTTTCCTCAATTCCCTGAGCCCAGACCACTGAATCCGGGAGAGGGGAGGCCAAGGGTGGAGGGGTACCCAAATCTTCCCAACCCGGGGTATTACCAAAGAAGGGACAGCTACCCTTCCCGGGATCAGCCCAGGGGAGAAAACAGGGCCCCGTATCAGCCAGAGCGGGTGTCCCAGTTAGAGCGCCAGGTTCAAAACATGGCGCGGGATATGGGTCATATACTGAGGGCGCAGCAGAACCCTCAGATCAGCATGCCGGCGCAGAACGCACCCAACTCTGGACCTGGTGCTCCAGAACAATGACGGGGGCAGCACCTCGATAAATCACCGGTTCCCAGGGAGGAGGCACAAAGGGAAGGGGGGTGTAAAGCCTTGGAGGAAGCTTCCTTCCTCACTTGTAAACAGCCCCTGGAAACCCAGGAACCGGAAACAAAATCTCTTGCCCCTGAAAGTCTGCCTCCTAAGGAGCAGAGGGGGGGTAGGAGAAACAAAAGACCCAAACAGACTCAGTTTGAGGAGGAGGTACAGATCTTCCAATTTGAGGGAGAGGGATCCTCAGAGGATCCTGGGAAAAGGATCTTCTCCTTCAGAGAGGGGGGAACTCCTCCCAAAGAAAAATGGGTCCCTAGGGATGCAAATCCAGACTGGGGAGATGTGGAGACTGAGCTACCGCCGCCCACCATCTCATCCCAGAACCAACAGCAAGAAAATCCCCTGGTTCAAACCCATCCTGGTGACTGCCTCCAAAAAGGGGGGGGCGGCCCAGAACCGGAGCCAGGGGAACCCACTATGGCTCTGATCTCCAGTTGCAAAATTTTTCTTTCAGATTCCCAAGGCTCTCCACAAGATTCTGCCCAAATCCCTTCGCTAGCGATGTCCAAAACCAGAAAGTTAGCCCACCAGTTGTCCAAAAATGTACATTATCTGTGCCCCCTTGAGGAGAAGGAGGGAAGATATTATGCCCCGGTACAAGTACAGGGGCAGGGTACAATCTCGGCACTGGTGGACACTGGATCTCAAGCTACCCTTCTGTCCAGAAGGGCCTTTGACGAACTGAATGCAGGAAGGGGAGAGAATTACCAAATTCCTCTCACCTCTCTTCCTGGACAACTGCAGAACTTTGACGGGAAGGAAATTCCCATTGAGGGGACTGCAGACTTGGACATTAAGATCGGGCGACATAAGTTGAAACACCCGGTCATAGTCGTGACCCCAGAGGGCACCCCTTGTTTACTAGGGAATGACCTCCTGAGAAGGTTGTCACCCCTAATAGATTGCGTAAACAAGGTCCTCTGGACCCAGACTAGCCGACCAATAAAATTAAAACAGAGTGTCAACCATGTTAGTTTAAACGGCACATGCCACATGGTTGAACAAAAATCTGACCAAGTAGAATTTCACTTCCAGAACAACCAAATTCCAGACGTGACAGTAATAGCAGTAGGACAACAGACTGGTGATGGGGGGTCCTCTCTATTTCTGAAAATCAACCTTCCTTCCAGTCTAGAGTGGTATTCCACGCTGGAAGGAAACACTCTGAAATTCTATACTCATCCACAATCTGAAACTCCCACTCCTATAGTCCAGAAAGATGTGAAATCAGCTCAAAGCCTGGCTGATGTTCAGCAAATTGGAGAGCAGTTGTTCATTCCTGTTCAGTTAAATGATGGGAAGGACTCTGTTCTCGCTCGAGTGTGTGTGAACAACGGTAAGAGCTTCATCAGCGAAGCCATGTTCCGCCAACTCCCAAAAGATCCAGCCATTCCCACCTTCAAACTGATAGACAAATGGGAAATGGACCTGGAAGCACCCAATTCAAAACATCTCCTGCCCAGCAGGTGTATGCTCAAAATCTCCATTGGCAACAAGAGCATAGTCCATAATTGTTGGGTCGTGCGAGACGTCACTGCCGCCTTTTGCTTAGGCAGTGACATTCTCAATCGCTTTGCCATTAGTTTGGACCTAATAAACTTCAAAGCTTGGTCCCGATTAGCGGATAATCCCATGGGCTTTGATGATCCAGAAAAAGCATTTAGGTCAGCTCAATTGCTACCTTATGCAGTTGAAATTCAGGTTAAAGAGGAAGTCACCATCCCAGAAAGGACCCGACAATTCTCCCTGGAAGTGAAAGTTAAAAGGGGACAAGAGTTGAAAAACCCTGATGCTTACATACATCTAAATGCTTCTCTCCAACAGCAAGGGTTGGGGGTAAACCCAACTCCATTAGTCAACATAGAACATGACACCATTCTAATAGAGGTGGATAACAGCGACTTAAAGAGTATTACTCTAGCCGCAGGCACCATTATTGGAATGGCGGTTGATGACCGACATTTCTCCATGGATCTTGTAAATGAACTGTTAGGACCAATCCCCAAGGACTGTTTTGACGGTGACAGTGATGACAACGCAACACCAGACAGGATTTTTACCCGGCATGGGGGGAACTTCCTGGTGTACACTTCCTGCCCCTATGGTAAGGAAGATGTGACTTGTGACTTCAGGAGGGATGAGGTGATTTTTCAAGTCCATGAGGGCTGCCTTTCCCACCTGAAGCCTCCGGTCCAAATCAGCACTCTGACCAGGGACTTCTCCACCCAGCTGGAGGAGGCCGCGGAGATAGCCAAACCAGAAGTCTTTCCAGGCTTCAGGCAGATGGTGGAAGAGAGAGTCAACCTAGCTGATGCCTGTGTGACTCTGGAACAAAAGCAAAAGTTGAAACAAGTTTTCTTGGATTTCCAAGATCTCTTTGCGGTAGACTCATATGACTGTGGTCGCACCGACATCCACACCACAACAATCCCCACGGACCCTGGCATGACTCCTGTGTTTGTGAAGCAATATCGCTTGCCTCTCGCATCAATGGAGTCCCTTACTGAAATAATTAAGAACCTTGAGTCCCGGGGAATAATCCGTCCAGTCCACAGCACCTTCAATAATCCGGTGCTGGGAATATTGAAGCCAAACGGCCAGTGGAGACTCTGCGCCGACCTTAGGGAGCTCAACAAACGGGTCCATACTTCCCGATGGCCTCTTCCCTACATTGACCAAGGGCTGGCCCAGATTCAAGGGTCACAGGTATTCACTGCAATAGACCTGACCAATGGATACTGGACCGTGCCTGTCAGTAGGGAGGACCAATACAAACTGGCTTTTACCTTTGGGGGCCAGCAGTACACATGGACCCGGACTCCCTTCGGATACCTCAACTCCGGCAATGAATTCAACATTTTTCTACACAAGGCCATGCCCGACTTGGGTGCAAGGGGTAACCTGGCTTATGTAGATGATGTCCTCATCAAAAGTTCATCTGTGGAGGAACACATAGCGGAGATCCGTTATGTTCTGACACAGTTGAGGGCCGCCGGAGCAAAACTTTCCTTTCAGAAAGCACAGTGGTGTAGAACCCGTGTTAATTTCTTGGGGCATGAGATTACTCCTCAGGGTCTCTGTCCCCAGGAAAAGAAAGTGGAAGCACTTCAAAAATTGAAAGACCCCACAACTCTGCGAGAACTAAGGAGCCTCCTTGGACTAACTAATTACAGCAGAAAGTTCATTGAGGGCTACGCAGAGATCACCAGACCCCTGATTCATCTCCTGAAGGGGGGGGTCAAGTGGGAATGGGGTCCAGAACAAGCCGAGGCAGTAAAACAACTCAAGAGAAGCCTCTCACAAGCGCCTTGCCTAGCTTACCCTGTCAGAAACAAGGAGTTCTTCCTGGAGACGGGGTTCTCTAATACGTGCTTGACGGCAGTGTTATATCAAAAGCATGACAAGGTCAATAAAGTAATCTCCTATGCGAGCAAAACTTTATCCTCTGTGGAGGAAAAATTCAACGATTGTGAGAAGGCACTCCTGGCAACGGTGTGGGCATTGAAGAATTACTGCCCGTTTATCCAGGGGGAACACATCATAGTGGAGACTCCACACCAGCCTCTGCAATATCTCCAAAGTGACAGAATCCGGGCCGGAAATGTGAGTAATTCCCGAATTACTTCCTGGATTCTGTCAATGCAAGGCTTTCCTGTGGAGGTCCGATATGGCCAAAACAAGAAGAGTCCCCTCGCGCAAGGTCTGGCTGACTTGCATGATTGTGCCAGAGAAAACTGTCTCGAGGACGAAAGTCTAAAAATAAAGGACAACATGGAGGCATACCTTAGTTCCCCCCACAAAGTCTTTGAAGAAGACAAGTGTGAGGGAATGCCCACTGTGTATGTGGATGGATGCTCTTACCATGTCGACAACAACGGGGAGAAAGAACTGGTGGCCGGCGTAGGGAATGCATGGGTGAATGAGTCCCCAGAACCCTCCGCTGGATACAAAATTGGTCCCCGAAGTAGTCAGGTGGCAGAATTGATGGCTGTGCATCAGGCCATCCTCACTGCTGTCCAGCATCAACTCCACGAACTGGTCATAATCACAGATTCGGATTATGTACGGAACGGGTTCGTGGAACACCTGGTTAATTGGAAAACCAGAGGCATGTTATGTGCTAACAACAAACCCTTGAAACATGGGAAGTTGATCCAAAACATTGATGATCTGGTCAACTCGAATGAGATGACCATCTACTGGAAAAAGATCAAGGGTCATTCCAAAGTAGAGGGACCAGACAAAACTGGGAATGACTTAGCTGATCAGCTGGCCAAAACCGGGGCCATCCAAGGGGATCTAATTGAGATTGAGTCCCTGTTGGGGGAAATCCAGGTCACTGCTATCACTAGGTCCCAGACAAATGCTCACAACGACCTCTCGATTGCACAATGGAGTAAGGAGACCCCTGATGCTGATTTGATCACCGCTCAGAAGGGGGATCCAATAATTGGTAAATTTTACCAGCACCTTGAGGACCCTGAGAACTTTCCCCTGACGGATACCGATTACATTGGGAAAGAGGACCTAAGAGTGTTGATGAAATGTCCAAAAATGTTCCGGATCCAAGACGGTTTGTTGGTAAGGAAATCCAAAGCTGGCCACGATCAGTGGGTGGTTCCTACCTCATTCCGAAGCCTGATGTTAAGTCACGCCCATGATGCGGCCACCGCCGGTCATAGGGGGTTTCACACAACATTGGAAATCTTAAGAGAGGTTGCATACTGGCCACACATGGGGCAGGACCTCGACCAGTACCTGAAGGGTTGTCTTGTGTGTGCACAATTTCAGCCATCATCCCCCACGCACCGCGCGCCTTTACAAAAGCGGGGAATGACACTGCCATGGTCAGATTTACAAATCGACTTTGTAGGCCCTGTGATTCGCTCGGCTAGGGGGAATAAGTACATGTTGACTGTGACATGCTTGTTTACCAAGTGGGTGGAATGTCTCCCAGCCCCAAATTGCAAGGCAGAAACTGCAGCTGCATTGATGATTAACCACATCTTTTCCCGTTTTGGTCTACCTCAAAGGATTGAGTCAGACAGAGGTAGCCACTTCACCAGTGAAGTAATGACAAAGATGTGGGAGATACTGGGGGTCAAGAGAAAGCTGCATATTGCTTATAGACCAGCTTCTTCTGGGGCAGTAGAGAGATATAACCGGACAATTGTGAGCATATTAAAGAAGTTTGTGGCAGATTCTGGGCCAAGTTGGGATATCCGATTACCTCTGGTCCTAATGGCCATCAGATCTACCCCTTCATCTGCAACCCAAATGTCACCATTTGAGTTGATGACTGGGCGCAAGATGGTGCTTCCTCAGCATTTGCTCTACAGGACCCAAGAGCAGACACTGATAAATGCCTCCACTACTCATGAGTATGTAGAGAATTTAAGGAAACACCTCCAACATGCTTTTGCTTACGCTCAGCGGAATCTAGAAAGATCGGCTGATAGCATGAAGACCCATTATGACCTGAAAACTTCCAGGAAGGAATATCAGGTGGGAGACCGGGTCTATCTATACAACTTCCAAAGGAACCAGGCCAAGCAGCGCACATTTTTGCCTACATGGAAGGGACCCTTTGAGATCGTCGATAAGATCTCCCCTGTGGCCTACAAGATCCGCATCCCCAAAGGCGGTTCGGCAGAGGGGGAAGACAAGTGGGTCCACATAAACCAGTTGAAATGTTGCCATCCCAGGCACACTCTGCAACAACTGGAGGAATCCTCTGGAATCCTAGCGGGTACTGTATCAGACTAATTCAGTTCCAATCATAAAACATACCACATCTAGTCTCTAAAATATTGTGATTTACATGAAACTGTCTCTAGTGATGCTGTTTTTTTTTCAAAATAAGAATGTAATATTTCGTTACGATGAAATGCATATGCTGCCCCACTATCTCAACAGTGGGAGAAAAAAATCGTCTATGAGTAGATATTGCCGCTTTTGCTTTATCATCCTAGGAGAGATGAAACCATGAAGGATGACCAAGAAGGACGATCCGGAGACCGGAGGCAGAGACGCAATGGGCCCAGTGGACCGCCCAATCTTCCCATCAGGACCGGCGAGGAGAACTGATCGATCTGACCGGATGGAGAAGAAGATGCTGAACTGTGCCATCTACAGAAGAGGAAGAAGATTATGCTGACAGACCGGTGCATGGGTCAAAAACCCTTGGGCACGCGACTCCCCATCGACCCAAACTCAAAGTGCAGTCACGTGGGGGGGCTTGTAGGGTGTCCTGACCCACGTTTAAGCTACCCTGCTACAACATTTGGTGCTGTGGGCTTAGGAAATTCAAGATGGCGGAAAACCCACATGTGCGCCGAAATCCAGGAAAGCTGCGCAGTTGTGCGCACACCAAAATGTGTTTAGAATGCATTAATCCAAGAAAATCCCAAAAATGGGTGCAGTACCAGTACTCACCACTATCCAAAAGCCGGCGTTTTAAAACCACTCTGTGTGTTTCTGAAGGCAAGCCAAAATGCCTATTTCAAACCTTGCAACATGTGCAAAATATTCACTGAACACCAGCAGACATTTGGCAGAATGGAGTTTTGTGTGCTACAAAATCCGGGAAATGAAGAGCCCAAAAACAATGCTTATAACAAAAATGCTATGGAGTCAGCAGCTTAAGCCTAACTGAAACTGGATTTAAAACCACCAAAATCGAAAATGTTAAATTAAATGAGTGACCTATGCTTGGTGTCACATGCCTTTGTAACTGTTGAAATGTCATAGTTTTGCACTTAGAATCAGCATTCTAGCTGCATGTGTAAAATTACAAGTATTTTAAAAGCAACAAAAAGTTAGCTGAAGGTCTGGCTTAAGGAACTTGATTTTGCCTAGCAACTAAACTTCATCAGGAGTGAAATTTGAGTCACAACTATGTTCCCAGGCCAACCTTCCTTTTGCTGCCCACACTAAGGATATGCCACCTATCTGATAATTGAATTTCCTGTGCTCTGCCAGAGAGTGAACAAAGCCCTCCTCACTTAGGCAAAGGTTTTTATTACAGACGTCGTAAAAAGTGGCTTCCTCCTGGAGAAGCTGGGAGGGGCACTGCCTGTGAGAAGCAAGCTGGCTTGGCAGAAACTGGAAAGACTGGTTTCTGTACCATGTGACCTGAAAAGACACACCCCTGCAGCAAGGATATGGGTTTAGAAAAAGATTAATAACTCATGGTGCGGACATGTGAAAATTTTATAAATGATACCATAATTCTTGTGATTTTTCTGCCCACAGTTTAAGACGTGGTAGGAACCGGTGGTATGTTCAAGGGGGTTTTAGCGGAACAGTGGATATTACTATAAAGGTGTGCATGTTAAAAATCTGAAACTTCATCAGTTAATGTCCCTACCCCCTGCACACATGTATGTAAAGTTGGGTCCATGTCGGAAATGGAAAAAGCAGTTAAAAAGTCAATTATGTACACTCTTTGAATGCGAGCTCCGAGAATGAGCAGATTTGGACATAGACATGGCTAAATTCAGCCACACCATGTATATGTAATTTTAAACAAATGTGTACCTGTGCAAATATGTTTTTAGGTCAGATATAGATTGTGTGTAAAGTTGACAGGGGTGGGGTCTCTGTATCATAAACCGACCTCATCATGATGACACTTCATTTCTTCCCCCAATCAAGGGGAAGAGGAGGAAGTGACCTATGGCAAGTGGAGAGGGGCAAGGCTAGTGATGCGACACACACACCCACTTGGAGAACATATAAATGGACCACTGAAACTTAGGTAGGGACCTTGAATCCCATTTGCTGCAGCGCACTTTGCTGGACCAGACAACATCCAGAGATCCAGACTTCAAATTCATCAACCTCCTGAAAGCCAAACTAGAGACTTCAAAACCCAGACCAGAGGGAAAGCAGTGCTGTGCCTAGCAGAGACCAGACCAGGCGCTGTGAGCAGAACCCGGAAAGACCTGACCAGACTGTTGACCAGATCGTGACAAAGCCGCTTTCCTGTTCAAAATCTCTTGTGAGTACTTAGCAAAACTCAGAACCAATCTCTTAGTTTAAATTCATCTAATTCAATCTATTTAATCTAAGTAGAACTGCCTCCTAGCTGTCACCTGTCATTCTAGCTGCAAAAATTTGTCACTTGTCACTTTGAAAAAGTGTGCGTTTAAAATTTACAAAACCAAAAACGACCTTTATTAAATCGCTCATATCTCCGCAACCGTTTGAGCTAGAGACTTGCCGTAACTTTCCTCTGATAGCTTAGAATTGTGGCTTTCCTAGGAACCTAGAACCACCTTCCTACTCCTTATAGTTTTACCGCAATCGCGGAACACGCACCCGCGAATTTTGCCGCGATTTGCAATTTCTTCACATGTAAAAAAACTGCTGCTGCCTGATTTCCATTTGCTAGAAATTCGTTTAACCTGTTAACCATCCCTGCATCATTGCTAGTGTGAGCCTGGACTAATATTAACTAGATACCACTCGTCCTGAACCTCTAAAAGTGAATTAAAAGCGTTTCTAGCATATTTCTCATTCATTGCCAGCACATATCAAAGCAGTTTAGGCCTGTGTTTTCAAAACTCTTATCTGTCTTCTGTAGTGTAAGCTTGCTGGGGTGAACTGAATTACAGTTGATTGCATTTCTGAGAACTGTGTGCTTCCTTCCATTCCTTGCATTGCATAAAAAGGGGGGGAAGGGATTGCCAGAGAAAAGTGATTACATTGTCTGTTGAAATCATATTGAGTATTTTCTGTATTGCATTTTTATTCAACCTTACATCCATTTGAATTACATAAAGCATCCTCTACCACAGTATACTTTTGTTCCTACTTACCAGTGTGCTACCTTATCCATTTCATGTCAACTCATTAGTCATTATAAAGAAGTGTGCTAGTGCCAGATTCTCCGTTGTTAATATTTCCCAGATCAGATTAAGTGTGATATTCAATTATTAATTTATTATAAAGTGTGATATCTATATTTTAATTTATCAAATAAACCTTTTAAACTTGCAAAAACAGAACTACTTCTTGGCTCAGTGGGGTCAGGGGGATTCCAAGAGAGGGGTGTTATACAAGGGTAGTCATCCAGAACGCATGAACTGGACCTAAAGATATATCAATAAGGGTTTTCATTCAGTATTTTAGACTAGGCGCTAACTTGGCTGTAGTGCTGAATTGAATCCTCTTACAGTAGTTAACACTGTAGGAGGCTCCCCCTTCTTAATCATGGACAACTTAACGGGGATAATATTCAATTGGGCCACCCGATCACCCTTGTGGATCGGTAACAATTGGTCTCCACTATTCATCAGGATGACTTTGATCTCGCCTTGGTAATTGGCATCAATTAACCCTCCCAACACTTGAACTCCCTTCAATGCTAGGCCAGATCTAGGGGCAATCCATCCCATATGCTGTGGGGGAATTTGTACTCCAATCCCTGTTTCAATTACAACAATTCCTCTTGGGTCTAATCTGATTTCCTCATGGGAATGCAAGTCTACCCCTGCTGACTCTGGAGTCGCCCGATAGGGAGCTAAAGAACCCGGGGTAATTTCCCAGTACAATAGGGTTTCTCTGACTGAATTAGGTTGAATCTGTAAAGCAGGAGTCATTAGCCACATCAAAGGAGTTACATGCTCATTCACAGGCCTATTGTTTAGCACTTACACTGCATCAAACACACGATCACGCCAGCCTGCCAAATTGCCATCTCCAGATTTGCGCAGCTGTTCTTTCAACAACCCATTCATTCGTTCAATCAGCCCTGAAGCGGCAGGGTAATAAGGGACATGGTAGAGCCACTCAATGCTCTTTTCCTAACAACATTTCTGTATCAATTTGCCTTTGAAGTGTGACCCATTGTCACTTTGAATCTGCAAAGGCACTCCGTAATGCAATATGATCTGATCTAACAACCTAATGGTGTTCAGTTGTGTGGCATGCTTGCACGGAAAAACCATCATGTATCCTGAGTATGTATCCACAATAGTGCATGCATACTGACAACCTTTACTGATTGGCAGGGGACCGATATAATCAATCTGCAAAATTTGACCTGGTAGTTTTCCTCTTCGCAATGTACCCCGAACAATCTGAGGGATAGGCCTGTGCTGTTGGCACACTGGACATTGCAAAATGATCGTTTTCACTACCTCTAAAGGAATACTGATTCCTGGAGCTTGTGCCCACCGGATAGTAGCCTTTTCTCCAAGGTGCCCACATTTCTGGTGAGCCCACTTGGCCAAACCCTCCAAATCGTCTTCCTGAGCCTCCGCATCCACAGATGAAATCTTGGTGTGTTCATCTGCAACAGAATTAAACCAACGTTCTAATGAGTCTGTAGCACAATGCGCGTCCACATGATACACAGTAACTTCACTTTGTGATAACATTTCTACAATATCTTGCCACAGTTCTTTTCCCCACAACTCTTTTGAATGAATCTTGCACCCATTCTTTTGCCAGGTTGGCAACCACACCGCCAACCCATTGGCCACTGACCATGAATCCGTGTACACATGACATCGACCAGGGGTCTCTTGTTTCAATGCCTGGTAAACTGCGTAAAGCTCTGCAAACTGACTGCTCTTCCCTTTCCCTGACGTTGTCAAAATCTTTTTTGTCTTGGGATTGTAGGACACTGCTTTCCAGTATTGCTCAGTTCCCAAATATCGGGCTGAGCCATCCGTGAACCAGGCATGCTCTGTCTGCTCCACGGTCAAATCGCCATAAGGTACTCCCCATTTCACGGGGGACTCCCGTTTTTCAGGCAGGCACTTCCGGTAGTGTGTAATCTGAGGGTGGTATGTTGGCTACTTGCTCGTGTAATTTCGCAACTCCACCCTTCCCTGATTTGGCTCTGTCTTGAATGTACCATTTCCATTTAATTATGCTGGCTTCTTGAGCATGTCCTATTCTATGTGTTTTAGGAGAGCTCAGTACCCATTGCATAATTGGTATTTCTGGCCTCATCAATACATCATGGCCCACCGTCATTTGCTCGGTGTGAACAAGGGCCCAATAACATGCCAGCAACTGCTTCTCAAACGGAGTGTATGAGTTACCAGCATCGGGTAACTTACGACTCCAGAACCCCAATGGCACACGTTTCCTGTCCTGTTTCTGCCACACACTCCAGTTAGCATAATTGTCTTGTACAGACACATTCAATTCCACTTTGCCTTCCTTCAATGGCCATAAATCAAGCACCTTCTGCATGGTGTCTTTCGCAAAATCAAATGCTTCCTGCTGCTCTTACTCCCACTGAAACTCATATTTCTTACGTGTCACTTTGTAGAGGGGGGCCAATATCTGCCCTAAATGGGGAATGTGCTGTCTACAGAACCCAAACAGCCCTATAAACTGCTGAGCTTGCTTTTTGTTCATTGGAGTGGTGAACCCAAGTATTTTCTGTCGGGCCTTTGGCACCATTTCTCGATGCCCATTATGCCACTGAATCCCTAGGAATATCACTGTTTCAGCTGGGCCTTGAATTTTATTTGGGTTAATCTCATACCCTTCCTTCTTCAGTCCTTCCATAATGACATCTAACTGGTTTTGCACACTGTGCTCATCCTTGCCCTGAATCAAAATATCATCAATGTAGTGAGAGATTTGTATGTCAGGTTTACACGGTATCTTGTCTAAGTGCTCGGCCACCAGCCGGTGACAGATAGTCGGGCTATGTATGTACCCCATAGGTAACCTTGTAAAGGTGTACTGACGCCCGCTCCAAGAAAATGCAAATTGCTCTTGACACTCTTCAGCAATTGGCACAGAGAAAAATGCATTGGCTAAATCTGGCACTGCATACCAAGTCCCCTCAAACTTTTGGACATTCTCAATCAAGCTAATTGCATCTGGGACCGCGGGTACTAAGGGAGGAGTGTGTTTATTCAACTCACGGTAATCCACCGTCATCCTCCAAGACACATCCCCCTTTTTAATTGGCCAGAGAGGATTGTTCCATGCGGTGGTGATAGGGTGTAACACACCCGCGTCCACATACCCTTTGATATTGTCTGAGATTTCCTTGTGCCCCCCAGGAATGCGGCATTGCTTCATTGCTACCCGCTTGGTTGCCACAGGCACTTGCACTGGGGGAATCTTCAATTTGCCTATGGTAATGGGTGTGCAGATCAATGCACTCACCCCAAACTGGTACGTTTTACCTCCAAGTCCCAAAGACAACCCTTCCAGAATGTCAAAGCCAATTATATACTCAGGTATCGGGACAATCAACACTTGGTATTTCTGCCTATTCAAATTGCCTATTTTCATCTCCACTTCCGTTTGTACTGCGGGGGTCTCATTTCCCCCGAGACCTGTAATAGTAAAGTGTCTGCCTTTGAATCGTGCTGGATTGCCATGAATCAGAGAGGCCTCCGCCCCAGTGTCTATCAATGCTCGCACCCCTTGCGTATTTCTTGGCCTCCAAAAAATCTTAACATTAACATGGGGCCACCTATCAACTTTTATGCGAGCAGACGCTGCCGGAGCTTGGCCGTAGCCCTAGTCAAATTTCAAATGAGTGTGACTTGACTCTGCCTCTAGCATTGCACTCACCACCTTCCTCAAATCAGCGTATGTTGGCTGGTACGGGGAAGGTGTACCTATAGACCCTTCTTCTTGTTCTTCCTCAGGAGGAGCGGAAGGTGAGGGGTCCCCCTGTGGCTTGGTTACTACCTGTTTCTTAGCCTGTTTATAGTGCTCTTTGGCTGCAAGCCCTCTTTTTTTGTATAATTCATACATTGCCCTAGTTTCAATGCCATCAATTTCTTCTCGTGGCACACCATCTTTTAACAAAGCCAAAAACATGTCCTTTCTGGAAACTCAGGAGTCTCTACTATCTTGCCTCCTGCCTTCAGTTCTTCTCTCACTACGCCCCTCTCTCTCCCGTGGCTTGTCATCACTCTTGTCCCACTCCCCTGTATCTGCCAGTTGCCGAATGGCATCCACTACCTCATCAGTGGGTTTGCCCGTCATACCTACGAGCAAAGTCATAATGGCACTTTTGTATGCGGGTGGTGCAGTTCTGATCACCATCTTTCTAGTTGAAACTGAGAGCGGCACAGCCCCCGTGTGTCCTGGAGCATCTACGTGAATTGCCTCTTTCATAGCATGCTCTCTGACCTTTTGAATTGCCTCTTTCAAAGTATACCACTTTGTTTCCTCACTAGGCCAATCTGTGGTAATGGGGCATTTACAGTTACATGCTTGGGCTGCTAGGTGCAACAAAGACACCTGTGAATCTTGGCCATTCTCATCAGGGGGCGGCCCTGCCCTTAAGACCTCCTGTATATTGGTGTCAGTTGACAAGGGTAGAAAACGCTGTGAGTCTGTGGAATCTACCAACAACCCTGCAGCGCCTCTATCTAGCAACCTCACTATCCATGTCAATAAAGGTTCCCCTGATTTTTGCCTCAAACGGGTAATAATTTCCCCAACCGCCTGCTGGGTGTAATCCTCCAGCGTGGTTAAATCCACAACCCCGCCTGCAGGATTCTGCGGGTGGGGCCTGGCTCGCCATCTTTTAACTGGCTTAGCAACCACTGTCTTCTGCTTAATTTCCATTTTGGGGTCTGACTCATTTGCTGAACTACCCTCTGAACTGGTTGAGTCAAAAACATCATCATCCCAATTATCCGGATCCCAGTCCACCCCGGCGGTAGCGATTACAGCTTCCACCTTTCTTTGGTTGACCCCTCCCTGTCTTTTCCTATACTTATACCGGGCTACTCTGACTGCTGCCCTCTCGGCCACAGCCTGGTATGTGTCAGCCTTATCTTTAAAAACTTTCATTTGAATCTGCTGCATTAACGCAGTCTGCCTTTCTGTAGCCAGCTCTCTTTCCAATCGTAAAACCTAATTTTTAATTTCCAAATTCCTTTGATGTATTTTCCTATAGGCATGCAGGAGGACCCAATCTCGCCTACCCAGCGCAGCGCATTCCCTGCCCTGTTCCACTGAAACTTGTTGTAAGCACAACATTACATCAGACGGATCAGCATCTCCTAATCCCTGATCCCATGTTTCACTTAGCCCTGCGCCGCATGCCCACACCTGGGCCAATTTATTATATGGGCTCTTAGTCCAGCCTGGAATGATAACATCAAAACATTCACCGCCAGCGGGAACACTCTTTTTCCTGAACAAACTATTCATTATTGCAAAACTGTACAAAACCTCTTTATATCTATATTTTTTTTCTTTCCACACTGCAATCACTCACGCAAGCATGCACACACCAGCAAAGAAAAAAAAAAAACAGCTTAACACGGTTCAACACTCACTGCTAAATTACTTTTGCTTGCAATGTAAGCAAAGCTTATCTGCGTTCAAACAGATTCTTTAATATTTGGAACAATTCATCACAAATATCTTGTTTGTGACGCCAAAAATGTATTGCTCGCCCAGAGTGCACGGACAGTCATTAATCACCAGTGCAATTACGGAGCCAATACGTTAAACGCAGGTAGACGCAATAACTTGCAACCATACACACTCTTAGAAAATAATGAGCACTTATACGGCTATTTATTCAAAGCTTGGAAGTAACAAGTGATAACACAGAAATAAATCACAGAAGAAACAGAGAATTCAAAAGAGAATACATCACCGTGGGTGTAACTGGATTCCTCATCTCACCAGAAGCGGCTGGAAGACCCCTATAACAGCCAGGCCGAGAGCACAACAGCCCACAGGTATGCCGAACGGAAGTGTCCCCCCTCCGACTGAGGTCCCGTCTGACCGTTAAGGGGTTCCGCATATATGCACTCCTCAAAAAGGGGTGGTAATTTCTCGAAACTTCTGGCAACGCACTTGCGCATTGATAGGCAGCCGTTGGTTGCCAGCTGGGTAAACCGACAGTAACCTCAAGGAGCAAAGTGCTTCCCTCCTTTAAAAACTAGCGCCACGGAAAACAGTCCCATAACTCATTACAAGACATAACAAAGCTAGCTTTCCCAGCAGAATGTCCTTGACTACATACCAGGTTTGGAAAGCATGTTTTCTTCAGCATAGTAAATGTAGCTTTCAGCAAAATGAGTACAGCTTTTCACTGCGGCATGAAGTAAATATCCATTATGGCTCTGAGTGCTCCCAGAATACACTGCGCACCAGCGCCATGTTTTAGCTCAAGCATAACAACCCCATTGGGAACAGCCAAAAGAAAGGGAAAGTGCAGTAACATAAGTAAAAGTTAGAAAAAGAAAATATGGGTGCAGAATTTCGTGACCATGTACAGTATTATGAAATGCATGTGAAAATGAGAAGTAAAAAAAAAATGATTGTATATAAACTGCAAGGTGCTATCTCTATACCTCTTTCTATTTCTCTATCTCTCACACTCCTTCCCTATTTTCTTCCTCTCCCTATCTCGTTCACTTTTTCCCTATCTCTCTTTCTGAATAACTGCTGGTCCTCAAATAAATGTAAATAAATTGCCTGTACAGGAAATACATGATTGTATATTGATTATCTGTTTGTACTTAACCAATTCATATCGCCCCTTCAGGTGGGAACATGGCGGAAAGGAGGGCCCTCACTAACAACACTACAAATATAGATAGCAATAGGGAAGAAGCTAGTGCTACTAGAGTTTATAGTTAAAATGTGGGTTATATTTTGTCGCCATTGCTTTCTCTGTAATGTTGTTTGTATAGGGTTATATTGGAGCCTTACTTTTATATTGGGCGATATAAAAGAGGGGGGCGGGGTAAAACTAATACAAGATGGATCGAGGCTCATTTGGAATGGGTTTAAAATAATATGCACCCACATGGCTTCTACAAATATTAATCTCTCCACTCTGCACAAAACCCGAACTGTCAAAACCCCAACTCTTACATATGCTGCTATAAGGTTTGATGTTGACTAAGTATTAAATGACTATAATGTTGACAGTCCGACATTTGATGTATTGGTATCGCCATAGGTACACACACACAACCGGGGAACCTACCGCAGATGGCGAGAATATGCACTTTAAGCCCCTTGCCTTAACCACGCAAATGTATCCAAGCTCACAATCTTGGCAGAGGGATAGTGAACACAATGATGAAACATGGAAAGACATTTTTCCTATACGTTATCAGCGGGTGAAAAAGGTATATAATGATTTAGGGGGGAATAAAAGACGGAAAAGGGGCCCAGAACGCAAAAGGTACGATGCGTACCCTTGCCTGGAATTAGATGCTGTAGAAGACCCCGGCCACCCTGACCAATCCAATAAATGGTATTCAGATAGGAGTGCCATGGCTAAACAGGTGACCAACAAAAGTTGTTACATCTGCTCCTTGATACCCATGCCTCTGGAATGCCCAAAGTTCTCATACCCCAAGAAACGCCTTTGTCGGATGACCAGTGTCTCGTTCATCTAGCTCTCTGTAGGATTCAGCGTACCTTCCAGGCACACACCGTAACAGTACAAATGCTGCAGAACGAGAAAACATGTAATAGCAAACCTCAAGGAGTACTCTGTATGAAGGAGCCATTCTTTATCATCAAAGGGACAATGTTCACTGAAATTAAATGGCAAGAAGGAAACAATAACGTGTAAAGCAGAAGCGTTGCGAGGACTGTCAGAAGAAAGATTTCAATGGGTCGAACGAACATGCACTCCAACGTGATCTCAACACATTGCCAAACTGACCTGGGTAACGGCTCTTGAAAAACCCATCAAGGTACAACGAGCAATACAGTATGAACTCTGTGTGCATTAATGGACA
Source organism: Ambystoma mexicanum (assembly GCF_040938575.1). Lineage (NCBI taxonomy): Eukaryota > Metazoa > Chordata > Amphibia > Caudata > Ambystomatidae > Ambystoma > Ambystoma mexicanum. The sequence goes on along the minus strand of NC_090931.1, from coordinate 1,418,340,660 downwards.
CTTACTGGATTTGCGGAAAGCAAGCGTACCTGCACCTCCCACCATCATGGAGAGGTACCTGCGCCATGGCCTCCTTGCATTCGGCCCTAATGGTGATCCCGGAAAGCCAAGTCCCGGGGGAAAGGATGCCAATCAAATGTCTTCAACACCCCAGCAAGCAAATGAAGAGCCTCCCACATGCGACATCCTGTCAGAAGATAAGTTGCAGGAAAGAGTGTCCCGCAAGAGGTGATCGTCAAACTATATCTCCAGCAAGTCCTCAGACCTCCTGGCAGAAATTCCTGACCAAAACAGACACTGTAACACAGCAGCAACCTTCTTTGCCTTCCTTGTGCCAAGTATCCAGGCATGAGCAAACGTCAAATGGCTGCAAATCATCTGCTGGGAGTTGATTCAGCAGGCCAACGATACAGAAGAGGGATTCAACATGATCAAAGTGGAACTCCGAGCCCTGCGGTGGATGACCATGGAAAACCGGTACATCCTGGACCTCCTCACAGCAATGGACGGCAGTGTTTGCCGAAAAATTGGGAGTGCATGTTGCACATTCGCACCTTCTACTGATGCTGACAATGGAACTTTATCACATGTGATATCTGCAGTGCACAACCTTGGTGAAAGAATGCAGAAATATTGGAGAATCCAACCAAGCGACTGGTTCAACAGCATTTTTGACTGGGTCCCTTCCTGGTTCAGAACTGTGATGAAAATACTTGTTCCAATTATAGTTTTCCTGTTACTGATATTTTGTGTGTGCCAGGTAGGGGTTCGATGTTGTGCAAAATCAATGCCTAGTTCTGCAATGATGATGGTGACGATGGACAAACTGACAAAGGTGCAAACTATGAAGGATGCGCAAATGCAGACCGGGGAACCTAGCAACCCTCAATATCATTCGACCGCGGTATATCGTAGCCCAGGGGACATGGTGGATAGTTTCTATCATACCATAAGCAAAGAACCCCAAGAGTTGGAAAGGTATAAGGAAGTGTGTGTGGATCTGGATGGGGATGGGGCATATACATGACATGCACCCCTAATGAATATGCTGGAAGGGGTCAAAGCTTACAAGGTATTTGTAGGGTGTGGATGCCAATAAAAGGGACAACTGCTTGGGATGAGCCGGTGCTGGAGGCGGAGCACTACAGGAATGCTAATAATACTGAAAAGTAAATTGTTACTTTAAATGTAATGAAAGGGGGGAATGTAAGGAAGGAGGGAGTTGGTTTTGCCCCCCAAACATTCTACGTGAAAGGGACCACCTTCTCTTGCACTAGTGGAGGGACGCCTTCCTTGCCCTTCTGTGTCCTCAGTGGATACGTCGCTGACACTAACAGAGGTGGCGCTATTGCAAGACACATTTGGACTCCATTTTGTGTACCCCAGACTCCATCTTTGGACTAGGCCTCATTCTGGTATCTGTGAAGCCTTCTCTCCCCTCAGCAGTGCCACGCACTTTGAGCACTGAAAGCCCCCACCTTTTGCCTCCCGCGCCTGTGCCTCCCAAGTCCATTTCTCACAGATACTCTGGCGTGAATTGTTACAAGCAAACAGTGTATTCTTTTCATCCTTCCTCTAAGATCACTGCCCTGTGTGTGACCGGGCCGAATCATGACTTATAGCCCATCTATCTCAACAAACCCGCTCCTGCACCTCTCACCCCCACTGTTGGAAAATCACTGCCTGTTCAACCCTGTGCCCCTTCAACGCTTTTCTTTTGATTTAGCAGAAGTATGACCATTCCTTGCTGACCACCCTAGAGTGCCCTCAATAAAACCAAACTCCTGTGATTATATATTCAGTCCTAAACTAACATGTGTCACTCCATCCCCTCCCTCTCTGATGTGCCAAACCCAACAGCTATTCCACCTGGAGGGTAAGACCACCACACCCTTCACCTTGCCAATAATCTGAAGCGAGATAATGTAAATACATGTGAACAATTTATAGGCCTCTCTTAATACCAAAGGTGTAGTAGTGGTCATTATTTACTGTATGTCTTGTGACAGTGTGTAGATTAGTTAGCTAGTACCAGACGCCTCTCCCAGACCCAACCCGACCTTCACCTCACACGGACAAGCCCAGCTGAAGCACGTGATGACTGACATCCCGCCAAGCCACCAGCCAATCTCGTGTAGCTGGCCCCTAAAGCACCATACTCTGACCCATTCCCTCACCAATCCAAATGTAGCTTGTAGACTGTATAGAAAACATCACTGATGATGCTGTAACCCTTTATAATGTATTGTATCTGTATTGTTTGCCAGAGTGCTCTCAAGGCAGCACAGTTCTCTGGATGCTGAATCTTACATAAAGACTTTGTTGCCTCTCACAACCAATCTCTGGGTCTCATTCCCTACTGGGGTGTGTCCATTATACTGAGTCCTATTGCTGATGTGGAGAGGGAGGACCTTCAGAGGCTGAGGCCATTTTTTGATCTAAAAAAGGAGAAGCTTTGTTTCCAGGAAGAAGAGTTTGAGTTCAACTTGGCAAGATTAGAATTTGAGAGATTTGAAAGGTAGAAGGACAGGGACCACCAGATGGAGCTTGCCAAGTTACAGGCTTCAATAGATTCTTCCAGAGGATCTGGAGATGGTTCTGGGTCCTTTTGACATCAAAGGCTCCAAAAAGATCTGCTCAATGTGTATAAGGAGAAAAATGACATAATTGATTGGCTGGTGACTTTAGAGCACCCATGTGAAGTACAAGGAGAGAGTGATGCTGATAGGATTACATGGTTACTCAGCAGATGGTCCCATTAAAGCAGCAGTGGCATTTTCAAAATATCAAAGACTGACAGTACAAGATTTTGCAAAACATAAGTAAACTCTCATCTTAATGTTTGGGAAGACTCCTGCCCTGTACTTGAGATTTAGAGAGTACAGAAAAAAAGAAGGTATGACTTATATTACTTGTGTTACTGATTCATTGAAAAACATTTGTGGCTGGGTAGAGGGCTATCAAGTAACCAATGTTGAGGGCATGATTCACCTGGTCATGCCTAAGCTCATTTCAGCCTCTTGTTCCCCAAAGATTAAGCAACATTTAGAAGACTCCAAGGAGTTAAATTCTAAGAGGTTAGCCATTTCTGCTGACTTATGGGTCTCACATAGAGTGTCCCATAAGGACAAGCCTGCTTCTGTTAAGAGAAAAAGGGTTGCGGGTACAGATAATGCTTTGTCCAAGAAGACCCACAAAAGGTTTAAAAAGGGGAAGTCACAAGAGTCAGGTCAGGGTAGTGGGACTAATCCTCCCATTAAACAGGGTACCTTCTCTAGGCCTCCCTATGTGTCAAGACCCAGTGGGACTTGTTACACTGGTGGAGCCAGTGACCAGAGGAAGGCGGACCAAAAGTGTCAGGGTTAGACCTTGCGGTCCACTCTGCAAGTATGGTCTTTCCCCAGGATGAGGAAGAGGAGTTTGCAGGGGTTCCTTCCCTTTAGATTCCTTCCGCACAGGTGAAGAATTTTAAGTTAGTCTAGATTCCTTGAAACCTAGTAGTGCTGGAGCATCAACTCCCACCCTAGTCCTGTCCTTCAGTCATGCTCATTATGAGGATAGTGTTCAAGTAGGAGGTGTACGTACCTCTACTGTTAGGAACACTGGTCCCAGTGATACTGATATAGATTCCTCCATGGTAAACCCACAGACTTTTGCCAGAGATCCTGTGGGGGAATACTGAGTTGCCTGGCAGACCCTTTCTTAATGTTCCAGTAACACCTGTCATGACAGCTGTGAATAGTGAAATGGTGAGGGCATCTGCCAATATTAGGGGAGCTGTTCCTAGAAGGGTTCTGGGTGAGATTAGTCTTCAAGACTTGGGTCCTGAAAGACACCTCCTGGACCCTCTAAACACTAGGTCTCAGAATCAGGCTGCCTAGCCAAGCCTAAGGGAAAGCCTAGGCCTAAGGGGAAACCCATGGCCAAAGGAGTCAGAAAAAGAGGCATAGGGAAGTAGAATATACCCCCTGTCCAACCTACAAAATCTGTTGATGTAGTTGGTAGTGACCCTAATGCAAGCTTTGAAGAAGGACCACAAAAACCTCTTGGAATTTATAGGACTCCTAATCTACCCAGCTTGCTTTTAGAGGAGATCCATAGGGAAGCGAGAAGTATGGGCCAACAGAGAAAGAAACTATCCTTAAAAGGCCTGTCGAGAAAGGCCTGCTTCCAATGGTAAGTATCCCATCCAGATAAGCCAAGAATACCACTGGAAGGTAGATTACTGTAAAGTAAGCCCACAGTGCCCATCAGAGGAAACCTTGAGAGGTTGATGGTTCCTTGTGATGTGTGGCTCTTCCTCCTACATTTGGTGTGTGACATTCCTTTGGTGATTTATCCTAATGTCAGGATACCACCAGAGTGTTCGAACATACATTCTGGCTGGCGCAAGAGAGGGGTCCCAGAAGAAATCCACTGTAGGGTCCTTGTGAGACAAGTATTCAGTCACTCCAGGATTCACTTATAGGAGTAGACTCCTGTGTACCAGAGACCAGGCTTATTTTGGTTAGCCCTTTGGCTCTGCACAACTCAGGTAATAAGTTACAGTTGGTGTTTTCTGATCACAATACCATATATCTTTGCGCCAACCTACAGAGAATGACTGCCAAGTCAGTCATTGACACCTTACTGCATGCCAGTACCAGAGGTAGCTCCTCTACTGTCATCAGTAATGGTCAGACCAATAGGAAGAAAGATGCAGTGAACTGGCATGTGTCACTCAGCTGTCATCCACTGGAAAATAGTCTGAGATAGGGACTTTTCAGTTCACTCATAGATTTGATTGGAGCCCTTAGTGAGCCCAGAGAAGGGAGTGGGACCTTTGCCTGTCAAACATATTTCCTAAATCTCTGAACACAAGTGAGTGGGTCTGGGCTTTGCCAAGTTTCTCAACTTAGCAAGGAGCAAGGAAATACTGTTGTAATGTGCTCCCCCAATCAGAATGTCGAACTAGTATATGGAATGTGGCCAGCACATGCACAGATGGAATGTTATGATTCAGGCAGAGAGTCAGTGGGAGATCAAGGCAATGCTGGGGGTGCTGGGGGTTGTTTGCTGTTCAACTAAATAAAGTCAGATTGTTACCTATCTGTAGTGTGGGTCTTCATCTTTGTACTGGCAGCGAGGATGGGATTGGCCCACAGCAGACCCCAAGCAGGGACAGGGACATCCCACACGTTCACTGCAGGTGATCCTGATGCTCCCTTCCCAGCTCAAAGGGGACAACACAGTCAAGCGGCATGCAGCACCCTGCATTAACGTTGTGGTCCATTCCCAGATGAAGATCCAGGACCCAGTGAAGTGGCGAACAGCGGCCTGCCACACCCCTGCCTGCAGGCAGTGCCCAACCAGAAATGTGCAGTTAGTGCGGCCCTGTCTCCGTTAGTGCATTTCTTTTTATTGTTGTTGTCCTACAAGCTACGGGAACGAGAAGCAGTGCGGAAAGAGGGAGGCGTGGATAAGGTGAGGAGTCTAACCCCAACCTGACCCCAAAACGGTGCAAGCACCGTGCACGCCCCCAAAAGACATCCATAAAGTAAAAGGGGCATGCACCCACATGCTGTCCGCGTGTGCACGAGAAGTACACAGAGTTGACAGGAGCATCAACACAGAGCACAGCAGGATGGGAGACATGCTCAATGGGGAGATCGGCAACACAGCACTGAGATTAGATGAAGGCACCTAATGAGGACCTTCATCAGAACTAGGACCAGCATTTTTGTATCTCTTCTTTTAAACTGTTCACGTGTCACATAAGCAGGAGTATAATCCCGGGGAAGAACATACATAACGTTGACACCTGCACCTGAGCACATAAGCAGGAGCATAATCCAAGGGAAGAACATAAATAGTTGGGGAACACAACCGCAGTTTTGGAAATGGCTATGTCAAGTGTACCAGGTCCCTAGTTTGTATGGCTAACCCAGGACCCATCAAAAATAAATGGGCTCCCTGGTAAAAAAAAAGGTCTCTGCATTATGTAAGGGCTGCATGTGGCAACACTATGTCGGCAGAGAGGAAAGTCTCACTCGATGCACTTTTTAGGATACGAGGGCCAGCAAATCTACAAAACTCTGCCATCAATGTCTGAATTGGATGAGGAAACTGGCACCAATGAATTTGATGCAGCATTGCGCAAACTTGATCTCCATTTTAATGTTAAGACGAGCACCATCCTCGAGAGATATAATTTTAGTTTCAGGGAACAAGAAGAAGTAGAATACGGACAAGAGTACCTAACGGCATCACAATATTTGCCTCTCAGCTGCAAATTTGGTGAAAAGTTGGATGAACGCATAAGAGATCAATTCATGATCCATTGTTGCAACGATAAAATAAGAGAAGAGTTATCTCTGAAGAATAAACCGAGTCTGGTATCAATAGCAAAATGAGTAGAGCATACCATGGCATATGACGCCAGGTTGAACAAAAAGGAGAATAAGAGTATGACTAGTGAGATATTAAAGGTGTGGGATCCAGGGAAAGAGACTACCAGGTTAAAGAAGAAGAGAAATAAAGGCAGTGGACAAAGGACAAGTGTCTCTGATAGTAAAAGTGATAGAACAAAATCCCTTAAGATGGATGCAAAGCTCTGTTTTAGATGTGCCAGTGCTAACAATTTTGCAAGTTCTCTGGTATGTCCAGGTAGAAGAGTAACGTGTAGCAAATGCAAAAGTTGTGGTCACTATGCAAATTGCTGTAAGAATTTTGCCCTTGGAAGTGGGAGAAAGGTGTTTAACGTAAATGAGGAAAATCAACAGTCCTCAGATGAAGAGGAAGAACAAGTTAGAGTTGTAACAGTAAATAGGGTCATGTGTAGTGAAGTCGATGATTGTGAGAGCCCATCCACCGAGATCAGTGTGAATCGAAAACGTGGACAGATGATGGCGGATTCAGGGGCAAAAATGTCATTAATATTACACCAGATATATGAGAAGGAAGTGGGCGGAAAAGTGGGTGAGCTATTACCATCAGATAAACGGCCTGGGGCATACAATTTAGGAACAATTGATGTCATAGGATGTTTTTTTGGCCCACCTACAGTTCAAAGGGAGGGAAACCCATGGTAAGGTATACATCATCAAAAGTGGTGAAACATTACTGCAATGTAGAGAACAAAAAGGACTTAAAATAAGACTGGACCCGAACACAGATGAGCAGGTATTACATGTGGGTGAAAATGTTAGCGTGGTAGAGAGATATCCCAAGGTTTTCTCAAAGGACATTGGATGCATAGAGGGCATGGTGCATTGGATTTTGCTCAAGGAGGGGAACATTCCCGTGGCAGCAAAGTAACAACCTGTGCCAATGGTATTAAGAGATGGGGTAAAGGCTGAGTTAAGAACATTTAAAGAGTCTTACATGATAGAACTTGCTGGAAGTTTTGAATGGGTGTCCCGCCTGGTGGTAGTAAAAGAGACCAGCGGTGTGTTAAGGCTGTGTGTTGACTTAAGAGAGCTGAATAAATGTGTTGTGGCGGAGAGACACTCCCTCTCAAACATGATGGAGATGTTGGCGATGGTGGGGAAAGCAAAGTATTCCTCGAAGTTAGATATGGCATCCGCATATCACCAGATAAGTTTGGATGACCGGTCTAGAGAATGAACGGCCTATATTACATACAAGTGCATAGTTTAGTTCTGAAGGATGCTTTTCGGTCTTGTTTCGGCCTCATTGGGTTTTCATAAGGTTATGGACAAGCTTTTGAGGACCTCCCCGATGTGCACTGTTTTCAGGATGATATTTCAGTATGCGCAGAGAGTTGGGAAAAACATGAGGGAAATCTAAAGAAAGGTGTGGTCATCCTGGAAAAGAGGGGGATAACTTTGAGAGCACACAATTGTGTGTTTGGAAAGGAGGTGATGGAGTATCTACAACATTAGATATCAAGTCAAGGGTTGAGGCCCAATAAAGATTTGTTGGGAGGGCTCAAAAAGATAAAAACCTCAGAAAGCAAAGGGGATCTGAGATTTCTAGGGATGATTGAGTTTTACCAAAAACCTTTGTGCAACTTTTTGGATAAGATCCTGAAAATGAGGAGTTTGCTCAAGAAAGGTGTAGAATTTGAGTGGAATGGGGATTGTGAGAGGGAGTTTCAAATGATAAAAGCGGAGATTGCCATGGCAAGGCACCTGGCCATGTTCGATACCAGGAGGAGAAGTGTAATTTCTGTAGATGCCATCGACTCACGGATCAGAGCTGTATTGACACAGATTGAGGAAAATGGTCAAGAGGTGATTGTTACTCATGCTTCAAGGATGTTGAGATGACCAGAGAGGAACTACTCAGTTTTAGGGAAGGATGCCCTGGACTGTCAATTGGGTGTGGAGACATTTTGAAACTTTGTCTGGGGTGCAGAATTTATCATTAGAAAAGACCACATACCATTAAAGGTAATTTTTGAAGAGAGGGGATTAGATCAAGAGTCTAGGTGGGTTCCCTGTTGGGTGGCCAGGATGCAAGGGCAAAGGTTTGTCATAGAAGTCATTCCTGGTAGGGAGACTGTGTTAGTGGACCATATGTCAAGACTGATTGAGAGTGGAGGAGGAGATGATAGATGTCTTGTGGAGGATCTAGTTACCAACACTGTGTTCATTAATCATGTTGGAGTTGTGACTCACGAAGAGTGGACTAGGACTTTGAGAGAGGAGGAGGTTTTTAAGGGAGCTATGCAATTTGTACATGTCTGGTGGACGGAGACAAGGTTGCCCTTGTGGGGACGAGAAATGTTTATGAGAGGTGAGATGAGAGCTATTTGTGAAGTGTAATATCCTGTCCAGGTGTGACAGGGCAGTTTTACCCGAGGCCATGAGGAGGAGGTTGATTGATATTGCCCACAAGGGTCAGATGGGAGTTTCCAAAGCCATAGTAGTTTTGAGGAGTGAAAATTCATGGTCTGGATTTGGCCAGGATGTAGAGAGAATGGTGGGGAGGTGTACTGAGTGCAACATTTTGGGCAAGAAGCTGTGGTGCATCAACAACCAATTGTAAAAGTAGACACACCAGAGAAGGTGTGGTGTGACTTAGTGCTGGATATCCTAGGTCCTGTAGATATGGGGAGTGGATGTGGCAAATTCATTGTTGTGCTTGTTGATTTGTTCTCAAGATAGACTGAGTTCCAGGTTGTGCAAGATATTTGACAAATAATGGTAGACAGTTTGTTGGAGGATATTTCTAACAGTATCTGAAACGGTGTGGGGTAAAGCATGACAAAACCACTGCTTATCAACCACAGAAGAATGGAATGGTGGAGAGGATAAATCACTGTGTGATGATGGCATTGCGGGTGGCAGGAATAGGTTATATGCCTTGTGATTAGCCTTACATGCATCCACTTGAGTGAGTCAATTTGAATTAATGTGAGGGAGGAAACCCAGCAGCAGGGTAGCACCCCTCTGGTTAAGTAGGGTATTGGATTCTGACTGTTGTGGAAAAGTTGAGAGAGAAGATGAATGAGAAGAAATGTGAGTGGGTGAGAAAGTTAAATGAGAAGTCGGGAGGAGATGTGTGGTTTTTGCTGTGGGTTACTGGGTGCATATTAAGAAAGGTGTCATGAATAGAATAGGGGATGTATTGTATTCCAGACCAGTCTAAGTAATGGAAGTTTTGAGAGGAACAGTGAGGATGCAGGGAGGACAAGTGTGGTACTTGGCAAGGGTGGCTCGGATCAATTCAATGATAGATTCAGAGAATTGCTAGTGAACTCTACCAGTATTCATGAGGAATAATGTGAGGAGTTTTGATGAAAGGACATCTTTGATAATTCCAAATGTTTCTCTTTTGTACATAGTTCACGCTGTTGAAGTTTGTGTTCAAAAGCACCAGTTAATATATTAAGTTGAGGGAGGAAGATGTGTTGTAATGTGCTTCCGCTATCAGAATGTGGAACTCGTATATGGAATGTGGACAGCACATGCACAAATTGAATTTTATGATTCAGGCAGAGAGTCAGTTGGAGATCAATGCAATGCTGGGTGTGCTGGGGGTCATTTGCTGTAAAATTTACTAAAAACAGTCAGATCGTTACCTACCTAGAGTGTGGGTCTTCATCTTTTCACAAATGATTTAGAAAGCCTTGTTGGACCTAGAAAGGTTTCCATAGAGTTCCCTATGAGAAGTATGGAAGATTCAGTCTTGAGAGATAGGATTGCAGCCCTGCTTATGGCTACCTGAAGGGGGCCAGAGAAATCTGAGTGTCCCTCTGTGCTGTGCCAGAGCAGCCCTTTTAATTGGTTCAGTGAGGATGACCTTGTTTTTCCTCACCTGACCTCGAACAGCAAACTTCTGCTGCTGTCCAGGAAGAGCCCTGTCTTGTAGGTTATCTTCAGCAGTCTGAAAAAGAGTTTTGCAACCAGAAAAAAACTTTTCCTTGGCGACAGCTTATTATAAATTTTAACTTACTTTTTAGTACGTTGTCTGCATGAGTAAATCTCAGATCCTTGTGTGGCTGCTTCACAGAAATAAACTTTAGTTATGTTGATGAGAGATATGTGATTTTACTCAAATGCGTCAACCATTGGTAAAAAAACCAAAACCAATTTGAAAAATTGGATGCAAAAAACGAATTGAATAGATTGAAAGCACTTGCAAAATAAGTCCATGAAGGAAATATACAAGGATTTGCTCTCCTGAAGAACCATTGCAAAGAAGCAATGGGGAAACACGTGTTGAGAGTGGGTTGATATTAAAGCTAACCGCTTCAGAGTAGTAGAAACCTCTAAGAACCTATTTTGTCCATTTGAAATGTTTAAGTGTGGAATGAACAACTGGGTAATTGCAACTATACATGTGAAAATAACATGTGAAACCTCAAATAAAGAGCATCACAGAATTGCAACAAAGTATTGAAGACATTTTCTTTCAAATTGGTACTGGAATCTGAATTTGTATACTCACCTTAACATAATTAACTTTAAAGGTTGGCGAATTTGAGTAAAATCACATATCTCTCATCAACACAACTAAAGTATCTTCAGCAGTCTTTTGTAGGAGCTGCAAACCTTGGAGTGGAGAGAACATCCATTCTCAATGTCAGCTCAGAGTCCTGAAGAGAAGAGCCTTCAGAAGTGCCCCTGGATCATCCAGGGGCACCGTTCCGCATTGAGGCTCAGAAATTTGGAGATCCATAGCTTGTGCTAAAAGAATCACCTCTGCCACATTTCGTCTTTCCAGCATTAAGGGGACCTGAGGTATGAGAAGTCTGACTGCGACAAGTGTGTCCCCCTGTATCACCGTGCATCAGCCAGCCACCTTCTGAAACAGCTTTCCTGTATCCAGTCCTGTGCTGAGAGGGGCCCTGCATCAAGTTCTCTGCATTCTCCAACCTGAAGACCTTGCACCAGCATTTGTCGCCCACTGAAAAAGTGCTCAAACCTGCAACCTCTGGGACTGTAGCTGAAGATGGGAAAAGCAACCTAGGACCCTCTTCAGAAGACCTGCCAAATCCTAAGAAGAATTGGAGTGCAGGGGGTTTGTTGTAACAATACTTACCTGAACCACTAACTCTCTTTTAACAGTGTGGGTAACTTTTAGAAACGTTTACAACAGTTTGGCGTTGCCATTGCTAGCTTGTGCAAGCACTCCAAAAGTTGGAGACACTTTTATTAGCTAGAATTACTTGCCTTCTATGCTTTGGAACTCTTCATTGGACCCCGGATGGCATACACTAATTTGTTTCCGTCTCACAAACCTGTGTGGAACTTTGTTAAACTTATGGGCACAAGGATCCATACATCTTAGGGATGAACTTCTAAAGTAAGTGTTGTATCTTTGTGGACCTGTAGTGCTGCATACTAAAACTAAAGTTCCTTTTCAGGGGTTTGATATCTTCTTTACACTACTCCAGTGATTGTATATATTTATCTTTTACTTAGTATTGCACGATAAGATTACATGCTATCAGTCATTTTTTATAGTGTTATATGGCCATAAATATGTATTTTTATAACTGATTCTCTAAGTGAGATTCTTGACTTTTCATTGCGTGCACTCATTGGGGACCCCTTACAGGCTCACCACCTCTTGAGACTTAGCCGGACCACTAGTACAGCTATCTTGAATTGGTTTAGCTACAACTCCCAGAGTTTTCCCTGTCACTAAACTAGGTCAGCCTTCTATACATCTGTCCAGCAGGCCAGGATATAGAAACTCAGTCCTAACACCATACATCTTTATTTTCAGTTATAGTCAATTGTGGAAGATTGTTGCCACTTCCTATGCTCTTGTCAAGTGTTGAGAAGCCAGCAAGGTGTGTGACCTGTACCGTTTTGTAGTCACAGTGTTTGGAAGTGGTTTGAGCGCCTGCTTGGTAATGATTACCAATGTCAGCAGTCCTAGATCCTTGCTTGGACTTTGGTAAAGATAATGGGGAAGTTTAACTATGCTGATTTTCATGTGTTCTCCTAGACACACACATTTCTGGCTACTCTGCCATAATGGTTAAAAGCCAAGCAGAAGATGGCCAAGGACATAGTTCTGGTCTTGTGCATATTCCATCATCTCTTTCCAGAACTAGTTGTTGGAATCAGCCTTCCCTTGACCTGATCATTTGATGGTACGGCTGGGAAGAATTGTGAACTATTTAGTTCTTGTACGTGTTGGGATCATTTTACTACTTGTCCATCGGGAAGCAAGCACATTTACTACACATCTTCCTCATTTAAAGAGCTACTGTGATATTAAAAGACTATTTTGGGCTTCATCACAAGTTGGGAACTAACCCTTAAATGCAGCGGTAATGCTATTATCACCACAGGTAAGGGTTGGCCCAATCAGGAGTCAGGCGTTAAATGTGAGATTTGCCTCCAGCTTTTTGCTGGAGGTAAGAATCTCAATTTAATGCCAGTTTTTGGCGCTATTAGCGCAATGCTAATAGTGCCGGCACTAATAGCATCCCCCACCCCAATGGGGAATGGGGATCAACATCTATGCCACTACTCGTGATCCGGCACAAATTGCGCTGGACGGAGTTGAAGTAACATTCATTGCGATGGCGGTATAATGGCGCAATTAGCGCCCGGATGCCGCCAACCTTGTAATGAGGCCCTATGTGGGACTTGTGAAGTTCCACTAATCATCACAGGCACATTTTGGTAATTGGTGTTACAGTTCTACTCACCATACTGGACAGGTTTCCTTTCTTCTAGATCCCACAGGAAACCTCACTGTGTTTGGTAGGAGAGGGATACCCGACATGTAATGGTTGGTGAAATACTAGCTAAAATCACCTCTCTCAGTGGGAGAAGGGCCTGGTATCTTTGGTCGCATTCATTTGTGGAACAGAACCATTATGGTATGGACAACCTTGCCTTTTCACACATTGTGATTGGTGGAAGGTTTTGAATTAATCTTAACCACTAGCATAATTCTTGGCAACGTTCCAGACCACCATTGTTTTAGCCTGTCTGTGCCATTGCAGAAGGGGAACAGCCATATGCAAATCAGTATTTGAACAGCCAGAGCATCTTGAAAAGCTAGGCCATGCCCCGTTTGAATAGAAACAAAAGCAACCACAGACATGTTTAGGTCTTGTTGGGTGATGGTAGGATGATGGCCAATGAGCCTGAAGAATATGTATGGTTGCCTGTGGCTTCATGCATAATGGATGCAACTTATTAATTGTGGGGTAGGATAAAGCCTGACTAGCATATGACCCTTCCATTTCTGTAATGACATGGCAGGCTGAAAAATATTGTTATGGAGCATTGCCCAAAAAATCTCAGAGGTCACATTGCAATTGAAACCTTCCAGCCATCACCTTTTTGTTCTGCCACATTCTAACGTTACACATCCTCCTAATTCAGATCCTAATTGAGCTGAAAGCACAACATGGTGCCTGGCTCTCTGTTGGTTCCAAGTTTCTGACCCTCTCCGTTTTTTTTTTTTTAAGTCAAAGCTAGCATAGTCAAAACCGATGATCTGAAAGTTTAACACAATGAAGGCGTGGTACCAAATCAAGGGGCTGTCCAAACATGTTACCTACCACATGTTTCGGTGATTATCCACAAGACAAGAAAGAAAATCAACACCCTTTTGCTAAAGACAATCAGGCGATTTAAACTCACTATGCAGAAATGCTTACAGTGCAAATGTGAGCCTACCCTTCCCTCCTTTTTGCTCATTTTGCCACTTCTGGTGATATCATTTAAGGACTCTCAGGTGAAGGTCCCTTCTGGCAACTCTTTTGCCGGCTCTAGGGTTGATGTTTGTGCGTCACTGGATGTGGCGCCCTGTTGGACATCTACATTTGAATTATGATAAAATCATCACACTACCTAACAAACACTGCATCTGTCAAGGGTGCACAATTATTGTGTTCTGGAATAAATCCTAACTTCTGTCAACACTTTAGCTTCTAAACTTGACACCAAAAATGTGTGGATCCAGATTGGCCAGCCAGCCCGAATTGAGCCAGTTGGATAGTCGCAAACCTTTCAGTATTATTTGTCGAGTGTCAATGTGTGATGGACCAGTCTTTGCAGATGCAGGGCGCCTGTGCTGTAATCATTGGTGTTGATTTGTCTAGCTGTGCAGTGCAGGATCCAGCCTGTTAACAGACCACACTGTCATGACCACTGTGACCAGAAATTATTTGATCTATAGTAGGGTGGCAGGATACCTCTCAATGCCATGATTTGCCACCTCGACGAATCAGACTTTGAGGCTAATTAGATTTCTGATATGACTTTTAATTGGAGCTTGCACCATTCTGGGATTGTTTTCGTCTAATTTCTTTTGATTTGTCAATTTCAATGTTGCACCTTCCTTCATAAGTAGGCGTGCTGTGATTTTTCTTTTTTTGCGTTGTATAGAGTGAGGACAAGGTGTGTCAGTGCGTTTATGTCAAAAGGAGTTATAATAACAGTTTATTTAAAGAACAGAGGAAGCTGGCCGAAACAGCACCATGGGAAGTGGAACAGAATGCTCATTCTTGGATCAGTGAGAGCATTGATTCTAAGCCATAACCAAAGCATATTCAAGGAAAGACAGGTCCATTATTGGTCTACATTTGACGACATGTCATTCATTCTGTTGCCAAACATTTGGCCTCAGTCGCCAGATTTCTTCAAGTGGGGCAGCTTGAGTTGTTTGGGATCCTGCCACACATGCTCTTTAGTGTAAAAGATCATAGAATGTCTGGAACTCAGATCCGGAGAATGTCTGAGTTAGGCAGAACAAGTGGGGGGTTGAAGAAACAAGAGTGTTAGGATATGTCAAGTGACTGGGAGGTGCCATAGCAGCAGGAAAAACAGTCTTCCCTTGCTCTTAAGAAACGAGCTTACCTACCCAACATTCCGGAGACTTTTGAAAACCCTGCTGGTCAATAGGTCTGACTAACCTTACTCTGGACCTGCATCTGTACATTGTGAACTGATTGTCTGTTAACTTATTTTGTTCTCCTTCTGTTCAAACGCGGTGATACCTATGGGTCTGGGCGAAATCAAAATAAATGGCCCTTTCACTTTTGGGTGAACAATCAGAAAATTGCCATTTTCCCCAAAGGCATTGCCATTTTCCTGAGCCACGGCCTGTTGGAAACAGCACATTTGCTTATCACTCATTTCTGGCAGAGGAAAGACAAGGTGGTGCTGGACTGGCAAGGAGTGAGGAGGGAGAAGTGGATCAGGTAGGTGGGGCTACATGGGATGGGGAGGGACAGGCATAGTGGAAACGTGTGAGAGATTGGAGGGTGCAGGGTTGTCGCCCCCACACAAGAGAAGGTTGAGTGTTTGTTTGAGGGCTTTGCGGGCTGGCAGGTCAGGGTTGCAGTTTTGTCAACCACTAAGAGGGTCTGGGAGAGCGCGGTGCGGGGGGGGGGGGCACAGGGAGGAAATACAATTCCCAGAAGCACGAAAGCCAGACTAATGAAACCTGGTTTCAGCAAAAGTAGCCTGCGGGAAATTCAATTGGAACAAAATATCAGCCTTTCATATCTCTTTTGACTGAGGAGTAACCAAAACAGGAGGGGGTGAACTATGGAGTGAGGACGTTCTTTTCTTCTGTCCAAAGTAGCTTTGCGATCGTGCACCCGGCTTCCCACTTTGGGGATACTATGAGGAGCAGGTATGGTGGGAGTGGGCCTCAGTAAATGGAATGGTGAAGAAGGGCGAGGATTAGACAGCTATACATTGGAGCGGCAAGGGCCTAATGCAGTATGAGAGGGAGGCCATTACTGTGTTTAGGCAAAATATTCCTTGAAGAGGTGCCTGCTCAGACTTTTAGTAGGAGCAGAATAAGGAAGGGTGTAGAGCACCGCAATTCTGGAAGTTGAGAGTTTCAGATTCTTAGGGGTCCACCTGAAAAAAATTGTTTGAAGATTTGGTGCTCCTTGAAAGAGGGTACATGCTATGCGTGAACCTCCCAAGGAGGAGATGGAGCATTTGTTTGCTGTATTTTGTGTGCTGATGAGATGGGCAGCTTTATATGTTACACAAGCCAGCATCCTCAAGAATCTAGCTTCTGTTGGCAGGTAGTTCAAGCTGAAGAAGATTGGAGAATTGCGGTTGAAGAAGAGGTATCCTTTTTGTGCCGCCTACTGTATCTCTATCAGTGGACCAGACAATTCATTGGGAGGCAGACCAGAAGACATTTCTGTGACCAACTCGTGAGAGAAGAAGAGGAAGGAAGGAAGGAAGGAAGGAAGGAGGGAAGGAAGGAAGGAAGGAAGGAAGGAAGGAAGGAAGGAAGGAAGGAAGGAAGGAAGGAAGGAAGGAAGGAAGGAAGGAAGGAAGGAAGGAAGGAAGGAAGAAAGAAAGGAAAGAAGGAAGAGCGGAAGAGAGGAAGAAAGGAAGAAAGGAAGAAAGGAAGGAAGGAAGGAAGGAAGGAAGGAAGGAAGGAAGGAAGAAAGGAAAGAAGGAAGAGCGGAAGAGAGGAAGAAAGGAAGGAAGGAAGGAAGGAAGGAAGGAAGGAAGGAAGGGAGGAAGGAAGGGAGGAAGGAAGGAAGGAAGAAAGAAAGGAAAGAAGGAAGAGCGGAAGAGAGGAAGAAAGGAAGAAAGGAAGAAAGGAAGGAAGGAAGGAAGGAAGGAAGGAAGGAAGGAAGGAAGGGAGGGAGGAAGGAAGGAAGGAAGGGAGGAAGGAAGAAAGAAAGGAAAGAAGGAAGAGCGGAAGAGAGGAAGAAAGGAAGAAAGGAAGAAAGGAAGGAAGGAAGGAAGGCCACATGCCGGCGTGGTGTTACTAATTACCACTGCGTTTTTTAATGCATTGGGTACTAGGCTTATTAAAGTCAGTGATACAAGTTACGACTTTTATTTATGAGGAAGAACAGTTTGAGGCTCGGGTAAATTTGTGTTAGCAGATTAAATCCTTCCCCGCTCAGTTGCAGTTCTCCGGGTTTGCCAGTTGTCTTAATTAGAAGGCACCAGAACCATGTCATGTGAATGACACTTATTGTAAAGCTCAGTAATCTTCTTGTCAACATGCTCACCTTCTAGCATTCTATATTTTGACGGGAACACAAATGTTTCTGGACCTCAACGTTCCTGGAGCGCTCTTGGCTAAGAAGTAAACAAAACCTCAAAGTCAGGCAGGGCGGTTTCTTTTTCCAAAAGTTCCCTGCCGCTGCCCTGCCAAGAATGTGATCCCCTTGCGGTTACCAACCACCTCGTTCTGCTATTCGGAGCCCTCGTAGAAAAAAACACACACTTATCGTGTATTGGTTCGGGCTCCCCGGCCAGCCACTTCCTGCCTCCTCAACCAGAAGTCCCCACTAGGGCATGGAGACCAGCCTTCAGACGGAGCCCTCTGCACATGGCCGTCTTTTTTAATTCGAGTTCAGTGGTCCACTCCCACACCTGCCATATTGTCTGAGGAGACATCTTGCCAGAAGGGCTGGTTGCACCCTTTAAACAGAGAGGCTTATTTCCTCAAAAAGTCGTTATGCTTTCCAGTCTTTTTGGGTGTCCTTCACCCCCATTTCCGCTAGGATAAGCTTCATTCCACTAAACCCTAATTGTTTTTTATTGTATTGGTTTACAAAACCTTATACAAAATCAACAACAATGCAGCATTCCTCACAATGGAGAAACTAAAAAAGAAAGAAACAAGCAAGAATGTTATCCAAATTCCGAATCCATGAAAATAAATAATAACAATATCAAAATCAAACGAATATATAAAAAGTGTTGCAAAATGAAGTTTGCAAAAAAATAAAAAATAAACGGACTTGGAGAGTGTTAACTGGGCAAAGGAGGATGGGGCGAGGGTCCTAGGCATCCACAAACACGCTTCGGGTCACAGTGGCCCTGAAAAGGATTCCAGAGGGCCCAAACACGTGTTGGCTGTTTCTAAACCAGGATAAATATTTGTTGTACTTTATAGACATTTGAGGATTTTAATCGTATCATGTTTGTTTGTGTTGGTCCTAACTTAATGGAACCATGTGATATATGAGAGTATGAGCGATTGTATCAACCACATATTGATGCTCAGTCTTACATTTGACGTTGGGCATCGCTGCACTTTAGCCACGACATTTGCAGCAAACTCAAGATTATTTGATCACACTTAGGCGCAGTTGCCCTAGCGTGTAAGTGCTGATACCTTGCTGTGCTTTCAAAGGCTGGCTACACCTGTAATGACCTACATGGTTCATGAGCTTCCAAGGGCGTGACACAACTTACATGCCTAAGCCCCAGTCTACTAGAGAGGTTCCTCTGCTGATGTCATGCCAACAGCCAAAGAGGTGCTCGCCAAGCAAGATGTGTCATCTAGATGCCCGGGGGATTTGTTATGGCAGTATTTGCATTGAGTCCCCAGGAATAATTCTGCAAGAAAGGGGGGACGATAATTGATCCATTGTTGTACTTTTGCCACATGTATCTCCCCATGTATGCACGTGGTACCTGCTGCAGAGTCCCTGCTGTGACCAGCACCAGCTCAGACCTTCCCCCTGATGGTTGGTGAAGCCGACCTTGACTTGTGGTGAGGCTTTTTTATTTGTGTCCTTCGTTGGTGGTAGTTGAAATCACTCCACCTATCTTTAGTACCGCTGTTCAAGTTAGTTCATCCACTGAAGCCCAGAGGCTGTTCCAAATAAATGAATCCTCACTCAAGGTAGGAGTCAGCATCACTCCACCTTGACCCAACTTCTTAGCGTGGGCAGATTCAAGAGTCAAGATCCAAGATTTACTGCCTAGTGAAGACTAACCTTTCTTTCTTTGCTAGCTTGCAGGTTGTGGTCAAATGGGAGGAGTGGAGCGTCCAGAGACAGAAGATCCACGAACGAGATTGGGTATGCAGCAATACGTGCAGGTAAGGGAGCGTTGTTTTCATGAAGGCTTTCACGGTTCTGGCCTACATTAATGCCCTTTACTCTGTTTATCTTTACAGTCATGTGGGAAAAACTGAATTCAGACACAACCAGGATATGTTCCAGTAATGACTGAACAGGGTCTTAGCAGTGGCGTCCTTATATAGGCTTGCCCCACCCTGCATGGTGGCAAACCTCATGATCACCCGTGATCATGACAATTCATTGATGAATCACAATTAGGCAGACACAATAATTGATCATAGCATAAAAACAATAGAAAGACTTCATCCGATTTGAGGGATTCCCCACCTTAGATAGTCAAGTGATGAGCAAAAGGCACTTTAGGTCACAGACCCGTAAAAAGGATAAACTAAGAATCAAGGAACAAAGTTCTACATTTGCTCCCTGCAAAGGAGGCCACCTAGAGCACCCCTATATAGAGAGGAACTGGCAAAAGCATGGACCTCCCAAGTTCGAGAATCCTAATAGAGTTAGAGGTATGTTCGCAGTTTCAGCAGACCGCCTCTCTTTGTTACAGGACCATTATATTCTCTCCACAAAGAGGCATTAAGAAGAATGCTGCAATTCATTCAGGGAATGCCCATAACTAAGAGTTAACTGGCTTATTTCATATTACTGTTACTTGCCATATGTAGATGCCTCCTGTGCCATTTAGTGTGTCCTCGGAGCACTTGTAGGTGTGCCAGCTTAGTCCGACGTTGCAAAAAGAGAATAAGAAAGAATAACACACAGCCCCAAAAATATGTTTTTTTAGTGTGCTCAGACTTCAATAATGTTTTCTTTTGTTTAAATTAAATACAAACAAAGCTAATTGTACCCAATTATAAATTATACATATGTCAAGCTTTAAAAAAAAGCATATTCAATTGACTCTTTCTGTTTTCAAAAAAAGAAAGCTCCTCTTTCCCTAGGGTTCAATTGCTGTTCTCCAGATTAAATTGTCAATGTACTAGTTCATAACACTTCAAAATGTTTTACTTGTGTTTCACATTCTTGTTGTTGTACCCAGTACAATGTAGCCATTCGTTAACTTTAACGTTTTGCCTCAGGTAGAACGAGAACAGAGAATGTGGAAGGGGTAGAGGCAGAGAGAAAGTAGAGGCGGTTGAGAGAGGTCATACGAGGAGCCGGTGGGGTGTATGGCAATTACCAAATAAAACAACAGACTCGCTACCTGAATGCATTGCATCATTTCTCTGGCAGTGAGCAAACACGGCGCTGGCGGCCCTACCGAGTAGCCATTTGTTGCGCTGGAACCCGTGTTGTAGAGAGGAAGGGTTCCTGCATCCTGAGTCTCCTTTCTTCCCTGCCTTCCGCCCATGGGATGCTTGAGGGTCCCTTTCATCCCCGTGATTACCCGAAGTGAGTAGGGACTAAGCAGAGGGAATTGGGAGGCTGTGGATTTGGGAACGGGGCAGGGCTCGAGCGTGCCATTAGCCAATGGCTGGTGGCACGAGATCAGAGGAACAGACATCTTAATGTGTGTGCACCAGGTAGCTTTGAAAAGTAAACAAAGTGGCTGGAGATAAGGGCCTTCCTACGTTGAAAGATGTGCAGCCATTTTGAATGCTGTACTATTCACCACTGAGCACAAATATAACGTTTAGACTTCACCCCTCTTCTTCATGCTAGTAGCACAAAAAAAGGAAGGCATGCACAGAAAGTGTTATTTCACTACTTCTTCTTCGTATCAGTAATTGTGAAAATTCCTTATGTTGTTTCCTCTTCTTCGTAACAGTGCTTCTGATGGTAAGTAGTGCTGCAACTATGCAGGGTGTGCCATCCCCTAATTACTTTTTTGAGACCCAAGAAGTTGTGAGAAACCTGAAGGTGTCTCACTCGCTAGTTCCCAGGGATCTATCATCCGGGTGGCCAGGACACAGCCATCGTTTTTGAATCCAGTTCCGGGAGGTGGACCAGTGCGGGAGGATCACCTGGATGAGGTGCCTTCAGAGAGTGCAAGTGGGACACCAGACGGCGAGATGTGGTATCCCCTTGCTAAGGAGCTCAACTCCCCCACTTTCCCGACACAAACACATTCTCACAGAGAGCTCATTGTGAGAGAAAATGGATCAACACCCGAGCTGTATACCTAACATGTCCCAACACAGTTGTCAGACCGAGTCAGGAAATTTCTGATCATTACACACACCTGACTTCCATCACACCGCCCCACACGGATAAAAGGCAGAGCACAAAAGCACACTCTGAGCAGGGCAAAGCACACGAGGAAGCAGCAGTTCCAAGACGGCAGTTTAATACGAGGAGAGAGACGGCAAGAACAGAGAGGGTTGCAAGAAGGGAAGAGTCCTTGAACTTTTCAGAGAAAAGCTGAAGAAACTTTCTTGATCCTTCGAGAATAAGAGCCATAAGACCCAGAATTAAAGCTGAAAAAACCTGCATTGTGTGTCAGAGGTACCCAGGGCTATTTTGCATCGATAGCCAAGGCGGGGAGGAGCATTTGCTGCCATGGTACTGTCGATTGGCTCCTGAAACAAAGCAGTGCCAGTAAAGTCAGCACATCTGGCGGGTCGGGGAGAAGGATACCAGACCGGCCTGTGTTAGAGACAAGGTTGCAAGCAGCAACATTGTATGGAGAAATCTGAAGAGAACAGTGTGTGAAGCATATGAGACGAGTGACACAAGTATAATTGAACAGCAGATGAGTGACTGAAATTCAAGTCAAGACAGATACTGTAAACAGAGTGGTCCAAGCCCACGAAGATGCTCCTCTGAAGGTCTCTGTTAGGTATCCAACTGAGAGGTGGCAAATGTAAAAAGGAATTGTGAAATCGAAGTGGTCTTGCAACAGGTCAAGCTAAACCCTGTGCATATCCGAAAGTCTTCGATTGTTAATACAAACTGAAATTGGTCCGAACCCGGCTGAGGGAGAAACATTGTGTAAGGGGAAGGATCTGAGTCCGGCTCAGGGGGATCAAGGGTGAACGGTGAGTTACCAGAAAAAGAAAAATCTCTGACATTGTAAAAGGGGATCTAAGCCCAGAAGAGGGAGATCCAAAGAAACCATCATTGTATTGAAGGGTTCTGAGCCTGACTCAGGGGGATCGATCCAGGATGAAGAGTGAATCACCTGAATTAAGTACTTGTAAGAGGAAAATAGGAAAATATATTTTGTCTCTTTTGGTACATCAGGCCCTCTGAATCAAGAGACTTTGATAAGTAAAGAGACTTGGGAACAGAAGGCCCTCATGCTGGTAATTGAACTGTATCCTCATGCCGAAGAAGCCAGAGAGTGTGCTACGCTCCAGTGAACCGCCTTGTCCTGTGCTGAAAATGTGGGGAAGGGAAGCCAACAGCATGAACATCCTGACATATGATTTTTGTGAACACTTCCTTCTTTTTCATAAACACTGTCCCCACACTATTTGTATTTAGAGGAAAGGATTGGCAGTATTTCTTTTTTTTTTAGTATAGGCCCTTTTATTTGGACAAGACTCCACTAGGACTGCATTATTATTGTTTGATGGTCGTAGCGTGTTCCCATCTGTAGATTCACAATTAGATAGGTGTTTATTAACCCTTGTTGAAGTTCAATGAACATCATTGAACTGTGGTCACTTCTGTGTGTCTTACTGTTGATACTGTGCCTGTGGTGTCAGAGGTGGGGTGTGACTCAATTGAAACAAATTGGAGAACCATGCAATTCCCAAAGCTTAGTCATAGAGCCTCAGATCCCTCTATTGCCCAGAAAGAATCAACAGAGTTTGATATCTGTAGTAGCAGAGAGGCTACTATTCCTCCTGGGAAAAAGGGAATCATTCCCACAGATTTAGTTTTGATACCCCCTCCTGGGTGTATAAACCCAAATATATTCAGTTTGTTTGGCACGTCACAACTCACCCGCTACAACCTTTCTTACCTAATGCAATTGGTCTCCAATGAATTACAGCAGAGATTTATCAGAGATCTACTTAACTCAGCAGCAGTAGTTTCTTGTGCCAATACTTTAACCTTCCTAGCAGACCCCCAGGCCCAAGACCCAATGGCCCAGGGAACAGCGAACAGTACTTTTCAAAAGCACTTTACAAACAGGCGCACACAAATGCATGCAACCTGTTATTTAAGTAGGCTCTTTCAAGTTTTGCGGGGGAGCTAATTGTAAAGGAAAAAGACACAATTATATATATTCTATAATGTTCTATAGTGTTCTTGAGTCTTTTCTGGTGGTGCTGCTGTAAATAATAAGCCCAAAGAAAGTCAAGGATTTCATGGGTGTACCACTTTGCTACTGCTCCTGACTTCAAGCTTTCAGGGGATGCAGCTCACGCAGCAAACAGCCCTTTTGAAAAGCACTTCACAAACGCGCGTGCGCAAATGTGCGTCACCTGTTCTTTTAGTCAGCTCTTCCCGGTTTAGGGGGCAGAGCCAACTATATTTAAGCAAAACCGCTTTACTCCTGCTCCAGACTTCAAGCTTTCAGGGGATGCAGCTCACCCAGCAAACAGCACTTTTCAAAAGCACTTAGCAAACACATATGGAAAAGGCCCAAATATAACAAAAGTCCACCTATGACAATAATGTAAACTTGAGATAGTTTTCCATACGAAAAAAAGTATTGGTCCTCTTGTCTACCTCAGAAAACAATCTTGTCTCTCAGTGGCATGAGCCATATGAAATATTGGGACGAACAGGAACCTAGCACAACCGGACAGGAAACAAAAGATCCATCTACATCACATTAATCTCTTAAAAGAGTGGAAGGAAAACCTTTCTGCCACCAATGCCACAATACTATCCTGTTTGGTACCAAAACAAATAGATAACTTTGCATTAATTCCTCAATAGCTATCTAATCAACAACAGGAAGATTTAAAGGATTTAGTTATGTCATTTTCCGATGTATTCTCAGAGAAACCAGGAAGAGTGAAAAGCATGTATCACTACATTAGAACACCCAAGGGAAAAGTGGTCCATATGAAACCATATCGACTCCCGGAAGCCTGTAAACAGATAGTGTTTGAGGAAGTGAATAAAATGTTAAGAGCAAATATTATTGAACCCTCTTCAAGTCCATGGTCCTCCCCTATTGTATTGGTCACCAAACCTTACCATAGACTTCCACCAAGTTATTGCGATTTCCGATTTCGATGTCTATCCCATGCCACGCATCGATGACCTGATTGATAAACTCGGAAATGCTACTTTTCTATCAACTCTAGACTTAACAAAAGGGTACTGGCAGGTTCCTGTCTATGGACCTCATAGGGAAAAGACAGCTTTCTTGGTGCCCCTGGGACTGTTCCAGTTCAAAGTCCTCCCTTTTGGCTTGCACAGTGCTCCAGCCACTTTCCAACTACTTACGGACAAAATATTACAGCCCTACTCTGATTTCTGTAGAGCTTATATTTACGATATTGTCATTTATAGTAAAACTTGGGAAGATCATCTTTTGCATCTCTTTACTATTATGAGAGCCATCACAGAAGCTGGCCTAACTGCCAATCCATTGAAATGCAGACTGGCCCAATCAGCTGTGAAATGCCTCAGCTTTTTTGCAGGGAATGTAGTGTCCAACATCAATGCGAGAAAGTGAAGGCCATCCTAGATACCCCTACACCTAAAAATAAAAGCGATCTTAAAGTATTCTTAGGGTTAATCGGTTATTACCGTAGGTTTATCACAAACATCTCAGACAGGACAGCTAGGCTGACAGACAAATTAAAGAATGCTGAACCCCATAAAATTAATTGGACTGACAAGGACGATATATGTTACAACAACCTGAACAAAAAAACCTGTGCCAGAACCCAATTCTAAAGGTAGCAGATTTCTCAAAGGAATTTGTATTACAAACAGATGCCTGCCTTACAGGGCTAGGAGCAGTCTTGTCACAAATTTGCGACGGATTGCAATATCCCATCTTATTTACGAAACACAACCTTTTCCCACGCGCAAAAAATGACTCCATGCTCGAATTAGAGGACTTTGCCATCAAGTGGGCCATCACCCACCTTAGATACTACTGCCTAGGAAGAAAGTTCACACTTGTCACAGCTCATTCTCCACTAGTTTGGATTAGCCAGAGAAAAGATTCTAACCCTCGAGTCATGCAATGTTACTTAGACCTACAACCCTGATGTTTAACTGAAGAGCACCGAAAAGGCAAAGACCAAGGCAATGTGGATTTCCTCTCTCGGTTCCCTTGTGAATTAGGTGTGGCTACATCACATAGGGGAAGGTTATGTGAGAAACCTGAAGGTGTCTCACCCACTAGTCCCTGGGGATCTGTCATCCAGGTGGCCAGGACACGGCTATCACTTTTGTATCATGTTCCTTTCAAGGTGGATCAGTGCGGGAGGGTCACCTGGATGAGAGATCTTCAGCGGGTGGGAGTGGGACACTGCATGGCAAGACACATTCTCCTCTTCCCTGTGACACATTTTCCCCATACTTCCAGGTAGGATACTTAGGAATTCAATCCACCACCCCCCCTTCCCAACATGAACACTTTCTACCGGACAGTTCACTGTGAGAGAAAACAGACTAACACCCGAACCATATACACGACAATTCCCAACACAATGATCAGGCAATTACTGATCATTACACACACCTGACTTCTATCACACTTCTCCACATGGATAAAAGGAGGAGCATGCAAAGCACACTCTGAGCAAGTCAAAGCACACAATGAAGCAGCAGTTCCAAGATGGCAGTTTAATACAAGGAGAAAGACAGCAAGACCAGAGAGGGTTGCAAGGAGGGAAGAGCACTTGACCTTTTCAGAGAAAGACTGTTACTTTCATGGGCCTTCAAGAATAAGAAACATTAGACATGGCAGAAACCTGCATTATGTTTTGGAGGTACCCGGGACACTCCCACGTTGATAGCCAAGGCGGGGTATGGGGAGCGTTTGCTGATGTGGTACTGTCCTTTACTCCGACAACAAAGCAGCGCCAGTAAAGCCAGCACAGCCGGTGAGTCGGGGATAATGATACCAGACGTGTCTGTGTTAGAGCCAAGGTTGCAAGCAGCAACATTGTATGGCTAAATCTGAAGAAAACAATGTGTGAAGCATATGTGATGAGCAACACAAATATAATTGAACAGCAGATGAGTGACTGAACTGTTGAGGCAAAGGCAGATACCGTAAACAGAGTTGCCCAGCATCACGTGGGTGCTCATTCGAAGGACTCTGTTAGGTATCCAACTGAGAGGGTTGCAAGGAGGCAAGAGTCCTTGACCTTTTCAGAGAAAGACGGTCACTTTCATGAGCCTTCGAGAATAAGAAACATAAGACCTGGAATTAAAGCTTAAGAAACCTGTGTGTCAGACGTACCCGTGTCTCTCCCGCATTGATAGCCAAGGTGGGGAGGAGCGTTTGCTGCCGTGGTACTGTCCTTGGCTCCTACAACAAAGCATGCCAGTAAAGTCAGCACAGCTGGTGAGTCGGGGAGACTGATACCAGACCGGCCTGTGTTAGAGCCAATATTGCAAGAAGAAACATTGTATGGAGAAATCTGAAGAGAACAGTGTGTGAAGCGTATGTGACGAGGGACATGAATATAATTGAACAGCAGATTAGTGAATTAACTTTTGAAGTCAATACAGATACTGTAAACCGAGTGGTCCGGTGCCACGTGGATGCTCATTCGAAGGTCTCTGTTAGGTTTCCAACTGAGAGGTGACAAATGTAAAAGGAATTGTGAAATTGAAGACATCCTGCAACGGGTCAAGCTAAACCCTGTGCACATTCGAAGGTCTTCAATAGGTAATGCAAACTGAAACTGGTCCATACCTGGATGAGGGAGACTAATTGGGTGAGAGGAAGGATCTGAGCCTGGCTCAGGGGGATCCGGGTTGAACTATGAGTCACCTGAGAAAGAATATTCTCTGAACATTGTAAAAGGGGATCTGAGAGCAAAAGAGGGGGATCCAAAGAACCGATCATTGTATAAAAGGGATCTGAGCCTGGGTGAGGGGGATCCAGAGTGAAGAGTGAATCACTTCAATTGAGTACCTGGAAGAGAGTACATGTTTGATGTTTTCTGGTTGTTATGCTGTAAAGCGCTTTGGAGTAAAGCGCTATATAAACAATAAAATCCCAAAAAATACAAATACAAGAGAACCTGTAAGAGGAAAATAACTGTTTGTTTGTTTTGGTACATCAGGCCCTCTGAATCAAGAGACTTTGATAAGTAAAGAGACTTGGGCACAGAAGGCCCTGATGCTGGTAATTGACCTGTATCCTCATACCGAAGAAGCCTGGGAGAGTGCTAAGCTCGAGCAAACTACCTTGTCCCATGTGGGAAAGGGAGGCCAAAGGCCTGAATATCCTGACACATCATTGTTGTGAACACTTCTTTGTTTTTCATAAACACTACCCCCACACTATTTGTATTTAGATGTAAGGATTGGCAACAGGTTTTTTTAGTATAGGCCTGTTACTTTTGACAAGACTCCACTAGGACTGTATTTTTATTATTATTTGATGGTCGTAGCTTGCTCCCATCTGTAGATTTAGGGTATGATAGGCATTCATCATACCCTTGTTGAAATTCAATTAACACCATTGAACTGTCGTCACTTGGGTCTGTTTTACTGTTGATACCATGCTTTCCTTGTAGAGTGCCTGTTATGCCATGGAAGCAATGGAAGAAACACTTTGATCACTATGTATAAGCAATACACTGTCCAAACTTCTCAGATGAGAGGCAGACATGTTTATTGACACATTGTCTAGAAAATTATAGGCAAGATCAATCTGAAAACCTGCCTGCCTTTTCCGAAGAAGAATCAGCTAGTATAATAGAGTATGAGAAATGTACAAAGATGTTGGACAGGTGCTATGGGAATACTATAAGGATTGTTTTGGAGCACTATCATTTGGAAACAGAATGCAATAGCCAAATGAGTTAGTAGAACAATATTTTATGCCTTCTAGAGTTTTGGCATCCTCCTGCAAATTATGAAACACTCTGCATGAAAGATTATGGGACCAATTCATGCTTGAATGCAGTGACAGTTAAGTGAGAGAGGTCTGTGGTCCAAGAACAACCCCTCTTTAGAGGATGCCATTAGAGTCGCAAAACACGTTGAACACACATACAAGTGTGTAAATGAGCTAGAAAAGAGGACTGACTCGGGAATTGAAGAAGGTAGAACATGGCCAGGCAATAGAGGTGTTGGCTGTGCAAGGGTGGATACTGGAGAAAAGGAAGCCAATCATTAAGAAAGAAACTGCTACATTCAAGGAAAAAAAGAAGAGGAAAGGAAGAAGTGTTTTCAATGTGATAGCTTGTATCATTTTACAAACATTGACAACTATCCAGGACTCAAGACACTCAGTAAGAAATGCAACAGAAAGGGGCATTTTTCAACCTGCTGCAGGAGCACAGTGGAATCCACCAACTGCGTGGATGAATTGTGTGTGGAGCTGAAGGAGAGCACATATGCTGTGGAGGACATATTAGATCACATAGGAACCATTAAACTGAAGATGCACATGCTGAGAAACCCATGGCAGTGATTATGATCAAAGGGAAGGAAATAGATATGGTTATAGACTCAGGAGCCAAGTACACACTGATGCATAAGACATTTTTGATAGACACATAGATGGGAGAATTGTGTTGAGCAAACTAGACACCAACCCCATATCTTAAGGAGACCACTGCATCAATTTGATTGGAGGGTTTTGGACCATTATGGAGTACAAGGATAAGCATGCCAAGGGGAAAGTGTATGTCTCCTGTAAACAGACTTACCAATTATTGAGTTGGTCACACTTGAAAAGATTAAGCATCATGCTTGATCCAAATGCAGAGGAGGCTGTGTATTCAGTGGATGAAAAGGGGACAAAGTTTGAGGAGCTTAATATACCACACCCTGTGTTTAGAAATGAACTAGGATGCGTAAAGAATTGCAACCATGTGATTCGGATGAAAGCAAGTTTTATTCATGTGGCGCATAAAGTGAGGAACGTGCCCATCAATCAGAGGAACGTAGTGAAGCGATAGAACTGACGGAAAAAACAAAGAGTGATAGAAAGGACAGATTCATGGAATGGGTCTCTCATTTGGTAATTACACTCAAGTCTAATGGAAGATTGAGACTGTGCATTCCCTTGCATTCTGTGAACAGTTGTATTGTGTCGGACAGGCATCCCCTTCTGAACTTTACTGAGATGTTGGGAACCATAAAGGGAGCTAGAGTGCCCAGTACCCTGGCTTTGAAATCAGCCTTGCAACAGATTGTTTTGCATTCATCCTCTAGGAACATCACTGCTTTTATTACCCCAGAGGGTTAGTTTCAGCTCAAACGCATGACGCTTGGGCTGATGTCAGAGGCCACCTTGTTCCAATGTGCATTGTGTCAATTATTTCACATTGAATTGGGTGAGCAGTGTTTTCAAGAGGACGTGTTAGTATATGGGAAGTCTATGGAAGAACATGATAAGAGTTTGAATAGGGTTTCTGGACATTCTGAAGAATGCTGTGTTGACTTTCAGCAAAGAAAAATGCACATTTCCATAAAATAGTGATAAAGTATCTGGGTTATGAGATTTCAGAAGTTGGTATTCGGCACAAAGAAAGAGCTGGTCAATAATATATTCCGTTTTCCCTGTCCAAGCAGCAGAGAACAGGTTGTTTAATTTCTTGGACTGGTGGAATACAACTCGAAATTAAATCCAAATCTTGCTGCCTGGACTCGAAACATAAGGCAATTGGAGAAGAAGGAAGTGAGGTTCCTGTGGGATGCATGATGTGAATCAGAGTTGCAGGAGGTCAAGTTGGCATCATTTTTATTTTATTTTATTTTAACATTTGTGTAATGCCCAGACCCACCGGTATCACAACATTTGTACAGGATAATACCAGAGTAAAAGCTTTACTGATCATTGCATTAGTAGGAAGTAGTACGCGCAAAGTAGGAGACAGTTCATGCTTAGATTGTTAGTCAAACTTATTGAACCGCCATGTTTTCAAAAGTCAGTTGAATGCTGGGTAGGAGGGCTCATTTCTTAAGTGTGGAGGTAAGGGGTTCCACAGAGTGGGGGCTGTGGTGCTGGAACTAACCCCTCCTGCTCTGGCTAGTTTAAAATGTTTAACAGCTAGGGTGAGCTGGTCAGAGGAGAGGAGAGAGCGACAGTGTTGTTTCTTTGTGTTGTAATGGTTCAAGTACATAGGGGCTTCATTGTAGATGCATCAGTGCACTATAGTCAAGGTTTTTAAGTCAATCAGTGCTTTTATTGGTAGATAATGGACTTTTCGTTGAGTTGCAGAAATGTGGTCCGATTTGAGGAGGCCTGCAGGGCTTTGTTTTGAAGCAGCTCTAGCTTAGCTAGATTGGACATGGATGTGCCCTTGAATAGGGCATCACGACAGTCTAGTTTGCTCAGGATAATGGCTCTGGAGAGCGTGAGGCAGTTGGGGTTCTGGAATTGTCTGCTTAATTAGATATGTTTGGCAGCGTGGGAGGTTGAGGATGTCAGAGTATTGACATGCCTCGTTATGATTAATTCTGCATTGAGGTAAACACCCAGGGGTTTGGCAAGTTTGGAGACAGGGATGGCCTTGAACAAAGCTCCCACCCTGAGCAACTTTAATCCTATCGAAAGGAGTATATTGACCACTAATGTCAGCAATCACAGGCTAGGAGAAGTACTGTCTCAAAGAAGTGATGGGAAAGAGTGTACTACAGCATTTGCCTCGAGAGTGCTTAAGGATGCAGAGAAGAATGAATTGACTACAGAGAAGGAGTTGTTGCAAGTGAAATGGGTGATTGATAAGTTCAGGCCCTTTTTGTGGGGTGCAAGATTTACAATTTGCTCTGACCACAAGCTGTTGAAGGAGATAATGACTGCAAAGGGTTTGGAGAAAGTGTCTTTCAGAATAAGAAAATGTGTTGCGGGTTTTCAGGAGTATTCTGGGATGTGGAGTATGTACCGGATGTTAAGCATAGGCCAGCTGATTGTCTTTCATGCCTAACTAAAGTGGTAGAGTAGCAGGATGTACATGAAATGAGGGAGGATCAGACATGGAAGGTCAATCAAGAAGTAGTATCAGAAGAGGAATGGAAAGAAGCTATGATTGCAGATGCTGTTATGGATATAACAGAAAAGATAGAAAGTGGGTTGAGGAGTGAACCGATACTGAAAGGGATGTTGTCAGATGCTGTAAACATGGTTGTCAATGAATTGCATGTGAAAGGCTGTATGATCTTGAGAGGTGATACGCTATTTCCTCCTGTGGGAGTGAGGAACACCATTCTTACAGTTGCACATAAAGGACATCAAGGAATGCCCAAGACTAAACAGTTAATAAGGTAATACTATTGGTGGCTGTGGATGATGTCCAAGTGGAAAGAATAATAAGATAATGTAATGAGTGTGGGAACTTTGCCAAAGGTTGCACCAGTAGAGCCAAACCACTGACTGTGATGACTGTTCCATCCATACTGTGCAAACATGTGGAATTAGACATTGTGGGTCCTATGAAAGCTCAGGGAACTCTTACATATTGTATAGTGTTAGTAGATTTGTTTTCTCAATGGGTAGAGACACCTTGGGTGTAATCTATATGTACTGTGTTATCATTTGTTTTCTGGACAACATTTTTAAGAGGAAAGCATATCCCTGTATTCTATTGATGAACAACGGGGTGCATTTGGTGTATGAGGAGATGGAGAACTATTTGAAAGTGAATGGCACAGAGCATTGCACCAGTGCAGATTATCATCCAGAGGCGAATAGTATAGTGGAACAATCCAACAGAGTCATGAAAGACAGCATCCAACTTCCCATTTCGGACGGGAACTATTGGAGGAAGGTTGCTGGTGATACAGTGGTGACTTATACATTTAATCCTCAATCATCCACAGAGGTGTCTGCTTTTGAGATGCTCAGAGGCAGAAATCCCAATACCAGGGTATGCCTGCTGTGGTTGTGGAGGGCTACATTGAGCAAAATTAATTTTCATATGGTCAGGGACAGATTTAAGCAGAAACAAGAGAATAATAAGGTCCACTGTGATCTGAGAAAGGCTACCAAGGAAGATGTTATCAGTGTAGGAGATTGGGTGAGGATAAAACTTCTGCACGGAAAGAGGAATGCAGGTTTAATTTGGTCTGAAACCATTCAAGTGGTGGAGAGATTCTATGGAGCTCTGCCTCACGTGGCAGAGTTTGGAATCTGAAAAGAATGTGCAGGAAGTCTGGAGTGAGTAGTGTAGGAAGGGGTGTTTTGTGAGAGGTAGTAGAGAGGGGTGAAACAAAGAATGAATGTCCCAAGAGGTAACGTACCAAGAGGGAATGTTGCAAACAGAGTTACTTGAGGGAGTATGTGTAGTGAATGTATCAATGGGAATGTCTAATTTATTAATCTGTTAAAATGCATGGTACTTACCTTTGTCATAAGAGTCTGTACATAGTTATCCATGTCAAGTGTTTGGGTCACAAGGAAGGGAGATGCATAACTTTCTGCCTTGTGTAGAACAAGAATACAGAAGGTTGAAGGTGGAATGGGTATAGGCGGTTGAGAAAAGCCAAAAGAGGAGCCAGTGGGGTGTATGTCAATTACCAAATAAGGAAATAAATCCGATACCTGAATTCAGCTCATCATTTCACTAACCTAATTACAACTTGGATTCAATCAGTAAGTGACCAAATCACAGCTTGGCTAGCACATGTTCCACACCCAGGGGAGATTTAATAAAATCAATATATGTGCTTCTTTAGAGCCTTCTTTGAGCAACTTTTATATTTGTTAAATTGAATTCTTGTTCTCATTATTCTGTTGCTAGATAATTACATCTTGCAATGCTTTATCTTGTTGCATCTATTCTTCATAATTCATAATTTCCTAGAGCAACCTACAAAATCAGTTTAGAAGCCTTATTTGCTGAAGGGGAGTTGTTGAAGTAAAGAACATTCCAACTTCAATTCTGTTCAGTAGTGGACAAAGAGCTCACCTCTCCTCACAGGTCCTAGCTCAGAGTGAAGTGGAATGTGTTGCATCACCTTCCCTTTCTGATGCCAGTGAGGCTGAATGCCATGTATGGGTGATATCAGAGTGGACTTTATGCCATGTAAAGTGTTGGAGTGGTTGTAGAAGGCCTGCCACATGGGTGCCACTGTAGACAGTTGGAAGATGTAGTCTGAGTGGTGGGCACCAATAGGTTCTCCCTTGATATGTACCTGCGAGTAAGTGGAATATAACTTAATGGGAGACACTGAAAACAAGTTGGACGAAGGAGGGGGCCAAGAAGTGAGCCCCGAAAAGCTGTGTTGGGGAGGAGCAACCATATGAGGACCCACTTCCCCCCAAAAGAAGATGGTTTGGCTGTAGAAATGGTAAGTGGAAGTAGTAAATGAACGGGGCTTGAAAGCTCATGGTCAAATCATGTTGATGAGAACAACCCCAGAAGCCCCAAATTCGATCAACAATACACCCTCCAGAAGAGGAAACGTAGGAGCTGTATGTGATGCTGTGATGGAGATTGGAGGTGGAGCAGAGCGGCAGTGGTGTGTGCTGTTGGGGACTGGGGCCCACGGTTGTGGCTGTAGTGGAGCCACCAGTGCGGTAGTGTATGCCCAGCATTGTTCCATTGGTCATACGCCTTTGGAGTTTTGGGTGTGGAGGTGGACTGGGCGAGGACCCCGTGGCGCACAGTGTCAAGATCAATATCAGCGGCGGCCTCTATTCGGCATCAGTTCTTCCGTCCTGGGTGTTTGTGCACAGGTTACTGGGCATGGATTTCCGCCTGGGTCTAGCGGGCCTGCTGGATGCTGCCTTCCTTCTTTGTGGTACTTCCTGTGACTGTGCATTGCCATATGAAGTCTGTGATGCCACACACGGTCTGCTGTGCCCAGGCTCGTCAGTGGCTGGCGGTTTGGTGGGCCATGAAGATGGCAGACTACGGAGATGGTGAACTGTGTCCTGTGTCAGCACAGGTAGCACGGATGAGCTTTGCCTCTTAGTGGTGCTGGTGTCACTGTGTGTTGGATTCCCTGGTTGGGTAGATTGGCCCCCATTCCCTTCTGCCCCTCGTCTTCCAATACTCCATCATTGACTTTTTACTTCATCAACTTTTTCCAGCTGTCCTTGGATGCCTGTTGGTGAAGTATTATGATGGCTGTTTTATCTTGCCATTTATGTCCTCCTTTTTATCGCTGTTAACGATTGACTAGATCATCTTGACTTTTTCTTTTCTCTGTAGGTGCTTATGTCTTGTTCTTTTTCCTTTCCCTTTTCTACAGGATTATGTTTTGTATTGAATATCTATGGATTGCACCAATCCATTAATTTTGTACAGCGCTTAGGCATAAGCGCTTTAGAAATAAACAAAATGCAAATACAAAATACAAATATAACAGTAGGAGAGGGGTAAGAACATAATGACGCATACGGAAAAAAAAGGTTTGAAGATTGATTGGTTAAGTACCTCTATAAGGAATATAGAGGAATTTCCAGCAAGAACACTGTGGCATTGAAGAGGCCAGTGCTCAGTCTATACGATTGAAGATGCTGCTGTGCAGATGAGCACATTTTTGGAGGAGATTGATAGTTCTGATATGTGTGCCATGCCTATGGTACAGCGACCAACCTGTGATGCCTACACAGTTATATGCCATGCTGTGTTAAAGGAGCATCTGAGAGGTGAGCTTACAAGGGACCCGGGGGCACCAGAGGCAGTGGCTGAGAGGTGCGGGGTGATGAGCGTGGTGCATCAAAAAACAGAACAACAGAGTTCTGCTCTTGTTGATTACAGGGAAATAAATGATGTTGTCACTCAGCTTACGCATGCACAAGTGCATGAAACAGGTGATGGACCACCAGGAAAAGTGTCACTCCATTGGTCTCTTACAGCTGTCCTGCACCTCATTTCTGAAGATGATATAAGCGCTTAACAGCACTGGGTGTGAGTCATGCAGATTTTTTATTAGAGGTGGGGTTTTTACAGACATTCATAGAGAATGATATTACATGGCCTGTGGTTGCGGCCGTGTAGTTATGGTTA
Source organism: Ambystoma mexicanum (assembly GCF_040938575.1). Classification (NCBI taxonomy): domain Eukaryota; kingdom Metazoa; phylum Chordata; class Amphibia; order Caudata; family Ambystomatidae; genus Ambystoma; species Ambystoma mexicanum. The sequence goes on along the minus strand of NC_090931.1, from coordinate 1,418,305,410 downwards.
AGTTGCTCAACCCATAGGAAGAGCACTTTTTGGGTGGCTTATAATGAAACGTTGCACAAAATGTATATGCTCCCCTAAAATTGCTACTGCTGAGTCTGGTGCGGTTTCTTCCAGGGGGGACAAAGTTATATGGGTGGTCCCAAAATGTGTGGTTTGTCCCATGGACGCAATGGAAAAAGAATTTTCTCACGCCCAACCGCCCAAAGCGCTGCACGGATTTTCACCATATTTGTGTCAGGATTGTAAGGTTGGTCCCAAAAGCGTGCTTTTGTAAATTTGGTGTAAATCTGTCCAGTAGTTCTTTTTAAAACAACCAAAAAGTTGTTACGCTCACCTGGTATCCACGGGAACGTCACTCAGCCTGTTCTGACCTCTTACGACCTCGAACCCTTCCCTGGAAGCTATTCAACTGGAGACTGGGCCTGAAACACAGGATTGGTAGAGTTTAACTCCCTATTGTCTCTGTGTGCTTGAACCCCTTCTTCCCCGGGGTCCAACCGTTCCCTTTGATCCACAGCTCACCTTGTTTTCTTGGATAGTGGGCTCTCCATCCTGCCTTCAGCGCATGGGTGCGTTGATTAATGCGGGGTGGTTGCTGCCTAGTTACTTCACTGTCAAGAGTCCGACAGGTAAGTATAATGAGTCTTTTGAACAGTTTTCTAACTTCGTTCCTTTCCTTCCTTAGATGATGGCCGGCGTCCGGGGATGTCGGCCTGCTGCTGAGATGAGTAGTGCTGAAGGTGAGTGAGAGCGCGATGCACGATGCACCCCTTTTGTATTTGCATTGAACTGAGTTCTTTTTCTGTGTCTTTTAGGTGCCGCAACGTTTTCAGCGTGGATGCCGGTTATGAAGAACAAATGCGGTGGGTACGCGCGGTATGCAGCGCCTCTAGATGTTTCCACGCTAACCTGGAGTGTCTTTTCCCTCTTGCAGATGGATGAGAAGTTCCGGAGACAGAGTTCCCCCAGAGCGGCTGGGATTCAGGTAAGCATTTGAAGCTTGTACAGTATTTAAAAATAAGCGAAGATTTGCTGAATGCTTACTAATGCCTTTTTTCTGTTCTTTTCCCTTTTCCTCAGGAAGCAGCGTGCCGGGATGGGAATGACACCACCGAAGATGCCCGCTGAACAGAAGAATTTATGACTGATGGGCAGAAGCGCCGAAAGTTAAGGCTGTTCCTAACGGTGTTCTTGTCCTTGCAGGAGCTGAGCACAGAAGAAAGATGCAGGCCTACTGGAGACCTATCCAAACACGGTGAGTGTCACGCTGCAGGTGCAGAAAACGCAAAGCATGTTTCTCAGCCTGGGTGTGGCTTAAATAGTCTCTGGGTATCCTAGGTGCCTCTGGGCTGAATCCCACCAAAAAGAATAGAACGCACATGCCGTTCTGGGAACAGAAATATGTGGGGGAATCCATCTTGTCCCCATCAATGCACTACAAGTCCAATCCCCAATGTTATCCTATGGGAGTGAGTGAGCCTGGTGCCACAAGCGCCAAGTCTGACTCCAAATGGATCTTTGAAGGCATGGAGAGGCCCTTGAGGGCCATGTAAGTAATTGTGGCCTGGCTCCAGCCTGACATCTTGGAGGGCTGGGCTGGGGACATGAGGGGCAGGAATCATGACAACACACACACACACACACATATTAAAAAGGGAGAACAATACAAAAGTGCCTGTAAGTCCCTAACTAACATGTACCTGTGGCCCTCTTAAGTGGTAACCTCAATACAAAAAAAAAATAAACATTAAATGCAGTAAATGTATGCCAGGAACATTAAGTAAAATATATAAAGGAGATGCTTTTTCCTAAGGGATTTGCTCTGTAAAAAGCCAATTCAAGGTTTTACATGTACAAAGGCTGTCTATATAATGAAGAAATGATGGGCCATCTTACATTTCTTAAATACAATTGAACATGCACTGGGCCTCATTACGACCCTGGCGGAGAGGGTATTACGCCAGCGTAATGCATGGCGTACCTCTCCGCCCTACTACGAGATTCCTTACCGCCATGGAGAGTTTTCCGGCTGCTTTTAGCAGCCGGAAAAATCCATGGCGGTAAGGGACCTTCGTGTTAATTACGCCACCGTATTCTACGGTGGCGTAATTAACGCCTTCCCCACTCCCATTATACCCTATGGGGCCAGAATGGGAATGGGGAAGGGCAAAATGGGGATTGGGGATTTACCGCTCCGCCTGGGTCGGAATGGGGCGGTAAATCCGCCAACCCCCATGGCGGTATTTTCCCATATCCGCCAAGGTCCATGGTGCTAATTGCACCATGGACCTCCGCCAGGGTCGTAATGAGGCCCACTGTCTGTTAGGAGTCACTTCTTGTAAAGAAATTGTGCCTGCCTATCTTTAATATGTGCAAACTTGTCAATAACTTGTTCATTGAATTTTGGAATTTCATTGATAATTTGCTTTTCAATAGACAGCATAGCCAGTGCAATAAGTCTGCCTTCGGTCATTCTATTTCTTAGGAATTTTTTAATCCGTTTCAGGGTTGAAAAGCATCACTCGGATTCTGCTGTGGTCATTGGTGTGGTCATGAGAATCCTCAACAAAATGATAGTCTCGGAAAATGTTTTATCAAGATTGTTATCAATAAATAGCCTAAATAAAGCAATGTAACTGTGAGCACATTGGAATTCTCATAGATTAAGGATAATTCAGTGTGCAGTTTGTCTTTGTTCAACATGGGGTATGCTTTGATAGTTTGACTTAGTACTTCAACAGGGAAAGATGCATTGTATCTCTGAAACTGGTCACCCTGCAATAATGTGCTACTTACTCGATGTCCAGTAAACGCAAAGCGCTCTGTGGCAGTGACAATTATAATAGCACACACTTCCTTTGCCACTTGGTTCAAGTGCTCTAGCTGTGTTCTGTGATTTGCAAACACAGAATCATGTGGCAGTTTAGCATCTATATGGTCAGTGGCTTCTCTTACCCTTTGGATGCTGCTGACAAAGTCTTCTGTGGCTTTTTCTACATGCAATGTGTCAATGCCTCTCTCCTGCAGTGGATTGCAGAGAATCTCAACACGGGGCATAATATTGTGAAATAGAAAGAGAAAGAAAATAAACTTTCTCTCTTCCAGGAATCGGAGACACCCGTGGGACTCGCCCATCGTGACTGAGCCAGTGTCCTCCCAGGTTTGAATTCTATGAAGGCATTCAATGATATCTTCCCGGTATTGGTAAACCATCCCAAATGTCCGTACATGAAAGTTCCATCTAGTTGGAGCCCCCCTAGGACGTCTTTTACCAACAACTTCTTGGAGAACTACCGTCCTTTTTGGGGAACGTGAAAAAGGGTTGATTTTGCAGCCAAATCACCAATGAACATTTTGATTTGCCTACTTTTTGATGATGCTTGCTTGATGATAAGTTTCAATTGGTGTGCCTAACAATCGACATAATGGGCCTCATTACGACCCTGGCGGAAAGGGGTTTGCGGCAGCGTTAGCTGCGCCAACCCCTTTCCGCCAATTCCGAGTTCCCTTTCCGCCATGGCGGTTTTTACACCTGCATTTAGCAGGTGTAAAAAACCATGGCGGTAAGGGACCTTGGTGTTAATTACGCCACCGTAATTTACGGTGGCGTAATTAACGCCTTCCCCACTCCCATTATGCCCTATGGGGCAAAAATGGGAATGGGGAAGGGTAAATGGTGATTGGGGACTTACCGCCCCGCCAAAGTCTGAATGGGGCGGTAAGTCCGCCAACCACCATGGCGTAAACGTAGTTTACGCCATGGTGGTAAAGTCACGGCCCTGGCGGTAACTTACCGCCAGGGTCGTAATGAGGCCCAATGTGCATTCAGGTAGATATCCCCGACACTTTTTTAGACCCCACCAGCAGACCCACGCATAACACTGGCACCATTGTAACTTTGTGCCATTAGTTTTTGTCTGTTTTGAGGGTCTGGAAGTAGAAGATGTAGAAATAGAATCAGCTGGGGAATCTGTTAAATGAAGAAAACAATAAAATTGTTCAACTATCTTATCATTCTCATCAAGATCCTGAAACACCAGCACATATTGAGTCATCAGCTTGGATAGCCTCAAATTTAGTGTGTTTTATCTGCCGCATGATGCATTCTCTCGTGACATCCATCATGCAATCCAGAAGCTCATTCTGGATAGTTGTGGAGGTTCCTTTAAAAACAGTTGCCATTTTTAAATGAACGTGCGATTAGCCTTCGTTATCATTATCTGTGTTAGCGTTAAAATTGTTATATATTTTAGAGTAAGATTGACTGTATTAACACTGCACTAGAACTGTAGTGATTTTAAATGAGTTTTTATCCAAACTGCCAGTTTTTTAGGTAAACTGTGTTATTAATTGGTAATAACTTGTAGGAATTTTGCTCAGCATTTAAAAGGCATTGGTACGGCCTGGGCTTGGTACCGCCATACAATGCAATTGCTGTTGTAGGTATAAGAACAGTGCACGGCTGGTCATAGAGTGCAACACAGCTTTCTTCTTTTAAGATATACCTTACATTGTAGTGCCACTTTGGAACCACAAGACCCAGACTGCTTGAGGTTCTCGCATCCTTGAAATTTGCAAAACAGGCGCGAGAGCACCGGCGATTGAACACAAGTGGTCTGTGGCAGTCCGTGGCTTTAGTGGCAGCACGACACTCTGTTGGATCCTCCAAAACAGGTTAGCAGTTGGTACGATAAGTACAATACTGTTGGCACCATGTGTTGCCAGTACGCACACATGTTGCTAGCTGCTAAGGAAAATAACCAAGGCTCAATTTCACTAGGTGCCTTAAACAAAATCAGAGCACTGAATATTGAAGGGAAACAGGGGGCTGAACATCCATCTAATATGACTGTGGCTAGCCAATGTGTTAAACTAGCACTCATTAATGCTAGATCAGCAGTGAAGAATGTGATGGTGCTGTGCGACCTCATTCAGACAAGTAAAACTGATATATTGGTGATTACTGAGACGTGGTTTATGGAAAAATCTAAATCACACTTCCACATCTTAATGCCAGCAAAATATGCAATCAAATGACTAAATAGAGAGGGAAAGAGGGGTGGTGGGATGGCCATTATATATAAAGAAGACATTAACTTAAAGAGCACAGAGATCCTGAAGTGGGATAATGACTCACAGGTGTTGCTATGCTCCTTTCAATTTTCTCTAAATTAGTCTTTTAGACATATTTTATGTTATAGACCCCCAGCATCTGCCACCACATTTCTGAATGCAATGGATATGTATTTGGGGGTGGAAGCATGTAATCAGCAGACCATTGCAATTGTGGGTGAATTTAATGTTTGCTGCAATGAGCAAGAGAATGGGGACTGCTTTCACCTAATGAGTATCCTGGACTCACACAATTTCAATCTCTTGTCACAAAAACCAACCCATATGATTGGACTCTGTCTTCATCCCTTTATATATAGAGGTTTCCAGTTAGACATGGTGGCTATTAATCAAGTCAGCTGGTCGGACCATTTTGTAATTTAGACCAATTGAACTTTACTTCTGACCATTGACAAAACTACATCTATAGCAGATATGGAATACCAACGGCAAAAGAAAGATCTAGACAATATCTCAGATATTGATCTCATTGCACAGATCCTGGAAAAATCTAACTTATTAGGGGTAGAGGAAGAGTACATGCGCCTGATGGAACAGCTACAGGCAAACTGCGATATCTCCACACCTCTAAAAAAGGTTAAAAACAAAAAAAACACTAGGAGAGCGTATAGATGGTTTGATGAAAGTGTCAAGGAAGCTCAGAAACATTACAGGAAGGCTGAGGAAAGATGGTGTCTAACTCAGTCAAGGGATGATTTTAGCAAAGCTAAGTTAGCACTAAAATACTATAAAGAAGAGATTACATTGAAAAAGGCACTTTGCCTACACAATCAGATAAATATAGCACAGAATAGGCCAAAAGAACTTTTTAAAGTTATTGGAAATTTGGTGAACCTTGATTGCACCGGCACTGGGTTGCATTCCAGTTTGGAACTGGCTAACAACTTTAATAAGTTATTTTTCAATAAAGTGGAGCTGATTAGAACAAACCTGGAAAATCAACCTCCAGGAGGAAACAATCCCTCTACTTCAATGTATTTGGTAGAGGGACCAGCTGTAAAGACTGAGTTCCAATTCTTTCCAGTGGAAAAAGAGACCATTAAAAAATGGATGGAACAACTGAAACCGACAAATCATGGTTTTGATCCAATCCCAGCGTATTTAGCACAAAAACACGCAGATGTTTTGAGTGGGCCAATGCAGAGATTTGTCAATGCTTCATTGACACAGGGATGTGTGCCGCAGGAATTGAAAATATCCTACCTTACGTTTTTGTTAAAAAAGCCCAGCCTGGATACCCACAAAAAGGCGAACTACCGTCCTATTGCAGGACTGGTATGGCCAACAAAAATCTCAGAGAAAGTAGTAATGCTACAATTGCAAAACCATTTGGAGGCAAATCAAATTCTCGATACATTCCAGTCCGGGTTCAGGGCCAGACATGGAACAGACATAGGTTGATCAAAGTCTGGGATGATATACTTGGGAATGCAGATTGTGATAACGTCACAATGTTAATTATTTTGGACTTGTCGGCAGCGTTCAACACCGTCAACCCATAACTCTTGATCACGAGATTGAGTGAATTAGCACACATTTCAGAAGAAGCGCTGAAGTGGTTTGATTCCTTCTTAAGTGATCACAAACAGCATGTCAAGATAGACTCCTTTCTGTCAGATATGTTGAGAGCTCGTCAGTGCTCCTTGCTGTCCCCAATCCTCTTTAATCTGTATATTTGCCCCCTTTTGTTAATACTAGCACAGTTTAATCTGCAATATAATTCATACACAGATGATACACAGATATACCTCATCCTGTAACAACCTGTGGAAGCTGTGGACAACATCCTACAATGTGCAGAGGCAGTACGAAGTTGGATGAAAGATAACAAGCTTCAGTTGAACCCCAACAAGACAGAGATTATCATCTTTGGTTCTAAAAAGAATCTGAACACAACTGCCCAGATGGTCCCCTGTCCACCCATGTTTGGCAACACAGAGGTGTACACAGATTCCGTTAAGAATTTAGGGTGCACCTGGCAGTCAGACCTGGGATTTAACTGACAGGTGAACCAAATTGTCAAGTCAGTCTTCTTGCAGTGGAAATTACTAAAACCACTCTTGCCCCTCATTTCAGAAGGTGACTGAGCAAAGGTAGTTGGTACTCTGGTCAATGCCAGGTTGGACTATTGTAATGGCCTTCTTGTTGGGTTTCCAAAATATCAGCTACAACGCCTGGTGGTGGCGGCACAGAATGCTGCAGTATGGGTAGTGTGCGCACTTACGTGGACAAAGCTGGTGTTGGAATCTAGGAAGAAATGACATTGGCTTCCGGTCCATCAAAGAATACAGTTCAAACTATTGTGTTTGATCTTCAAGTGTGTACATAATCTGGCTCCGTCCTACCTAGTGGACAAGATCCAGATATACATCCCTAGAAGACCTCTGAGATCCCTTGCCTTGAACCAACTAGTGATTCCTACCTCCAGATCTGTCCATTGGGGACAGAAGGTTCTCGGTAGCTGGAGCTCGTGCGTGAAATGATTTTCCACTTTCACTAAGAAAGCTAGAATTGCTGTCAGTCTTCAGAAAGCAACTATAGACACATTTATTTGAATAATGCTATGTAAATGATGACGGTCCACCTAATTTAGATAAGATCTGTGCCTAGATGTGGCTTGCCGCTTGGTTCCTCAGGGATATGCGCAATACAAATGACAAATCAAATCAAATCAATGTCCATTGCACTGTCTAGGCTTGAACCAAAATCCACTAATCCTCTTAATACTACAGGATTCAATGAACCCCCTGTTTCATTGTGGCCTCGCAATTCCAATTCAAAGGCACCACTGTAAACAGTTCATTTTGATAAAATGTATCTGTTTTTGTCCATTTCCTCATTATGCTTCCTTATGCTTACACGATAGCCTTTGTCTAACTGGCCTGCTATGTTTAAGCGTCCAAACATGGCCAACTTTAACAAATTATCCATGTGGGATATGCAAAGTTTGTGTTTCTTTTTATTTTCTCAGACAGATGTTTTAAGTCAGTAACTCCCCTTTTTGCCCAGGCAGCCTCACCACTGAATAGCAAGAAGGGAAATCAGAATAATGCATTTTTAGAAGTGCTACATGTAAGCCAGTCCTTTTTCTCATACCAGGTTGCTGCAAATGTGTGTGTATACTGTTTACCCCAGTCTTTTGCAGCTTGTTTAATATTTATTTCAGTCAGATGGGGTCCTAATCGTTTCACTTCCTGTTTCGCCTGAGCAATTAAGCCTACGAATGGCTTTATTAATAGCTGATCAACTGTATTCATTTTGTCGACAGTAAATTAAGAATGTGATTTGACACTGTGGTGGTGCTGGAAGGCTACTTCTGCATCTGTTCAAAGTAAAATAAGAAGTAAGCCTTTGATAGGCAACACGCTGCAGTGACAATTGCAATGTTTGTACCTGACTAATGTACCAGCACCATTGAGCCCTATACATAACAGATTAACTATCTCTTGTTTTCAGAAAGAGCTTAATGACTGTAGTTCACTTGTTTATTTGCCAGGCCACGCTTTATAGACCGGGTACTTAAACAAAACCCACACAGCACTTAAATAGGTTGCACACTACATAGGTCCTGTACATTTAAACTCAAAAATCATTGAAACATATTTTACTTATAACTCAACCTCCCTGTGGTTCGGGATTTTGACTACCCAACTAAAGACAAGTTCTCTTCAGGGCGATGTCAGCATCTGCATGTATGTCTTACCTTGGCTTGATTGAATTCCCTCGATCGCAGCAAAGACCCCGATGAGGCAGCTTCAGTGCAGAACTCTAGAGAGGAAAATGTCAAATCACACTTGCTATTATATTCTGGCACTAGATGAATAGAGGAAAATGACAGTCTTTTTCTTGCATGATTACCATAATTTACTTCTACCAGTGCGATCACAATCAGAGCGGTCAGGTGTTCTACCGAAGAAAAGTTCTCTCCCATTTCCAAACGGATGAGCACACCTTAATACTGCTTCTTATCGTCAATTTTACCTTAACTGAACTGTTAACAAAGCAATGCCTGTAAGACAGCTCAGACGACTGATGCATCCTCTGCAAAGGTCTCTTTACCTGGAATCATCTCTGCACAGCTAAACAGTCTTTTTGAGTGTAGTATGTTTAGCTTTTGTTAGCAAGTGTGACACCCCAAGAAACAGAGAAAAATGGATCACAGAATTTACTGAGATGGAATAAATCATTGGTACGCATCTTTGACACTTTTTCTTTCTCCCATCCCGACCCAAATATAGAATCGGCTCAGGCCGGTCATTCAAGCACTGCCAGATTCCCAAGTCACATTAGACGCATTGTGTGTGTGTGTGTCTGTCTGTCTAGCAGTCACAGCTAGGCAGTAGTTCAGAATTGAATTCCATTGGTAGCGGTGTATGTGAATAGCAGGGTGTGCTACAGGGCAGGGTTAAGATGCAGTGGCAGAGCTTTGGGTTGGTCTCAGTAATGGAATACAAAATATGCTACTGTGGTCAGGAGTGACTTGCATTGGCAGAGCTGCATGTGTTGTCCAAGCACTGGCATAAAAAGATGTGGTACTGGAAAGTAGAATGGATGTGCTTTGGCATACTGTATGTGAATGATGGTGCTAGAATTGCAAAAGGGACTTGATGGCGGGATTGAAGGACACTGGCATAACTTTCTATGGCCCCAGTACTGCATGGACCCGGTCGGGGATGCGATGTGACAGCACTAAAGTGCATCAGCAGAGTTGTGGGAAGGCTTCTCACTTCATCTCTAGAACTCAGGACATCCTGTCCTCACTCTCCTCCTCCTCTCTCCTTCCTCCATCTACTCCCTGCTCTCCCTCTGGCCCTTCTGCAGCCACCTCTCCTCCCTCCTTCTCCGCCTTTCCCCTGTTCTCCGCAGACATGTTTTCTAGACAAGTCCGATCTATCAAAGTCTCGTCAAATCAGGTTCACCCTTGTTCCTCTAAAACCTTCAAGGACCACATCGACTCCCTGGCTCCTGCCCATGCCGACTTCTGCAACCACTCTTCGCCACTGGCATCTTCCCATCCCTCCTGAAGCACTCTCTTGTGCACCCTCTTCTTAAGAAACCCTCTTTCGACCCCTCCTGCCCGGCTAACTATCGCCCAATCTCCATCACTCCCTTCCTGGGCAAACTCCTAGAAAAACTGGCCATCTCCCAGCTAAATCTCCACGCTAAATCTGTTGGTTGTATCCATGATCATCCTTCTGGCTTCAGAGCAGCCAGAAGCACAGAAACTGCTCTCCTGAACATCCGTGAAGACCTGCTCTCCAATCTTGATTCTAACACCCCTGTGTCCTCATCATGCTTGATCTCTCTTCTGCTTGACACGTCAACCATGCCATCCTGCTCAAATGTCTCCGGGATAACCTGGGTATCACCGGTCAGGACCTGGCGTGGCTGACTTCTTTCCTCTCTGACCGACCCTCCCAGGTCCAACTTGGGTTCTTCCTGTCTGCTATCTTTTTCTCTACCTGTGGTGTTCCCCAGGGGTCGAACCTCTCTCCCTGGCTGTTCAACCTATACCTGGCACTTCTTGCCCACTGCATTGCTGCTCTCTGCCCCAACTTTCAGTGCTATGTGAATGACACTCACCTCATTTTCATGCTATCTTCGGCCACCTCTTCTCCTTCTCTCATCACTGACTGTCTGCTAACCGGGAGTGGTGTGCCGCCAATGACCTATGCCTTAATGCCAGTAAGACTGAGATTCTCCTCATCGGCACACCCGCTCCCTCCTTTCCTGTCACTCTCTGGCTAGCCTCTTTTGGCCCTCCTCCTGCTCCGACCTCCGAGGCTAAAAACCTCGGGGTCATCTTCGACTCCACACTCTCCTTCTCTCCCCACATCTCAGATGTCTCTAAGAAGACACACTACCAGCTGCACCTCCTCAGAGGTATTCTACCTTTCCTCTCCTTCCCCCAGAAGCTCACTGTCTCCAGAGCTCTGGTTCTCACTAGACTGGACTACTGACTGCAACAGCCTCTTCCTAAATCTGCCTGCCTCCACTCTCCGCCCTCTGCAACTCATCCAGAACAGGACTGAGAGACTTGTCCTTGGCCTCAAGCCCAGGCATGGTATCTCTCCAGGACTGAAATCTCTGCACTGGCTCCCAGTGGCTGGAAGGATCAAGTTCAAAACCCTCTGCATTGTCCACAAGGCCTTCTGGGGCCTAGGGCCCCAATACCTTCAACTCTCTCTTCCTAAATATCTTCCCTCTCGAGCTCTTCGCTCATCCGCCTCCAACTCCCTTAGGGTCAGCCGCTTCTCCAAGCAACAAGTTGGTGGTAGATCTCTTTCTTCGGCTGGGGCCTCCCTCTGGAACAGCCTCCCTGCCTCCCTGAAACTTGAGGAGAACCACCTCTGGTTCCGGAAGCACCTCAAACCCTTTCTCTTTGCTTCTGCCTTTTCTCCTCTCCCCTGCTGACCTTCTGGCTGAAACTGAATCTGCACTGGCTACCTGGCGACCCTCGGTTCTTGGGCCCAGGTCCCTCCGCCTCCAGTCACACACACCTGCACTGCTTGCCTGGCAACCCCCGCTCTTGGGGACTGTTTCTGTATCCCTACAGTCCCACTACCAGACCATACCCCTGATGTACGCACTTACCTCTGCACTTGCCACCTTCTGGTCCTTACCTTTAGTTTTGTTTATTCTATACTCATGTACTGCACTGTCCCTCCCACCTTCCCCGCGCACTTTCCACCTTCCCCCTTCCCATGCACTTGCACGATCTGAATGACACCTGGCCTACTAGGATCGGTGTCCGTTCTCCCTTTGTTCCCCCTCCCTTGCCTCGTCGCACCTTGAAACACTTGTGTATAGGCGCGTTATAAATGCCATATCATATCATATCATAAAATGGGGCACGTTTTATCTCCAATGTGGGCCAGTTTGATGAGTTATTTCACTATGCAGCTAAAAGTTTTGACCACTGGCATTGTTGCTGAATACATATTCTTTAAAATGTACAATTTGCATCACATTTTATCAAAAACCTCCCCCTTGGGAAGTATTATTCAAACAGCAGCACAAAATGAATGAATTGCCATTTGCAACTGTGGGACACTTTTCCGTTGGTGCCCAAGACAATTTTATGCCCCAGTCCGACACTCCTAACACCCCTCTTCCACTCATGGTAAAGGATGAATAGCGGCGAACACATATGCAAGTGATCTAAGGGTCGTATTTATCTAAGTTCATCCAAGATGTAGCATTATTGTTTTTATTTTGATTTGTGAACCCTAATGTGCTTGATTCTGGAGATAGGATACTTAAAGTCGCAAACAGGAGGGCACAGATTGGAAGGGGATGAGGGAAGGCAATAGAGTGCAGAAAGGGAAGAAAGACTGCAACCATAGATATTATAAGAATATACAATTTCAAAGTTGCATGGTGTCAACAAACCAAGTGAGGCAGTTTACAAGAATAATTCCACATTGTCTGGCTTGCTGGATAATTATGAAAGAGCTTAGCAAAGTGAAGGGGATCACTAAGGAGAGGAGATTTGCATACACATGCATGCACAAGTGTGCTAACCTTGATGAACAGTGTTATTTATGGTTTCCTCAATTTCCTATGTTTCTCTTCCTTTCAGGGAGCAGGTGATAGCTTGTGCCAGAGCTTGGAACCTAGAAATGAGAGAATCCTTCCCTGTTTACCTTGGGGTTTCAATTGAGTTTTATTTTCGATGTTCCTGTTTAATGCGGATCTAACGCTCCTACTTGATGGTTAAAGCATTGTTAGAGGTAACCCAGAGTTTATTTGCTAAGTACACAGTGAACTTAGCCCTTTTAAAGAATTAACTCTTGCAGGGGAGTCCAGGGAATGGCCCCTAGGTTTGGTGTGATGTCATCTCTAGCTCTTAGACCCAGGGCCAGCCTCCAAGCTCTGTTCAGAAGTGAATGGAGCAGGTACATCAGTTTATTTGCAAGACCCACACATAATATGTTCCAATAGTGGAGCCTAGAAAGCATGCAGGCTTTAACCAACTTGATTTTGCGCGCACAAAAGCAACCTTATTGATTGCTATGAACCACCCTGCTCCCCTGCCCAGAGTTGCCCAAGGCCAGTTGCTACCATAATCGAACCAGGGAAAGCTCACAGGAAGCCCTTTAGCCAAACTGGTGGTCAGTGAAAAAAAGAGCTCAGATAAACCAGCTTAACCTGCTCTACCTTGGAACCTCCAGGACACAACAGGTGACCGACAGAATAATGACCCTCTCGGGCAAAGGGCTTGACAGCGTGGGCCACAGTAGATACTTCCTTCACTTTTTAGGCCACCTTCATTATGCAAGCTAGCAGAGATGTAATTATGCATTCAGGCGATGGTGTGGTAATTTAGGGTAAAGCTGTTGATATCTTAAATTCTCGTTCATAAACATGTCTGAGTACTACAACTAACAGATTCATCGCCGAACATTAATAATTCAAATGTGCTGACTAGATATAGATCACTCACTTCAGGAGTCCTAGTTGTAGCAGAAACTCTGCAGTCTTGAAAAGCACGGTTTTGCTCAACTATCTTTGACCCCAGAGAGTTGTCCTCCCGTGACCAATGGACTGTTCTTTCAACGAGATAATGAGCATTCCAGCCTGGGAACAGGAAAGAGCAGGACTCGCTAGGTGGCTGATGCCAATGAAGGAATGCAACCCGCAGTGAATCCAGACCGATAATGATAGCTCAGTTCTAGTGAGAACGTTTCCAAGGGCATGGTTTCCAAAGCAAAGTAATAGCCGCTGCCTCGTGCAGGCTGACCTGGCGCTGCTCGTGAAAGAACATTGCATGCTGCGAGGTCCTGCTGGGATTGAGGGTTGGGGCTTTCCACTTGATGGAGTCTGAAAGACATCCACATTTCTCCTCCACGCTCTATCTTTAACAACAGAGCAACCATAGTCAAACTTAATCCTCTTCTGTAGAGTTTCCGTTTTCATGGCCATTGTCACCTTTAACTCATCACCTTTCGCATTCTACAAAACTTCAACATACCGTGACACCCTGGTCCAGGATAGGACACACGGAAGGTCATTTCGCATCCTAGTTGCAACACGTGTGTCACATGATTGCAGTCAGGAAGAAAGAAATGAGAGCACCTGGGGGTCAGGTGAGACCACCTGTTGTATGATGTCGGCCCAAAGTGGGTACATGGGGAACCCCCTGTGCTTCTTCCCCAAAACGAACCCTTGTGTTGCTAGTGAAGGGGCACCTGCAGAAGGAATCAGAGTTGCAGTTTTGTCCCCGGGTTCTCGTGTGCACATGTACTCAAAGTGTGATTGCGGCCAGCGACAAATAACTTCAGCCAACCAGCGGAAAGAACATTCACCTGGGCCACAGAGCAGACAGCAAGATCCCTTTTGGCACTAACGTGAGGACACCAAAGCCATTAACATCCAATAGCATTGAGCCTGGAAAGAGATGCAGGTAAGCAAGGAGGTTATCACCAACCCAGGTTCTGCCATGAAAGGCTTCCCTGCTCCAAGTTGGCGACCTGTGTGTTTTTGCGCTCGGCCCGCAGAGTCGCAAGCCTATTAAGACCAATGACTAATTCCAAAGTTGTACTGGATTCAGTGGAGCTGACAAATGCCATAAACCAGTCCCAGAGCCCGATCTATGAGTCCCCACAAGTGCAGCCAAGAAAACCATTAAGATGTTAATGGCCCTGAGCCCAGGGAACCAAAGAATCCTTGACAGTCCAGCAAAGAAGAGGAGAGATTGCTGATACCATAATACAGTTGGTGGGGAGTTATAATGACAATCTAGTGGCCATTGATGGGCAAGAAGTCAATGGCCATCTGATGACCAAGTTCATTATTTTATGTCACCAGGATCCATCAGGTGTGGAGAACTATCAAAGGAGCTGAATGACTGTATTTTGTGAAACGCTTATCCCTTCATTTACTGAACAATAACCCAGGGTACAACCCCACTGTGCCTTAGACGTGTGAACCTTCCCAACAGATATTAGCCCTGCCCTCATCATGTTCCTTGGTCTTCCCTCTCGCTTCTACCCCACCATCCCAAAATGCTGCC
Organism: Ambystoma mexicanum; assembly: GCF_040938575.1. Classification (NCBI taxonomy): domain Eukaryota; kingdom Metazoa; phylum Chordata; class Amphibia; order Caudata; family Ambystomatidae; genus Ambystoma; species Ambystoma mexicanum. The sequence goes on along the minus strand of NC_090931.1, from coordinate 1,418,290,262 downwards.
TTCTAAGTTCTCTGCTGAACCCCTGCACTGTCCCACAGGGCGGCAGCAACCTCAGAAATAGGAAAGCAGCAGACATCACTTTGGAATCTCTACTGATTTTCTTGCCCAGTTCTGCCAAGTGGGCAGCCACTGAAATCATTCTTGGCTGGCCCATAGCAGGGATATGCAAGCAGACCCAGTTATAGCCTCATTATAATGAGTTCCTGGCAGCCATTCCTGCATAGCTCCTCTGCTGTGCAACTAGGAGTGGGCCCAGGGTAAGAAGGATCCTAAGCGAGTCTGTGTGGGAGGGGATTATTATTGAAGATGGAGAGGGGACATATTTCTGGGGGTAACGCACGTTCTTACTGCCGTTTAGGGAGTGGCAAATGATGTGGCTAATGCCTTTTCAGTCCACCACATTACATTCTGTGCTGCCAAGTGGACAATCGTTATTGATCAGGGTTAGGAGGTTTTGGAGCAGTGCATTGAGTTAGTGGAGAGAGGCATCTTCCGATGGACACCTGGGGATGGCAAACGAGTGCGTGTGCACGTTCTCCTTCCTGGGTGTAGGGGACAGCAGCCCGGCTGCAGTGCCCAGCGTGCCCAAAAGAAAGTGCCAAGCAGCTGTGAGCTCGCTTTTCATTTAATGAGCTATCATTACACCAGCCTAACAGGCAAGCATTGAAATGAAGGTATGATATGACAGGTTATTTATAACGCGCTTAATGCCCAGAGGTTTCTAAGCGCAGACACAGGGATCGAACCTTTGGTGCTCCGTGTCCTATTGCTTCTAAGGTGAGAACGTTGCCCCTGAGCTATCTTCCCGAGAGGTGCCCAAGTAATGATTAAGCAGACATGGCAGGCATCATGGGCATAAATCTGGCTGTGCAGATTAACGCAGGCAGACCATGTTGACGTCTTGGCACCTGCCAGTGGGTCATCAAGGTCAACTGGACAAGCAGGTGGGATTCCCACGGCACCATGGGGGCTGTAGGGCAGGGTCCACAGCCATGTAAAGAGAGTTTTCATAGGACGTTGTATGCCCAGAGTCCAGCCACACACGTCAGAATTTGAATCCTAAGAATATTCCCCAGGCACTGGAGATGAATTTGGGCACTGTCTCTTGTAGCTGCTATTGAGAACACATGTTTGTGAAGCTTATCAGGAGTGTGGTTAAGGAAGGAGGTTGAAACAGCAACAGCCATCTTTGAGGCCACAGGACAGAGCAAACCTTAGAGCTCCATTGAAAACATAGGTAAGGAGGGTGCAAAAGAACAGGAGGGGACTGTAGCCAGAGCAGATTGCCAACATCACATCTATAAAGATCCAAACACAGAGTGCCAATCTGAATGGAAAGTGGTCAAAAGGCGAATGCTCTTTTCCCAAATAACATGAGGATGGAAGTCACAGTCATGTTTAGAAGAGGTAGGAACAATAAAAGGGGACATGTGTCACGTGATGTGCCCAAGTTTGGTGGCTGGACAAGGCACATTCTCACTACCTTTGGTAAGAGAGAGGAGAATAAGTCTGGGACAGCAACCCTGAAAGTAGGATGCTGGAAGTCACTAGTGCATGCACTTGATGCAGGGAGGGGCTGATTCTTGGAGAATGTCCTCAAGGTAATGGTAAGAATGGCAAGAAGAAGGAGAAGGGATAGTGTGAGGCATTGTTGGGAGGCGCCAGAGGATGAAAGATGCTGGTGAGTTTGGGACATGCAACAAGCAAGCATTGTCTGGATAGATGTATCAACAACCCCCACGTGAGGACACAGGAAGTAAAATGAGTTTGATCAGGCAGGAGCAGATGCTATGGAAGACCACACACTTTGGGCCACATAGGTTACTTGCACGTGTAAATGGGCACAAATCCGCCTTTGTCGATTCATGCAATCGAATGTGCTGTACTTTTCCTGGACTTGCATAGAGTTTGCGCTGACTCAGCACATGTGTGCGAGTTGTTGAGGGCCTTCCGTGAAACTCCACGCATAGCATGGGCGTGGCTTGCGCAGAGGACTGGGCAGGGAGTGGAACACCAAAAATGGGGAAGAACTTGCAAAAAGTGCGTGTTTCAAGGGATGGCCTGCAGGCAGTCCCTCGCACGCCTCTATTGCGTGACATGAGACGAGACAGGAAATGGCCGCACAAGTTCTCCAAATGTTCTGCCGCCTGAAGGCAGGCGTAAGTACACATGTGCAAAGGATTTGCAGCGTGGAGATGGGGTTGCATGTCGGATTTCAGGGTGTGTGTACTCAACCATGTTCCAAAGTAACTTAGGGGTACGTGTAAGCAGTGTAGCGTGGTGCAGGAATGGTTTCCGGGGGTTTGCATGCAGATTTTCAGAGTTTAGACCGAGTTATGATTTTTCATACGCAGGTTGTCGGGGTGCAGGAACAGTTACGGGGGACCTTGCGCTGGGTCCCTGAGATGCAGATCTGCTTGCGGGGAACCCCACAAACTGTTTGAAGGGTGTGTGTATTCACACGCGGGAGAGTGCGCAAAGGTAGCTGATTTGGCAGTTTATGCTTCGTGTGTGGGCATCTGGTGGAAGTTCCGGCCTTAACTTACGAATACAGTTACTCTGCGTAAACAATTCCATGAAGATGCAGTGCGCACATTTTTCATTCTGCACACTGGCTGGCACAGTGTACTTCTCTGCGTGCGGCCCTTGCGAGATTTCTGTGCACATTTCCATGAATTGGCCCCTTAGCCTTTTAGGAGCAGAGAGTTATTGAAGAATCCAATAGGTTGTAAGTGAGTACATGTGAAGGGATAAGCCGGGTAATGGAGAATACAGACCATAAAGCCATCATATGCCATCAAGCATTGCTCTCAGAGAGAGCAGTGGGTTTCTAAGGAAGAGGAGGGACAGAAAGGTGAAGGAGGACAATTATTTGAGTGACAATAAAGACCACAGACATGAAGGGCAGAATAAAGGTAGGAGAAAACAAATGCAAAACAAATTGCTTACGAACAGGAGAATAAACTCATGGCATATCACTGCAGGACTTTGAGGGAACATTTTGAGGGTGAGGTGGTCAATTAACAACAACATTCCTAATATATTTAACACATTAAAGAAAGGCATTTGTAACTACAAAAAAATGTATGTTTTAAATCACACGGTCCTAGTTATACAAAACTCTTAAAACTATCAATATATGTATTTTTTAATCGTGATCTGGCTTGATAACCAAACCTTTCACAATAATTTAAATAAATCAAAACAGGTAGTGAACAATCATACGTCATACAAATAAAAATGTGATACAAAATACCATCAAATCTCTGACCCCAATTACATCAAATTCATCAATACCAGTTTACGAAAAAGATAAAAATGTATACATTTAGATTGGAACAATGCCAGTAAAATCTAATACTTGCCAAAATTAATGAAGTTTGGTTACCCACTAAATATTCTTCCAACAGTTCATCTTTTCGAACACAATTCATATATTTAGTAAAACAGTAAATATAGTTAATATTCCTTCAAATAATGCCCACCCTTTATACAAAATAACCTTTTGCCCTCGCTTAACATGGTTTTCTGAGATTGGTTGAGACTGCCAGGCTGGGGAAGCTCCTCAGAGGACAATAACATTCACACATGATAAAGAAGTATGGCCCTGTCACTTGCAAGTACATGAGACAAGGACGAAGGCACTGCTCACTGCTGGTGACAGACACACACACACAACAATATCCATATGCATGAGTGTGACCGCCTCAGTCTGAAACATGCCACTAGGTTTTGCTTTCTTTGCTCTTTAATGACTGCGATGAACTCCTGATGACTTGCTATAGTGTTATATTTAAAGTATTGACACAACCTTACCTGGTTTCCAGTAGCCCCTCCAAGTAGTTCTCCTTAATGTTCTCAAGATCTGATATCCCAGCTCTTTTGGCCTGCCCAGGTCTTACCTAGACCCTCACTGCCCAAATGTAGTTAAATAAAATGATGAGCCACCAAACATACCCTCCAGTGCCCACCTATACAACACATTTGAAGTGTACCTGCTTGATCTAGATATTATCTCAGATATTTCCTATGGACCCCAACATGGCCTGGATAAAGATATACTCTGCCCCCACCACTACAGTGAGGAACCTGGTTTCCCAGCTTTCCTCCCACTCAATCAATGAAAGCAGCAGCTTTGTCCTATGGATGTCCTGCCATTCTTGAGATATGCAACCCCCAAACCTGGTCGCCAGAATTCTAACTACGCAGGCTCCCTTCGCCTGCTGCTATGTAGCGTGGTTCACTGCTCATAGATTCGTAATTGAAGGAAAGATTTTTGGTGTGGATATTGAGACTGCCGGAGAATATAGTCCAATTGAACTTCATCGTTCATCATTAATGATATTGGCCCTCATTACGACCCTGGCGTTGGACCATGGTGCTATTAGCACCATGGTCCATGCCGGTCTCCGCCATGGTGGATGGCGGAATTACCGCCCCCATCACAAGGTTGGCGGGGGCGGTAATTCCCCATTCATCATTTGCCCTTCCCCATTGCCATTTTGCCCCATAGGGCATAATGGGAATGGGGAAGGCGATAATTACGGCACCGCTAATAGCGGTTGCCATAATTATCGCCAAGGTCCCTTTGAGGCACCCACTTTAACGGCTGGTCTACAGCAGCCATTAAGTACGGGTCCCGCAAAGGGACCTTGTAATCAGGCGGTAATGGGTTAACGGCGCCGCCGCCTTTTACGGCGCCGTTAAACCATTACCGCCTGGGTCGTAATGAGGGCCATTGTGTTTTCTTAGATGGATCTGAAAAGGAATTGAGTTTATGGTCCTTGGAACGTGCATCCATAGCTGGAGGGGATTGCATCAGAATAGGTCAAATAACCACACAAACCCAGGAAGATGGCAAACTGCTGTTTTATTAACAATTATTTAAAACAGGGAGTGTACAACGAACATCAACAGACGTACGCTGATTCTCTTTCAGCGATTTCCACAAAAAATACAACTATTTTTGTCTATGTACTTCAGAGTGACGTCATACTACATGGCAATAGTGAAAAACCTATCAAGGGTTGGGATTGGTTAAAGGACACATCTAGATATACACTTCTATAGGAGCAAGGTTTATTATTGGCTGTCCGATATCAGATGGACAACTTATGCCTACCTCTTCATATGTGTCATTTAAGAAAAATCAGTAACACAGTGTTTCATTGGTTTTCAAAGCTATAAGGTCCTTCATTATACAAACTAATAAAATTGGTTTGGTACGCTTGTGACATGTCTGGAACATTCGGTTTATGTAGCAACACGTAAGTCAAAACAGGTGTAAGTATATAGGATATGAGGCTGCCGTACCATCCAATTATCCCAGCATCTCTCACCACCCATGCATTCTGCCATGAAATCTTCTTTGTACTTGGCCTTGCAGTGTATTCTCGTTCTGGGAATGCAAAGGGAGTGAGGGCATTCACTATATTATCTGGAACTCCAAGTTCAAGCCCTATTTCCCTCCTTGACTCACGTGACAAGAGATAATGATTCTGCTCATTCTGCAAGCTTTCCAATGTGTTAAATGAATTAAGACTTGCCATCCTTTGTTTTCTTTCTTGCACCTTATTGTGAGAGGATTCATACTCCGCACACACGCTTCTCGTAGATAGCTGACCTCAACTTCTCAGTTCTTGGCTTCAGGCAAGACTGTCTCCCAACACATCTCCAATAACCTGCTTATTCTACTGCAACACAGTCTTTCCTTCTTTCTCCATGATTTCTTGGTTTATTATTTCATGATGCCAATCTCTAGTTAATGTACAATGGCGGCTCCACCTGCTTTCTATTTACTAATGATATTTTGCCTATATGATGACTTGATCTATCTTGCGTGTCAGCGTCCGTACATTCTACATGCTTCTTCATTACTGCAGAGCCTTTCATCATGTAATCTTCTTCTTTTACACTTGAGAGTTCACTTGATTCTTTACTTCATCCTTTCTCCTCCAGGGTCCATACATTATCTTCATTCAGTATCTCGGGATGTCGTGCACACTTTCTTATGACGTCATTAGTTCACATTCCTTCAGGGACCTCCTCCTGTAGGCTGTGCTCAACTCGAGGGCACATTCAATATGGTTATCTCAATGGATACCATCTTCCATATGCTCGCTGTACTATTGGTACAGTAGCTGAGGTTAGACAGGGCATGGTCTCATGTCTCCAATACAGGGGAACTAGGGGAGTAGGATCTCCTGTAGATATGTACGTCTGCTCTTCTACAGAATGCCTTCATGTTTGAAAGTCTTCAGATGATTTGAAAGCTACAGATGACTTTTGGGGAATACACTATCTTAGATAGGACAATATATGCAGATTGTGGATTGGGGTGGATGCATCCATGGCTTAGGGCAAACTAGCGATGGAAACCCCGGTGTGCAAATAGTTATCACCCTCACGTCAGAGGCATACAGGGCTGGTATCCTCTCTCAGCCCTCACCAAGGACCTGGCTTTGCTTGTGCCTATATAGTTTCGGGCTGGCAGGGTGTTACAGGCCCTATACACCCCTGTCACCCGACAAGGGAGCGATTTATATAATATAACATAATACGGATAGTAGTGTGGTTACATGATCCTGTTTTCTTTCTAAACTATCCCTTTGCAATATTTGTTGGAGTGTAACTTTTATTTGTATTAAACTATGTCTTTGGTTTATGGATTTTATTCTGACATAAGCATATGTCTACTTCTGTGAAGCAAGAAAGAAGAAGGAGGCCCATCATGAAAACATGCTCCCAACTTCCTGGCACATTTGCAATTCTTGTTGGCCAAGCCCTATGCTCTCGCATTCATCTTTGGTCAAGGGGCAAGTCCTACAAAAAGGAGTGTGGTGACTCATTAACATACCAGATGAATGTGGTGTCACCAGAAATCATCATATCAAGGTGCCCTGGAGCAAAGAATGCAGTGAAAATATATATTTTTTGTACTATGGCAAATTTTGCTCTAGTGCTTGTAACATGGCAAACTGCACTTGCCATGACACAGTGATTTTCTATATGTCCCAGTGTTTTTAGAAATAGGGCAAACATTGCAGTGCTAACACCATGCAACTTTGCACTTGCACTGGTGCAAAGTTTTTGTACTCTGGCCCCTGGGATATACAATTCAATCATACTCTGCTGTTAAGTAAAGGTACCCCACCCAAGGACTGCCTCTGCTCTCTGTTATTACCTCATTTGTAAAACATCGAAATCACACCCTTTTCTTTTTGAAATGCGATATTTGTGTGTTGCTTATTTAGCGTGCCATATATCATACTTCTTTGGTGTTACATGGCAGACTATGCCTTGATAAAGGCTATGTTATGTCTTATGTTAAGGTATTGCAATAGCAAGACAGAGGAAGTTTTTGTCAATAACTGCTTTTCAAGCTCTGGTGCTGTCCTCAAACCACAGACTGCAACATTGGTGCCAAAGGGCTGTGGTGGCTCTCCAATACAAACCTGCAAAGTGAAGCAAAGCAAACATGCTGGTTAGGCTTCGAAGAGCAGTGCCCAGCTGGGAAGCTCACTTTGTGGAGACATGTTCCCCAGCACACGTTCCAACGTGGTCGGGAACCATGCGCCAATTAAATGGAATCCATGAATGCGTTTTCCAAAATACAGTTTCCAAACATGTACTCGATGGCTAATGCCAAGCAATACACTGGCATACGACTTGTTTTTGTAGTATTTTATTTGGTTTCTAGGCCAAGGTAGAATTTTACTGTACATGTCTGAAAAGTCCTTCAATGTAACCCTTTGGGCTATTACAGATATGTTCACTTTGCAGGACCATACAACACCCCTAGAGTTATGTGCATGAAATTATATTCAAGTATGTGTTATTCTATGCCACGCTTTGCTATGTTGTTCAATTCATTTTTATGAGATGCTATTCTATATTTTATTATGTTATGTTATGTTGTGATACACAACACTATGACATGTAGTACTACTCCTGTATGCTATATATTGCTATCCCTATGCTATACTTGTCGATTATATGTTCTACTACTTGTGTATTCATTGAAGCTGGTAGTTTCAGTTTTCGTGGGCAGAGGACACAGAAGTGTTGTCCTTGTGAGGCTCTTTATTCAGAATGACAGCATGTAAAAAGTCTTCTGGTTTTCTTTCTGATTTTCAACATAAACAGAGGATCATTTCTGTATGTTCTTTTGTCAGTTTGCCGACAGGAGTTTTTTCAATGCATAATTTACTGAATAAATTCTACGAAAAACGCATTGAAACATTTTTGTTTTAAAGTTGGAGGGGTTCCCATCCCAATACCCCCATCCCTATATTTTAAACTCTGCCACAACCCCATCCCTACCCACTTTGTCCCCTTAGCCCTTCTATACTTCGATGACATTTTTCAATTGATTTTTTTTCAGTAAAAATTCCATCGAAACAACTGTCGGCCAAATTACTCTATACCTTCTGTATTTATTTGTAAAAGAAGAATGAAAAAAAGAGGACATTCATGTGTCTTGATTAGCCCTTCAGATTGGCAATTTTGACAATGGCTTTGCAAAGTAACACTATTGAGAAGCTAAAAACATGATTTATTTCCCTTCCAAGTTGTTTACATGGCTACATCAATGTTTATCACATCAATGTAAATAGCAGCTGTTTGTTTTTATGGTGCAAAGGTGTTTTTAAGATGCATGGCCATGGCTTAATGTGCAAGAACCCAGCCCTATTAGCTTCTCGATACAGGCATGAAGGTGCTTCATCCAGACATGTTTTGAGATGGGGTTTATTGGGACAGCATCCACTATTAGTACTCAGGTCAGGGGTGGGGCCTGGGAGGTGGCCTCCGAGCCATACAGGAGACTCAAAATGGGGGCATATGTTAAAAGCCCAGCACGAGCCTCCTCAGAGCTGGATGCTGCTATAGTCCCTTCCTGGGTTTAAGGTAAGTGCTCCACCTGCCCCCATTTTCCACATATTTAGCCTCTCCCTTCCCCTGCCCCACTCGTCCCTCGCTGGCACCGGGAACACTAGTGTTCCCTTGTATACCCGACCCAGCAATGGCCACCCAATGAAAGGGAGAATGGATTACGTGTAGTTCCCTTCTCTCTGATACATGGTGGCCATCTTGTTTTTTAGTATTTGTTTTATGTAGAGAAACGGCAAACAACTTAAAAAACCTACTACTGTAAGCGATATAACCCTCACAGGTGGGGCATTACTGGGGCAAGTAATGCCCCGGGCTATCGTCTAACTAGCTAGGGTATTACTTGGCCCAGTAAATCCCCCTCACTTGGGTTATATTGCTTATATAAAGGGAAATTGTTGACTAGGGAGCAACGGTATCCAGTGAAAATGTTGCCAGAAAAAATGTCAGTGAAAAATTCCTTGTGAAAATACCTCTGCAGTGAAAAAGTATCCACACAAGAAGTAGTCAAAAATGCAGTTGAAAAGTAGCCAAAAATATAATGCTGCTAGGGTAATGTTTAAGGTTAAGGGGGGCTTTCTTTGGCCGAGCCCACTGTATGTTTTACAAATTCCCAAGCCACTAACCACGGCTAGCCACAAACTTTGGCCATGCCCACTGTATATTTAACAACATCACCAAGCCACTAACCATGGCAGTTGTGTAAGAGGATTCAATTCAGCACTACAGCTAAGTCAGCGCCTAGTCTAGAATACTGGATGAAAACCCTAATTGATATATCCTTATGTCCAGTTCATGCGTTCTGGATGACTACCCCTATATAACACCCCTCTCTTGGAATCCTCCTGACCCCACTGAGCCAAGAAGTAGTTCTGTTTTGCAAGTTTAAAAGGTTTATTTGAGACTTTAAACAATATATATATATATATATCACACTTTATAATAAATTAATAATTGAATATCACACTTAATCTGATATGAGAAAGATTAACAACGGAGAATCCGGCACTAGCACACTTCTTTATAATCACTAATGAGTTGACATGAAATAGATAAGATAGCACACTGGTAAATAGGGACAGAAGTATAATGTGGTAGAGAATGCTTTATAGGGTTCAAGGAAATGCAAGGTTGAATGAATGAAATGCAGTATAGAAAATACTCAATATGATTTCAACAAAACAATGTAATCACTTTTCTCTGGCAATCCCCTCCCCCCCTTGATGCAATGCAAGGAAATGGAAGGAAGCACACAGTTCTCAGAAATGCAATCAACTGTAATTCAGTTCACCCCAGCAAGCTTACACTACAGAAGTTGAAACACAGGCAAAATGCTTTGATATGTGCTGGCAATGGAGTGAAAAATATATGCTAAAATGCTTTTAATTCCCTCTAGAGGTTCAGGGTGAGTGGTATCTAGTTAATATTAGTCCAGGCTCACTCTGGCAATGATGCAGGGATAGTTTTTATGAGGCAAACGAATTTCTGGCAAATGGAAGGCAAGCAGCAGCAGATTTTTACACGTGGAGAAATTTGCAAATCGCGGCAAAATTTGCAAATGCGCCGGGCGCGATTACAGAGGAACTACAAGGAATATCACTATCGTTTTGGGATCCTAGAAAAGCATAGGATCTCAGCTTCCAGATGAAAGTTACTGCAAGTCTCTAGCACAAACGGTCGCGGAGATATGAGCGATTTTATGAAGGTCGTTTTTCAGATTTGAAATTTTAAAGTTTCAAAAAGACAAGTGACAGCTAGCAGCTAGAAAATGACAGGTGACAGTTAGGAGGCAGTTCTACTTAGATTAAATAGATTGAATTATATTATTTTAACTAAGAGATTGGTTCTGCACAGTTCTACTATGTACTCACACTATATTCTTGAATTAAAGGGGCCTCATCACGGATCTGGTCAGGTTTTGGACTGGACTCCGGTTCAGCTCTCTGGTTCAGCTCTCATTGGCCTGGGTCAGCTCTGCTCTCACTCTCTGGGTACAGCACTGCTTCTGGATTCTGGAGATTGAAGTCTCTAGTTTGGCTCTTTGAAGTTTGATGGAGGTAAAGTATGGAATTTTGGCAGAGCTTCCAGCTGCAAGTGGAAAATGAATGTCTCTACCTAAATTTCAGTGGTCCATTTATATGTTCTGCAAGTGGGTGTGTGTGTTGGTCATAACTAAACTTGCCCCTCTCACTTGTCATTGGTCCAGCTTTCATTTCTCCCCTGATTGGGGGAGCTAAGTTGTGTCAGAGTGATGTCAGCCATTTATGATCTCTTGAAAAAACTCCCCTGTCATCTGTGCACCCAAATCTATATATGATCAAAATACATATTTCAGAGTTACACAGTTGTTTGAAATTACATATACATGGTGTGGCTGAATTTAGCCATGTCTCTGTCCAAATCTGCTGTTTCTAAGAGCTTGCATTCAGAAATGGCACATAATTGACTTTTTAACTGATTTTTCAATTTCTGACATTGACCCAACTTTACATACATGTGCGCAGGGAGTATGGACATTAACTGATGAAGTTTCAGATTTTTAACATGCATACATTTAGAGTAATATCCACTTTTCCGCTAACACCCCCCTGAACATACCACCGGTTCTAAAAACCTCTTAAACTGTGGGCAGAAAAATCACAAGAATTATGGTATCATTTATAAAATTTTCACATGTCCGCACCATGAGTTATTCATCTTTTTCTAAACAATATTCTGGCTACAAAGGGGTGTGGTTTCCCAGGTCACATGGTGGAAATACTGGTTTATCCAGTTCTGCCAAGCCAGCTTGCTCTCACAGGCAGTGCCCCTCCCAGCTTCTGCCAAGAGGAAGCTACATTTTACGACCGCTGTAATCAAACCTTTGCCTGAGTCAAGACAGGCTTTGTTCAGAGCTCCTGTCTTCTGTGGGGCTCCCCTTAATTCAATTATCAGAGAGATGGCATATCCTTAGTGTGGCCAGCAAAAGGTAGATAGGCCTGGGAACACAGTTGTGACTCAAGTTTCACTCCTGATGGGGGTAGTTGCCAGGCAAAATCAAGTTCCTTAAGCCAGACTTTCAGCTAACTGTCATGTTTTTTTTTTTTGCTTTTTAAATTAACTTGCAATTTTACACATGCAGCTAGAATGCTGATTCTAAGTGCAAAACTATGACATTTCAACAGTTACAAAGGCATGTGACACCAAACATAGGTCACTCATTTAATCTAAACATTTTCGATTTTAGTGTCTTTAAATCCAGTGCAACTTAAACTGCTGACTCCATAGCAGTTTTGTTATAAGCATTGTTTTGGGCTCTTCATTTCCCAGATTTTGTAAGCACACAAAACCTCATTCTGCCAAATGTCTGGTGGTGTCCAGTGAGTTTTTAGATGTGTTGCAATGTTTAAAATAGACATTTTGAGCTTGCCTTCAGAGGAACACAGGGTGGTTTTAAAACGCCGGCTTTTGGATAGTGGTGAGTACTGGTACTGCACCCATTTTTGGGATTTAAGAAATGAATTCCCCACAATTCTAGGTTGCATTTGGCAATCAGCATTGCCATTCCCAATGGTTTCAGACTACTGTGCGGGTAGTCCAATGGTGGTTTTAAAGCGCTTTGAAGCTAACCGGCGCTACTGTTTTTCCTTTGGCAACCCATTTCCCTCATGGCAACCCGGCCTTTCATTCTCGCACTGGTGGGTGGCAAGTGAGGCAACCATTTTGGTGTGCGCACAAACTGCGCAGCTTTCCTGGATTTCGGCGCACATGTGGGTTTTCCGCCATCTTGAACTTTCTAAGCCCACAGCACCAAATGTTGTAGCATGATAGCTTGCACGTGGGTCAGGACACCCAACAAGCCCCCCCACGCGACTGCACTTTGAATTTGAGTCGATGGGGAGTCGCGTGCACAAGGGTTTTGACCCACGCACCGGTCTGTCCGCATAATCTTCTTCCTACTCTGTAGATGGCACAGTTCAGCATCTTCTTCTCCATCCGGTACTGATCGATGGGTTCTCCTCGCCGGTCCTGATGTGAATATTGGGCGGTCCACTGGGCCCATTGGATCTTCGTTCCCGGTCTCCGGATCGCCCTCCTTGGCCCGTCTTCAGGTTTTCTTTCTCCTAGGACGACAAAGGAAGAGCAGCAATACCTACTCATAGACGTTTTTCCACCACTGTTGAAATAGTGGGGCAGCATATGCATTTCATCATAACGAAACATTACATTCTTATTTTGATAAAAACAGTATAACTAAGAGACAGTTTCATGCAAATCACAATATTTTAGAGACTAGATGTGGTATGTTTTATGATTGGAATGGAATTAGTCGGAGACAGTACCCGCTAGGATTCCAGAGGATTCCTCCAGTTGTTGCAGAGCGTGCCTGGGATGGCAACACTTCAACTGGTTTATGTGTACCCACTTGTCTTCCCCCGCTGCCAAAGGACCTTTGGGGATGTGGATTTTGTAGGCCACAGGGGAGATTTTGTCTATGATCTCAAAGGGTCCCTTCCATGTAGGCAAAAATTTGCGCTGCTTGGCCTGGTTCCTTTGGAAGTTGTATAGATAGACCCGGTCTCCCACCTGATATTCCTTCCTGGAAGTTTTCAGGTCATAATGAGTCTTCATGCTATCAGCTGATCTTTGTAGATTCAGCTGAGCATAAGCAAAAGCATGTTGGAGGTGTTTCCTTAAATTTTCTACATACTCATGAGTAGTGGAGGCATTTATCAGTGTCTGCTCTTGGGTCCTGTAGAGCAAATGCTGGGGAAGTAGTATCTTGCGTCCAGTCATCAACTCAAATGGTGACATTTTGGTTGCAGATGAAGGGGTAGATCTGATAGCCATTAGGACCAGAGGTAATCGGATATCCCAACTTGGCCCAGAATCTGCCACAAACTTCTTTAATATGCTCACAATTGTCCGGTTATATCTCTCTACTGCCCCAGAAGAAGCTGGTCTATAAGCAATATGCAGCTTTCTCTTGACCCCCAGTATCTTCCACATCTTTGTCATTACTTCACTGGTGAAGTGGCTACCTCTGTCTGACTCAATCCTTTGAGGTAGACCAAAACGGGAAAAGATGTGGTTAATTATCAAGGCAGCTGCAGTTTCTGCCTTGCAATTTGGGGCTGGGAGACATTCCACCCACTTGGTAAACAAGCATGTCACAGTCAACATGTACTTATTCCCCCTAGCCGAGCGAATCACAGGGCCTACAAAGTCGATTTGTAAATCTGACCATGGCAGGGTCATTCCCCTCTTTTGTAAAGGCGCCCGGTGTGTGAGGGATGTCGGCTGAAATTGTGCACACACAAGACAACCCTTCAAATATTGGTTGAGGTCCTGGCCCATGTGTGGCCAGTATGCAACCTCTCTTAAGATTTCCAGTGTTGTGTGAAACCCCCTATGACCGGCGGTGGCCGCATCATGGGCGTGGCTTAACATCAGGCTTCGGAATGAGGTAGGAACCACCCACTGATCGTGGCCAGCTTTGGATTTCCTCACCAACAAACCGTCTTGGATCCGGAACATTTTTGGACATTTCATCAACACTCTTAGGTCCTCTTTCCCAATGTAATCGGTATCCGTCAGGGGAAAGTTCTCAGGGTCCTCAAGGTGCTGGTAAAATTTACCAATTATTGGATCCCCCTTCTGAGCAGTAATCAAATCAGCATCAGGCATCTCCTTACTCCATTGTGCAATTGAAAGGTCGTTGTGAGCATTTGTCTGGGACCTAGTGATGGCAGTGACCTGGATTTCCCCCAACAGGGACTCAATCTCAATTAGATCCCCTTGGATGGCCCCGGTTTTGGCCAGCTGATCAGCTAAGTCATTTCCAGTTTTGTCTGGTCCCTCTACTTTGGAATGACCCTTGATCTTCTTCCAATAGATGGTCATTCCTTTCGATGTGACCAGATCATCAATGTTTTGGATCAACTTCCCATGCTTCAAGGGTTTGTTGTTAGCACATAACATGCCTCTGGTTTTCCAATTAACCAGGTGCTCCACGAACCCGTTCCGTACATAATCCGAATCTGTGATTATGACCAGTTCGTGGAGTTGATGCTGGACAGCAGTGAGGATGGCCTGATGCACAGCCATCAATTCTGCCACCTGACTGCTTCGGGGACCAATTTTGTATCCAGCGGAGGGTTCTGGGGACTCATTCACCCATGCATTCCCTACGCCGGCCACCAGTTCTTTCTCCCCGTCGTTGTCAACATGGTAAGAGCATCCATCCACATACACAGTGGGCATTCCCTCACACTTGTCTTCTTCAACGACTTTGTGGGGGGAATTAAGGTATGCCTCCATGTTGTCCTTTATTTTTAGACTTTCGTCCTCGAGACAGTTTTCTCTGGCACAATCATGCAAGTCAGCCAGACCTTGCGCGAGGGGACTCTTCTTGTTTTGGCCATATCGGACCTCCACAGGAAAGCCTTGCATTGACAGAATCCAGGAAGTAATTCGGGAATTACTCACATTTCCGGCCCGGATTCTGTCACTTTGGAGATATTGCAGAGGCTGGTGTGGAGTCTCCACTATGATGTGTTCCCCCTGGATAAACGGGCGGTAATTCTTCAATGCCCACACCGTTGCCAGGAGTGCCTTCTCACAATCGTTGAATTTTTCCTCCACAGAGGATAACGTTTTGCTCGCATAGGAGATAACTTTATTGACCTTGTCATGCTTTTGATATAATACTGCCGTCAAGCACGTATTAGAGAACCCTGTCTCCAGGAAGAACTCCTTGTTTCTGACAGGGTAAGCTAGGCAAGGCGCTTGTGAGAGGCTTCTTTTGAGTTGTCTTACTGCCTCGGCTTGTTCTGGACCCCATTCCCACTTGACCCCCCCCTTCAGGAGATGAATCAGGGGTCTGGTGATCTCTGCGTAGCCCTCAATGAACTTTCTGCTGTAATTAGTCAGTCCAAGGAGGCTCCTTAGTTCCCACAGAGTTGTGGGGTCTTTCAATTTTTGGAGGGCTTCCACTTTCTTTTCCTGGGGACAGAGACCCTGAGGAGTAATCTCATGCCCCAAGAAATTAACACGGCTTCTACACCACTGTGCTTTCTGAAAGGAAAGTTTTGCTCCGGCGCCCCTCAACTGTGTCAGAACATAACGGATCTCCGCTATGTGTTCCTCCACAGATGAACTTTTGATGAGGACATCATCTACATAAGCCAGGTTACCCCTCGCACCCAGGTCGGGCATGGCCTTATGTAGGAAAATATTGAACTCATTACCGGAGTTAAGGTATCCAAAGGGAGTCCGGGTCCATGTGTACTGCTGGCCCCCAAAGGTAAAAGCCAGTTTGTATTGGTCCTCCCTGCTGACAGGCACCGTCCAGTATCCATTGGTCAGGTCTATTGCAGTGAATACCTGTGACCCCTGAATCTGGGCCAGCCCTTGGTCAATGTAGGGAAGAGGCCATCGGGAAGTATGGACCCGTTTGTTGAGCTCCCTGAGGTCGGCGCAGAGTCTCCACTGGCCGTTTGGCTTCAATATTCCCAGCACCTGATTATTGAAGGTGCTGTGGACTGGACAGATTATTCCCCGGGACTCAAGGTTCTTAATTATTTCAGTAAGGGACTCCATGGATGCGAGAGGCAAGCGATATTGCTTCACAAACACTGGAGTCATGCCAGGGTCTGTGGGGATTGTTGTTGTGTGGATGTCAGTGCGACCACAGTCATATGAATCTACCGCAAAGAGATCTTGGAAATCCAAGAAAACTTGTTTCAACTTCTGCTTTTGTTCCAGAGTCACACAGGCATCAGCTAGGTTGACTCTCTCTTCCACCATCTGCCTGAAGCCTGGAAAGACTTCTGGTTTGGCTATCTCCGCGGCCTCCTCCAGCTGGGTGGAGAAGTCCCTGGTCAGAGTGCTGATTTGGACCGGAGGCTTCAGGTGGGAAAGGCAGCGCTTATGCACCTGGAAAATCACCTCATCCCTCCTGAAGTCACAAGTCACATCTTCCTTACCATAGGGGCAGGAAGTGTACACCAGGAAGTTCCCCCCATGCCGGGTAAAAATCCTGTCTGGTGTTGTATGATCCTCACTGTCACTGTCAACGCAGTCCTTGGGGATTGGTCCTAACAGTTCATTTCTAAGATCAATGGAGAAATGTCGGTCATCAACCGCCATTCCAATAATGGTGCCTGCGGCTAGAGTAATACTCTTTAAGTCGCTGTTATCCACCTCTATTGGAATGGTGTCATGTTCTATGTTGACTAATGGTGTTGGGTTTACCCCCAACCCTTGCTGTTGGAGAGAAGCATTTAGATGTATGTAAGCATCAGGGTTTTTCAACTCTTGTCCCCTTTTAACTTTCACTTCCAGGGAGAATTGTCGGGTCCTTTCTGGGATGGTGACTTCCTCTTTAACCTGAATTTCAACCGCATAAGGTAGCAATTGAGCTGACCTAAATGCTTTTTCTGGATCATCAAAGCCCATGGGATTATCCGCTAATCGGGACCAAGCTTTGAAGTTTATTAGGTCCAAACTAATGGCAAAGCGATTGAGAATGTCACTGCCTAAGTAAAAGGCGGCAGGGACGTCTCGCACGACCCAACAATAGTGGACTATGCTCTTGTTGCCAATGGAGATTTTGAGCATACACCTGCTTGGCAGGAGATGTTTTGAATTGGGTGCTTCCAGGTCCATTTCCCACTTGTCTATCAGTTTGAAGGTCGGAATGGCTGGATCTTTTGGGAGTTGGCGAAACATGGCTTCGCTGATGAAGCTCTTACCGTTGTTCACACACACTCGAGCGAGAACAGAGTCCTTCCCATCATTTAACTGAACAGGGATGAACAACTGCTCTCCAATTTGCTGAATATCAGCCAGACTCTGAGCTGATTTCACATCTTTCTGGACTATAGGAGTGGGAGTTTCTGATTGTGGATTAGTATAGAATTTCAGAGTGTTTCCTTCCAGCGTGGAATACCACTTTAGACTGGAAGGAAGGTTGATTTTCAGAAATAGAGAGGACCCCCCATCACCAGTCTGTTGTCCTACTGCTATTACTGTCACGTCTGGAATTTGGTTATTCTGGAAGTGAAATTCTACTTGGTCAGATTTTTGTTCAACCATGTGGCAGGTGCCGTTTAAACTAACATGGTTGACACTCTGTTTTAATTTTATTGGTCGGCTAGTCTGGGTCCAGAGGACCTTGTTTACGCAATCTATTAGGGGTGACAACCTTCTCAGGAGGTCATTCCCTAGTAAACAAGGGGTGCCCTCTGGGGTCACAACTATGACCGGGTGTTTCAGCTTGTGTCGCCCAATTTTAATGTCCAAGTCTGCAGTCCCCTCAACGGGAATTTCCTTCCCGTCAAAG